>NC_080861.1:14420921-15045778 GCF_030435755.1 Ochotona princeps
TTTTTTTTTTGGCTCCCCTTCCTTCTCAGGTCTCCTATACCTCTATGCAAAATCTTGTAAACTGGGTCAATTAAGGACATAGCTATAGATAGTAGAAGAGATTGTAAAAGCCACCAAGCAGAAAGAGATTAAGTCCTCAGAATGCCCAAGTTTCTATTTAACTCAATCTCGTTAGAATGTTACTTCATACCCAGGATGTGTAAAGCCAGTTATTACCGGCAAAGAATCAAAATGATGCAATTTTTAATGAATCCTGTCCACAGACAACAGGTGCAATGTTATCTATTTATTTTGTTTTGACAAAGTCAACTCGGCATTTAAACACGATGATCTACACGATTTGCTTTTCCTTTAATACAAAGGCATTAGGTTCAGATTTGTAGAGCAAAAATTATCTGATTCATATTTGACACGAAGTATCTCAATTTAATCCCCATTTTCCTTCATTAAACAGTAACTAAGCTAATTATTTTTGAGAAATAAATGATAGTTAACAACTGATAATGAGACACAAAGGCTTTGGGTTTGTGCTGCATGGGCACACATGGGGAAATCTTTTTTTAAAAAAAAAACCATAAAACATTGTAATATAAGAAGCATTTATTTGAATGAAAAGTTGGGCCTATTAAGTTTTTCTTTTCAATTTCCTAAGCTTCAGGGAAGATACCAGTATTTTCGCAGTCGTATTTGCTAGGAATAAGTAACAAAAGAAGGTAAAATGATATCCTCCTAGCATAGTGACAGCTTCCTTCCGAAGGCTTACTTGCTTCGTGAACTCAAGTACTCAGAGGATAGGACACGGATTGCATATATTACACTATTTCCAGGTTCAGGTGTTTTGCTGTGTTCATATCGCCAAAGGAACCAGAGTCACATTGTTTCATTTTATTTGATGATAACTGAGAAGAATTCATGAATTAGAAAAGGGAATTAATTTTTGTGGAATGTCCAAGTTTTCACTCAGGTGTAACTTAACTAGGCAACGTTTCTCTAAGGACCCGTTGTTTTTCTTCTCTCTGCTTGATTAAAATAGGCTTCCGTGTTTTTCTTCCTCTTTCTTTTTCTCTTTTCCTTCCTTCCTTTTTGTTCTTTCTTCCTTTCTCCTTTTTGTTTGGTATCCTTTTCTACTTTTGCCCCCGTTACACTTCAACCGTACCATTTTCAAAGCAACAGATTTTCTTCCATTGCTTTCACGGACATGACTTTAACTGAGCTCTTGTCAATTTAGAAGGGCAAAGAGGAAACCCTTTCCTGTCAGCAAACAGAAATGATTTTAAATTCCACACACACTCCCATTCAAATCTTCCTGGAGCTGTAGAACTTCTCATATTGCAAATGTGAATTTTAAATGTACCCTTTAAGATTTCCCATGCGTGGGCCCTGTGCAATAGCCTAGTAGCTCAAGTCCTCACCTTGAGCTACTAATCCTGACAGCCCCTCTTCCCATCCAGCTCCCTGCCTGTGGCCTGCAAAAGCAGTCGAGGACAGCCCAATGCTTTGGGATTCTGCACTCGCATGGGAGACTTGAATGAGGCTCTGGCTCCTGGCTTCTGATTGGCTCAGCTACAGATGTTGTGGCCACTTAGGGAGTGAATCGACAGATGGATCATCTTCTTCTCTGTCTCTCCTCCTCTCTGTATATCTGACTTTCCAATAAGAATAAAATACATCTTTAAAAAAGGGAAAATAGATGACTGTATAGTCATGTAAGAGTTGTCAGGCACAGCCACCCTATGTAGAAACATGCATGTGCTTATGTATAGAGGAATATTCTTACACATACACCGGAAGCAGGCAGCTGCTTCTCAGGCTGTTGGAAACTTGCTAGTTCCCACCACTGAGTTAGTCACTCTTTATGTTGATAGTAAGTTTGGCTGTTTTTATTTGAAACAATACCTTGCTCCAATAACGCAGAAAATTGCCATTTCCTTCCAAGTTTTCATTCTTACTTCCAACGAACTTTGTGGGATTCGGCCCTCACGGGTTGCATGAGAGGAACAAGCTCTTACCTTACTCTTGCACATGGTTAGAAAGAGCAAAATAAAACAAGTTGATAAATGTCAGAATAACATGGCTTCCGTCTTTCTGAGATTGTCCTCATTGACAAAAATATTGTAGTGATCCTAATTTTACTGGTTTCTGGTAATTGTTCTATATACAAACATGAACAGATGGCTGGGCACGTAGGAAGCCTTCTAAATCCTTGTAATACTATTCAGATTGTCTTATCCTAAAGTTTGTTAGAAAGGGGCTATTTCTTCAACAGATGGATCCCATTGCTGATTATTGCTAATATTATCTAAATGTGGGTTCTTTGAAGGCTTAAGTTATGTAAATTTCCTATCTTCCCTTTCCTTTCCTTTCCCCTACACAAATTTAAGTGAATTTTGTTGTCTAGCCTTCAGGTAACAAATCCATGTGAAACAAAATCATGAACTAGCAGAATAATTGTTCCAGGAAGGTATGAAAGTTCACCAACTTGCAACAGTAGATAATGAGTTTTGTTCTCATTGTTAGGAAATTATATGTAGTCAGCATTGGATGAGACCATGTTCTGCTTTTAGACACTGCCAGCTGTTAATTTTGTTTGCACAAACAATCTCAAACTTCATTTTAGCTGAAAATCAAACCAGTTCTCAAAAGCAAAGTTTGCTAAGCTCCTACTTGATTGTTGTTGCTTTTCCATTCACCCATTGAGTAAGCTGTCCACAGTGAATAGTGAGATGGCCATGGGGCAAAGGATAACTAAATTCTAGTGGCCATTGATTTTGTATCATGACTTTTCATTTAAGGGGATGTATAGTAGCTGTGAAAAGGAGGATAACATCCAGATGTGAGGATGCAGTGTGGTATGCATTTTTACTTCCAGACAAAGATGGACTCACAATGAAACTGTTTACTATATCTTGACAATAGGATTTTGGACTCTCTGCCATTGTCCATGCCTGCAATGATGGACATTATACTGAGTATGAAGAACTATATGTTAGTAATGATATAGAGGAACTAACTAGGTGGGGGGGAGGGAATTGGGAGGGGATAAAGGAATATGGAGCTGTATCATAAAGTGATAGCAATAATAATAAAATATATATTAAAAAAATTCTAGTGGCCATTGGCTGCTGTGTTTTGCCAATATCAAGAATAGATTCTGGGATTTCAACAGTGCTCTTTGACTTTGATAAAGGTCCCTTAGGCCCTGATGTTCTCAAAAACTTCCTTGTCCTTAATTAAACAGCTTACTTAGAATATTGATGTCTGCCTCAATGATTGATAATGGCAAACATGGATGCCTGCGACCATGCAATTCAAGCACCTTAGCTTCCAAGAGCAGCTCTGCCCTCTTACTGTGTCTCTATTTAGTTCACTTTTGAGACTATTCTACAGGAATATTTGACAGATATGGTACCCATTTCACAGTATAGAATACAGTAAGTGATGGATAAATGATACCTGCCATTTTTACTGTAGGTTAATTAATGGTGGTCATTTATATTCACTCAATATCTTATCCATAAGAAGGCATGGTCTTCTTTAGCAATTAAGCATTCCTTGTTGAAACATTCTGGTTTTGTTTTTAAAGATTTTTCTAATTTTAGTGCTAAGTCAGATATACAGAGAGGAGGAGAGACAAAGAGAAAGATCTTCTGACTGATGATTCATTCCCCAAGTGAGTGCAACAGCCAGAGCTGCACTGATCCAAAGCCAGGAGCCTGGAACTTCATACTGGTCTTCCATGCTGGTGCAGGGTCCCATGGCTTTGGGCAGTCCTAGACTGCTTTCCCAGGCCACAATCAGGGTGCTAGATGGGAAGCAGGACTGCCGGAATTAGAGCCAGTACCTGTATAGGATGTTGGCATGTTCAGGGTGAGGACTTTAGCCTCTAAACCACCGCTCTGGGCCCTGCTGAAACATTGTTAAGAAGAGATGCTATATGCTGCAGGAGAAGTGAGCAGGAGGGGTTCTTTGTTTTGTCAACCACATTGCCACATAGGCAACACCTGGTTCTTCCTTTCTAAACAGAAGCCAGAGAAGATGGAAAGTTCGATATTTGTAAAATTGCCTCATTCGTAATACTTGGGTGTTGATGGTTTCTGCATGAGTTTGGGATGCCCTAGAAGCAGATTCTAAGATTAAGATTCAAGGACACTTCATTTGTTCAGTATATGAGTACACCAGAAGTAAGTGGAGGATGGGATAAAGGTACTTTATCAATCTAGTTACCAGTGAGGGCGATCAGAGGTCCATTTATTCTGTGCCACTTCAAGAGCAGGCACAGGATACAGACCTCGGAGTTACAAGCACTAAACGGGAACAAAACTGGATTTTTTGTACATCAATGTTGATAGTCACTATTTGAGTGTGCCATTTTTCTATCTGAGATATCACTGTTCTTCAGGAACTGATAGGAGAGATGTAATTTTAGCTTTGTATCCTCCTTCTCATAAGAAAAAAGTTCATTATACAAAAACTAGTACTGATTCTGTTGCCTGATCTACATAGCAGTGCATTATTTTATTTATATTGCCATTCCAACATTTTATGGAAAAGTGCTTCATTTTGTTGGGGCTCCCTGAGTGGCCATGCCTGCATTCCTGTGAAATTAATGCTCCTCTCCTCGACTCATGTGCCTCTATTTATAACCACAGGGCTTCAGTTTTATAAGCATCCAGAAAGTTCTGAGTAATGCAGAGAATTCTACATACACAGCAAATGCAGTCTCTGCAAAATGTAATCCCTGGTGAGAGAACAAAACAGAGAATCAACAATTTGTGGCTTTTGTTGGGATAATAAACCTGAAGCACTTTGTGTCTGAAAACACTGTACATGAGTGGGTTTTTCTCCACATAAATTCTATGACCAGGATAGAATCGACACTGTCATTGTCATGAATGTGGTAAGTGGAGAAATACACTCTTTGGAAGGGACTTAACTTCCTTCACCACTCTTTGTTTAGTCATTCGTATAGGTTTCTTTGTGTGCATAGTCCATAAATATGTGAGATTAAATGCAAGTATTTCATATTGAGGTGAATATGAAAACAATGTGTTTATCTACAAAAAAAAGGAAGAAGCAGAGAACATAACCATTTATCGATCTCATCCCTCAATTCATCTCATTTGTGTTCCTACAAGTGTTTAAAAAAAAGTAGAAGAACTTGATACTATTATAGTGCAAAGGGTTATTAAGGAGAAGGATGTGTGTTAATTATTGTTTTGACTTTTTAATCAAGCGTTTTACAGGGAAGTTTGTAAAATGAACATATTAAGCCTTCTCAGGTGCAACGACAAGGAGTTGGATCAGAAGTGGTGCAGCTGGATCTTAGACAAGCACTCACATAGAATGACAGTGTGACAGGCAATGGCTAATCTTGTGCTACTGTGCTGGGTCCCAGAATATAGACTTTTGACAGGAAAAAAAAATGCTGCTATATTTTACCTTTAGAAAAGTTAATAGACTCTACCCATATTGATGAAATGGTTTATATATTTAAGAGGACTTTCTTATTTTATTAATTTTGATCACCACTTGTGAAAGTTATGTCATAATTCCAGATTCGTAGTTATCATGGTTCTTGATGCAGGACAATTAATTTCATCATAGAATGATCCCACATGTTTCCAAGTGGCATGATCTCTGGTGTCAGTTCACCTGTGCTTCCCTCAAGGTGTGCTGAGACTTCAACCGAGGTATCTTGCTATGGGAGACAGGCATCAGAGCCAGTGTCATTACTGACATGCCAACATCTGCGTGAAGAGTATGCCATTTACCGTGAGAGACTGGGATGAAGTTTGTATCAGTGTTAGTGGCTTTAGCTTTCTCTTGTGGCTACTTGGGGAGTGAACTTGTTTGTTAATCCATCAGCCATTGATCTGTTAATCATATGTGTAAGACATTTTGCTAAACCTTTGTAGCATGTACTGGTACTTTACTCATGCTTATAGTTGAATAAAATCCCGTAATGTGAGTAAAAAAAAAAGAGTATGCCATTTATGAATGTCATCTATTGCTTTAAATATGAATTTCACACAGAAAAAAAAGTTTATACTGTGAATTCTCTAGCTTTTCTTTTGGATTAGATCTTTTTTCTTAAAATTATTTATTTATTTTTATTAGAAAGCAGATAGGATTTACAGAGAGATAGATTCCATACGCTGCTTCATTCCTCAAATGGCCACAGTGGTCAGCACAGAGCCTATCTGAAGCGAGGACCCAGGAGCTTCTTCTAGGTCTCCTGTGTGGGTGCAGGGTCCCGAGGCTTCAGGCCATCCTCCACTGTTTTTCCAGGCTGTAAGCAGGGAGCTAGATAGAAAGTGGAGCAGCAAGGACATGAACTGGTGACCATATGGTATCCTAGTGCTTACAAGTTGAGAATTTGGGCATTGACCTGCTGTGCTGGGCCATAGACTATGGTCTTCAAAAGCAGTACATTATAAATATGAAGTTCTTTTTCCTTCTTCACTCTCCCTCTGTTCTTCTGTGACATAACCAATCATGTGCACTGAGGATTTTTCTCATATTTGAAGCTAGAGTCAGAGAGTTCTCCCTAGAGCGTGTGAAATAGTCAATGGGTACTACACATGAAGAGTTAGAGAGAGAGAGAAAGAAATCAGAAATGCTAAGTGTTGAGATAAAATTTAGTTAATAAAAACTTTGTCAGAATTCATGTCATTGTGAATGATTATAGTTTGCCTGTTTGAGCGTTTGTGTTTTTCGTTCATTCGTTATATCATTTTCACTATATTCAGCTTTTATTTATACCCTTCACGCGACATTGACTCAGAGATGTATTCTCATAGCATAACTGTATCATAAGGTGTACATATTGTGCGTAAACCTAGATCCATCTATCTATCCATGTATCTATCTATCTGTGTCTGCAGTTGTCAGTAGTTCGTGTTAGTATTTGGGTTTGAGAACTTGGATGCTACTAACTCCACACAGCCATTGTAACTGTTCGCATTACAAACTATGGTAATTTCAGGTATGTTTATTGCCCGAAAGCAAGAGTACAGGGGATCGGCAGAGTTCTTCCTCATGCTTCAACAAAGCAGCAGGTGCATGAGCGAGGACTGGTGTGACTGTCATTCACATCACGCTGGTTCTAGCAATTGTAAGTCACGGAAGCTCCAAGGGCGTGATATCACCTGCTGATGACTTCCAGTCTGTTGTGACAGAATAATTGGGCTGTGGCACAAAGGAAGCGTATGCCCCTGGTTGTGAGAACTCTGCCACTTGTTGTCAGGAAGAGAGATTATAACGAGTGGAATTTGCTACATGCCTAAATTAGTCATGAAAATCTCTCCCCCTGTGACATAATTCTAATTTTCAAATTACTGGCTTTCAATGGCACAACCCTAGTGTTACAGCTTTTTCCAATTGATACTTAGTTTCTCACTAACTCTAATCTCTGAAAATATTGAAGTATCCAGAACCCTGATTTATTCTATTCTACAAAGGGTGCCACGAGATTGTCATAACATCCATCAAAAGTGACACCTAATCAACACTCCCTGATGCAGGCAGGCTCAATTGCTCCACTTGATTCTTGATTTCCTAAGCAGCCTTGCAGTAGGGTTAAAGCAAAGAGCGCTGGCTACACAAATATCTCCAAGGATGCCTCTCCGTGAAGCATTTGGCGTAACTTACAGAATGGAAATGTCTATCCCAGCATCTCACTTTCCCGCAAGAAACTCCTCAGGCAGAACTGCCAGGGACAACTTGAAACATGCTGCAGATCTTCAGGGATGGAGCCGCCAACAGGAAAGGCGTTGATGACATCCCAGCACACCCTGTCAGAAGGGACCTCAGCAAACACACAGCGGCTCCTGCATGTTTCCCAGAAGCCTTGGCGGACAGGGCATTTGCAAGATTGCTTTTCTATCGTGCTCTAAGAATAGAAGACCCTGCTATCTTACATCCATCTTCTTGGCAGGGAGAGGAAGGAAATACTGGCATGTTCAAAGACGGCTTCCTGCTTATCTCTTCAGAACAGTCTGGAGGTCTCAGGGAGGTCACTGTTGCCTCCTTTTCAGATGGCTGAGGAGTGAAGTAGGGTGTGCCGTGTACTTTTCTAATTCAAGTGGAGCGCACAGCTTAATCGTTTCTTTATGTCTTGGGAACCTAAGAAATACAAAGAAATTGCGTGAAATTAATGTCTTCCGTGCAGCACTGCTTTTTCATATCTGGAAGGCGTTTCTCCATATTTATATTTCCGTGTGCAAATAGTCATGAATCACAGTTTTGTCATAGACATTTTTCTTTTTAAAAATAGGATCACATCAGTGTTTTATTTTTAATTTTTTAAAGTCTATTTAAAGGCAGAGAGAGTCGCATAGCGAGATGGAAAAGGGGGCAGAGACATAGAGAGAGGCAAAACAAAATCAGGGTTCACTTCTGTTCCCACATAGATTCTACTCGCTGGCTTATTAAATGTTTGCATCCTAACAGGCAAGATACTTAGTTGTCAAATAAGCAGTTAATGACATTTCCACAGCTCTATACCTTAAAAAGCTATTTTTCTTCACGCTGAAGTTTTTGGAAATGTCTTCAGTGTAAAACAGTTTCTCATGAGTAGGGCAGCGGGTTAATTATTACTGCCTCTACAATGGATATAAAACTGACAATGCTTCTTTCATAAAACAAACAAACAAGCTGTTTGTGTGTTTTCCCAATAAGTGCAATGCGTGCCTTGCTTTTTTCCTGTCTGTCCCTTCCCAGTGTAGGACCATACGAGACGCCATTCACGTTGACAAAAATCAAAGACATTTTCATGTTTTTTGGTCCCTTGCCATTTCCCTCTACAGGGGGGACAATTTCTGTTTTTTTTTTCTTGCCAAGTGAGGGCAGAAATGAAAAGACTGTCAAATGCCAGTAAGCTTGTTTGAGAAAACGCAGGTCAAGGTTTTTCATTTTAGAAAGTCTACACAGTACGAGCAGCCTCTAGTTTTAAGTTGTGATGCTCTCAGGCAACTATTTTGCTGTGCTGTGCTTTCTTTTTAAATCCCATTGAACAATGCATGATTGGCCTAGCCTGTCATATAGCCCTCAAGTGTGGTAGTGTCACGCAGTCCTTGTGGCAGGCCTGACATAGGCTGATTGTTTTCTCTGTTTAGAGAGCTTGGTGCGTCTTGCAACAAAGAAACAGATCAAAGCCCCTACTGATTGACAGGAGGGTACATTCCTTTTGTCATTAATTCTTTAACATTGGACTCACAGTGGCACTGCATGCGAGGCCACTGGTTTCCGCAATAATCTCCCCTTAGAATTCAAGAAACAAGAGAGTAGATTGAAGATGCCCTACTTATTTCTGGCTTTTTGTTTAAATATCAGAAAGAAAGTTTTAAAACATGCTGACTCTCCCTAAACAGTCGTTGACCAAGGTCTAAGAAGATAAAGTAGACATTGCAGAAGTTGGTTATTTTAAACTCTAAATGTGAGCAAGAATATTAAGAATTATCCCCAAACTGTGAACTGGAACACTGTACTGTGGGAGAAACTAAAATGATAAACAGTGTAATCCCTACAGGGTTGCAAACAGATCTTGTGAGAAATGAATAATTTTCCTTTCTAATGTGTTAGAAGTTGTTCACATTTGATTTCTTCTTCATTGTTTTGGGCTTGATACTGCAACTGAGATGCTGGGAGAAGTCTCTAGAGGCTGGGGTGACTAGCAGTGACCCATAGCTTTTGGACAGTAGGATAAGCGGAGCCAAGCCAGTGGCCTCTGGTAGAAAGCAGAGGTAGGTTTATAAGGAAAACCTAACAACTGTTTGCTGAAGATCTACTGGCAATCATAATAAGACCCTCTTATGGAATGGTGGCACTTACGTATCATCTCCCTACACCTCTTGGGAAGAGCTAAAGCCACTTGAATGGCTGCTGATAGACAAGCTTTGTTCCCTGCAAGAAGTTTACTGGCCTCAGATCATGCTTTCTCACTGAACTTGGCTGGTCCCTCATCTGACTGGTGTGGTCATATTTGACACATGGCTGTCCACACTCAAGGCAGGACAATTAAGAGCTAGAATGCCTTTAGGCCAGCCAAAGCCAGACCTGCATCAGAGCCTAGTTCTGTCTGTATTCATTTTTGCTACTTTTCATTCCCTTTCATGGAGGAGGATCACAAAACCTCTCTTTAATATACCTGGTAGACTTATTGTATATATATTTTAAGATTTATATATTCTTATTGGAAAGGCAGATATACAGAGAGGAGGAGGGACAGAGAGGAAGATTTTCTGTCCAATGGTCCACTCCCCAAGCGGCTGCAAAAGTTGGAGCTGAGCCAATCTGAAACCAAGAGCCCAGAGCCACTTTCAGGTCGCCCACATGGGTGCAGGGTCCCTAGGCTTTGGGCCGTCCCTGACTGTTTTCCCAGGCCGCAGGCAGGGAGCTGGATGGGAAGCAGAGCTGCCAGGATTAGAACCAGCACCCATATGGGAACCCAGCGTGTGCAAGGCTAGGACTTTAGCCACTGGGCTACAGCACTTGGACCAATATACCTGGTAGGCTTTAAACACAGTCTTAGAGTTGGCTTCCCAGGCAAACCAGTCTGCTGCCAAAAAGATCCAGTTTCATTTATCATTTTACAACTCCACTGCCTGCAGTGGTGGTCACATTAATAGGATTTTGTCCTCGTTTTATGTTTGCTAGGTCTTCCTATCAATGCCAGCAACTCATGGCCAATGCTGTGTGGCAAAGAAGTGTGAGAAGCATAGAAATGTTGCATGAGTGATCTTAAGGAGGGTTTAGGCCGCCATCTTTACATTTAGGAAGCAGCATGATCTCCTGACGGGAATAGGAAAAAATCAAGAGTAACTTTTAATTTTAGAGAAGTGTACTGGATCTAGTGTAATGAGGAAGATTTTATAGTTTTTGAGTTATGTGCATGGTGCCATGAAATTCTGCCTTTAAAAAAATGTCTACCCTTCTGCTTTAAGGTTTTCAAGAATTATTGCCTTCATTAACAGTACTTGCTGATGCTGCCAATTCAATTATCTACTATGGAGGGCAGTTGTGGCCAAGATAAACTAAAACAATGAATTATCCAGAAACATTTATGTTTGTCCCCAAAGTCCTCCTTTCTGAATTTGAATGTAAATGCCTTTAAAATACACTTTTAAAAATACAACGGTTAAATAAGCTGTCTGTGGGTAATTGGAAAAGACTGTATTTACATTGGATCCTTTCTCTAAGAAAGCTATAATCATATTAAATCATAAAAATGAAGCACTGTCTTGCACAAAAGTGGATTTTTGGGTGATTTCATCAGTCATGAATATATTAAAGGACAATAGAATGGATATGGGGTCAGTAATGTGAAGGGAGAGTTGATATGCACTTGACGGGAAAACAAGTTGCCGTTTTTCATGCTGCTTCCATAGCTTTCTCATGCAATGGAAATAAATCCATAAATGGGAGGGGATGATTCTTGTGAGAAATTGATAGTATCCATTCAAACACGGTTGTTATACATAGAGAAGTTTCAGGAAAGAAACTCTTCAAAGCGTTTTGATTTTTAAAGTTTACCCCTCTGGTTTTGTCTTTTTGTAATTAAGAATACTAAGGGCTCAGACTTAATTAATTTCAATGTTGCTTTTATAAGGGATTTTTCTATTTTTACTTGAAAGGCAGATATGACAGAGAAAGAAGGGCAGACGGACAGAGAGGGTCTTCCATCCGCTGGCACACTCCCCGTAGGCAATGATGGCCAGAGCTGAGTTGATTCAAAGGTGGGAGCTGTGAGCTTCTTCTGAGTCTCCCATGTGAGGGCAGGGTCTCATGGACTTGGGCCATTCGCCACAGCTTTTCCATGCTGTAAGCAGAGAGCTGGATGGGAAGTGAAGCATCCAGGATGCCCAGATGGGATGCTGGCACCACGGGGTGGAGGATTGACCTACAGCACACTGCACCAGCCCCAGACCTCATTGATCAATATGGTTTCTGTTCTTTGAAATGAGACATGCATTAGGGTTGATGAACTTGAATGTTCTAATGAGCAGTTGTCCAAGTGGTTAAGACACTGATTGGGATGCCAATATCACATATTGGAGTTAACTGAGTTGAAGTTCCAGCTCTGTTTCAGATTCTACTTTTCTGCTAATGCAATAGTTAGAAGGCAGAGGTGATGGCCCAAGGCTTGGATCACTGCTGCCCAAGCACTGAGTTCCCAGCTTCAGACTTCCAGACTGACCCAACTCCAACTACTGCAAGCAGTTTAAGAATGAACCACCTCGTGAGTTAATTAGACAATCTCTCTTTCACTCTGTCTCTCTACCTCTGTGTTTGTTTCTGTCTTTAAAAAAAAAGCACTTAAGTAAAAATTCAGTATTATACTTTTTTCCTGTAACAGTAGAAAAGAATAACATTTCCATGACCATCAAGCCTGTGCTTCATTGCATAGATTTTCTGTCTAGGTGCTGCCATAGTGTCTCTCTTTGTATTTCCTCTTTGATTTTCCTGAAGTCTTGTAAGGAAGATCACAGTAAACATATGAGCAGTGAGAAAGTGAAGCTCAGAAAGTCTAAATATGTCACCAAAGGTCACACAGCTAGAAGTAGCAGACGTAGCATGCAGAGTCAGACAGCCCTGCCTCAGGCACACACACTCTTCCCAACATACTGAACAGCAAGAAATGACAGTTCTGGTTCCTCAAAAGCACAGTGTGCTAGTTCTGAGACAAAAGCCGTCATCTGTCTCATTGCATGAATTCCTTCCTCTGCTTTAACTGTCACGCCATGCATGTTTACCACTTTCTCATTGTTTCTAATCTCTAGGTCTGAGTTTAAGGTTTTACCATTCTCTTTGAATGTTTCTAAATGCCAGGCTTCCATTTGTGTATTTTTTACTACTTGACACTGACTTAATATTATGCCTTAGGGATATGATTTAATTTTTTAACATGAACATTTTTACATAACCATTATAATGTATTTTAAGGGGCACTATTTATTATAAAACATTTGAACACATACTATGTGGTAGGCAGTATGCTATGTGATAAATATAGAATACTGAAAAAATAAGCCTTGTACCCACTTCTGCAGTGTAAATAATCTCATGGAGGAAAAGGACAGGTAGCATGAGGTCTAATAGATAATTTTGATAATAATTTTCTCTAATGAATTTATCCATGAGCTGTTATTATTCTTACTCTAGGGCCATTCTGAAACAAGGGGAATTTGCTTCTCCTAAAACAAAAAAATGTTTCCCTTATATATCATGAAGGTCAATATTAAATGGTGGCTGAAAAGCTAAGTTTGAGGAATATATTTATGGAACAAAATGACCTGAAACTTTCCAGTTTTATAAATAGTAGTGATTCTTATATTTTTTTGTAGCTACATCTGTTGAGTATTCTAAAATATACAAATGATTATTTAACTTATTTTTCCAATTCTCTTTCCCAAAATATCTCAGCATATTTAAACCAGTTGCTATGATCTATCTGTTTTAAAGACTTAGAAAACTCAAGCTTTAAACTTTGCCAGTTTTTCCCAAATACTGCTTATCTACGTCTTATTAACTGACATTATTCTGCAAACAACCAGCTCTCATTATATACCTGTACAAAGCTTTGTGTCATCTTTCCTGTTTATCCGACTTGCATTAATTCCCAAGGCTGTCTCTACTCGTTTCCCACGTAGGCTTGATCTGTCACTGAGTGTGTGTGTTTCAGACCTTAGCTGAGAATGACTTTCTCCATTTTCATTGACTTTCTGAACTGTCCTGAATGTATCTGGGTGAGAGTTTCAATGTTTTATGTCTGTGGTCTTGGCCTGAATGTGAATAATTGTGTTATGTTCTGGTCCTGTAAGGGACTTGGAACTTGGCCCGAGGTGGCCTATTGCACTCAGTGATGGAACTTGGAACTCAAGGGAACTTTAGAGAACACCTCATCCAACCATTTCAAACCAGATGCAGAAACTACAGAGCCAAGAGAGGTCAAACCACAAACCATGGATCTCAAAATGAGCTTACTGCAAGAGCCAGGCCAGACTCTAGCTCTCGCCTCCAAAGGTCACCCTTTTCCCATGGCTCCATACACACACTGTAATCTTTGACACATCCTGGTCTTAGCCTCATACATAGCATGGATGATCCTAAATTTTGGACAGGGTTATTGTGAGGATTAGTTGTTCAAGCAAACATATGGCTCGCTGGTACTGGAGAACCAAAAATTGATGAAACAGACCAATTAGATGATTTACTAATGTAAAAGCAATCCTAGCTCAGCTTTGCCAAGAGTTAACAATTTGGCGGATAGCACCTATGCATCAGTTTAGGGTACCTGGTAGACAATAGTCACTGTATTTACTTTACTGTTCTTTTTAAAAATGTAATTAATGATCATGAGAAAGAATTTCCCTCTTCCAACCAAGAATAAAGCCTACAGCTCAGAAACGCAGAAGCTTTCCTCCACTACCTCCTTTTATTATTATTTTTTTGGGGGGGAAGAGAGTCTCATGATGTAGGAATATGGAGAGTTTTCCATTGCTGCAAAAGGAAATCAAATCATCTTGAAGTATGATGGATAGATAATGTTAGATGTCGGTCTGACTTGGTTAATGAATGTGCAGACATCTGATAAAACTTCTGTCTAGGTATATGTGTAAGTATATTTCTGCAGAGAGTAACAGTTATTGTCATTTATTTAAAAAATTATTGATTTTTATTTGAAAGGTGCATCTACAGAGAGATAAGGAGAGACAGAAAAAGAGATCTTCCATCCACTGTTTCACTCCCCAGATACCTGCAATGGTTGGAGCTGGACTGGCCCAAAACCAGGAGCCAGGGACTTTATCCATACCTCTCATGTGGGGTCCAGGCAGTTGGGCCAGCCTCTGCTGCTTTCCCAGGCACATTAGTGGAGAGCTGGATCAGAAGTGGAGCAGCTTATTATCCATACCTATAAAATCAGGACACACTTAAAGAGCAGAATGACAGACTTATGACTCTCATGAGGGACTATACATTGTGACACTAAAAGGGAAATCAGTGAGTTGGGAGGGGATTTGTGAGCACGGGGGGCGGGGGAAGTCCCACAGCCTATGCAACTGTAGCATAAAAGAATAAAAATTAAAATAAAATATGTATGATCCAGGTGTGAATGAAGAAGGAGGAAGGTTGGGGGTGGGTAAGGAGAAGATGAAGAGCAGCTGGGCACCCATATGGGATGTCAACACTGCCTGTGGAGGTTTAACCCAGTATGCCATGATTCCAACCCTGAGAGAGTGATATTTAAATAAGTAAACCAAGTATATAAAATTTGCCTTCACCACTATATGCGGTTTTTATTTGGTGCGGTCCATTGAGAGTCTGAATAGAACAAAAAGGTGTAAGAAGGTCCAGTTCATCCTCATTTTGAAATTGGATCATCCATTTTCTCTTCCCTTCACATTTCAAAATTCCAGATATAAATTTTGGACTCTGGGGCAGCCCACTGAGCCTCATGTTTGTGGCATAAGACCAGATTATACCTTAGGCTTTCTGCTTTCTCAGTCACAGAGATAGCAAATTCTGGGAATTAGTCACTTCTATAGTATTAGCCTAAACAATCCCTTCCATTTTCTTCCTTCCTCCCTCCATTCCTTCCCTTCCTCCTTCCTTCCTTCCTCCCTCCCTTCCTTCCTTCCTTCCTTCCTTCCTTCCTTCCTTCCTTCCTTCCTTCCTTCCTCCCTCCCTTCCTTCCTTCCTTCCTATTACTTTAAACTATGTGTCATCCACCTGTCTGTCCGCCTCTATCCAAGCTTCTCCTACTGATTCTGTTCATTTGAAGAACATTGCCAATTGCATTTTCTCTAGGAGGATGTGGTTTATTGATGTCAATACTTTATGAATTTCCTAGAGATTGATTGGTGAGAAGAATATATTTGAACATATTCCATTTGGGAAAAAATTGCGACACAAATAGCTTCATGTCACAAATAACATGTTCTATGAGAAATCAGTGTTTGGAAAGGCTGTCAATTATATGACCTTTCTCCTCCTTTCACTATTTAATCATTTACCCCAATTCATTGATAGAATATTGTCACTATCCCATAGTTGTGGATATCTGCATGCCGATCTCATGGAAGGGTGGTTACAATCATTAAGACGTGTTATAATAAACTCTTTCACACTAAAAACAAAACAAAAAAAGTACAATGTACTCCTCTCACAGGCTGCACTAATACTGCCAGAGTCAAATAAAAAAGATATGTCATGGGTACAGACAGACAGGGCCTAAGGGAATCATTCCTTCTCCTCTTTCTGTGAGTATGCCATAACTTGACCGGCCACATCTATTCTGGCTCTTCTCTGTAATAAATTGTACATTTCTGTACCATATGCAAAGCAAGAAAAGTGTGTGTGTGTGTGTGTGTGTGTGTGCACGCACGCGCACATTTTTAGCTTTTGGTCTGAGAAAGTCTCCACCCCACTTTTTCTCTTCACACTCCCTTCAAACGCGTTAATCACAAATGTTGTTAAGAAAAATTCTTCATGCTTTAATCAAAGCCTGAGCTTAGCATCTCTGTATTATCCAAGGATGTGCACAGCCCTAGGAGTGGTGCAACCATCTAATATTCTCAAAAAATCCAAAAACCCATTCTTACTCTCAATAGATAGTCAATGACCATCTACTATGTACCAGGAACTACAAAAGCTCAGGTCAAAACACAGAATAATTCAAGTGAATACCCTGTGCTACTGAGCCTTGAGATTTCCTGGGGGAGAAAGAAATACAATTAGAAAAAAATGTATGTCATCATGTGTCATATTGTTCTGGGAAAAGATAAGGCATATAAAGGAAATGAATTCAAATTATATGAATAATTTTGCCATTTTAAATAGAATGGTAAAATATCTGCTCTCTGAGTGGGTGCCGGTTTTGTAGAGATTTTTCAGTGAATAATGATTCCAAGCAGTGAAGATACCCAGTGCAAAAACCATGGGACAGAGCATACCTGAGGTATTATGAGGGACAGCTGGCAAGACAGGGAGTGGGGCAGAACAAGCAAGAAGATGAGAACAAGAGAAATAAGAAGAAAACAGAGTCGGTCAGGTCCTGGTCATTGTATGGATATTCGCTTTATTCTACGTGAGTCAGGAGGCCACTGTGCACTTTGGGCAGTAAAATAGTGTGATCACAATTAGTTTTGGGAGGATTATTTAATCTGTGTGGGCAAGGGTAGAATTAGGGAGATCAGTTAGGAAAGTATTAATGTGGAATACACATGATTCTGATCAAGAAGTATGGATAGCAGCAGAAAAGTAAAGTGATTACACTCTGAACAGTTTGGAAGATAGAATTAACAGCATTCAATCACTGAATGCAAAATATAAAAGAAATTAAAGTAACTTCAAGTTTCAGAACCTAGATGACTAATGGGTTAAAATTACAAGTTTTATAAGCTGGACAGGACTGGAAAAAAAGTCTAAGCTGAGGATGGGAAAGAGTGTCCATGAACCATTCGAGTAGAAATAATGAATAGATCTCGATGTCCAAGACTATGGAGATGAAAGAAATGGACAGGACCAGATATGTATTAAAGTTCTAACTTCATAGTGAGCATATGTATGGGAAGAGAGACAGATTGTAAAGAGTGACTGATTAGCGCTCTTCCTCCTTGAAGCACAAGGAGCAGGCAGCTTGCGCACAAGCACAAACACTCCAGCCATCATTCTGAGGACGTAGAAGTAACACTGAACTGTTCTAGAAACTTGGCTGATAGAACTGTGACAGCAGTTACAGGCCTAAGGCCAATCTTTCTTCCTCGACCCAAGTCTGACTACTTGGGTAGTGAGTGACATGTTCTGCATGTTAAAATACACAAAGGGATCTTCTGTAATGGATACTTGTTTTAATTTCTTGGAAGATGAAGAAAAGCAGCAACTTCTTGAAGGTAATTTGATTTTTTCTATGTACCCAGTCGCCTCTATTCAGTTAATAGTTTGGCTTGAAATCTGGGATTTCAGAATATTTTCCAGAATTTGATTTCTCTGTCCTTTGTGAATTATAAAATAATTTCCTTGGGTCAAGCAAGACTTATTCCATTAATGGACCAATGTGCAATCCAGGAACTGTTTGAAGGGCACGTATATATGCTCATCACTCTCTGGGCCGTTTGTAAATGTCCTCCCCTAATTGCCTCAGAAGCCTGTGATATTGATAAGACTGTGCTTCATTTACGACTGACAAAGTGAGATGAAGAAAAAAATGAAGCAACTGTTCAACTTAGCAAAATGAGATTTCACAACTCAGATACTTGGCTCTTTCCTCTGCATATCCTACTGCATAATTTTACAAGTTTCTCTTCCCCATGTCTCCATAATTTCTGTTCCCATAGAAAGCAAGCAGATCTTTTTTTATTAATTATTTTGCATTATGCGACAGTTTCATAGGCTCTGGGAATCCCCCCACTCCTCCCCACGCCCCTCCCCCCTGGTGGATTCCTCCACCTTGATGCAGCATTACAGTTCAAATTCAATGAAGATTCTTTCCTTGCAAACGTATACCAAGCATAGAGTCCAGCTACTTATTGTCCAGATGGGTTGAATAGTTTCTTGGGGAGACCATTTCTGGTCCGAAGTTAGAGCTGGTAGAATATCATCCCAGTCAATTAAGAGTCCCAATATAACATCAACAGCAATTTGCAACATTATGGAATTGACATGGTTTTGAGTAACCAGTATGCTAAAAAAAAAAAAAAAAGCAAGTTCTTAACCACAACCTATGATTAGCTCATTGACATTTCAATTTTAGTTTATATACAGGACTGGCTGCTATATACCTTAAAATGGCTATAAGGTACCATTCAGCTGTCTCGTGTCTATTTCATTTTAGTATTTAGCCATTTGTTGTGTTGAAGTATAATTTGCTGATCTTGGCAGATTTTAGGATAATCTAGACTGGCTTGTAACTCTAACAAGACATTTGTCAACAATTAAGGTGCAGAACATTTTTTGGGGGGGGGTGTGCAGGAAAATCCTCAACACCATGGTGAGGAGTGACTAATCTTTGTGTCCCACCCAGCGAGGCATGAGCCAATCCACGCCAGCTCTTTCCTCAGATTCCAAGCTCTACTTTTTGTTGTTCGTCTATTTATTTTAGGTTTTTTTAGTTTGTATGATTGTTCGTTTGCTATGAGGGGTTTTCGGAGTGATCCCGATGGTCATTGCGAGGGAGGTTGGGGGTCCAGAGGTGGAGCCAGGCTCGGACCAGAGAAAGCTCTCCTCCCTGGTCCTGAAGGACGTTTATTGTTCTTCTGTTTCTGCGGACCGCTCAGGGCTTCTGGTTGTCTTTCCGATGACGTTAGTTTCTGCACGGTAGTGTTTGGACTTCTTCCATCCCCTGCGGAAGCTCCGGTTGGGGGTGGGTGGCCTCAGAGTACTCGGCCTCTGATGGCATCCAATTCCCTGTGGCCTCCTGAAAGCAAGCAGATCTTATAAAAGGTGAAAATCATCCTAGCCTTTTTTTTTTTTCCTGGAATCGGTGATTACAGTGTTCTAATCACAGGAATAAGCACACATTTCAATAATGAAACATGTGGACAACATCTTCGGTCATAAAATTCCCTTTTAGATTCAGTGTATAGTTACCATAATCCACATTGCCCATGTGTGTGTCTCTCATTAGCTTCATTTGTAAATCTGACATCTCAACAGTGGAAAACAAGACATAGAGTCAGAGGTGAGGTCATGAGCTCTATTTTCCAGTGTCAAGTATCTGCTGGAGTATTGTAAGTGTTCAATGAAGGGATTTTGCAACTTAATGCATCAATACCTTATTTATTTATGCTTGTGTCTCCTATGTATGTGTTCACACAGCCAGTGCAAATCCCGAATCAATCTGATCACCAGTTGATGCTTTTTTTAATCATTTGTTTTGAGTTATTCTTTCTAGGAAATGAAATAGTAACATTTCATTTACCATTGGAATTTCAGTGAGTAAAAGGACCAAAGGAATAAATCAATCCCAAATTCATCAGGTGTGTTGACAATGATTAAAAAGATGGATCGCATTCCTACTTTAGGTGTGTGAGGAAGATGGATTTGTATATATCGTTGGTAGGAGTGTTTGGTAAAAACACTTGGGGAACAAGTTTTATAGTTGTGTGTTTAAGAAGCATAATGATATTTCTCATTCTACCTTCCCTTCTTCTTTCCCTCACGCCTCTCTCCTCTCCTTTTACTTTACTCTTCTTTTAATTTTTAAATTTGCATGCTTTATAATCACAAGATTAACCATCCATCTTCTTCACATAACTTAATAACACTGCCATTTTTCCAGGACTATAACTTTCTTTAGGATCATCTTTAATAACCACTACATTTAAACATAAATACAATAGTTCACTAATATTTCCTCTTGCATAAAAGTTTTATCCACTAGAATCTGTAGAAATGATTTTTAGGATTCCCAAGTTCCCTATGAGACTATATAGCTATAGGTCTTCCTATCCTATTATTTGTGCCTATCACTTTATTATAAATCATTAAAAATTTCAAAGACATAGTTGAGCCCATCTGGTTGACCAGTTGCAATCACTGTCTCAGACGTGTGCTAATGTCACATGATGCTAAGAATATCATACCTTTGTTGTCCGAGACTAATGAGTAAACGAATAGGAAACAGGCTGACTTAACAAGTAAATATCTTCGTTTTGAATTTGCATGACATTTTCCTGCATATGAAGAGTGTTATCTTGGCAAGCTATGCTCTTAAGTTTCCTATGAAGCATTCTATGAAGGATGTCATATGGAACAAAAAATATAGTTTATCAGTTTCCAAAAATATTTAGTGTTAGATCAGTTAGCAGAATGTTAATATTCCAAGTGAAAATTTTAGTATTTTTACTATCATTTGAATTGCAAATATTAAAGCAGGTGAATTCAAGGCAGGTGGCTGGCTTGGTGGTTAAGATACCTGTGTCCTGATCCTGGAATGGTGGCTCAATTGGCAAATCCTCCCCCTGCAGATACCATTATGCAATAAAGTCACTGGTCTGTGTCCCAGATGCTACATCTTCCATCCTGCTCCTTTCTGATGGCTTGGGAAAGCAGCAAAGGATGGTGCAAAGCCTTGGGGCCCTGCATCCACATGCCATACCCAGAAATTCCTCGCTCCTGGCTTCAGATTAATTTAGTTTTGGCCATTGTGGGCATTTGGGGTGTGAAGGAGCAGATAATCCTGTAATGTAGGACACTTTCCTGTATATCTGTGATGCCAAAGGCAGGCATCTCACTGAAGTTGTAACGAATAAAAATATCTTCGGATATACAAACTTTGCTGTGGGAAAGCAAATTGGCTTATCACTGATCTACGCATTAGTCAAGAGAGGTGACACCTGCTTGAACAATCTTCCTGTCTGTAAATAAGAAAATGATCTTGGTAATTTATACCTAAGGCTATATCATGAAAAGAAAAATATACCAGTGTTAGGTAAGCGTGGTGGTGATAAAAATAAATTATGTCAACATCTGAAGAGGAATTATCCAAAATAAGAGGGAAAATATATCCAAAATAAGAAAAAGAAGGAATTTATTTGTCTCTTCTTTGGTATCCTATAGGTATTTGTAGATATATAAAATACAGTAATTTGAATGTCTTTATTCATTCTGTTTAATCACCTAAGCAGAAGTGTTATCTAAGGCTGTAATGTAGACTGTGAACTACGAATAAATAAATGAACTGTAAAAATGCACAATGCCCAACATGCTATTGAGTATGATAACAGTTTAGGGAAAGTAGATGCTGAGTTCAATATTTTTTAATCTTCTTTTTTGTTTTCAGGGAGAGTGTTTTGAATGAAAGGTGTATACGTTTTTCTCATTAAGAAATAAAAAGTTCAAGTGGTATTCCAGAACACAATGCAAATGTCCAGAAGCAAGAGTGCTCATGATGGTTGCTAGGACACAGAAGCCCATAAAGATGGCAGGGAGAAGGAGAAGAAACATGCTGTGTAATAAAATATTGCTCTTCTTACACATATTCACATATTGATGTCTCCCATACATAGTCCATCATCTCTGTAGAAACACATAGTTTTGTCATTCTAAGTATATGAATGCTCTCACTGTGCTGGTAACAAGGACATTCACTTAGATAACTACAGTAAAATGATTAATATGAAGACATTAGTTGGTGTCATGGAAATGTTCGATTTAGAGAGCTTCGGCAGTTTCTGGGTCATCCCACTACTCTAGCATCCTTTCTGTTAACAACAATACAGGGTCCAAGGGGTTGATCTCCAGGATTCGATCCAGGATCAGTGGTTACAGTAACCTGTCTCCAGGTCTGAGTCTTTTGCCATGTTGACATATTTATGAGTAAAACACAGTTGGTGTTAATTGGTCTCACTTTAGCTCTTTCTAGTGATTTATAGTAAGCATGGCTGGAAAGAATATAGTGTCCTTTATAAAAGTCAGTGGCATTCATTTAACCCATGCATGTGATTCTATTTTATTTTTTTAAGGTAATATCTGCTGGGTCCCATTTTCCTCTTATTGTTGTTAATAAGTGTTTCTAGGAGATTCCTTGAGATTATATGTACTTCCTAATTTTCATCAAAGTATCACCCACTGGTTTTGATATCCACAAATAGTTCTTGCCTAAACTAATTTTACTGTTACAGCTGATAATAATTCATTCTGTAATTCCAACATTTCGTAGGTATTTTAGTTTTATTCTATTTTAAAGAGCAGTCTGATCTTCTCCATCTTCTATTATCTACTTCTATATGAAGAAGACTCCATAGACTCCTATTTTTTGAATTGAAAGTATTAGAAATATTTCACACATTGATGTTCAAAAGTTATGAGGAGGTGAAGGTAAGTGATCAGGAAAACTAGCTACTTTTCTCCTCCATCCTTAGTGTACTGTATTAGGCAATTTTGTAATGCTGTTCAGATGGTAGAGTAATCCAGTGGAGGCCGCCGTTGTCTCAAAGCTGGAGTACGAGTTCTGCCTCACTGATTCACTGAAATGGAACTGAAGGAGTGCAAGTCTCTCCTTGGAAGCCTGGAGCATTTTATTGTTCTTAAATGTGCTAAGAATGTCAATGACTCCAAAGCTGGAGAGGGGGGCGGGTTTGGAAATTCTGTTAATGAGTTTCAGCATTTTAATGTACTGCAGGTTCCCAATTGTATGAATTTAAGAAGCTTAGCAATTCCGTATCTTCTGAATAATAGCATTTATTTTATACTCTAAATACTCCGAGGGAAGTCTGAATAGCATTGCAGCTTCTTTGGTGTAATAGCTTTGGTGGGCTAATTGACTCGAACAGTGCAATTGCTCCTTTAGAAAAAAGCCACACAGTTTTGATTAATGAGCCTAATAATAAATCATTAATCTTTTTAGCTTATAAATGATAGGAACAGTGTTATATTTCCTTCCTTGTAATATATTGCTGGATTCTCTTGCTGATACAGTGGCCATATTCTAAGGATCTCATAATCAATTTAATATATACCCAATTCCACATTATTTAATATAATATATAGTAAGTTTGTATGTATGGAGAACACAAAGGGACAGATGCTACATAGTGAACCCTATTTCTTTGTAAACACAGCTCATAACTACTTGGTTTCTGTCCTCTTAAAAATGTCCTAAATTGTTTTATAAATAATAATTTAAGGAATAACAGTGAGTTCCTGAACACTTCCACTGTACCAGACATACTGCTTAATTTTCTGTGTGTAACATCATTGAATTCAAACAATCATTTCCCAAAATTATTAACACTTTATCTATCTTTTACAATTCAAGAACGTAATGAGGAATATTAGCAATTAGTTAATGTTATGAAACTGGTTAATGTCAGTGTCACATGGCACCATCTGTTCACAGATCATTTCCACAAAATTCTATGGAGAATTCTGAACAAAATCACTTGTTTTCAAATAGAAATAAACTAGTAGTTAAATAGATAATCCAAATTATTGTTTGCAGTTATCTTAGTACTTTCTGCATTTCAGGTGATTTTGTGTTTCAAGAATAAATTTTCATGATCTTGTAGTTGCAACATCATCATTCAGAACCAAACTCTAATAACTATTAGGAGGGGGAGATAGAACTACAAGTTACAGATTGTAAGTTGGGGGCATGTACATATTTTTGCTGTCCAAAGCAAGCAAGAATCATGATCTATCAAATCCAAGATTTTAGGATTTATCTCAGTGACTGGAATACACTTGAATATGAAGGAATTGTGGATGAGTACGTGAGTGAATGTCAACAGAAAATGTGACAAAAATAAGTGGGTGACCCATTTAGTAAAGTGGCCGAAGCCAAGATATATGAGTCAACAAAGGACTTGCGCTTGGATTAGTGCAAGATCATGCAATTGTTCAGTTGGTGAAGTGTGTTATCATGTTAAATCATGACTTCCTAGAAAACTTGGAAATGAGCAAAAACTGAGATCCATACCTTTCTTTTTCATGGGTAATTCAGACACTCTGTATGAAATCCTTTAAATCATGGTTGAGTTACATGAAGAGTAAGATTTATTAGGGCAGGTCTTGTGACACAGTGCATTAAGTCACAACCTGCGAGGTCAGCATTCCGTATCAGAGCTGGTTCAAGCCATGGCTGCTCCACTTCTGATTTCTTTGAGGTTCCTGGAAAAGCAGCAGGAGGATTTGTGAACCATTTGAGCACCTGCCATCCACATCAGAGCACTAGATGGAACTCCAGGCTTCAGGCTTCAGCCTGGCCCAGCCCCACATGTGTCAGCCTTCTGATAAGTGAACCAGTCTCTAGCTTGATCTCTCCCTCAGAGAAAGAGAATTAAACAAACAAATAAAAAGAATAAGACTTGCATTTAACAAACCTATTAGAATAACATTGGGGATGCCTGTATCATTTACTGAAACGTGTAAGTTTGAGTTGGGCTGTGTTCCTCATTCCAGAGCCCAGCTACAACACGTTTTAGAGGCCAGCAGCTTGAGTGCTCAACAGATTGGATCCTTGTCAAGTGAGTTCCTACCTTGTAATCTTAGGGTATTTTAATTAGATGGTAAGGATTCTCTGTCACTGTCTCTCAAGGAAAATAAATAGATATAATAAGACCTCTACTTCCTACTCGTGTTTTATTCACTTGCAAATCATGTATATGCTAGATGAAAACTGGCAATGATAATTGAAGCTATTCATTTAAAAGGCAAAGTTGACAGTGGACCCTGTCAACCCACTGTTACAGCTCTCGTTCTTCCATTCCACAGGACAAAGTTTCTATTATAAGGTGAACACACTCATGCGTTCCTCAAATTTTATCCAAATGAATTTCAAGGAATGTGGTCACCAAAATGTTTTGCAAACTAGTCAAGCTCTCTTTGTGAAGAATAGGATTAAATAAGACTAGGATATCACTCCTTCGTTTATACAAAATTGTAATGTGCAGCTGACACTTTTTTTAAGTGGCAAGCAGTATTGGGCACACTGATTCTTCTGTAACAATTGTGCATGACTCTACAGAGTTACTTCCCTGTGAAATTGGCATCATACAATTTAGGAGTGAAACTAGATTAAAGCCAGGCAGCTATACCAACAGTTTTTTATGCAAAACTGTGTTTATTTTTTGGTTTCTACATAGTTTTAAAATGTATTCTTGTGTAGTAGAGGTTAGAAAAAAAAGTATCCTTTCCTCAGAACCTCGAGGAAGGTTATTGCCCTACCCTTAAAAGTAAAACTGAATCCTTGTGTCCTGTTTCTAACTTATTTCCCTGTATGATTAAGATTCTTATTCTTGGGGCCAGCCTTAGTAGGTGAGGCAGCTGCTGCAATACAAGTATCCTGTATGGGCACCGAGTCCTGGCTGTTTGACTTCCAGCTCTTGGTAATGAGCCTTGCAAAGCAGTAGAGATGGTTCTATTCCTTGGCTCCCTGCACCCACTTGTGAGACCCAATTTTGGTTTTTAATTTCACTGTAGCCTATCTCTGACTGCTGTGACCATTACAGGAGTGAACTAATGGATGGAAGATCTCTACCCCTCCCCCAGCCCCAAGTAACTCTGCCTTTCAAATGAATTATTGAATGAATAAACAAACAAATTTTTAAAATTTCTTTTTCTTATATAGATTATAAAATTGAAAATTATACTGCAAATGGTAGGTTAAAGCTTGAACATCGTATAGGAATCTATCCAATAGTCAATCTTCTAATGTGATCTCTGAGAGAAAATTAACCTGTCAATAAGTAAACTGTATTTTTAGTTTCTGATTCAAATCCATTTGGGCTTGAATTCTAGTTGGGCTTCCTAACAGCTGTATGATCTTGAGCAACGGCATATCTTTTATTACCCCCGTGTTCTAAAATATGGAAATTCATAGTATCTATTTCAAGATTTCTTTTAAGAAATAAAGCATATGTTTATATGACTTGAAATAGTACTGCTTGACACTTGTGGAATTCAGAATAAATCATATCATATCATAAAATGATAATAGTAGGGTCTAGTGGCAGAAGTCCTCGCCTTGCATGGGTCGGGATCCCTTATGGGTGCTGGTTCGTATCCTGGCTGCCTTACTTCCCTTCCAGCTCCCTGCTTGTGGCCTGAAAAATGAGTCAAGAACAGCCCAAAGCCTTGGGACTGTGCACGCACATGGGAGACCCAGAGCAAACTCCTGGCTCCTAGCTTTGGATCAGAGCTCAGCTCTGGCAGTTGTGGCTGCTTGGGGATTGAACCAGTGGATGGAAGATGTGTCTCTCTCTGTCTCTCCTTCTCTCTGAAAATCAGACGTTCCAATAAGAATAAGTAAATCTTTACAAAAAGAGAATAATAAGTTCATCTAACAGTAAATCATTCACATAAAATTATATTGATATTAATTCTGTGTAACGGTAGCTATTCTTTAGCAAATGCCCCATGGAATTTTATTTAAAACTTACAAAAAAATTATTCACTGCTGATCAGAAAACAAAATTTAATGGAATTTCTTATGTTTTGTTCAGGGATTCCTAATCTTACAGTACATAATGCTAACCATATGAATTCTGATGTGTAATTACAGAATCCCCTATTTGTACTGTGTTCTGGAGCTATCATTTGAATAGATTACAATGAAAATACCATTCTGTAGAATTCTATTTCCCCAACATCTTTTGCCTCAGTAATGCATTTGGGTTTTAGCCATAGCTTATTAAAACTGTCAGATTCTGAGAGAAAGATACAAAAATGCTTTTTATTTGTTCTGTGTTTGCATATGTCATGGTTATCGTTACAAACTACATCAGTAGAACATCCTAGTAAATATGTGACTTTCCTTGTGCTGTTTCCATATTCTGCAGTGAAGGAGGATTTTAGAAACTCTGGGGCCAACGCTGTATCCCAGAGTTCGCAGCAGGTAGATAAAGTTGCTTCCCTAGGGAGCCCCTTGGAGGTGGTACATTTGACTCCGAGCAAATGTGTGTTTTGTTTACAATATTGAGTAATTCTCTATAGTTTGGCTTCGCATTGTCATTTTTGTCCATCAGGACCATGAGTACAAAACCATGCCTCTTTGTGATCTAGAAACGTATTACAATGAAACTATAGAGAGATCTCAATATTGTAAAATGTTAATGTAGCATTTTCTCACAGGAGAAACCATCACGTCAGGGCTGATAACTGGGGACACAGAACTCGAGATCATGGGAAGCCAGGACTGTTCCAGGACTACAGGTAACTCAACTTCAGCGTTCCAGACTTGAAAAGCTCACTTAGCCATCTGCTGTTTAATTGGTCTACAATAGAACAGCACGAAAGGCCAGAGGTTCACTTGCTGGGGAACACTAGATGTTGTCTCACTCTGAAACTTGTTCTCATTCTGTGCACTGGAACTAAACTTTCCAAACCGGACAATGTGAGCTCTAATTTTCAGTGGGGAGGAGCTTACATAGCAGATCTGAAATGATCAGATATTTCTATAAAAAGTATGACACTCAAGGAAAATGTTCTTACTGATGTTTTGGGGGGCAGAGTGGCAGTCAACCTCCTCCATCTCCATTACTACTGGGATGTAGCTACACGTAACACCCTCTGTTTTGGAGAAGAAGGAAGGCGGTTGAAACCATAGGTCACGTTCATTTCTTGGGCCACAGAAGAGAAGGCATGTTTGTGTCACTCTTTAGGAGGGAAAGCCTACTTCTTGGCAGTCCGTCTTCATTTTAGTCTTTGATACATTACCTCGGATGTTTGCATCTCTGAAGGAGAGGCTGTGCATCTGAGGTTACCAGATCAAAGACAGTGGCTTTGTGCAAAGGCAAGGGAGAGGTCCTAATTCAAAGCTCAGAGCTTAACTTGTGTCCTTATCTTTTCCCAACAACACAGATTGTGTTTATCAGGTTTCTTTAGGAAAACACAATCAATACAGTATCTCTCTGGGTATACAGTTACAAACATACAGAGAGACAGAGGATCAAAGAAAGATAAATAGATGATAGATAGATAGATAGATAGATAGATAGATAGATAGATAGATAGATAGATATAGAAAATTTATTCTGTCAAAATGACTAATGAGAATCCAGAAACACATATTTGAAGATGTGCATTCGGCAAGTTGGAGACCCAGGAGAGCTGACAGTTCAGATATAGTACAAAGAGAGGGAAGTTTAGGATCCAGGAAGAATTGTTTAGGCCATTGTTTCAGAATAGAAAATGCCCTTGCTTAAAGGAAGTCAGGTAGGAATTCTCTCTTAACACTGGGGAAACATTGGCCTTGCTTTCTCACTGAGATTTGTTCTGATTAGAAGAGACCCACCCACATTAGTGATGGCATTCTCCCTTACCTGGTCTGTTAGATTCAATGTTAGACTTCTTCAACAACATCCTAAGAGAAACACGCAGAATGCTGTTTGACCACATAGCAGGTATCCCACGACTCTGTCAAGGTATGTAAAGGTAACTGTCATATGGGTATGAATCTGAAGCCAGAATGCTCAAAACAGCAGATCTGCTCTGGTCTTGCCTTGAGGTTTTGTAACTCCCACGGATAGGCACTAGACACGCTCATAATATCACTCACAAACTGTGGATATCTTCACATGAAATCAGCGTGTTAAACTGACTCAAAATTATTGAATGTCTTCAGGAAAGCTTGTTAGCACGGGATGTTCTGTTTTCAGTGAGGGAATATCTGGTCATGATTAATAATACATTTGAAAATGGCATGATCTGTTGAAACCACAGTGTCACTTTGTGGCCACATAATGTTTTTTTCTTAAAAGTGAGATCCGTTGAATTGCAGTGTTTTATAGGCTATTTCCAGAGCGGCATACAGAGTACTACAACAAGGATCAAAAACATTATCAGTGATATCACTTTCTCCCAGCCGTATCATGTTGGTAATATTCGTAAGCTGTCAGAAACACTTTTTGCATCTACACCGTAAGGATGATAACTTGTCTCCTACCTACTTCATGGGGTGATTATTAGGACCACCACAACATACAATCAAGCAGAAACATTGAATACTGTAAAACTCAGCTTTTTCTAATATAAACTGCAGCCTGTATGCCCATCCTTCTCAATGTGTGTTTAAAATATCAGTTGTAACTTGTTTTCAACTGTTTTAAGCCTCCTCAGGTATTTCTGGATGTTTTGTCATCACTATTCAGGATTAGTCATCTGGAAATGACATTTTTGTCCACACGGCTGTGAAACAATTTCTACAAATCAGCGAGTTGATAGTGTATAAAATACGACAGAAACAGTAACTAACCAAGGTCCACAGGATGTTTTGCTATTAAGAAAAAAGGAATAGACATACTTGGAATGTTTCAACAACTGCAGTATGTCTACAATAGAATCTGAAAAGAAAAGGTAAACATCAAACCGTTTATGAAATGTGACATTAGCCTGACGTTGCAGGGTCCCTGGCCTTCCTGGAGGTGGGTCGTTTGAGAAGAAAAGAGCTTTGGTATTGTTTTGTAGCGGGGTGGCAGGAAACTGGATTTGTTAGATGATAGTACCTAAAGAGACATGCCTAAGGAAACACATTTTGATTGGAAAAGCTTGAGGTCAGACCAGCAAGGAAAGATGGGATTTTTTTAATTCCAGATTTTTCTTTTGAAAGATTTATTTATTATTAATCGGAAAGGTAGATTTACAGAGAGAAGGACAGACAGAAAGATCCTCCATCACTCGCTACATGGCTACAAAGGCTGGAACTGAGCTAAGCTGATATGAAGCCAGGAGCTAGGAACTTCCACTGGGCCTTCAATGTAGATGCAGGTGGCCACCCTTCTTTGCCTTGCCAGGCCACAAACAGGAGCTGGATGGGTAGTGCAGCAGTTAGGACACAAACTGGCACCCACAGCAGGTGCTAGTGGAGGACTACCCAACAGAGTCATCGCACAGCCCCTTCATCTCAGATTTATGTGGTGGGAGGACCCATCACATCTGAAAATGCTGTGCTGCATGCCAGCTCTGCAGCTGTTCTAACGTCCTTGGTCATGTTGGGTTGATTTTCCTTTTTGTGCTGGAGTAGGTGGTCCACCAAGTGGTGATTTGGTTTGTCTTCCCTTTGCCCAGGTACAACTCCATCCTACAAAGCCAGTATTTAACATACAAGCAGAATCATTGTTAAAAACATAAGATGCGGGAAATTTCAGGAAGCAAACTCTTAGAAAGCAAGAGATTTTCATGTTTGGGACATCCAGGAGAGAACCAGGAAAAGGATGTTCTGATATCAAGTATAAACAATTCAAAATAATGTTTTCTGTCTGTCAATCTAATGACAAAAGAAATGTGACTTGTAAAAAAAATGAGACTCATAATTGTATTATGCATTCATCTCACTTCCTAATAATTTCTTTTTATTATATTTCACAAACGCTGTTCCACAATGGGCAAGAAATAAAAAGGAGTCCCACTTCACCTCACTTATAGCTTGAGAAACATTGCTGCAAAGATTGTTTAATGTCAACAACTACTACTTGAATATTCAAAGTAGTTTCCTCAAGCATGTTATCAGATTCTTGTTAAGCGTTGAAATTTTGTTCCACTCACAGCTTTTGAAGTGTTGAAATTCTGTTTTGCGAACAGTGTTTTTCAGAATCCTTTTTCTGTAGCATCCGGAATCCATACTCAGAGCACACAGCTCCTGGCACAACCTTTGATCTAGATGTGGCCAATGTTCTCTGTCCTCTCTAAGCATGCCTGTGCTTAGGCACCTTGAAATGTTCTGGAGTTCCCAGACTGTTTTAAACTTCTAGAAAGCAAATGAGTGCCAATAAATCTTGCTTTGGCAGTTTACATACATTGAAAACCTGAGGAAAAAGAGAAGTAATTTCAAGGAAAAACTAAATCATTTACTTGTTCTTGCAAAACTTCTCAGATCTCTATTCACACCAACAATAGCAAGAATGTTTTTGGTTTTTCACATGGTTTTGATAAAATAAATTAAAAATCCTTCTAAACTGAAAAAGTGTAGAAATACATGAATATAAAAAAAAGAGTTCTGGTGACATGGCCATTTAAAATGAATATGTTTTTCTCAACCTTTAACATTTTTGCCAAAATGATTGTTAAAAATGCTATGCTACTTTAGTTTTAGCAATCCATGATTATCTGGAAATGTATTGTATATGGATTAAAGGTCATCTCGTCCTTGGATTATTGCTTGTAGCCCTGAATTGTATAACTGCTGAGCTCAGGTCTTCTTTTTGTTGATTTCTGTATTTAATGGAGCATTAGGCCCTTGGCTGTATTGTCAATTTAGAATATAGCATCTTGAAAATGGCAGTTGAAAGAATGAAGAAGGAAAAATGTTCTGCACCTTAATTGTTGACAAATGTCTTGTTAGAGTTACAAGCCAGTCTAGATTATCCTAAAATCTGCCAAGATCAGTAAAATTATACTTCAACACAACAAATGGCTAAATACTAAAATGAAATAGACACGAGACAGCTGAATGGTACCTTATAGCCATTTTAAGGTATATAGCAGCCGGTCCTATATACAAACTAAAATTGAAATGTCAATGAGCAAATCATAGGTTGTGGTTAAGAACTTGTTTTTTGTTTTTTTTTAACATACTGGTTACGCAAAACCATGTCAATTCCATAATGTTGCAAAATGCTGTTAATGTTATATTGGGACTCTTAATTGACTGGGATGATATTCTACCAGCTCTAACTTTGGACCAGAAATGGTCTCCCCAAGAATCTATTCAAACCATCTGGACAATAAGTAGCTGGACTCTATGTTTGGTATATGTTTGCAAGGAAAGAATCTTGATTGAATTTAAACTGTAATACTGCACCAAGGTGGAGGAATCCACCAGGGGGGAGGGGTGTGGGGAGGGGTGGGGGGATTCCCAGAGCCTATGAAACTGTCACATAATCTAAAATAATTAATTAAAAAAAAGTAAAAAAAAAAAAAAAAGAACGGGAAAGGGAGGAGGTGTACCATCGCATTCTTATAACTGCTACACTAGGTCCTGGAGTGATAGCTTAGTAATGGCCTAGTGGCTCAAGTCACCTTGGATGCACCAGGATCCCATATGGGCACTGGTTCATATCCTGGCTGCTCCACTCCCCATCCCAGCTACCTGCTTGTGGCCTGGGAAGGCAGCAGAGGACGGCCCAAAGCCTTGGGACCCTGTGCCAGCATGGGAGACCCAGAGGAAGCGTCTGACTCCTGGGTTCACATTGGCTCAGCTCCATCTGTTGTGGCCATCTGGGGAGTAAATCAGCAGATGGAAGATCTTTCTCTCTGCTTCTCTCTGTAAATCTGACTTTCCAATGAAGATAAATTAATCTTTAAAAAAAAATTCTACACTGAATCTCTTCTCTCTATATGTATATTAATAGAACATTAACACGAAAGTGTCAAAAATATTTTTGAAAGTAAAAAATTTTGGAATATCCCTAAATATCCATACAACATGCATATTATGAAAAAATAATATCCATTGATTTTTAAATTTTTGCACTAAATGATACTTACCTTTAGTGGCAATTTCTAAGTATTTTTTAAGTACTTTCATGGAAATCAGAATTGTATTCACATATTTTTACAAGCTAGTATGCATCATACAATATTAATTCAGTTACTGTCTGTAAAATTCTAGCTTCAGTTGGGAAGTCTCTGCCAAAAGCTTTGCTTCTGTGACTTAAACTAACTCGGGAATGCACAGAAGTGATTAAAAACACATATTCGGAGGTATTTATTTTTGTGTATACTGACACAATATGTCTTTGAAAGGTTGTTACACATGCATATTATAATTTACTTCCATTTTCAGATGAACTTTTTGAAACCTTCTTATTCTCCTTTGAACCAAGCTTGCTGTTCACTAATCATTGCATGTTAACGGAAAGTCAAGGTCATGGTTTTGAAAGAACATCGGTAGGACATAGGCCCTAATTTTAAGCTGTTACTAATGAGTTGATTGGTCTTGGGCTCATAACCATTCTTCTAACTTCTGTCTTTTTTTTAACATCTGATAGAAGATAAAATTATACAAGATAACCCTGTATGTCCATTCTGGAGCTATGTGTCCATGAAAATTTAAATTAACATAATTTTAAAGTGTTCTTTTAGATTTTACTTATCACATGAGAAACTTCTGGAAAGTTACATATTCTCTTTCATTGAAAGTGTTATTCAACTTCTTGAAATTGATTGCCATTTGCATAATTTAATACATACATAAAATTGAACGTGGAAATTTTAAAGGCATATACTGTTTTAAAGTTCTTTGCAGGTAGAACATAAATTCTATTCTCAACAAATGCAGTCAAGATTAATATGGTATTTCCAAGGAATGAACTGCCTTAAAAATAACACTTTCCTGAGTGATATTCATTATGAGAATCCAAAGGAAGGAAAAACACAGCCTGATGCCACTGTCTCTGTGAATACAAATTAGCCAATTGGTCCTGTTTGAATTTGGATTCAAAAGATAGCTCAATGGGCAATCTCTTATGCAATTAGCTCTGCATGTTTATTGTACACCATTTGTGGGAGCACACAGGGGATTTGGAAATGGATTTGAATTAGGATACATTGGCATACTGCTAACTAAAGTCGCAGACCTTTCTGTACAACACCATGGAAGAGTCTAGAAAGTAGCACGCAATTATGTGGTTTAATAATAGCACAGGGAGGCAGGACAGGAAACACCAAGCTAGCTGTAGAACTATCACATGCTGTGGTCCACTGCTGGGTAACTCTGGGTTACTACAGGGCCTTCCAACTTGTAGAACATGCCTTAAGTAGATTAAGTATTAAGTAGATCAAGACTCAGATGTCATCCTGTAAGTAGCTGTTCCTTTCTTGGACCTTTTAAATTTTTAAGTGTTTATGTAGGAAAAAAATAAATTATCCTGAAATTAATGTGTTTTTCACATCTCCCTTAAGTACAAATCCCGTTGGTTACAAGGAAAGAGTCAACCAGAAGTCTTTTTTTTTTATTTATTAATTTCATTGCATTATGTGACACATTTTTTTTTTATGCACTGGATTTTCCCCGCCCCTCCCCAAACCCTCCCTCCCCCACGGTGGATTGCTCCACCTTGTTGCATTTCCACAGTTCAAATTCAGTTGACATTCTTTCATTGGAGGTTTTGACCAATCATAAAGTCCAGCATCCCATTGTCCCGGCAAGTTCAATGGCTTCTTGATGAGACCATCTCTGGTCTGAAGGTAGAACCAGCAGAGTATCATCCCAATCAAGTAAAAAACCCAACATAATATTTACAACCATTTACAACATTATGGCAATAATTGACATGGTATTGATTAACCAATATGTTACTAGGGAAATGCATGTTCTCGACCACAACCTGTGACTTCCTCACAGACATTTCAATTTTGGTTTATATTCAACCATGTTCTATATACCTTAAAATGGCTATAGATTGCTATTCAGCTGTCTCTTGTCTATTTCAATGTTAGTATTTAGCATTTTATAGCATTGAAGCATGATTTTGCTGAACCTGGTTGTTTTTCGGGTAGTCTAACTCTATAACTTTAACAGGACAAATGTCAACAGTTTAGGTGAACGTTTTTGAGAGGGGTGTGCAGAGAAATCTTCAACACCCCAGAGAGGAGTAACTGATCTTTGTGTCCCACCCAGTGAGTTATAAGTGCATCCCTGCTGGCTGCTTCCTGTCTGTTTCTAAGTTTTCCTAGTTGTTCTCTGTCTGTCTATTCTCGTTTGTTTGTTCATATGTTTGTTATGAGGGGTTTCTGGAGCAATCCTGATGGTCCTTACAAAAGACGGTGGGGACCCAAAGTTGGAAGCAGGCAAGGGCCAGAAAAAGCTCCTCTCCCTAGTTCCGAAGGAAGTTTACTGTTCTTCTGTTTCTGCGGACTGCTCAGGGATCCTGGTTGTCGTTCCGATGACCCTGGATCCTGCAAGGCAGGAATTGGGCTTCTTCCATCCCACATTGTAGGTCCAAATGGGGGTGGGTGACTTCAGAGTTCTTGGCCTCTGAAGGCACTCCTTTTCCCCCGTGATCTCCCTGGCAGTAGGGATGTAGTCCTCGGTGGTAGTACTGATAGTCCTTGGTGAGGCTTTGGGAGTCTTCAGGGTTGGGATACAAGCCTCCTCCTGTCCCCCTGCTCCACTCAACCAGAAGTCTTAAAGCGTTCTTTCTTCAAAGAGTAACTAGCTACAAATTAATAACTTTAATCTTTTTGCTGTTGTTAAGGTTACATTTAGGGCAAATGATATTGGATTTTAGTAAGGGCAATAACATAATTTATTAAATATATTTACACCCCCTAAAAGATGCTGGTTTAGAGAACACTTAAATAAATAATAGTATATTGCTAGTAACATTTTCTAAGTTTTGACACATGAATGATTCAAGCAGGGGAATTTTGGGGATGTTGGAAAATATGCTGAACTGAAACACACGAAACTGGGTCACCAAATCTAAATTTTTCTCAAATAATGTGATTATCCTTGACAGCATGATTACTGTTTCTTGCTTGCATTCTCTCATTATCCAGTATGTATAATTAAATTTACAAAAATATTGTTGGACTGACAATGTGAATATTAAAAATCTTAGTGCTATAATTCAATAAACATTCAAAGTCATATATGCATAAAATTCATTATGATCTACAAAAATAACATGACTGTTTATGACCATTTCAGGGTAGGAAATAGAGAACAAGATTCAAACCACTTAGGAAAGAATAATATTATCTGTTTTCCTATTAAGGTCATTCCACTTATCGCTGCTGGTGCTAGTGGTGGTGGTGGTGGTGGTGGTGGTGGTGGTGGTGGTGGTGTGTGTGTGTGTGTGTGTGTATGAAAAAGAGAAAGGGAGGAACAAAAATGGATTCCATTTTCCATTTAATGTTCTTAAATATTAAAAATCGTAGTTGTGTTTTGCAGACTAATTATATGTTTATCTTTGCTATTTTCTACAGTGACAAAATACTTGAAAAATAAACTGTTTATTAAGTGAACCTAATAATAGATCTTACTCATCTCAAGGCTCGGTAACAAATATTATGACCTATCTCTTTACAGCTATTAAAAATAAAGAAATTTAATTTCATGCCTGAAACAATGTTAGGAACATTGCTTATCATACTTTTCTTTTGAGTTTAAAACTATAATTTTTCTCATATCAACTCCTCTTAAAACCATTTTATTGCTACATAATGTCATTTTCCTATAGATCATAGAAATAAATTTTATAATGTAAGCCCTTGCATATCCCCAAAGTTAAGTTTGTTCTCATTAACACAAAGCAGTAGAATTAAATTTATGGCATATTTTGACAAGTTCCAGGCTATGTTTTTGAGATATACATGAATATTCCAAAAATTTTGTGGAAAATAGGAGCAGAGACTTACATATACAATAATCTTCAAAAACCATCGAAAATATATACAGGAGAGATTTTTTTAATAGATTTCAAAAATTTCATAGATAAAGTAGTACCTTTTAATTTTGTTTTTCACAAAATTTAGATTGTCTTTATACTTATAAATAAGTTCCAACTTATTCATTCACTTTATGAAATAGAGGATATGCATACACACATAAATCAAGCAATCATGGCTGAGTTTCCACTCTATTAAACAAAGCAGATTTAAGTGTTGTTGCTGAATTAGATAATGATGGACATCACAATCTCATTGGTATATAAATATGTAGCAATTATTAAACTTTAGCAGTTATCAGAATCACCTAGAAGGCTTATCAAAATATAGGTTGCCTTATCTGCCTTCCGAGTTTCTGATTCACTAGTTCTAGGGTAGAGATGATCTCACTAGTCCTAGGGTGGATCTGAGCAGTTGTACTTCTAGCAAGTTCTGAGGTGAGGTTGGAGCTCTTTCTTGTTGCAGATCTAGGACCAACCATAAAAACTGTTAGTCTAGTGAAAGACAGTAGAACAAGTGAGAAGCCCAGTTTTCAACTCTAGCTTTGACATGTATTAGTTATGTAAGGCCATTATCACAATGATTCTATTTACTGAGACTATTGAATGAATACTCCATCTTAAGCACTTCAAGGAGTGTCTAGTACATAATTAGTACTCACCAAATTTAACACCAATTTCGGGGACTGATTGTGGATAGAGTGCTACTATTAGAAGTCGTAGTTACTGAGACTAGAATATACTACAATAGTGCCCCTTTTATTTATGGTTTCGGTTACACTCAGTTAAACGTACTCCAAAATTTTAAAAGGAAAATTCCAGAAATAATTTTGTAAGGTTTAAGTGGTTCTTTGTAGTGTATGGAATGTTGTGCCATCCCTCTCTATCCTTACTGGAACGAACATCACCCTTCTGTCTCGCTTATCCTTGAAGCATATGTCCACTGTCTGTTAATCACGTATTAGCCGTCTGAGTTATAGCAGATAAGCTATTGTGTTGTTATGCTGCTTATGTACCGATAATCATTATTTGACTTCATGAAGTCCCTAAAAGAGAAGAGTAGTGATACTAGCAATTCAGACATGCTTAAGGAAACTGCAAAGTGCTTTTTTCAAAGTGCAAATGTGAAAGTTCTCCATTAAATAAGGAGAGAGAAAAAAAATCATACACTGAGGTTGTTAAGATCTCTGGGAAGAACAATTCTGCACAAAATTACAAAGGAAAGGAAATTTAACCACCTTTCGCTTTCACATCTCAAGCTGAAGGAGTTAAGCCATAGTGTGTCGTACGTAAGCAAAGATGGACAAGGCAAGACATTATAGAGTTTGGTACTATCTTGGTTGTCTACATCCACAGAGAAGCTTCGAATGATTCTCTGTAGAGCTGCAATATCCACATATGCTTTAATTCAGCTGCAGTTTTGGAAGTTTGTCAGTCTTTTTCCTAAGAAAGGATAGTCAGAGAACTTGTCATTCACTGATGCTTTGTCTCTTTAAGAAACCTTTAACATAAGACAGGTGTTTTCTGAAAGGAAATAGTGGCCCCAGTGAAACTGCTTTCAGGATTGTTAGATATTGAAGATTGCAGTGTTTGCAGAAGTGTCTGTATCTGTGTCATGTTTCTCAATATTTAGAGTTTCCCGTATTTGTTTCTTTCCTTCTGTAGCAACAAGAGCAAGATCCAACAAACCTATACATCTCAAACCTCCCCATTTCTATGGATGAGCAGGAACTGGAGAATATGCTGAAACCCTTCGGACACGTCATCTCTACAAGGATACTAAGGGATGCCAATGGAGTCAGCCGGGGTGTTGGTTTTGCCAGGTAAAACTCTTGCTCTTTACATAACATGCCTTTCCATATAATTTCCTTTGAATTCCATTCCTTTCTAACATTAGTGCCCAAAGCAACACAATACACACTGTCGAGGAGAAAAAGTAGCTTATTAAACCTACGCCTCTCTGTATCATTGCTTCAAGTCAAAGTGTATTAGTGTAGTTATAAATACATTGTACTTACTAAAATATGGACATAGAATATGTTTACATGCCTTGAATCAGAATTCTATGCATGTCCAGTTGCTAGTATGCTTTGTGTGTGTACATCAATAAGATCTTATGCTGCCAATTCTTGCCTGGGGTAGTGAATGTCCAATATCCCAACACAAAGAGCCAATGTGGTGAACAAAGCATCCCAATGTTTTCGGATTGATTTTGAAATAACTGAGATGATAGGGTTTATCATTAAAGAGTTAAGAGGGAAGATTTAGAAAAAGAAGAATTGTTAGCAAATCCCAAGGAGCCTAGAAGTATAAGAAGAGGTCAAGGAGGTATTAGCTTTTTAGAAAGATACTGGCTGTGTGTTTTTGATAGTTTAGGCAAAACAGGAAAAAAAAAAAGAACAAATTATATTTCTTTCCTTGTCGGAAGAAAAGAAGGAAGAGTAGTTTCCACTTGAACTTTAATGGAATGTTTACAAAAGAGAATCTCCGCCAGGAATAAGCTTAAAATGATTGTACCTGCTGTGCTTTCACGGAAAACAAAGCTAAAGAAGCCACAGAGAAAAAGAAAACGGTTCAGTGACAAATAAGAAACACAACCTCCCCTTTAAATGGCTTGGCAATTTTAAGTGTGCCTCCAATAGATTTGCTATGGATGAATGCATGGGTAGAAAGTGTTTTCTGGAAGTTGGCTGGTTATAGGCTGCTGTATTTATCCAAAATTCACTCTGTCATCACTTTGCAAACAATTCCAAACCAACTTGTGCAAACCTAACTTCAAAAGAAAACAAATATCCTATCAAAGTTAGTGGTTCTCTACTTTGGCCTTCTTGAGATTATGGACTAGATAAAAAATTCTTTTGAGTTTTCATAGAATTCTACATGTAGTAGACCAGCTGACATGTGAAAGGAACATGCTTATGTCTCAGAATAGAAAAAAGCAGAATGAACAAAATCTCCCTATGTACATGAGGTCTATTCAGACTTTCAAGGACCACTGTAGATTTTCATGCTGAAGGCACAGATCATGATACCAACTGGGTCTTGTGAAAATTGCCCATCCTCATTGTTGGGTAGCAAGAGCCAGCCATCACACGTCTCAGCAGTGAGAGCCCACCAGCACAACCAAGTTTCATCTTCCATAGCATACATATCCCTTTGTTTCATCCACAAACTCTGCACTCAAAAATCTCTCACTAATAAGTTAGTTTCCCCTTCATCTGTACTCGCTGAGTACATTCATTTCTGTAGCTTATATACAGAGTCCAAAAAGATGAATGTGTATAAATGATATTGGTATTTCGAAATTTGATTCTTATTTCTAACTTGTATCCCCACACTTGAGAAACAGTATTTTCCTACTTGTTGAACTCATTATATAGGGGAAGGTGATGCTTGTGAGTTTAAACTACTTTGAAAGTAAGTCATTATAAAAATTAAAAGAAAATTAAGAAAATGAGGAGAAAAGAGAATGGAAGGGAGGGAGATTAAGTAGGGTGGGAATTATTATGCTGTTAAAACCACATAGAATACATGAAATTTGCTTCCTTTACATGGATAAAAAGCACAACAAATTTTTAAAAGACATTTCAAATTTATCAAGGAATGCTTTTTTCTCAGAAGATATGTGATGAGTTTAAAAATTATTTTTGATCAAAATTCTGTTAGTTTGAAGGGTGTATCATAACAAAATATCACAGACAGGGGCTTAAGTAACAAAAATATTTATTTGGGGTGTCCTGGAGGTTGGAAATCAGAGATCACGGTGTCTTAAGGATTGCTTTCTTAAGACACTCTCTCCTTACCTGTCTTCTCTCTACATATTTGTACATGTGTCAGTATCCTAAACTCTATAAACAAAGGCACTTGGCATCTTAGGTTAGGCCCCAATTCACCAACCTCATTTTCACTTAATTACCCTTTAAAGACAATATTTCCAATATGGTCACATTCCAAGGTACTGAGAGTTAAGTAGTCAACCAATGAATTTGTGGGGTTCCAACTGAGCTCTTTACCCAAAAACTGGATGATTCACTTCTCTTTGGTTTATCCTTACTGCACAGTTTGGGTTTACTTGAAGTATATTCTTCTGCAGACAGACTAGTAATTAGATGACGAATGGGCAAATGATAGAAAGATAGATAAAGGATAGACTCCAACAATAATCACAGGATATAATGTCATGGAAGAATACAACTTAGGCATTATTTTTCATTAAAAACTGAAGATAGGAATTTTACATGGATAGTTTTGTCTCTACACTAAATGTAACCTCTCCCTCCTGAAGCACATTTTGCATGTAGAAGCCACAAATGAGTCCTTGAAAATTCCCATGTGATCATTTTAGGTTTCCACTCAGAATCCTTCCACACAGCCTGGAGGAATTCACGTGCCAGGCTCCCCGCAGCACGACTGGTGCCACTCACTTTTTCACCTTGATTCTAAATAGCTCGTGCACTGGCAACAAGCTCCCCTTCCAGAGGGCTTGTGCCCATGACTATTCTTGCCCACATGTCTTTCCACTGTTGGCTTCAAAATATTTTTCCTTAAAGAATTGCTTACTGACCTCCAACACCAGCCTTCAGAAAAAGTTTTCAAACAATATCAACACGATTGCATTAAGTTTAATTTCTATCTTTATCCACTAGATTGCACATTTCCTTAACTCAAATTTTTTTCACTGTTATATGGATGGATGTACAACTCTACAAGTACCCATCTTTTGAAGCTCATGAATAGCTAAATTTGATGATCATTCAGAAATTTGACATTTGAGTGTGAATTATCAAGTCATGCCCCAATATAGAAACAGGATCTCTGTACTCCACAGTCGTGTGTCTTTCAATTTTAGAAAAGTGGCAGATGAATTGAAAGAAACCGTTGCTGGTCAAGCTAGTGAATTTTTATGTTTAAGAAACAAAAAGAAAATTTGTTTGTCTCTATTTTGTAAGAAATCAGAAAACTGACATGGAATTAATATTCTGATCTCCATGTATCTTCTGTGTTCAATTCTGAGGAGCAGAATCCCAGAAAATTAACATGTCTTGCTGGAATAGAAGAGTGATTTTAACTATACCATATAAGTAAACCTTCCTAAATTATTAATTTTTCAGACATTTGGTTTTATTTCTTCAAGCAGTAATGGTCACTGCCTAAACCAATGAGATTATTCATAGCTTAGCCCCTTCACAAGTATTTTTTCTGTTTAAATATCATTGTCTCTCTTTTATCCTCAAACTTGTCATCTGGAACCCCCAAGTGTGAACCACAGAACACACAAAATCATTTGTATTGCTGCTTTCTCAATTTTCCCAGTAATAATACATAGCAAATGAGAGAATTTATTAGATAACATGCAGTTATCTCGGGCTGGTGTGTGTCAAAATGAGTTTCCCAGATCATCAACTTTGGCATCACCTGAAAACATGTTAGCAATGCAAGCTCTCCCACCACCAACCTACTGAATCAGCAATTTGCTGATGGGGTTGGCTAGCGCTGTAATCTATAGTCATGTATTAACACACACCACCTCCAATGCCAACTCTGCTTTGTGCCTCAGGGCTCCAGGACTAGCTCCATTTGTCATCTGGAAGTTCTGCGGTAGTAGGTTTGGAGTAAGACCCAGTGATTTGCTTTTCTAACAGTCCCTAGAAGGTACTGATGCTTACTGGTTCAAATCATACTTACAGAACTACTGCTCAAAATTCATCTCTAATTTTTTTCTGAATGGAGTTGACTCCCACTGATTCCTTTATTCTGTTCTATCACCTTCTCAAAATGTGTTAATAGCAAGTATATCTGTTTATCTCTTCCTTCTGGACAGCATCCCTTAAACTTCTTTGAATCTCCTCCGCACCCAAGATACTGCCTGCCATATAATTGACTAGCTCAAGATTTAGAAATTCTTTTTGTTTTGTTTTAAATGCAAGGAGAAGCATTTAAAATGCTGTGCTTCAAAAGCATTTGAATTTGAGTACCAATAAAGCACAAACACAAAACAGTCGCCAGGTTTTTGAATTTACAGAAGCACTAGATAGTGTCTGAAATTATGTATCTCTTGTTTTTCATGTTTTTTTTTCTTCCCTCTTTTATATCTTAAAACAATTTGGTACGATCCACTACCCTCCAGGCAACATTTTATAGACAGGCCATAAACAGAAGTTTATGGGGGGATAGTAATGGTGGGAACTGCTCCTGCAGAGCTGGTGGGTGCCAACAGGCTACCTTGCCTGCTAGGATCAGAGCATAAATCAGTCTGCATGCAGGGAGAGGGCTCCATGTTCATGGGAGCCATTTCCCATTCCTAGAAACTTGAGACCATTTGTTCTGCAAACACCATGTTGAAAGAGTGTTAGAAGAGGCCAATAAAGAATAACTCTGCATGGAGACGGGACGGGGACTGAGCAATTAATCCAGCTTCAACATCTGGGAACTTAGAATGTCTTTAAGAAATTACATTTACTGTCCCCTAGTGAGCTAAAGAGCGTGAGAGAGCACTAAAACACAGGAGCCTTTGTATTCTGCAGTGTTCTCGCCCCCTCTTTGGCACTCTTAATTTCATTCTCATGAAACCTTGTTTGGCTGGATTTTCCCATACAGTCAGCATTGGTTCTACCTCTCCCTCCTGGAAGAGCAAGATTTTGTAGAAATCAGTAGAATTCATCTTTTCTTTAACTCAGTAGTAAAACAAAAGAAAATAAAATACAATGGCTAAAAGCAGACAAGTAGTAGCCTGCTTATTCAAAACTGGTATAAATAGCAGGTTAGCAGTATTCCATTTTATATTTTGTGAGAGTTTTTTAATATCGTTACTCAATGTTGTCTTTGTGAACTAATGAATGATCCCTTCAACTGATCAGCAAATTGGTCAAACTTCATTTCCATTGCTTGGAATGTTTTGGTTATTTTCACCTTGTCATTCTCATGTTAATAACCCTTCCTTCCTGTTTTAATGATTCTTTCATGAATACTATCAAAAACACTTGGAAATGGGAAGTAAAATGTGACCAAAGAAAGTCTTGCAGATGTAGCTGAATGATTGGCAGTCTACAAACTACACCTGTATTTGCCCATGAATGGTTTACAGTTGGGTTTTCGGGTTTTCTGGAGTTGGAGATAGTGCTCATTGGTTGTTTAAGTTTTTTGTGTTTTTTTCTGCAATTATCAACAGACGTGTCCCACTGGAGAGACTGGAGGGGGTTCCGCTGGTCTCTGCCTACCAAGCTCTAGGATTCTGAACCTCTTTTTCTTCTTCTTCTTCTTCTTCTTCTTCTTCTTCTTCTTCTTCTTCTCCTTCTTTTTCTTCTTCTTCTTAATTCCATTTATTTCTTCTCTTTACCTTTTTAAATGTCTTCCTCTCTCCTTTGGAAATTAATGATCATGATTGAAACTTTCTGCTTTCTTTCCATATGTGCAATCTTGGGTCAAAAACCCAAGCCAAGCTAAACAAGCAAACTAACTAAACCGATCAAATCATTTATCACACTGAAATATCCTGGACTTGAGCCTTATCCTATGCATACCTTTACAAACATGTGAAAAGGGTAAAAAAACGTATACTATATTGTTTTATTATTTAAAAAATAATGAAAATGACTGTATTCCAAATGACTATCCTTTGTGAAATAAGAAAAGTTGTTTGTCCATGTAAATAACTCTGTTATCCCCAGAAGGGAAATGTTGACTCTATTATATAAGGCCCGATAAACCATATCAGGTCCCTATAGGCCCTATAAGATCTCTTCTCTAATACATATTCTGGGCATAAAATGTGAAGGGAATCTGAAGCTCTGTGCTGGTAGTAGGGATTTAAGGCCAGTAGTCTGCTTTTGTCCAATTGAGAAGAAAGAAGAAACACTTTAAATTATTAATTGGAGTACAAATTTCCCACATTCTTAACTCTGAATTGAGAAAATCTCTTTATTTTCTACATCTCTCTGGGTGTGAGCACATCTCTGCAAGTCTCAGAAATCACTTGGTTGCATATTAGTTTTCCACTTATTATTTTAATTTTGCTTTGAAGATTGATTTATTTATTATTTGAAAGGCAGATTTACAGAGTTGGATGTAAATAGAGTAGCTGGGACATGAACCAGTGTCCATACAGGATTCTGATGGTTGCAAGGATTTTAGGCACTAGGCCACCGAACCAAACCCAGTTTGTTAGTGAATTGTTCTAGATGCAAAAATTCAAAAATATTCACAAAATTCCACCGGATGCCAGTCAATGGCACTGGAATGAAGTAGTGTTGACTGAAGTGTGGACAGAAAAGGTAGCTGACAAAGGTTGTGGCGATATCAAGAGGGGACAAGAAAGGAGGCTCAGTAAGTGCTGTGAGGAATAGAGGAAAAGTGCTCTCAAAAGCCCAGGGGACCCTGGTGCCTGGGTGAAGAGGCTATAGGAAAGAATCATGGACTGCGAAAGATGCACCATTGCTAGACAGGTGCACTGCCAAAGCAGGGAGAGAATAAAGATGACTATTCTCATATCTGTTTTCACTTTTTGTTGCCCTTTCATGCTCCATGGAGAATCCAGTGGAAAGTAGATCAAAAACTAACAATGACACAAGCTACAGACCAGTATATACAGCAGGGTAAAAGACAAGAGGATGCTTCAAAATAATTATGAAAATGTATATTATGAAAGAAAGTATGTATGTATTCCAATTGTTGGCAATAAAATAAGCTTACTTTTTTTCATTTTTCCACAAACCATTTGAAAAACCCTCATATAAGGAATGGGTAAGCAAAAACACCAGTACACATGACTGAGCCAACATTTTTCTCTCTTATCTACAATATTAGAAAAAAAAACAGTTCAAACACAATGATAAATATTAATGATTACTTTGCTTTAGGATTGGCAATTGATCCAAGGTGTTAGGAATCCCAGCGAACTGGTTTTATTCAAAGAAGCAGCTGGTCTTCAACTCCGTTATATGGTTGTTATGTCACCAGAAAACGTGGTTTAGACCATCCCATCTCAAGAGGGTTCAGACAGTAAACTGTTAAGGGTAAGTCTCCCAATTTTCAAACATTGACACCAATCCCAAATTCTCCAAAATTTATTTGCAGTTTCCACTACACCAATCTGCTGCATTTAGCCTGTGTCTTTCAGTGTGAGATACTTGACGTACAACTTCAGAATGACAGTCTTTGCAATGGTTGCATACTGGAATCACCTGGCTAACATGGAAAACTTTAAGCTGGGCCTCATGTCGAATCAGTTATGTCAAATACTCCTGGAATGAGCCCAGACACCAACATGCTAAAAAAATAGTTTCCTAATAGTTTTAATGTGCTTAATTTTTTAAATAAACTTTCTGTTTTGCACTACATTAACACTTATAAGAAAGGTACAATGATAATACAGAGAGTTCTTAGATATGACACACCCAGTTCCCTCCTTACCCTCGATTATGAACACATCACCAAAGCACAGTTGTCAAAATTTAAAAAACTGACATTAGTATAGTACTGTTAACTAAACTCTAGACTCTATTTGAATTTTACCAATTTTCCCATGAATGCTTACTTTGTATTACAGCATCCAAACCAGAGTACCAAATTGCAATGAGTTTCCCACCTCAGCAGCCCCTTTGGCTCTCTGACAGCTTTTCTGCTCTCTTTGTTCCTATTGCAGGGTACAAACGCCCTACACTACAGATTGTCTCTAAACCTGGGTTTGTTGCAGAACCTAAAAAGTCTTGAGCCTGCTGATCCCATGTGCAACAAGCCAGACTCTAAGACACTGAGGTTATAGAAAGAAGTGGGCATTTTGCAGTATGCAGACTCAGCAGTCAGACAATTATCACTCCATTCCCAGATAATCTCAGCAATTAGAAGCGGAGATCTTATAGGTTAAAGTCGGAGTTAAAAGTATGTGATTAACTCCTATGTGGTTTCAATTTTGAAAATGCTATGATGATAAAATGGGTGCTGGTGTCTCTGAGGTCCAGGGCAGATTTATTGTTACTCTGTTTGAACAGAGCCCAGAGTACCTGTGAAGTATTTTTAACACAGGTCTAGAAAATATAGAAGTGATTTTTGAATTCTGAATCTTGTGACCTAGGGTCCTGTTACAGCTGAGTTGATGTTTGTGCCAATCTGTTATCTGAAAGAGGTTATCTTCAGTAAGGAGTTGGCATGTCATCATCATGTTGAAGACAAAGAAAATGCATGTTAGGGGAGAACTAAAGCCAGAGAAAACACAGGCCAATTACGATGTTAGACACATGTGACATAAGACATAGGGCTTTGGTTTCATTTTTGTCTGACATGTTTCTCAGGTGGGGACCCACGTTATGTGCAGGGTTTGGGAATGAGTACCTCAGAGATGAAGTGCCCTAGACAATCACATCACACCAGGTGTACCTCCATTGTTGAAAACCACTGGTCAAGTGAGTAGTGATTTGATGAAGTGGACATAGCGGGACCTGTCCATCTTCTGTGATTGAGGAGTATCCATCAGTATAGGAAGCCACAGGGTGACAGGGCCACCAAGGCACATTTCAAATCTGCATTGAGAGCTGGGAAATAAGGGTATATTCCAGTGCATAATCAGGCCAGCCACTTTCCTCCTGTTAGTTTCTTTATCTATGTAATGTAAAAGATACTGAGATCTTTCCCTCTCTTGGATGTCTGAGGCTTTATAACATGGAGGCAGGGGTAGGGGCAGGAAGTGCTGTGATGCTGAACAATGTACCAAAAAATGCCTGGGCTTCTACCAAAGGGAAAGACAGGGTGGTTACTCTACTTCGTGATTTGGCGTTAAGAATGTCATATGCCTAGACAAAAACAAATTGCAAAAACAAATTGCAAAAACTGAAAAATTACAACTCACTCATTCATCTTTGTTCCTTGGACTCACTATTATTTTTTCCACTGTAATGGATTAAGAAATGAATGACGTAATTTGTTTTTCAAATGTCAAAGGACTGCCACATGTTACTACTTCTTATAATCTTTTAATGATAACCATTTGCATAAATCTTACCGGAAATAAGGGTAATGGGCAGACATTGTTGGATGTTCTCAGTTGCCAATAATTTGTCCAGAGCCTGTGATTGCAAAACCACAAACATTTCACAATAGTGGAAACCTCTAATTAACAGAAATAAATGACAGAGCAGATCTGTATTAAACAAACAGCCCATAATATTTCTTTCTCTAGGACCATAAGTTGGGTGATTCCCCATTCAGTTGAAATAAGTAAACTACAAATCACTTTTGCAAAGTAGATTTCCACTCTGTGTGTTAAACCTAAACCACATTTGGCTGACACTGGAGGCGTTAACAGGGTAAGCCACCATTTGTGTTGACAGCAGCATCCTTATTGGGGTGTCAGTTGAAGTCCCAGCTGCTCCAGTTCTGGTGTAACTCCATCTTAATGTGCCTGGAAAAAGCAGTGGAAGATGGCCAAAGTCCTTGGGTCCCTTAGTCCCACATGAGAGACCCCCAAATAAGCTCCTAGCTTAGGGCTTTGGCTTGACCCAGTCCTAGGCATTGGAGCCATTTGGAGAATGAAGAAGAGGATAGAAGATCTCATTCTCTATCTTGCCTCTCTCTGTGCAGTTCTAACTTTCAAAAAAAAAAATCTGAGTCATAACATTCTAGTGATAATGATCAAGTACTCTTCTCATGTATTTTGCCCAAAACAATGTTATTGGTTGTAAAAGGAATTCTTAGTACCTGTTATGTAAAGGAAGAAGGAGGAGAGGGTGGACAAGGAAACAACAGCAGCAGAATTCCATGGTGCATTTCCAATCACAAAGCTAGTTGTGTCTAGGTATTGGGGCAAGCATAAACGCCAAGCGGAACTTTAATGTGTGTTTATATGTGAACATCAGACTTGAAAGAAAACCCTGAAGGTTTGGTCAGTGACCACCAGTCTTGTAAGAGCCTAATTAATGTATTGTCAGGTGGATGGTTGGTCAGGCACTTGAGCAGTTCTAAGGGACACAAGGTAGTCCAGGTACTGCCGAGAACTAAAACATGCAATGCTAATGATTCATTGACCTGTCTATAAGCAATGAGGAATGCAGCTGTGTCCACTTGGCTGTTTTACCTCATTTGAAACTCCTAGTGTCAGCATCAATGCAAGCGTGTGCCAGTCGTCAGATACCCAGAGCTGACACAGAAGAAAACGGGCACAACTTTCCTAAGTCGGCTTCTCATGAGCTGCCTCCAATCCAGCTCCTAGGTCTCACTTTAGTTCGATTTCTACCCAATATGCACGTGAAATACAGAGCCTTCCCCCAACCCCCACCTTAGGCAGCTCCTATCTTTGCAGGAATTGCTTTGCCATACTGAAATGTGCCTCTTGTATTGGAATGAAATCGTCACTGCTGGGTGGTGCAGTGTGACACTGGTTGACATTAAGTGCCACCAGCTACGGAAAACAGACTTTTATTGCATTTATTCCTTCAGAGAGGAGTGTCTCTAAAGGCTCACAGCAGACGTTCACTTAGTTAAATCTGAATGAACCTAAAGCGAGTGAATTCATGCTGCTGTCTTTGTGATCATAGAATCAACCCCCATTCAGCTTGGTATGGCTATAAAAGAGTGTTAAACAAAGACGATCATACTAAGAGCTCAGAAGGGAAGAATTGAGGTTTTCAAACCAGGGTAAAAAAATGTATACATACACATACATACACACACATATGTATGTGTGTATGTATTTAGCGTAAGTGGGGTTGAGTTAGCTACCAGATTCTTTGCCTTAGTAACACTAAGTAAAATCCATAAGCATGCATGCACTCCAACTGCCATTTATTTGTACTCTTCCTCAAGAATTCTGTATCATTTTAAAACAAAGAAAATGGATTTGATTTGTAGGACTCTTGCAAGCAAGCTGTATAGACTTACCTGCCTGTTATCGAGATGGGTACCCAGAGAGACACTGAGCAGGGAAGGGGCTCTAGGGCATAAGCTTTTCATTCCGTAGTTCTCCTGTAATAAAAGTTCCATAAAGTAGCATCTGTAGTAATTAAGGGCTTATGTTTCCTCTCCCATTCATGCCTCTGCGCGGAGGAAAGATTATTTTGCAGAAGAGACAATGCACTGGAGATCCTAAGGGAAGGCGGGGAGAACAGAGTTAGAATTCTTTTGTCAGAGATGTAAGTTTCTTACTTAAAACAAACAAAAACAAATCTGGAGACAAGAGTGTAAAAGGATCCACTGGAAAGACAAGTTGAAAGTTACGCAACTGTACTTGCCTGATCCTAGACATTTAGAAAGAAGGAAGATTTATCTTGTGTTCTCTCAGTATCTGCTCTTGAGGGGGAACTGATGATGAAGTAGTCAACTTTGTTGTTATTTTTTATCTATTAAAACTCGTGCTATGAAGCTTTAAGTATTTTATTTCATTTGGTATCAAATTGGTTTTTTCTTAGGATACTCTTCAACATAGGACTACTGTGGCTCTGCTGTCTCTTCAAAGTGAGGACTGACCTGTTAACTCGGCATCGCATCTCCTGTACTTTCTTGCTAAAACCAGATCAGCTTCACACATTCTGAGTCCTATGAAAGACAATAAACATGTAATTATTAAAATCTTCAAGGCAGTGACAGCAGAACTTTAAACTAATACAGGCTCATTTTGAGGGTGGGACTCCCACGGAGAACACCACTCTCACGCTGGGGCAGTCAGCCTTGCTTGAGTGGAAGTGACTCCCTACGAGGAACATTATAGAAAGACATGGGTTAACCCCATAGTTTATACAAATGCCCATCCTAAAGGCAAGCTCAAAATTGTGTCACATGTGGAAGCTGCTCATGATACTGTCCCCAGGGCATTCACTGGATGATCCACATGTCATGTGAGTTTCTCCCACTTCACCGTCCTGGATGAAGTGTCCACCCAGTGATAAGACTGGCTGTCTTACCCCAACAAATGTAGAACTCAGGTGCTCCCACCTGATGGCTTCAACTTGGTGCCATATTGACATCTCCCAAGGCTCTCTATCCTCTTTTCTCACTACTCTGCACTTCCCTAGTTTCTGGTGTGGCTCTCACATTTGAAGTCTTGTGTTTGTAATAAATATCTGTAAGTGATTTGTCATTGGTTAGGATATTTCTCCCTTGATTTTTTTCTCCTGTGCACGTAATGTGGCCATGCGATACTGTCTTTGAAACACATCTGAAATTTATACATTGGAAAGTTGTATGTCTTGTACCAAAGGACTTTCTTTATTCTACAAAAGCTCCCATTCAAAACATAACAGAAAATCCAATATTATATCTTTCATTTTGGATAAATTTCATACTTTTTGTAACTGTGTGCTTTTGTTTTTAATTTCACTCTTGGCTATAATATGCATTTTTTATGGGTTTAATCCTCTTTCATCAGAATTGATTATTTAATTTTTAAAATAGCCATGGTGAGACAAACTTGTTATTTAAAGATTGTTACAATGCTATGTTACACTCAAATAACATAATGCTAAACTTATAACTGTTACTAAAGGACTGTACTACAGTATTAATATGGAGGAAAATGGTGGTAATGAGGATTTGGGAAAAGAGAAATGGGAGGAGGAGGCTGGAATCCTTATACCCAAAGCTTTATCATGGCAAATATGACAATAATAAAAATAGAAGGGCAATACTACTATATTTACGGCCTGGCAACACTGTCAAAATTGTAATTATGGTAGTATGACTCACCGTGTTCATTCCTCAGTGCAAGCACAATGCCAATATCTGACAGAAGAATCTCAGTTTAGGAATATTGTTATCTAAAATCAAAAACTAATAAACTACAATACCTGATGTATGTTCATTCACATAATTTCTGTCATATGTAAAACTCCAAATAACTCTCTTTGGGATCCTTTCACTCAGTGAGGATTCTGTAAAATTGGCATGAGCTGATGACTACACTAGAGTGCTGGTCACTTCCTTAGCCTGTGAGCTATTCAGTTAAAACTAATTTGCCCAATTTGTGTTATGGAAATGCTCTGCTGAACAGTAGTTTCAGTACAAGCTTGGGTCTGATGCCAACGTGCAGATTCAAATCTCAGCTCTCCTGTTCATCAGAAGGGCACTGTTATGTCAAAAGCCTCAATATCCTTGTTAACACAAAAGTTTCTTAATTATAATAGAGACATAATGTGCAGGTCTTCAAATGCAGTCATCTAATAGATATTTATTGAAATCCTTCAATTTAGAACTGTCACTGTGCAAATTAAATTAATGCCTGGAGTTGCCCTCTGCATGATGATTTTCAGGCAACTTTTCAGTAGACTGAATGATGTTTCAGCAATGATAAAGTTGATATTCTCTCATCACCCTAGTCATAATATTCATGACAACAGTTGACAGTTGAGTAAACTATTTAAATCTGGGGATTTCTTGCTTTCTTTTAATATTTATTTTTCTGGGACAGGCATCACTTGTTGGAAACGTATGATCCCTGTTTATCTTGTTTCCCTAGAATGGAGTCTACTGAAAAGTGTGAAGTGGTAATTCAACATTTTAATGGGAAATATCTGAAAACACCACCAGGCATCCCAGGTAAGGAGTGCCATTGAAAAATTCAGTAAGTAGTAACTACGGTTATTGTCATTCTTAGAATGAGCACATGGGAAGACCCTTGGTTGGCAACTGTGAGGAAAAGATGCCTTAATGAAGGTGTGTTATTTTGCTGCCAAGTTTCTGGATAATTCTTATTTGGCCTTTCTTTGAATCTCTGCTGCTAACTTCCCAAAGTGATTTAGAAGAGTAACAGTAGAGAATAGCAAATGAAGGAAATTTTTGACTTACATTGTTAATATTTAAATCATGATTTCTAAATTATAAAGAATTTAAACAATGGTATCTATTGTTAAATCCACAAATTACTGCTTGTCTTCAAACATTTCTTAGTTCTCTGTGACAAGAAAATACAGAAATTAGGAGTAAATATTCATTAAACTTTCAATGCAATCAGACACTTTCATGAGACTTGAGTACATAAATTTTATGTTTTATAAAAATATTAGTTACTGATAGATTAACATTTTAAGAAAAGATCATCAACGTTATTTTGAGGAGCTTTCATCTGGACTGTCCCAGTCCATCTCACATGTCAAAAATTGCACAATTTATACTACCAAGAGTTGCATTCAATATAAAATAATTCAGTAGATAGTGTATATCAGAGATAGAAATCCCTCAACTTAATAGTAATCTGGCAATGCTGTAAGTAAAAAAAAAATTGGATATCTATCATGATATGACTACAATAGTGGTATTGTTAGTGAAAGGTATTTGCCATATTTTAAAATGAATGTTGTGTGCATTTGAAGATTAAAGATTGAATTGAACTAAGAAAAATACAACAAATAAAGAACTAGCTGACAAATGTATTTTGGCTTATTTGTTGTCCCTTTTGCCTAGCTGTTTATCAGGCAAAACTGACTTTAATCATACCGTTTTTTTGTTTTTTGTTTTTTGTTTTTTGTTTTGCTCCTTTATACTGGATGTCCATGGTGTTTGCATAGAAGGCATTTACTATTTAAAAATAATTAGAAAGTTATATAAAAGTGGAAATGTGAACAAAAACGAAATACTTTTGTGAAGCAGTGAGAGAACTCTTTTCCTGAGATGTTGGCTTGGGAAGAAGGTCAGAAAAGCCAAAAGGGACTTCCCACGGACACTTGGATGATACGGAATGTCCGAAGTAGCCAATCACTGGTTAATCAGTAAGTCAGCATACAGAGAAGATGCAGGCTTGATTTGGTTAGTTTCCATGCGTGACGTTCCCTTGGGAACTGGCTGCATTATGATCCAATTGGAGACATATGGTGTTGTTAAGAAAAGAGTTAGCAGTTTTCATCTCAGCATGTAAGCTGCCCTTGCATTTTAGGAGAAATGCCTTTTTATTCCTTTTAGCATAAACAGACATTTTTAAACATTCTGCTCAGAACCATCACTGAATGACGGGTTTGGATGTTGAATGGATTTTCCTTGTATTTATCTCTTTTTACTCACAGATGAATGTACACACAGAAGGCATTCAAGCTAGGTGTGAATTATAGGTTCTATGACAAATTCAAAAGTGAGAATGCCATGTGGAGATCATTGTTGATGAAAGCTCGGAGCCTTAACTGTTTAGATTCCTTTTTATTTGGGAAACTGTATGTTAGAATCCTGGATCTGTCTGATCTGAAAGCATTTTATTTGTCCCTAAAGAGCAGGTTGCTGACTATTATAATTTAAGCCTAGAGACAAAGAACGACCCTGATAATTCCTAAGTAACTGGGCATCCTTCCTGAATATGCAGGCTAGGTATGGTATTAACCTATCTAATATCATAGCTACACCCAATGGAAGCACTTTGAATAGCAGGAACCTGCTTATGCCTTTTGTACTCACTTTTTTAAAACATGCTTGTTTATTTAGTTTCTTCAACTTGAAAGACAGAAAGAGGTCAGAGAGAGAGAGAGAGAGAGAGAGAGAGAGTCCCATCCAGCTTCTAATTCACTTCCAAATGCTAGAAGAGCCAGAGTTATGCTATCTGGTAGTAAAAGCCAACGCCAGGACCCCCAAACTCCATCAGGATCTCCACATAGATGATAGCGGCTTTAAGTCCTTGAAGCATCATTCTGCCTCCCAGAATGCATTGGTTAGCAACTGCATGAGAAGTGAAGTCGCTGGGACTGAAACCAACATTCTGATGACATGTGGACATCCAGTGACCTAACTCACTGCTTCACAATGCCTGATCCTCTTGCTTTTATCTCATGAGAGCAAGAAAGGAAAATAATTACACTATTGCAAAATGCTTACGAGTCACAACTCCATTTTTTGAAATGTGTGCTCAATAGATGTCAGATTCAATAGAAAATATTGATCAGTACCTGATTTTCCTTATTTGACCTTACTTTGGAAGTAAATAGATATTAATAAATAGATATTAATAGAGAATTAAAATGTTAGCCGAATGCATCTAATTTGTGATGCCTAAATTTTTTGTTAAATATAGGAAGACAGTGTAAGACATGAGTATTTAGAAGAGTATTGTAATAAAATGTTTTATTGAGTATAATTAGTAATGACATGTTCAATCAATTGTATGTGTATACTATGTGCCTGTATTGGTCCCCACTACTGATTTCCTGGAGATAATTGGAAGCTTACTTTGAGAACTCATATATTAGTCAAATGTTCTATTCTTTCTTGAATAAAGAATAGATTTTCACTATGAACAATGATAATTATGTTGGAAACAATTAAAAGAAGTGGTCAGGTTCCTAACCTTTTACAATACATTAGAGATTTTCCTTATCGATGTACTAATTAAATCTAATTGATGTGACCCACCTAAAACTGAGACAGAATTTATAAAATCTTATTGTCCCAATGCTCCACATGATCAATATTGGCCATCTTTGGATTCGGAGTTTATTTGCATATACAAGCGTATCAATAATTTCAAAGCAATGTTTAATATTGTGGATGAGGCACCCATGAGGACTAGTGAATAACCCTGTGAAAAGATGAAATATTAGCTCAGGTCCAGACTTTACTCTTTCTCTAAGTGACTCAGGAGGAACGGATGCTTATCTTTTCACTGGGGATCCCTTAGAAAACGGGCATGTGTCTTTGAGCAAATCCAATGCCCCTTTTACTTCTGTGACTTTTTACAATAAGGCATGCTTTGAGGGAGATGCAAGGGCAGACACCCTATACACTGGATGAAGCTATCCCCTGGAATATCTAAATCTAAATCGATCAAGTCCTGGCTCTGTGTGGAATCCAGTTTTCTACCCACAGATGCACCTGGGAGACAGTGCGTGATGGCCCAAGTACTTGATGCCTGTCAACTACACGAGAAACCCTGAAATGGCAGTTGCAGACCATTTTGGAAGATTCTCCCTCTGCTTAAACTCACTTTCTTCCTCTCTGTTTTTGCTCATGCACATACTTAAGTACTCTGTCTTTCAGATAAACAAAATGGATAAGTATGTATTTGAACACAAATACATGTTAAACGCTAATTACACGGTCCGGTGCGATACAGTAGCAGCTAGGGTCCTCGCCTTGGGTGCACCAGAATCCCATATGGGTGCCAGTTCTGGTCCCAGCCACCCTGCTTCCCATCTAGCTCCCTGCCTGTGGCCTGGGAGGGCAGTTGAGAATGGTCCAAAACCTTGGGACCCAGCACCTATGTGAGAGACCCAGAGGGGGCTCCTGTCTCCTGGCTTTGGATCGACTCAGTTTAGGCCGTGGTCGCCGCTTGGGGAGTGAACAATTGGAGGGAGGATCTTTCTCTCTGCCTTCTCCTCTCTAGATCTGCCTTTCCAATAAAAATAAATAAATCTTAAAAAAACAAAAACGAATTACAATCCTGGTTAGATTACAGATTCTCTACTTGTTTCTCTAAAAGAGAAGGGGGAAAAAAAGCCTTTTTACCCGAAATTTTGCCATTTTTCTAAATTTCAAATTCTAAAAACTTCATACTTCAAGAAACTTACAAGACTTATAGCACTGCATTTTTTTGTGTTGCTACACCCATTTTGTTTTTAATCGTTATGGGAATCATTCACCTATTTGACATGACTCAAGTTGGTATTGAGTTTCAGTATCTGAACAACTCTAGGTTCAATGGGAACTTTGCAGGTGTCTTTTGTATCATGTTGTTCCTCTCTCTGGGCTCCTGCTATGTGTTTATAATGATCTTTCACTCCTCTGCCATTTGGCTCAGATCAAGTGTAGTATTTATAATGATCTAATTATAATGAATATATCATGAATTGCTAATGCCTATTAGTGCTTGCCGGAATTAACTCTGCTCACTTTAGACGATGTTATCTGCAGATGTTGGTTACCTGGGGCAATGAAGTTATAAATTTATGCAGCAATCCAAGCACTGAATATCGGCATATACACAGTACAAAAATCACACACAGTACTCCACATCAGTGCTAGCAGACTGGAAACATGACCAAAAGCAGGTGTTAAAACAGTGTCACTCATCTGCGTGTTACTGCCATCAGCAGAGTGAACACACCCAGTGTCTCGCCTAGAGGGCAGAGTGAACACAGCGCTCCATAAATGTTGCCTGTCCTGTGGCTCCATCTAGACATCTTCTGTACAAAATGATGTTGCTTGCCTGCCTCAGCCCAGGCGTTTCTTTGTCCCATAATGAATGACGCAGAAATGTTGTGTGTGCTCAAAGCATTCCATTTCCAGATCTCTAGCCAAAGCAAGGGGTTAGTTCCCAGACACTTCAGAGATTGCAGGGTGTGAACTTGAAAGGATCACTTTCAAAGAAATCCCAGAGTGATGTAGTGAATGCCTGTAGAGAAGGCATTCCCACCTAAGGATTTGTAGAGATGAACAGAACATCCAAGATTGGTTTGCAGAAAAAGAAATCACATTTCGCTCTCAAAGCAGGTTTTTCTTTCTTTGTTTTTTAACCTCTAGTCACATGTTTCTGTCAGTGGAGCATGGTTTCCACAAGATGGAGTTACCCTCTACTCTACACATAATTGTTACTAGTCTCATCAGAACTCCAAAATTTTAGGGAACAGTCAAGAGGGAGCTCACCACATGACATCCTTTTTGAAAAGTGTTGTGATCAGATTTACACAGATATTGAGTACCGAAGAAATCACATTTTCCTAACTAATAAAATTTAATCATTTGCCTTTTTCATTCTTTGGCTTATTAATTTTACTGTGGTGCGTTGATGCAAACAATACTCTGTGTGATTATAGAACTATATGAGTACTTCAAAGAGGCATGCCAAGAGATTAACAATATGAGCATTTGAACAAAACATGAAGATGTCTTTGTTTAAAACTAACATTTTCATAATTAAATGACAGCACATTTGAAGTCAGTTTTTATATGAAAATATATTGTATACGTTTTTAATTGATGACTTATTTATAGGAGGTGAACAAATTTCCCGTATCTCACAATACATATTGGAAGTATTGTATTTGCCATGCTATCTGTCCTGCTGCCTGGTTCCCACCTATCCTCCTCCTTCCTTCTTTCTTTTTCTATTTTTTTAAAATTTTCACAATAGATACTTTTGTTTCAGTTCACAATTACAGGCTTCACACTCTGTCTGGTAAAGATACCGATCCATATTTGAAAGTTAAAAAAAAAAATTCTTAAAAAAAAATTCTACCAGTCAGTAATTATAAAAATGGGCCACAAGGTGACATTTTGCTGCATATATGCGAAGTGTAATTGATCTGTGACCTTAAATATTTAGCATGTATAAGCTATGAGTACTTACAATTAGTTGTTGTCCTCTATAATTAGTCTAGTGGGCTGTGGGCCCTGAGAAGTTCCGTGTACTCTGAAGCTACCTCAGAAGTGCGTGGCTATCATCTCAGGTCGCAACCCCCATTCTTGCCAGGCTACCCTATTCTCTACTTCCAAGGAACCAAGTTTTTTCTTCTACATACCCTAAAGTATTTCGCTTTAAATGTTCACAAGATAAGAAATACACTTGGGCCCGGTGCGGTAGCCTAGAAGCTAAAGTCCTTGCCTTGCACGCACCGGGATCCCATATACATGTCGGTTCCAATTCCGGTGACCCTGCTTCCTATACAGCTCTCCTATACAGCTCCCTGCTTGTGGCACAGGAAAGCAGTTGAGGATGGCCCAAAGCCTTGGGACCTTGCATTTGCGTGGGAGACCCGGAACAGGCTCCTGGCTCCCGGCTTTGGATTGGTGCAGGTCTGGACGTTGCGGCCACTTAGTGAGTGAATCAGCAGACAGACGATCTTCCTCTCTGTCTCTCATCCTCTCTATATATCTGACTTTCCAAAAATAAATCTTAAAAAAGAAATAAATGCGTTTGTGCAAGATTCACATTACTTCTGGAGGGTCCTATTGTTTGAAAAAATATTTATTTATTTATTTTTATTTGAAAAACAGAATTACAGGGAGAAACAGAGATGTCCTCCATCTGCTGGTTCAGTCCCCTAATGGCCACAATGATTATAGCTGGATCCATCAGAAGCCAGGTGCCACGAGCTTCCTCTGGTACTCCACTTAGGTGCAGAGACTCAAGTACTGAGGTCATTTACCACTGCTTTCCCAGGCCAAAAGCAGAGAACTGAATTGAAAGTGAGGTAGTCAGGAAACCACCCAGCGCCCATATGGGATAGAGAAGGCTTAGCCCACCATGCCACCAAAGCACACTGGTTGCATGGAGGGCCCTATTTTCCAAGACTGTTTTTCAATATGTTATACTAAAAGCCTAATTATCATCCTTTTAAATATTTATTTATTTTTATTGAAAAGTGAGATTTACAGACTGGAGAAAGAGAGAGAAAGATCTTCCACAAGCCCGGTTCACTCCCCAAGTGGCCACAACGGCCAGAGCTAAGCCAATCCGAAGCCAGGATTTTCCTCCAGGTCTTTTGTGCAGGCTCAAGGTCCCGAGGCCTTGGGTCATACTCTACTGCTTTCCCACACCACAAGCAGGGAGCTAGAAGGGAAGCAGACTAGCCGGAATATGAACTGGTGATCATATGGGATCCCAGTGCATGTAAGGTGAGGAGTTCAGCCATTAGGTTACCGTGCTGTGCCCAACTGTCAGCCTTTTAAAGAACCCTTCTTGGACAGTGCGAGGAGATTTGTGTGTTCTGTTTTCAAGAATGGGTTTACCTAATTATTTTCCAATCATGTCGATTTCTCTGCTGGAGTCTATTATGCATTATGATTATGCTGCATTTTACTTTTTCCTCTCTTCCCCACAAGAAAATACGTGAATATATCTGAAAATAGACAAAAAGCAAAGTTTCCTAGCCTCTTGTTTCATTTGTTTCCCATGATCAGGGGAACTTTTACATTGGCTTGCTATTTCTGCTCTAATATTGTCATATAATATATCGCTTTCTATTGATAGTATGCGGTTCAGGCTTTGAGAAGCACATGTATTTTTAAAATTATATACAAAGCAGCTAAAGTGGTAGCAGAATGTGTCTGGAATTTTTATTGGGTTTCAGGCTCAGATCATTCAAAGTCGTTCTAATTTTATGAGATGTAGGAAAGTGATGAGAAGCATGTATTTCAGTTATTTCTAAAAGAATAAGCTACATTCAGATCCCTCCGGAATCTGGACTGAAGATTTTATTACCAAAACCCTGTGGGCCTTTGGCGTCTGTCGGCATGACCATCAACCATGTGGTGCGTGACTGGGTGAGTCCCATTAGCGAGGAAAGAACGTAGAGGGACTTTAGACCAATTAAGACACATGCTAGGGAAACTAAACTGAATCACCTGAACGCTTTCTACATTTGAGAATGTGGAATTTCACCCAGTAGGATTGATTTAGAAACAACTTCTAACCCATCTTTGAGCAAATGGGTACTATTCCAAATTAAATACTTGCCATTCTCTCAGTAGCTGGCAAGAAGATTGCTACACCAACAACTCATTATTTATGATCTCTTCTCTCTCTTTTTATTTTCTTGGAATGCAAAGTCTGGAAAACCCAAGAAACTATTTAAAGAGAAATATGAGTGAAAGTGCTCATTAGGCTGACTCTGAACTGGCCATGATTTGTTTTTTTTTTTTTTTTAAAGCAACAACATCCTCTGATTTCCAACATCTTTAAGTTAATGAACGATGAACCAACTATTTCACTATGATTTTAGTCATTTTTCAGTACAGAAAGACATCTTTCTTAGGAAATTGGCATGCTTAAGGTCCCTCTCTTAAATTTCACGTCTTTCAAGATTCATTTGTCCCCTCGAGTTGTGAATTTTTCTAAACCATAACTTGGCTCTATCTCTGCTTTTTTTTCTTTAAGCACTCACAGTACTGTCCCTTTGGAGACAGTTGAAACTGTTTCTGCATGTTTCAATCACCTAAACCAATATTTGGCACAAAATAGCACTAATAATTTTTGTTAAATGAAAATGTCCAGCTTAGTAGGCGAAAGAATGTCCCCACAATGATTTCTAAGTCCTAATCTTCAGAACATGTAAATAAGAAATCAGTGGTGCTCTACTGACCTTACAATAGGAAGCATATCATGGATTATTTGGGCCAACCGTCCACATCTTCAGGAATGGGGGAACCAGGCACAAGTGGAGGTCAGTGCGACCAATCACCGGCCTGTAAGTGGTAGCTGAACTTAACACCGAATAAGCTTCTTCTCTTGAGCCTCTGGAAATAAACCCATTCCTGCTGATGATTTGGTATTAGTCCATGGCAGCTTTGTAAGGTAATATACTTGTATTGTTTTTATTAGGAATTATTAGCACAAACCCAGACGTTGCACGAAGCAAGTCACCTAGGAGGCGATTTTTCCAGCTGAGAGAAGTGGCCGCAGAAAAGGGAAAAGCGTCTGAAGGACCACTTCCTAGGGGAAGACAGCCCAAGACTGCTTTCCCATGGCGTAGTGACCATGTGAAGGAAACAGCCGGCCAGGGTACACAGCACTTGGAGTGGGGGGTGGGGGGGATGTAGTAGCTCCTCAGTTTGCGCATGCTTGTCATGTGTCATCATAGCTGGTGTTGACCTTCTGTACAGATTCAGAGTTTCAAGCATTCTTGGATGGGAGTGTCTGTTTGACCTTGGAAAAGATAGCATTGAGACTACAGATGCTTTCTTCTGTTATTTATGGCCGGAAGGAGGCAGGAAGGAGAGAGAGCACCAGAATTTGGTCTACTGCTTGGTGTTCCAAGGTTATCAGATGTTCTTACTTTGTGATAGGTTGTGTGTGTGTGTGTGTGTGTATGTGTGTTGTATGAATTCAGCTCCTTCAGGAGTCACTCTGTTTGCCCCAACAGTTTTAGGCCTCTAGTTTCTGGATAATATGTTACAGCAGCAACACTAAACTCATATGCTCTTACAGAGGCTTTTAACTGAATATCATCCAGAATGCTACTATGTTACAATATTAAACAGCCACTGAAGAGCTCTCAGAGTTTCTGCTTTAGGGTGAATTTGTGCAGTGTGTATGTTAAACAGAAAAAAATAATCGATGATGTTATTATAGCTTCACACTTTCTTCATATCTTTGCATAAGCATGTATCAGAATGGAAGGTTGTTAAACATCCCAAGAGAGCCTTTGGGGTAGAGACTGGTAATTCCGTTATCTATGAGGTCTCCATCTTAATGGTTTGTTTCTTTTAATAATTTCTCCTTTTTCCTTCTTTCTTCCCTTTCTCTTTCTTTCCTTCCTTTCCTTCCTTCTTCCCTCCCATCTGCTGCCTCACTCTCCAAAAGGCCACAGTGGCCACAGCTGAGAGAAGCCAGCAACCCATAGCTTCTTTCTGGTGTCCCACACAGGTGCAGGAACAGGACGCCTTGAGCCATCCTCTGCTGTATTTCCAGACCACCAGCAGGGAGCTATATGGGAAGCTGGGACATGAACCTGAACCCATATGGGATGCTGGCATTGCAGGTAGAGGATTAGCAAACTGAGCCATCACCCCAGGCCCTTCTTTTGATAATTTCTATTACTGAATAGTTTGGAAGAACCAAATGAAACTCATGAAGGTAGTGTAAGTATCAACAGCCTTAGATTTTTGTGTAATGCAACCTGCAACTCAGTGCTCTGTGAAGACTGAATGTTTAAATTGTACGTGGAAACTTTTCTGAGACACAAATTATAAATGTAGAGGTCGTAATGTGGATACTTATCTCCTGCTAACAAAGTAAATATTTCTTATGACTCATCTGGTTAAAAACTACAAGCAACTTTATTTTTTTTTCAAAAATCCATTTCTCAGCTGAAGATGTATTATCTTTATAGCAAGATTGGAAGTTTCATATACAGATATGAAAACACAGCCATTTTCTCCTGAGCTAACTATGAGCTTTATTTCGGAGCAGAGGTTTATGTCAAACAGCTAAACCACTTAAATCACTTAGATGCCCTAAAGAAAAGCATCGCAACAATTTGATTTCTAGCCGTGTGGCCAGAGAAGGTGTTGGTGTTCCTAGGGTAGGCGCCCTTTTCCATTGAGCAGCACCTGCCTCTCTCTCCGTGTGTGTGAACTGTGCTCTGGTTACAGGAATCTATGGACAATGGCAGTTGAAGCTCCCTAGCAGTCTCCATCACCCTGCAGGCGGCAGCCCATCGATAATGATTGACAGGGATTGGGCAGATCTGTATTTCAGTTCTTTTGTTCACAATAAAGAGACTCTGTGGATGACTTATCCTGTCTTCACAGCTTCCCTGAAGGAAGGAGCCAGTTCTGCTGTGCAGGGCACTGCTCAACAACCCATCTTTATCAGATATCTTTACTCCCTGCTCCCAATGTCCATTCCTCTACTGGCTTTAGTTGGATACCACTTCCTAAAGACTCACTTTCACAGGCATCCTTTTTCCATGGTCTGCTTCTAGTTAATCAACTCTTAAAGAGCTATTACACTTATATAGGTATGGAATTCATTATTCTGGGGTCTATTTATTTCCATTAATATCTTTCACTTTAAAGGCTTGTCTGTAACATGTAGTATTCTGTCAATGAGCTTACTTGGGTAAGTTTGAGGGAGAATTAAGAAACAAATGCAAATTCCTCAAATAATCAAGCTTCCATGAGGGATAAACATACTGTACCAGCATCAGCTGAGTACCCATTGTTTGCAGGCGGAGTCCTTGGTGAAAGTCAGACACATTTTAACTTTTGTATGAAAGACAAAGTAATGAGTCAGATTATGTGAATGGACAGATCATGGATTGATATTATGGCTGAGCTAATCGAAACATGCCTTCATAAAAGTGCATTCAAGATAAAAGTTGTATCACCAAAAAATAATGGGGTACTAATTTAAAAATCTAAGCAAATCACAAAATCATTGAATTGAATATTGAAAGGAAAAAAAAAACCTCCTTTTTGTAGGCAACTACTTTAAGAGGCACAGTGGGGCCCGGCAGCATGACCTAGCTGCTAAAGTCCTCGCCTTGAAAGCCCCGGGATCCCATATGGGTGCCGGTTCTAATCCCAGCAGCTCTACTTCCCATCCTGCTCCCTGCTTGTGGCCTGAGAAAGCAGTTGAGGATGGCCCAATGCATTGGGACACTGCACCCGCATGGGAGACCCAGAAGAGGTTCCTGGCTTCAGATCGGCGCCGGCCGTTGCGGCTCACTTGGGGAGTGAATCATCGGACAGAAGATCTTCCTCTCTGTCTCTCCTCCTCTCTGTATATCTGGCTGTAATAAAATGAATAAATCTTAAAAAAAAAAAAAAAAAGAGGCACAATGAGTTTGAGTTCAACGGAGGGGAAAGCTTATGGCTCAAGTAATTGGGCTCTGCTTCACACGGGAAGCCTGAATTGAGCTCCATGTTGGGCCATGCCCTGCCTCACCCACTTTTGGCATTTGAGGAACAAATCGGCCAATGGCAGCTCTCAGCTTTTTCACTGGTACTCCTTACCCTATCTCTCTGTTTCTCAAATAAACTAGATAATTTTTTAAATGATACTGACATGTTATTTCCTTTTTTCCCACTCTGATTCTTTTGTGAGTATCCAGTGGGGTTTATTAACAGCTCTAGGATTTCTGATATGGTGAAACATCCATTCCAGAAGTGAATAAGAATCCAGCTGTGTCCAATTAAACCAGAAATGACAGAGATTTGCAGGAAATATGAAACAAGGCAACTCATTAGTTTGTTGTGGGAAATAGTTTTTTTTTTAAATAAAAATATTTATGTCAACAAGTAATAGTTCTATTACAGTGTTTTGAAATAAATTAAACTCTTCAAAAACAATTATGTTTTTAGTGATAAATATTGATGTACATGATACAGAAATGACATATGGACGTGAAAGTTCCTTAAGGTCTTCAGCAATTTCAGAATATATAAAGATATTCAGAAACAAAAGAAACAAAGCTAGCAACATTGAGAACTGCTGACATGTCATAAATGTTTTCTCCCGGAAACTAGATGCAACTAATGAAGATCCAGCCAGGAAAAAGATCAAGTTTAGGGCCCAGCATGGTAGCATGGCAGCTAAAGTCCTTGCCTTGCGTGCACCAGTCTCGGGGTTTTGTCCTCCCAGCAGGCCCCCAGGTGATATCTGATCTTAATTACATATTTGTTTAAATGAATTGCATAATAGGCAAATAAACTTGACATAATCTGGGTAAATTGTTAAGCCTCCACTAGGCTCTGTTAGAGGCTAAGAATCCCTTCTAAATTTAGGAAACTGTTATAAACTGTTAAGAGAATTAGCAGAGTTTTTTATGTAGTTCCACAATGCCTTCTGCAAGGAAGTGGTAGATAAAATTATTGGCCCTGTGTAGCCTAGCAACTAAAAAGTCCTCACCTTGAATGCACCAGGTTCCCATATGGGCACCGGTTCTAATCCCGGCAGCCCCATTTCCCATCCAGCTCCCTGCCTGTGGCCTGGGAAAGCAGTCGAGATAGCCCAAAGCCTTGGGACCTTGCACCAGCCTGGGAGACCCAGGCGAGGCTCTGGGCTCCTGGCCTTGGATCGGCTCAGCTCTGGGCTTTGCGGCCATTTGGGAAGTTTATCAGAAAGCACAAGCTCTTCCTCTCTGTCTCTGTTCTCTGTATATCTGCCTTTTCAATAAAAATGAATAAATTATTTTGAAAAAATCTTGTAGTTGCTCTAGGGCTTGGCCAGAGCTCCAGGCTAAGTCACTCATGGCCACAGACAGATTTCTTTAAAAAATGATAATGATAATAATAATAATAATAAATCTTTAAAGATATGTTAGTATTATTACAAGCATCTATCAGAATAATTTCATCAACATCTGCCTTCCGGCATGAAAATATACTTTTGTAGTTGGAGTTTTAATCACCAAAAGCATTACAGTTGAGCATTCGAAGCTCTATTTGTCATATACAGCTCTACAAGCACTGACCTTCCATTGCAAGCTGTTGGTCCAGTTGCCATATCTCATGTTGGAATGGTATTTAGTAAATTCTGTGTACATGATGGTGATCAACAGCTTCTGGGAAGACTGAAGAATATAACAGCAAAGGAGGTTTGCTCCAGTGGCCCCAGATTCATAAACACTGGTCATATTTTTATAGGATCAACATAGCCTTGATAATGCATCTTGTCATTTTTCAAAGGAAATATGTGATTAAAAACATGTAGGGTTCAATTTCCTGCACTGATTTATCAGCATACCCTGACACTTCCCAGCCCTTGGATCCCATTGTTTTACCTCATTCCCCCCGAAAAATCTGCAAAAACACAGATGCAAGCCACTCATGCACATTGTCTTCAGTAATTACCCCACTGCCCTCATACATAAAAGGTTCTTAATCTATAACAGTGACTTACTTTTTGGGTCTTCTAATTCAGTCTGTTAACAGATATTTACCGAGCTATTGATCACTTTTCCTTAACCCCCACTCCATTCTGTTGAGTTGTTTTATCCTTTGTAGATGTCCTCTTGTGATTTGGAACCTTGCTAAACAACTGCTTGATCTTTATTCTCCCACCAGACAGATGGGAGAATGATACCTTTCTTATTCTTATATCATCTTAAAATGCAGCATCTGTGTGTAGGATGCTCACATAGAGCCTCGATTGAACTAAAGACAGTGGAGCACATTAGTATGATTTCTTAACCCTGGCTGAATTCTCTCTTAATAATGCAGTAGATTAGCAAATGCTGGTAAAGTGAATGTAAGAACCATCAACTACAATGATTCCACAAGGAAATATTTGCATAATATGCTCCTCTTTTTTAAGATTTTAAATATTCAAACCTCAGAGGCTATGATTGGGGTGGAGGACAATGTTCAAAGCATAAGAGATGCTTTCGTAAACTTTAAATCGTCTTTCTATTCTGCTTCTTACTTTCTGTTGGTGCTTTCTCCGGATTCAAATGAAGAAAAAAGTTGTGCGAAAGAAATATAATTGGAACACTAGACATTCTGTTGCTTGTTAAAATTAACTCCACCATTAATATTTAGATGTATTTTTCCCAATTCAAATTAAAACTTAAAAATTCTGCTTTCCTAAAATTTTCTGCAAAATTTAGTTCTCTGGTGAGTCTACCATCAACTGAATGGATTCATTAACCTTTATGTTGATTTGAAGGGCCATTTGAATAAAGATTAATTTCCCTTTTTCCCTGATGTCTTTTTTTTTAAGATTTATTATTATTGGAAAGCCAGATATACAGAGAGGAGGAGAGACAGAGAGGAAGATCTTCCATCCGGTGTTTCACTCCCCAAGTGAGCAGTAACGGGTCGGTGCTGCGCCGATCCGAAGCCGGGAACCAGGAACCTCTCCCGGGTCTCCCACGCGGATGCAGGGTCCCAAGGCATTGGGCTGTCCTTGACTGCTTTCCCAGGCCACAAGCAGGAAGCTGGATGGGAAGTGGAGCTGCTGGGATTAGAACCGGCACCCATATGGGATCCCGGGGCATTCAAGGCGAGGACTTTAGCAGCTAGGCCACGCTGCCGGGCCCTCTCTAATGTCTTAATGAAGCCCTTCATTAATTGCACTAAGGCTCAGTGTGCACCAGTGCCAGAAAAATGTTCACTAGGTTTTTTTCCCCCCCACACTATTATTCCCATACTACCTCTGTAGGGTTTGGCACGATAACATGGTCATCCTGGACTCAGTAGAATTCTCTTATATTTTTTTGACTTCTTTAGAGAAGGTCTTTTCAGGATTTGAATCCCCTATCTTAACTTCAGAATGTAAATATTTTCTGCTCTGCGTATTTGTTCTTCTGTCTTTTGTTTGCCTGTGAGGTGTTTGTCTTGTGATGCTTTGTCTGTGCTTATTTCATTTTCACTCTTTCACACCCCTTGGGGCTCCTATTGCCCATGCTGGAGTATCTGGGTTCCGTCGCTGGCTCCACTCTGGCTCTCAGCAGTAGCATGCAAGTGGCTGCATCCCTGTCATCCACATGGGAGGCCTTTATTGAGTTCCCAGCCCTCACCGTTGCAGGCATTTACAGAAGAAATCAGCAGAGGAGGGATTGCTGTCTGTCTCTCTGCTTCCCAAATACCCCCAAATAAAAAATACAAGTGAAAAAAAAATTATAGACTGTTACACGAGGAAATGACTGATCTCCAGCCTCAGGAACTGTCAATGAATATTTTCCTTTTGTCCAGGGGGGAGAGGCAGGAGGAGTTTTCTAAGATTGTGCTAACTACTTTGTGGATATTTTCAATTTAATCCTCAAGGTACCCTTACAAAACAAGCACAAACCCACCCTACTCTGTTTTGCAGACAAGCGGGCTGACGTGATCACAGCACAGGTACATTGTTGAGACTCAGCTATGGCAAATGAGCCGATGCTCTCCGAGCTTAGTCCTTCTGCTGCTTAGCTGTGTGACTTTGGGAACCAATCCCTGAAATCTCAGGTTTCTCACTTAAATTAGGAAAAGTATAATTCCTTTCTGTGTTAATATCTTTAGAATGTCTGTGAATTTCAGAAGCTAAAGTACATGGAGCTCTTGTAATGTTCCTGCGCTGTTGTAATTTTTTAAGTGTTCACTCTATATTGTTGTGTTGCAAAGTATTGTCGTTGGAGACGGGTTGTATCACAACAGTTGACGGGAGCATCCCCTGTCTTAAGATGGGAGCACCTTTCTTATTTTCTGAACAGAGTACTAATGTTCCCTTCCTTTAGTCTGTTTATTCTCCTTGAAATGCTGTGGCTTACTTTGTCATTCATTCTGGTTTTTAGAAGAATGGAAATATTTGGCCATCACTAATTTTTTTTGTAAGATTTATCTATTGTTATTGGAAAGTGAGATTTATAGAGAGGAGGAGAGACAGAAAGGTCTTTCATGTGCTGCTTCACTGAGCCAATCTGAAGCCATGAGCCAGGAGCTTCTTCCTGGTCTCCACACAGGTACAGAGTCCCAAGGTCTTGGGCCGTCCTCTGCTGCTTCCCCAGGCCACGAGCAGGGAGCTGGATGGGAAGTGGAGCTGCCGGGATTAGAACCGGCGCCCATTTGGGATCCTCATGCAGGCAAGGCAAGGACTATATCTGTTAGGCTACCCCACTGGGCACTTGGGCAGCACTTTCAACAAAACGTCTGCTTGATTAACAAATCAAACTTTCTAAGTCTAACAAATCAGACTTTCTAAGTAAAAATTCATGATCATTTAATTTTTGGTGAATTTTTTACAGATTGATGTCCTTTCAGGTAACCTGAACTCATACATCTGCCAACCAGTGCCTGAGGTTATATGTTCTAACCCTATACAGTCAAGACAATGAAAATATATCTGCATTGTAATCTTTAATAATAAGGGCTATATGAATTAAGGTTAAACACTTTTACTTGAGTTTAGAGCTTCTTTCTATCCCCCTTTTTGAATGGTTTGTTCATACAGTTTGCCCATACTCTTAACTGGATTGGCAGGCATTCCTTAAGTTATGAAGGCCTCATTACATTAAAGAGATCTGATGCTCATCATGAGCCTATCTTTTAAACTCATTCATGGTTTTGGACAGTCAGAAATTGATATGCACTAAATGGTGTCATATATATGTCATGGCCACAATGGAGAATGTGGAATTGTCGCTGATTCATCGTATTTTCAAAAGCATTCATGAATTTATTTAGAATTTTAGGCTTCTTTGTAAGACTGAGAAACTGACTTTGTTTTTCTTTATTTCCTGATGGTTAGTTTCTACACCAGTGTTAACTTCAGAGTATTTTTCTCTTTTTGCGAGTAGTTCAAATGTAATATTTTCATGTACACATATCATTTTATTTCCCTGAAATGATATGGTTGCACTGATCTGTCAAATCAGTTGTTATTAATTCACAAGTTTAATAATTAGCATTTTCTATGTTGTTTTAGTATCTGGGAGATTTATACTCCTCTTCATTCTCCCATTTCTTTTCTTCCCCAAAGCATTATTTTTAATAGTATTTTTTTTTTGCTTACCAGTATTATATATGAACTTTAGAATTTGTAGTCTGCCTATGCCCTAAATATAGGAATGATCATTTTATGGTACGTGACATTATATGGTTTTAAGGAAGCCAGAACTATCATTTTCTAGAGGAAATTTTAAAGTTTGAATACTTGTTACAAAGAAAAATGATGACATCATCTGGCACCCACTTATGTTGTGGCCAGATGTTCCAGAATAGTTTTCATGCTGTCCTGGACACCGTTCATTAAATCACATCCACTCTGTAAGCAGTGCTATTGCCTTTGCATCGCTAACAACTCAGAATCTCCAAGGCGAGATGCGTTCCATCATTTTTGGCCCCTGAATGTCAGGCGAGTTTAGCTCAGGAATTACAAACATGCAGAGATCCTTTCTCATTTGACTTTGATTGTGAATTCTTTTTTGCTGTAGCAAGTAGCTCTTTCCCACACTAATACAGAGAAAAAAAATACGTTTGTTCAATATCTTATATACTGCTTTAAAAAAATCCATTCTGGGGGACAATGGTGGGGAAAAGGCAGTATATGGATTTTAAAATATAATTTCTAAGTAAATCATAGTTTTGCTGTAAATTAGCTCTCATCCTTAAATTATGTGAAAATATTTGCATATTACATAATTTTTGTGAAATGTCTTGGGACCTATGGTAAGCCATTATGAAGGAACTGCTATGTAATTTATTTTTTACTTCCTATGGACTGTGTTAGCATATTTTATGGGGTTTAGCTTTATGAATTTTCAAAGAGCACCATTCATTCTGTAACCTTGCACTCCTTGCACAGTCATTAGAAAAACCTGCCATGATGATTTTGCGAATATCAAAGCTTTCAAACATGTGCTGTTGGGACTGTGCCCACACAGCTATAGGAGATTCTTCTAGCCGACCCGCTCAGTGTTCCCTGTACCTATCATTTCTCTGGTATTGTGGTTTGCCAAGTGTTGCACAGCAAGAGATTAAGCATTCAAGAGAGTAAGCTAATGTGTGTGTGTGTGTGTGTGTGTGTGTGCACGCTTGCCCTCTTTCTCCTGGTTTCTGAGTCAGTGATAGGAATTTTGAAGTTTAAAATACTGAAATTTACAGACTCATTGGTATAATGTTTATACTTTGATATAGAACAGAATTTCCCAGTTAGCATGATCTTTTTCAAATACAAATTTACATTTACATTTAGCTTTCAAAGCTTTTGGTTCTTTTCCAGGAATGTCCCCTGACACTGCACCCTGCAAATCTATTCTGTTTGTTTAAGTTTGACTCTTCCCTTGCCTGGGGTCTTGGAGTTGGTTGGAGGGAATCAGACTCAATTCTCACAAGCTAGCCCCCATCCAATCATAGAAGACACACCTTGCTCCTCCATCCTTGTCTGTGAATGTGTGGAATAAATCCTACTTCTAGTCCTATTTATTTTGTTTGTTTTATAGAACCTTTCATGCATAAGTGGGGTAAATAGGTGAATAACATTGATTTCTTTCAAAGGAGGGTTTTATGTAAATGCTGCCTGGTGGAGATGTATCTCCATTTCCCGCACTGATCTCATCTGAGAGCCTTGCAGTCAATCTTATTTTTCATATATTGCTGTTGTAACAGACATTCCCTGTTGCCAAATGAAAGTGACTGACCAAAGCTATTGAAATGTTACTTAAAAGCCTGTTAAATTTCGTCTTTGAAGTTTCAGCGTTTAAAGAAAAAAAAACAGTGAATGAGAAACAAACCTTGTGTATATCAGTTGATATCATTATAATTGCTTCTCAGTGTTTTCTTTCTTTGTCTCTCCTCCAGAAAATCAATTTTTAGAAGATGCCTTTGAACTAGACCCAGAATATAAGGAATGGATTTTACTAGTTTCTTTTGTTATGAGTAGAGGATTTTCTTATGTTGGAGATAGTGCAGTTGAACCCATCATTAACGGAGGAAAACCGATCTAACGTCTTCCTCTCCTACGATATCACAAGACTCATGAGTAGTTCCTTACTGATTTTCCCAAACAAAGTAGTGACAGGTGCAACAATGCATTTTACATTTGTATCACAGTCTTAAACTGTGTAATTACAACTTTGGTTGTAACTAGCCTGTAATTGTAATCCCTGCATTCAATCCTTATTTCCTATTTATTTATTTAAAATAGCCAGGTTCATTTAAATTAAACTGACATCTTAACCTCCAGTTTTGCTTTAAATTCTATTAATAGTTCACTAATAAAATTTCAATGGAACAGAGACAACTATGACCACTAGGGTTTAATAATATCTGTTAGAATAAAACCTATCAAGTGCATGAGACCAGAATTCATTGCTAGACAATCACAGCTATTCAACATGTAATGCTGTGACTTAACTTTTGAACCTCTGATAATTCCAAGCTAATAGCAAAGGAGAGCTTAAAAGAAAATGGATATACACAAGTATCCCATATTTGAGTCATTATCATTAATTTTCCAGTCTGTATGCCTGTCATCAGGCCATAGGTCCTTGATTCAAACTGCGTTTCAACTTCTGGTAAAAATCTTTGCTGTGATGTCAATAGGCTTTGTTATTCTCTTGGAGTTTGCTGCACTGTGAGGTATTCATAGGGTGGAACATTAATGTCATCATGGTTCTTAGTGGTTCGGACCTTTGGGGGCCATTAGGCTCCCGTGAGATCATCAGGGCGCAGCCCCTCTTGGTTGAATACCAGTGGCTATACAAGAGTGATGCCAAGACACACAGCCTTGTGCTGTGAGCTGCTTCAGGACTGAATCAATCAGGAGGTTAGCACAACAGTACGTTAATCATCTCCCTTTGATTTTTGTGCAGTTTTCCCAGTCTGTGATATCATATTATTAGCAACAGAAAACACTAGGAGATATGGAGCTCATCGTTTGCCACATAGGAAGTTCTGACTTGCAGGCAAATGTAGGGGTCTTTATTCTTTGGCTTCATGCTTTGATCCTTACAGAGTTATCCAGCTTTATCTTTTACAACCAGGAGCATGTTATCTTTTTATCTTCACTTGGTCTTGAAAAATGGAAGCATGAACTTCGGTGCCAGACTGACCACGTCACAATCTCATCTGTAGCTTGGATTAGCCTTAGACAAGTGAACTAAACCCTTCCTTAATGTTTGCTCTAGCAGTGACATTTCTCATTATTCTTGCCGCACATAGCTGTTGCTATCATGTATTGGCATGTCATTATGAGATATTTTTACTTGGAAGTCAGCTGCAGAGAAAGAGAAAGAAAACCAGAGATCTTCCATCTCCCAAATGACCACAAGAGCTAAAACTGGACCAATTTAGGAACTCCATCCCATTTTCTTTATGGACAACAGAGGTCCAAGCACTGAAGCTACCATCCAGAAAAGGGACACTGGAGCAAAGGTGGCGACTTAACATGCAGCACCAGAAAGTCAGCCTCATTCTGACTTCCATCATGCCATCTCACTTAGCAATTAAAACTTTTGGAGTGGAAGAGACTGTCTTTGTCAGCAGTGCGTGTTTTTTTTTTTCCAAATTGGAGAGAATTACAAAGGAAATTGAGAATATATTATTATTCCAGGAATTACTTGAGTGAAATGGTATAAAGCTAGAGTTCATTTTTAAATCTCTACTATGAATCAGATCCAGCGTGAGCCTTAGAAACAAGAATGAAATTTAAGATTAAGTAAAATAATTGATGAAAGAACTAGTAATATGCTTGTACATAGCAGGAGAGTGCTTAGTAAAAACTTTCTTGGTAAATTTAGGTTTGAGATCGATGACCGCAGTCTGACACTAGGAAGACTGCTAGTATTGGAGACCATTATTCATGTTCAGTTGGCTTGCTGCTTTGGGTTTGTCGGTGGGGGACACTTTCCTTAGTAGAGACATAAGGGTCTTCTTTTGTGAACAGACCTAATGAGACTGACTTCAAAGAGGGTTGCCTCACTCTGCTGAGATGAGGGGCAGCAGTTGTAACAGCATCCTGCACATTGATGCATAAGGACCACTCTTCTAGACATATTCAGTTACGCCACTCCCTTGCATTCAACAGTTGACGTTTTCAAGTGAATTTTTTGCACTTGACAATATGATAAGCCCCTGTGTTAGTTTTTTTTCCAAAGTTTCTGCTGTTGCTCTGAAGACAAGGGTTCTTTAAAAAATTTTTTTTAAGTTATCTGGAAAAAATACGTGTTTGTTTTCCCCTTTAAATGGTGAGGGAAGGCATGAGAGGATTTTAGAAAATCAATTATTTTGATACATTTTGGTTGGGTGAAGGGTGATGCGAGGGAAAAATGCAAGGGCTCTCAATAATTTATGATCGCCTCTGGGAATGGTGGAAAAGTGTCTTTCCCAGAAACTAGCAATAAATAAGTGAATAGTACACACATTCCCCCAGGGATACCTCAGTGTGACAAGACTGGAGTTATGAGTGTTTGATCCATTAGTGTGTATTAAGCATTAATTTCCAGCAGGTTTATTTTAACAAGGTGTATTGGAGAACCCTGTTGAACTTAGCTTGACTGTTAAGGCCAGAGGCTCTGACAATGGATAGACTGCTTTTCATGAGAAGTTGAAGCTCAAGTGTAAAGGGAGGGTAGGTGTGGCTGCCATGAGGGTGAGCATGATGGTGACCATGGCTGTCACATCCAGCTGGAGCTGTGATTGATTTTCTTTAGTTATCACCTCACCCAAATGGCTAAGCTAGAAGTGCCCATCAAAAACTTGAACAAACACAATTTTAAAACCTTTTATGTTGGCTAAGAAAATATGCCCTGTCATTAAGCTATGGATTTATACTAAGATGCCACTGCACATCCAGCTGTTGAACCATTGGAGAACTCTAGAGGTTTCTCTAGAGAATACAATGAGCTGTGGACATGCAAAGGTCTTAGCTACTAGTTCATTGCATGCCTTCTATGAATGTGTCATATATTTTACACACACCTAGTTTAAAAATAATAGTGTCATCCTAATTATGAAAGAGTATAGGCTATCTGTCTCTTAAACGGCCAACTTATATTCAGTAATTGTGACTCTCATGTATCTGTACAAAGTATCTGTAGCATATTGAAAAGCTGTATGGTAGGACTCCTGTGATAGAAAACTCGTGTCTGCTGCTTTTGAGTCTCCTGACATCTTTTCCAATCTGAAGCCAAGTTCCAGAAGCTTCTTCCAGGTCTTCCACACAGATGTCGGGTCTCAAGGACTTAAACCATCCTCTGCTGCTTTCCCAGGCCACAAACAGGGAGCTTGGTGGGTAGTGGGGCTTCCAGGATTAGAACTGGCACCTATATGGAATCCTGGTACATGCCTGACTAGGACTTCAGCTGCTAGGCTACCATGTTGGGACCGTGACTCCTTTGATTTTGCTGATTGCTCAGCATTCTTTATGGAAGAACATCTAAAAGCCACATGATCTGGACCTTGAGTAACGGGTGTAAAATCATTTCAAGCACAGAACTTAGTGATAGTTTGAGACTATCACTGAATTAACGGCCTCCCATATGCCGCTTATCCCTGAAGAAAATCATATATCTTGAAATGCTCCAATCCAGGAGATAGGTGATTTGAACGTACATGTGCCCATGCTCCTAGTATACAGCACTTAACAGACTATAATGAACAAGGAAAGAGCAGAAATACTTGCTAAAGGGGGTAGAAGAAGGAGATCTATTAAATCTAGTTTCCTTCTCTTAAGGCTTTCCATAAAAAGCATGCATGTTGTGTTAGCATAACTCTGCACTTCTCAAGCTCAGCTCGTGAACATCTGCAGATTGTTTGTTGACATGGCTGTTTTAACATTGTTATTTGCTGGACCCCAAAAGACCCCCAAAAGATTTTCCAGACTGCATGTGTTTCAGCATGGGAGCTATTTCTCTCTTTGCTTCTTCCATCATTATAGCTGTTGTTTGATGAAGATTCAGAAAGGGAGAAGGGCTGAATCAAACATCATTGCTGGTAACTTTTCCGTATCTCATGCCTTGTTTAGTAAGTGCTTGTTAATAACCTAGAGTCACCCAGGAAAGGGCCAGTGAGTATGTATATTCTCACAGAAGTTGCGATCCTGTATCATGGACATTCATAGTGCTTTGGAAATATTTCCAAGATGTGCATATTTCTCCACCTGTGCATAGTTCACAGTTGACTACTTTTGTAAAACATATTTTTGCATTTTCTGGTTAACTACTTATGTGACAAGCAAGACAAAATAGTGTGTTCTATTTTTTTCTTATCATTGTCTCATTGTCATTTTCTAACTATAGGTGATTAATTTGTGTACTAATTGATTCCCATCTTTCTGTACTAGTCAATCAAATCCTGGAGATCATGTATCATGTCAGCTTAGTTCATATCTCTAACCTAAAAGTGTGAGAAAGCATAAACTTAGTAAATGCTTGATTTTTTTAAAGATTTATTTATTTTTATTGCAAAGTCAGATATACAGAGAGGAGGAGAGACAGAGAGAAGGATCTTCTGTCTGATGATTTACTTCCTAAGTGAGCGCAACGACCGGTGCTGTGCCGATTTGAAGCCAGGAACCAGGAACTGCCTCCTAGTCTCCCACACGGGTGCAGGATCCCAAAGCATTGGGCCATCCTTGACTGCTTTCCCAGGCCACAGGCAAGACAAAATAGTGTTGTTGGATGGGAACCGGATGGGAAGTGGAGCTGCCAGGATTAGAACCGGCACCCATATGGGATCCCAGCATGTTCAAGGCAAGAACTTTAGCCACTAGGCCACACCGCCGGGCCCAAATGCTTGATTCTAACATATGATGCATCCTTAGGAAGTTATACTCTTGTATCTCCTGAAAAGTCTCAGACTCGTATTTCTCCTCTATAAGTTGGAGAAGAAAGAGGAATAGGGGCTAGATGACCACCCTAATTCTAAAATTCTATCAGTTATTAATGTATTTGTTAATTTATTCAATAAAAAATAAAATTTATAAAATCCTATAAAAGAGAGTTAAATTTTACCAACTTCTTACCACATGCTACCCTAATTTGGATAAGACATGTCCCATACTGATAGATTCTAGAAGGATGGGAACCACATGTGAAAAGATAGGTTGTACTGTATGATACAAAATGAAAGGTGTTTAAGAAGCTATGGAAAGCTTAGGAGGTTTCTGCCCCTAAGTAGTGTATTCAGTGTCTTGTGAAAGTTGAATGGTGCTTTTCAAAAGGAGGAGGAAAGATTGGAAAAGATAATTCCATTCGGAGAGAAAGTGAAATGATGTGTGGAACTGGAGAGTGTGAAAATAACTTTGAGAAGGCTGGATTGTAGATTATCAGTGATGAAACAATTTAGGAAAATTACACGTATCAGACAGAGTCAACTATATTGGCTTTTATCCAAGAGAGTATAGTTGTTAATATAATGCTATAATTTCTTGATAAAATGAAATGTAAGTGACTTATCCAAGTCCACAGAGTTCCTAATGTCTAAGCAATAACCAATAACACAATCTTCTCATTCCAAAATAAACTCTTCTATGCATGCTTCTTTGGAATCTAAAGAAGTCTCACTGGTAATATTGACTTGTTCATTGTTGTCAAATATTTCACCAGATTTTAGGTAGAATATTTAGGTCCTTACCCCCGCTCCAGCATAAACATGATGCAGAAGAGAGCTTGCATAACTAGGAGAAAATGAGAAGCAATCAATGAGCCAACTTTTAATGTAGATGGGAATTTTCAAAATAAACCCGATAATTTAGTCACTAGAGAGGTACATAACATTATGACATTACAAAATATATAAGTATGCTACAATATACACACAAATATATATTATATTAATATACAAAGAACATGTTGTTTTTCTATTTTAGTTGCACCCACTTGGAGAGAAAGCGAGAGAGAGAAAAAAAGAACATGAAAGCATAGGATGTATTTTAAAGCTGTCAAGATATTAATCTTGTCTGTTTTGAAATCTTTTTGATGACAACAATTCTGTAACATAAAGAGATGGAATATGAAATATTTCCATGAAATTTAATATGTGGCTTATGCTGTTCTCTGCTATTGGCATGCTATGTTTTTCAGTAAACTTTTCAAGACACTGAACAAGTTCTGATTTCATAGAATCCTAATTTTGCTGTATTGAACCTAAGCAGATCAAACATCTACACCATCACAACCAAATTGATCAATGTGATTGCAGTAATGAATTTTTTTGGTGACTGCGAATCTGAGCAGTCCAATTATCAGGAAGTTGAGCTCATTTGTCACTCATTAAGGTCTTATTTCAGAAACAATTGTGATGATATGTATTGTTTTTCTAATCTCAATGGATTACAGTATCAAATCTTAAGGTTACAGACCCTGTTTTTTTTTTCTTCAACTTCAATTTTTGGGAGCTATTTCAGTCTCCTGTTAGGAAATGTCAGTGTTTTACCAATCAGAGTGACCAGTTTCCATTAAGGAAATAATGATGAGTTCTCTCAGTCAACCATAAATGGAGTTGACTTCATGCTAAATAAGCTCCAAGATAGGAAAGAGACTGAAGAAGTTTTGAATTCAGATGATCAGAAATATTCAAATATATAAGCCTCTATCTCCTTTTACCAAATCATCAACATGTCCAAACTGTCAAACCTTACGCTTCTTTTCAGAGTAATCTTAGCAACAGGATATGCTTGAAGTCTTCCAACTTTCAAAATAAATCTTTAAGTGCAATTCCTCACTATATGATGAATAACCACACAGCTACATTTGATAAATATTCCCTGAAAGTTTCTTGCACATCAAAACAAACTGTGTTGATACTCTCTAACTTAATGCCAACGAAACATAAAAATAGATAAATAAACGCACCCTGGAAGAAAAGACTTCACCCCACCTCGATTTAAATCTTCGTCATCCATCTTAAATATTTCATTGCATTAATCTTCTAAAGTAACAAAATAAACATTCATCAAGTGAAACTAAGCAGGACCCCCTCCAATGGTACATCTGTTGCTCTCTTGCGGTGTCCCTGAATAATTCATTTTAATACATTTAAAGTATACACTTCATTAAAATGGGATATCCTCATTTACATAAAATACCTATATTGATGGAAACAAAATGGAAGCTGATAGATAGCTGATGATGGAATTTTGCTCTTCTGTTGTGATTTATATGTAGCTCCCTGGTCTGCTTCTAGGTAAGGATGGTGGAGAGGCATCCCCACACACAGTAGCCCGCTGCAAGCTTCAGTTACTTCAGGAAATACATGGAAAGGATGCTGGTATTCCTTTTGCCACAGACATTGTATCTCAGGAAAGCTTCAACACGATTTGTAGTCTCTGCCTGTGTATTTTAGTTCCTTTTGCTCACGTTACATAACAGATGTGCCATGTATACAGAATGGCATCTAGGAAGCAAAGCCAATACAGAGAATGCTAATGAAATTTAATGGGTGAAAGTTAATCAACTTGAGTTCATTTGATATAGGACAGAAATGATATCTTTACTTTCTTTCACTTCCTGCCCTTATGAACTCTGTTAGCTGATGATTTAAGTGGTTTTCATGGAAGGACTTAGGATTTCTCACCAATACAGCATTTTCTTTTTTTTTTCCCCATCCCTGTGATTATGTCTCCCTAAAAATATTAAGGAGAGAAATGGACAGATTGGAAATAGATAGCACTGTGCATAGATGGAATCATGGACCCTCACGCCTGCATGATACCAAGTTTTACATATGGTCTGAGCATAGCCTTAGAAGACTTATGTGTCGAAGGTTTTGGCCTTGGTATGGTGAAAGTTGAGGTAGTGTGCATCCGTAAGACCTGGGGCCTACTGAAGTGACCTCTTCGGTCACTGGGGCACTGCCCTGGAGAGCACGGGAGTTCTCAGAAGAGCTTGTTGTGAGAACAAGCCCAAATCCTGAACTGCTCTCTGGATCCCTGTCTGGCAGTACCATTAGCCATTCTTACATGTACTTCTGCCATGCGTCATGATGCCCTGCTGTTAGGTCATCACCATAGGCCCACATGATGGACGTTTAGCATTCAGAGCTATGAGCCAATGAACCTCTTTGCTTTATGAAGTAGCCTGCCCTGGGCACCTCATTATAATACTGAAAAATGGAATTAGGTATCATTAAAAATATATACTCATCATTACATGAATCTGCCATGTGGGTTGGTTGCTCACCAGTGTTGTTCAACTACCTGACTGCACCACAGCATAGCTGATGGCATTAACCCTGGGCTTTTTTCCTATGGCTTTTTAAAAGGTTTTCTCCTTCTGTCATGTTCTATTAGCAGCAGAAGTAACCTTTGGCTCCAAGACGATGGATAAAGGCAAAATTTTGCATAATATGTCCTAATTCTCAGGGCAGGAAGAAACTGTGCAGTGATTCTTTGATAATTTTGTGATAACTTTTAAATTTCTGGACTAGCATAGTTCTTAACTAATCTATCATACTGTCTTTTTCTCATGCATGGTCCAAAGATAACTGTGTATCCTGATAAACACTTTGTGCTCACACTTCACTGAAGTGAAGTGATAAATCATTATATCTAAGACCCATATTAGATCTGTCCATGCTCAGTGGGCAAATGCTATTTATTTTAAATATGCACTTTTTAAAATATGTACTTTTTATGTAAAGGGTAGAGTTATAGAGAGAGAAGAGAGGGAAAAAGAGAGATATCTTCCAGGCATTCGGGTCTTTCATTTCCTTTCCATATTAGGGACTTCAGCAAATCAGTATTGTCACTTGTACATTGCATGATAATAGACCACCATGCAGCCCATACTTTCCCATTTGTTTTGGATTGAAAATGAGTGGTGACTATGGGCCTGCTTCACGAATAGAGACAGAATGCTCCCATTCATATCAGATAGGCCCTTTCCTCTGCCCATCCCCACCCACGGTGCTGTTACGGAAGTGGTTTCCATTGGGAGCTCATTCATGGATGAAGGTGTATTTGAGATGAAAGCTACAGCTCATAGGAGCATCTGTCACCTATGTGCAGCCTTTGTATTTTGCAAACTGAGTGACTGAGGAGCTTCTTAGGACTAGAACCAGAGGGTGCAGGTCATTAGTATCATGGCATGGGCACTGACGCACATTTAAACAATCTCATGCAATGGGATAGTTTTAAGAATAAGAATAATTTTTTGAAGAAAGTTTGCAGAAGTTACTGACATGATATATTCTCAGGGACTGGTGATTATTATTTTTTTAACAGTGAATGTTGAGGCATTTTTTTTAACAAAGGACTTCTATATTTTTATTGGGAAGTCAGATATACAGAAAGGAAGAGAGACAGAGACAGGGAACTTCCAACCACTGGTTCACTCCCTAAGTGTCCTGCGATGGCCAGAATTGAGCTGCCAGGAGACAGGAGCTGCTTCTGGGTCTGCCAGATTGGTACAGGGTCCCAAGGCCTTGGGCCATCCTCGACTACTTTTCCAGACCACAAACAGGGAGCTGTATGGGAAGCAGGGTGCTGGGGCACTAACGAACATTCATATGGGATCCTGGGGCATGCAATGTGAGGACTTTAGCCACTAGGCTACTGTGCCAGACCTGGAACTGGTGATTATTGTAATAATTCTTTCATGAATCATTATTTCTAAGAGTAGACTCACATTTAAGTTCACAAAATTTTATGTACCCAGTGTACACAAAAAGCTACTTTACTCTTATAAGCATATTTCTTGGAAAATTTCTGATTTTTATAAAAACATCTAAGAATCAGAGAATATCTATTCCAAAGCCATCGGATGAGGAAATGTATACCAGGTTAGGGCATTTACCCTGGACTACCAGGCTGCATGAAAACAATTTTACAGAACAGTTAACAAAATATAATAGCTTACTTATTCTTTAAAAATGTAAGACTGGGGACCAGCACAGTAGCCTAGTGGCTAAAATCCTCATGTTACACATGCTGGGATCCCATATGGGTGCCAGTTCTAATCCTGGCAGTCCCACTTTCCATCCAGCTCCCTGATTGAGGCCTGGGAAAGCAGTTAAGGATGGCTAAACCCTTGAGACTTTTCATCTGTGTGAAAGAAGACCAAGAAGACCAAGAAGAAGCTCCTGGCTCTTGGCTTCGGATCAGTGATGTTCTGGCTGCTTGGGCAGAACATTGAGAATAAATGTGGAAGGTAAAATTTGTAATAGATATTTTTATAAAAGCCATTGAGAGGTCTGGGCCAAAATCCCACCGAGAGAGGGTAGCCAAGAGGGAATTAGCCAAGAAAAAGTGAAAGGTTCAAATGATTTGCAATCAGCTTCATGACATATGGATTCAAATTTTGTTTGCCTTAGTACTTTTTGTTGTTGTTGTTAATGCAGAATAATAAATTCATGGGCAACCCAGAGCTCAGTAAATGCCAAAGGAGTTGCCAGTATGTGGTTTGAGGTCAATCCCAGAAATGACGAACTGGCCCGTGTGCCAATCATGGAGATTCAACTGTGCTTTTCCCTCATATACTAAAACGGATTCTTCGATACAGATTTTTCACTTTGAACACTCCAAACTTTGTTTATTTTAGAAAATACTTCTGTGTCTTGTTGTGTATCTCTAGAAGCTGGGGCTAGTCCATTTTGCTTTTCAACGAAACGTCTACTTTGGATTTCCTCCTTGTCACAAAGTCAGTTTCTTAATTTTCAGAGGATGGAACTATAATTTAGTTTGCAGTAATGAAAAAGATGTTGGTGATTTTTTTCTCTGAATGAAGATACTAGTTGGTATAAATGATCTAATTAATAATATTTCTCACTACAAATGTATTATGATTGCTGGACAAAATCTGTGGGATGGTGTGTCATAACTTGAAAGTTCCAGGGATATCTACTGAACTGGTTATGATGCTTTATTCTGAAATGAATACTGTAGTGACACATCTTAAAATAACACATCTGTTCTGCGATGTGACTCGTTGGCTTGATTTCCAAATACATTAAAAACTGACAGATCTAAAAAGCTTATTCAAATTATATATATATATATATATATATATATATATATATATATATATATGACAATTGTCTTCTTTACTGCCAACTAATATTCATTTTAGTGTATTTTTTATTAAATTCAATGAGAAGCATGACAGAAATAGCTTTACTTTTTCATTGTAGAGAAAAATGGATTTTTTTTTCCATTGCGCTAATGCTGAATATATACTTGAACTGTGTGTCTGTTCTGAGAGCTCGAATCAGGACCTTTGAAATGATACTGCTAGTGTAAAAGAATGGATTCTATCTTTTAATCAACCATTTAGTTTCTGTCATTTTAATAATATCATGTCAGTGTGAAAGTATTTCAAGTCAACTCAACAGCAGAGTTTTTTAGACCTCCATGAGCTCTTCTGTTGAAAATTTAAGCCTGTGAAAGACCATAGGCAGCTAAGCTGTTTTGACAGATAATTCAAAGTCACACACAAAGTATGGTTTTAAATATATCACGTTATATGGAAAGGTCTTGCTACAAACACCATTATTTTGCAATGATTGCCCGCCCTCCTTGAAGAGTTTTGATGGATAGTGAAGAAGGCCCACACAATTTTTAAACTTGCTTGGATAAGTCGACTCAAAGACTCAGCCCCGAGTCTGAAATGTGAAATGCTCAATTTTATGGAGCAAGTTAGACTCCAGAGGTAATAATTGCTTCTTAATCCATGTCTGTTTGTAAAATCCAAACTAGCATATCACAGTGCAGTAAGAATTATTACAGGGTCCGGAGCAATAGCCTAGTGACTGAAGTCCTCGCCTTGCACACTCTGGGATCCTATATGGGCGCTGGTTCTAATCCTGGCTGCTCCACTTCATATTTAGTTCCCAGCTTGTGGCCTGGGAAGGCAGTTGAGGATGGTCCAAAGCCTTGGGACCCTGAACCCATGTGGGAGACCTGGGAAAAGCTCCTGGCTCCTGGCTTTGGATCAGCTCAGTTGCAGCAGTTGTGGGCACTTGTGGAGTGAAGCAGCAGATGGAGGATCAGTCTCTGTGTCTTCCCCTTTCTCTATAAACCTGTTTTTCCAATAAAACAGATAAATCAATCTTTAAAAAGAAGAATTATTACAAGAGGCTCTCAGATTCTAGCTCATCATAGACCTTCTCTCTTGTAATATCCCACGAAATCTTTTTTTTTTAGCACTTGCTGATTATCTTGTGTTGAGTCCTGAATGCTGTTTTTTTTTTCCTCCTTGTTTTTACAAGGGAACTATTTATTCTTACTTTTCCAAAAAGGATTTGGAATCTTTTATAGTGCAAGAGAAGTGGCATTTCCCCCAGTAGCACGGATCTCTAAGTCATGCATAGTTGTACTTCCAAATGTCAAATCCATTTAGTTCACCTATGTTCACCATTAATCTGTAAATTTGGTATTTATGAAAAATTAATAATTTAATTTACAAACAGACAGTTGAACAGGAAAACCTTTAGAAGGAGAGAAATAAATGACACTCTTATTTCCTTATGACACATGGTTAAAAAGGATCCAAAGGAGGGAAAAAAAACGACTCAAATGAAACAAAAACCCTACAAACATTTGTAATAAAGTAATAAGAACATCAAATTGTCAGCATGAAGACTGCTTTTCATATCACAGCGTGACAAAACTGTCACTGCCTTGCTAGCAAAGCCGCTGTCTTTATATTTTGCGTAAATATAGCCTCTAAGTTTTCTCAAATATTTTTTCAATATGAACTACAATATATAATAAAATTATTTTGTCTGATTTCTGCCAAAACATCCAATTTTCTCAGTCTTAGAAAAAATATCATTTGTGTATACAGTTTTGTGTACTTTTAGCACTGTAAAACATCAGCATTACAACTCAAATACCTTTCAGTAATGAGAAAATCATTTAAAAAGTTTACAATGTACTGTGCAAATGTTAAGAAAAAATGACATGACAATGTGATGGTTTTATAGTATATGAACAGTCTTTAAAGAAAGTTTATGGACATCTGTAGTATGAAAAACTGCATGGATTTCAAATTTTTTTTAACTACAGTGAATTTATCTGCTGATATTTTCTGGAAGTTTTTGAAGTATGTTCTTATTGTTGTAGGAAATAAGTACTTGTAGAATACTGGATGGACTTCGGTCCTATTGCAAAAATAGATATTGCATGTGGAAAAGTGTGTGTTTAATATTGAAGTACATTTGGTTGGGTAATAGGGAAAGTTCTGACTTCATAATTTGGCTATAATTATTTTATTTCTTCTTCTCTTTCACCTCCAATAGCTTAACCTTAACGTCAGATTTCACTCTGCTAGGTGAAATTGGAAAAATTAAGGACAATTTTTCCAAATTATTGTTAACCAAAATTTGAGTAAAATCTGTTAGAGATGACATGCTACATGCATTGTGTGAATTAGCTGTTCCTATACTAGGTTTACTACTGAATACACAGTGGTAACTCATTGCTAGTGGCATTTAATTCTCCTTATTCACTTAAAACACAATTACTAGGTCTCGTTTTGTTATCACCATGTTTCCAGATCTCTCCCCACTTCATAATATTTTTGTTATTTATTTCTTTTGTTAACCATGTCAGCAGATAGTATTCATGCATTAATTTATGTGAAGCTCAGCATTAAAGCCTCCTAACTTTTCCAGCCTTGCTCTTTCCTGGTATTTGCTCATTGACCTTTTATAAATTTAATTATTTATACCCAATTGGACTTTCTCTTTTTGACTGCTAATGTATCAAATACAGAATTGATATTGTCAACTGTGCAATGGAACGTGCTCCAGGAAACCTCTGCCTTTCCAGACAAGTGACACATGAAAAGGGAAATGTCAAACGATTTTACGGTTGGAAACAGAGTGGTAAAACAAGAATGCATTGCTAAGGTTGTGCTGTAATGCATTCGTTCTTCCCCTATGCAGGGGATACTCTTATAAAATACTGGGAGCAGTTCTTCTGAGGAGATAGTGGGCAAAGCATCACTTAATGTATGGGTTAAATAAATTAGTATCTGGTTGACCCTCACATATTGCATTAAGACATCGCAGTGAGGCTCGTCCTCTTCCTGCTTGATTACCCTTAGATTTGGTCTGTTGTTTTGAAAATTAGATTGTAAAGTCACAAAATAATCTTAAAAGCCTAAGAACCGAACAAAATCAGTACGCCGGATAACACAGTTTTAAAAGGATGGATCCTGCTCATTCATCTCCTTATCAATTGCTCCTGGTGCCTTCAGGTGAGATTCAGCTGGCTATGTCTCCCACAATAGCAAAGATTCTGAATGTTCTTCCACACTCCCACCTCTGGAATGTATAACAGATAAATTTCAAGGGACATTTTGCAATTTAGAGAATTGAAAAGCAAGTCAGGAACCAAGACTCATTGAAAGCTTTTCGTATCTGGGCACAGTGCAAAGGTTTAGTAGCTAAATCCTTGCCTTGCACATGCCAGGATCTCATGTGGGTTATAGTCCGTGTCCTGGCTGCTCTTCTTCCCATCGGGCTCCCTGCTTGTGGCCTGGGAAAGAAGTAGAGAATGACCCAAACCTTGGGGACCCTACACGAGCATGGGAGACCCAGGAAGAAGCTCGTGGCTCCTGGCTTCTGATCAGCACAGCTTTGGCCATTTTGGCCACTTGGGAAGTGAATTAGTGCACAGAAGATCTCTCTCTCTCTCTCTCTCTCTCTCTCTCTCTCTCTCTCTCTCTCTCTATATATATATATATATATATATATATATATATATATATATATATATCTGTAAAATCTGTTTTTCCAATAAAGATAAATAAAGCTGGTTACTTCTAGCATATCAGATCCTGAAGGAAAATGTGTCCATTCTTACCGTCCCTGGGAGACAGAATCCTGACACACACAGTGGCAAACAGAATCTGCTGGGCTCTTTTTTCACAGCCCAACACCACCAGTGCAGTCCTCACAAGCACCCATTCCTTTATCACACGTTGAGTCTTTGGATGTTTCCTTTAAAGGTATATATATGATTCTAATTTTACAAACTCCACGCAGGGGTCACACTGTACAGCCCCGGGTTTTGTCATTTGCTTTCGGTGTAGCCGGAAGTTGTCTGTTTCTCACATGTGCTCTGACAGTCTTCATCCTTGAGGGTCTTCTCTACCGTTCACCTCTGTCCGAACCTTCCATCTCCTCTCTCCTTCAGACCAGTGACTGCCTAATTTTAAATGGACTATTTCTGCCAGTTTCCCAGTTTAATCCCTGTTGCCATGATTAAGTAGTCCAAAACATTCTTCAATGACGTCTGAGGCTTTGGAATTTAAAAGTAAATTGCTTCTGGGAAAAACAAATCAAAGTTGCATTGCAGACCTACAGAAAGTGCATTAAAACATATTACGCTGCACCTTCTTGGTGGAATAAATTGAGAGTCACAGTAATGTTTCTTCTAGCAATGTCAGATTCTGAGACACTTCGATTAATTTTGGCTTTAGATTGAGTTTCCCTCCAACACTCCACTCTCTATTTGATGTGTCTACATTTTTCAATGTATCCGATGACAATTTATGCCATAAATTATTGGCTCCAGTGCTAGAAAACCAGAGTAGAAAGGTAAAACAGAATATTAGAGATAGTGCATGGAGAAGATATGGATTTGATTTCGTTTCCCATTAGAGATTTGCTGTGTGACATTCAACAAGCGACAGATTTCTCAGCCCTTCATTAACATTGTGACTTGTACCTGCCCATAACAGTGTCATGGCTGGTCTATTCTATGTATGGGATTTCTCCTCTTTTGGGGGGGATTGATGGTAATATACACTCCAGAATCTTCCAGGGTCTTACCAGCACATTGCATGCCAAAGAATGAAAGTGATGAGACAATGAGAACTAAAATAACAGCTATACTTCTCTTTTTAATAGAAAAAATTAAGTATTATCAAAGACATAGAAAACATGAAACTGGGGTTGTCAGTAAGCATGTAAATGAGTACAAGTAAACCGTGCTGGTAGAAGCACATTGGTAAGATTTACAAAAAGTTAGTATGATTTTGTGGCTATTTGGGGAACGGACCAGCCACAGAGGATTTTCTATCTTTCCTCTGTTAACTCTGCTTTTCAAATAAATGACATCTTCAAAGCAAAAAGGAAATAAAAAAACTTTATTTCATGTTCTAAGTATATCTAACTTAATTCTTTCTTATTTATTATCACTCTTTAAAACCATTCATATTAAGGTGTTGTTTAACTGTCTCACCTGTATCTCCCGTTCGCCCCTACTTTATCATAAACTGCAAACCTATTCTGTTCATGCATGTGGCAAACAGGAAGATGTGCTGTTCCATGGTAGAGACTTTTGTAACAACTGCCCTTATCCATCCAGTGTGTAAGCTACCAAGAATGTGTACTCTTAGGAAAGTTAAGTAAGTCACTGAAGTTCTTACAGGTGAGGGGTGCCAAAGCTAAGATTTAAGTCAGCGCCGTATGGATTTCTGATGGAAAGTGGTTAGCTATCTAATATTTGATTAGCATATCTACTAAATAAATGGCTAACATAATTATTTACCATAGGACAAAGTACTACAAAATAAATCAGTTATGACTAGAGAAGTACTATAGACACATATAGCAAATTCATAGAGAATGCTTAAAATTTTATTCCTTATCTAAGCTTCTTTTCCTCTCCTTCTGATGAAAACTGTCTTTTGGAAGCCTAAAATGAAGAACAATGTTGAACTTGGATGCTTGTTTTTTTTTTCCCATTGCATTATAGCCACATCACAAGATTTCAAAAACAAGTAGAAGACAAGATTGCTTCCCTGTTGTTGTTGTTGTTGTTTCAACATTTATTTTTATTGGAAAGTCAGATTTACAGACAGAAGGAGAGATAGAAAGATCTTCCATCTGCTGATTTACTCCCTAAGTGGCCATAAGGGTCAAGGCACTTTGTCCAGGTCTCCCATTTGGGTGCAGGGTCCCAAGGCTTTGGGCTGTCCTTGACTGCTTTCCCAGGCCACAGGCAGGGATCTGGATGGGAAGTGGTGCCACTAGGACAAGAACCAGTGCCCATGTGGATTCCTGGCATACTCAAGGTGAGGACTTCAGCCACGAGGCTACTGTGCCAGGCCCCCTTTCCTGTTGGTTTATTCCCCAGTGCTTTCTCATCTTTCCTCAAGGATGACAGATTCTCTAAGATTTTTCACGTTGCTCATTTCACTAGCTAGGAAAGCAAGTGTTAAAGCTGGCTGCCCATGAAGTATTAGTAAGGCAAATGTCTATTAAAAGGATGGCTTTGATTATACATGCAGTATATTGTGCTCATCTTTATAAACATACTTCCTTTGGCTACTTTTGGCATGTATCCCAGTGGGATTGAAATAGGTTTATCAAATCCCTCAGCTTAATTTAATATGGGAATTGCTCAATAGGAATGACAGAGGTGAGCATTTATTTTGGAGTTGGGATATTAGGAGAAATAGGATGGAATCAAAATGATGAGGGTAAGTGAGCCGTGTTGCACAATGTATCCCCCCATGGGTTTTAAAGTTAAGCAAGTTCTGATGAAGCACATCGGATCTTTTTTGTGTCAAATTACATGAGGGTCTTCAGCTCACTTGTGTTGTCATTCTGCTTCATGACCTTGGAATAAGACACTAAGATCTCATTCTTCTTTGTCAAATAATAATATAAGCAAACAAGTTATCATATTCTGAACATACCATTTGCACAATGAATTACTATTTTGGGTTGTACTATCAATTATATTTCTTAAAATAGCAAGGCTTAGAATGGACAGACATTCAGGCACGACACGGTGGCCTAGTGGCTAAAGTCCTCACCTTGAATGCACCAGGATCCCATATGGGTGTTGGTTCTAATGCCAGCAGCACTGCTTCCCATCCAGGACCCTGTTTGTTACCTGGGAAAGCAGTTGAGGAAAGCCCAAACCCTTGAATTCCTGCACCTGTTTGTGAGATGTGGAGGAAGTTCCTGGCTCCTGGCTTCGGATTGGTGCAGCACAGCCCGTTGTGGTCACTTCGGGAGTGAATCATCAGACAGAATATTTTCCTCTGTCTCTCCCCCTCTCTGTGTATCTGACTTTGCAACAAAAATAAATAAATCTTTTTTTAAGATAACATACTGATTATTTATTCTCAGGATACACATTGTGAGAGTAGAATGTTGTGGAAATATATGAATATTAGAATGATATTGCAAATGTGTTGGGGGCACTAACAGCTGAATTTCAGAAAAGCTTAAGTGATAATAATAATAATAATAATAATAATAATAATGAAAGATTTTCTGTGTAAAATTCAACACATTTTCTTAGGTGTAAATTTTTAGTAGCAGGAATCAATAGCTATATAAACAAAGCAATGTAGCATTCATTTATTCAAACTAGTATCGTTTCATCCTATGTGGTTTCTGAGATAAGTTCTTTAGAATTTGTTATCAGGTCTACAGTTTCAGCCAGTTTCCAAGTTAGCTCACATGCAGCCTTCGGTCACTAACTGTGAACTGTGTCGTTCATTAACTTTGACCAGCAATAAGATTTCTGAAAGAAAGCATGTTTTTTCCTCTTAGAATACTTTTGTGCTGTCCATTTGAGTTGCTTACGTATGTTTATTTTGGCTTTTACTTGAACGTTCAGTCTCTTCAGTTCCCTGAGATGCTTTTCTTCACTTTGAAGCAAAATTAGTCATGGACATTGGAAGATGTAGAGGAAAGAATTGTATGTTAATAAAACCTAATGAAATGACATATTGTCCCATTGGAATACCAAACTGGTACAGATACCATTGCCAACTTAGCTGTAACAAGGTTTAAAAGAGAGACTAGAGAGGAATTCAGTAGTCTAAGAATCATGGAGACTGAAATTTGAAGGTGTTGACAATATCACCTTCATATGAATTGCATCTGTTAATGAGAGGGTAAGTGTCTGACCTAACATGATGTCACTGATCTGAAATTGTGAAAGATAGCAACAAGCTCTTCTAGTATCATTACTAGAGGAGCATCCTAAAAGCCAGAGTTCCCAGGAGTTCCTGGAACTTCACCTGGAAAGTATCTGTAGAAGCATTCTTTGTTATTAAATGATTAGTTAGAGCTCCCATCTAATAGTTCACACCTCAAATGTCCACAACAATTCAAGCTTCCCACATGGGTGGCTGGGACCCACTTATTGGAATTGTCATAGGCTGCATTCAAAGGTCTCGACTGATGGAGTGAGGAGCCAGAACTGGTTATCAAACCCAGGAACCATCATGTGGCGTACAAGCATCTTAACTGTTGTACTGTAAACGTCACCCACCTTCCCACTCACACCTTAGTCGAGTTAAGGAGCAGCAAATTGTTCTGAAAACGACCAACAGGTTAATGGAATCAATTATTTGGTAGTTTATTTTCCAGGGCCATCTGATTCTAACCTGAGTGGTGGTCCTTATGTCTACAGTGAATGATTGCCTTGTCTGTTGCCTTCTTCTGTCTGCCATGTACATTATTTTGAATTGATATCTTGAAATCTTCAAAGAGCATACGCTCTGCCTCATCTCCTATATGCTGATTGGTATCTAGAAGGTTACCTGCTGCTTGCCCAAATTATGTGGCCAATTCAAGCCAGGAAGCCTCAATGCTGACTTACATTCAGGCGTCTTCTAGATTCCATGGTGTGTTACCTCTATTAAAATAACACAGGACAGCCTTTTAAACCACAGTGAGAAGTGATTTCAGTAAGGCCCTGTACCTTGCAGATAGCTGGGGAAAAAATGCAATGCTTAACAAAATCAATGAGTGAGTCTATGCTCGTGGAAAACCTAACAGCAAGATGGCAGGCTGAAATAAACAGGCTGAAATGGAATGGACATTCGAACGCGGCATGATCGGATTGTATCTCTGTCAAATGTTTTGGTCTGTGGTGAAATCATTGCCTCCTGGTAACCTCACAGCATGCAGAAACTGTGAATCACACCTTTTCTTTATACTTCACACCGACCCTTGTCGTCTCATGAGTAGCAAAGTTCGTAATTCCCTTGCTTCAGCAAAAAAGATACTCGACGTGTGTGTGTGTGTGTGTGTGTGTGTGTGTGTAACTGTGTGCTTTTAAGCTGCCAACCTGAATCTATTAGTCGCTGCTTTCCTAGAAACTATTTGCCAACCATGCAAAATTTATGCTTCAAGGAGCTCTGAATCTGCTATGAGATAACCCCTTCTCAACTTTCGGATTCTCCTGCTTGCTCCTTTTTTCCTTCAACTTTAATAAATTTATTTTTATTGTCATTGCTGCTTATTTTGTATTAATATAAACAGATGACAGTATTTTCTGATAAATCACTTATTGATACTGCTTAATTGCTAAGTTCATTTACTTTTCTGAGAGGAATTCAGTAGTAAGTAACGTGGAACACGGGCAACGTGACGCACGGTATATAGAAATTGAGAGTTAAAAATTACAAACTTCACATTTCCAAATACAGGACTTTAAAGGAACAATCTGAGACAGAGCACAAACTACCAAAAGCAGCAGATGTTGGACTGGACACTGCACTGTCTTGCACAGTCTAGAGAAAGAAAATCAATTAGTGAAAACTTCTGATTTTTTTCCCCTGTGTGTTCTTTTAGTAGCCGTAGCAAAGCAGAGTGGAATGTTTGTGTTGCCTACAATCAGTTTACATGCTGCAACATTTGTTTTACTTCCCATTGTAAACATAACTGTCTGTCCCGTGAGCTCCTGGGTAGAGGAAAGAAAGGTCAAACGATACTCTAGGACTGGCATTCAGCCTGCTTCTCTTGGTGTTTGGTGTTGACTTGGAATTCCTTTCCTGCTGAACATTCCGTCAAGGTACGATAGATATGTTTCTGATGCTTGGGAGGGATTTCTTGTCTCTCACTTCTCTGGAGTTCTCCACGAGGCAGTCTGCTTTTGTGTCTTCCATAGATTGTGAGACTGCCGGAGCAGCATAGGGATGGAAATCCTAGCGAATGAAAGGACGTGAATTTATCCAAGCGTTGAGCATGTTACTTTATTTTTAATAATTATCTGTTGCGTACAGTTGATGCTGCTGAAAGTGTGTCATTTATCAGAGCATTATGAGTAAGTCACTGACAACAAACTTGATAAAAATTTCCAACAATTTCCTTATTTTAGCATCAGGAATTTAGAAAGGACTCAGGTAGGGGAATGGTTTTCTAAGATTGCATAGAGAGGACAGACCAGGAAGGACCATAAAGAAAATGATGTCTGTGTTGGGAGGAATTGTTGGTCTACACTGTTTTCTAGTCCCTAAATTAGACTTTTAATATTTCTAGACAAAAACTTACAGAGTTAGTATGGGACTGCCTCTCTCTTTCTGTGTATTACTTTGGTCCAGGGAATCAATCAAAAAGTACATATCTCGATTCTGAGCTGTTTGTAAAATTCTCATCAGATAGTATACTATTTTGATAGTAAGTTATTTTACTTCATTGTAGTGTGTTTCTGTATACTTACAAATTACATTGTGTAGACACTTTTTAAAAGGACTTATTTGTTTTTATTGGAAAGTTAGATATACAGAGAGGAGGAAAGACAAAGAGGAAGATCTTCCGTCCAATGGTTCACTCCCCAGGTGACTGCAATGGCCGGAGTTGAGCCAATCCGAAGCCAGGAGCCAGGAGTTCTTCCGGGTCTCCCACACGGGTGCAGGGTCCCAAGGCTTTGGGCCGTCCTCGACTGCTTTCCAGGCTATAAGCAGGGAGCTGGATGGGAAGCAAGGCTGCCAGGATTAGAACCAGTGCCCATATGATATCCCGGTGTGTGCGCGGCAAGGACTTTAACCACTAGGCAATTGCAACAGACACTGTAGATAATTTTTGATGAGTGTTTTTTTTCACTATTAAATTTCTTCTGAGATATTCTAGATATAGTTTTCCTCGAGTAACCCCAGAGAAATTATTTGTTTGTATTAACCATTTTCACTTAAAATAATTTGACATTAAACAACAACCCACCTGACACTAAATCCAGGGGTTTAATTCAAGAAGAAAGCATTTTTGTTTGTGCATAGAGATGTGTTTTTGGAGCAGGCATCTAGCCGACAGTGCCCTTAAAGCTTTCTTCAGCTCGCCTTTCCTTTGATCTCAAATGCTGTGCTTTTCATTCTTAACCTACCTGTCTCAAAAATGCACTTAATAGATTGCAAGTAATAATACAGAAGATGCAGGGCAGGCAAACAGAAGAAATTTCAAAACATGAGCCCTCTGATTGCGGTCAATAATGCTTCATTTGGAAGTCTTGGAAGAAGAAGAATGTGTTCTTGGGACAACAGTGAGGGTGCCTGTAACATACGGTTACAAAGACCCAAACTCTGTTAGAGGTTCCTTTGATGAGAATTTAAATGTTTAACTGAAAGTGGCTTTTACAACCATTCCACCCTGAATATGTCCAATCTCATCTGATGCTTGGGCTCTTTCAGTTTTATTTCTGCTGAAAGCATCACATATAAAAGTAGTTTTCCTCACAAATTGCAGTTCAAACCCTTTGCCACTTGTGCACTCATTTACAGCAATGTCTGCAATGCTATTTGATCTTAAACATCCAACATAAAAACAGAAGTGGAAGAAGCCAGACTATTACTTCAGTAACTGCAGACAAGCAAGAATTAAAATAACCTTCAGCTTCAGCTTTCTCCGTCCTTCCTTAAAGAATGGATACACAGAGGTGCTAAGTTGATTTATGTTGAATTAAAGTCACCTCGGTGAAGCAATGACCTTGTACCAATAAATGTTTAAGCATCTAGTTCTTTAGGGATCTGTGAAAATAAATGCCGTCTCAAAATGACACAATTTTCTACGAGAGCTTTAGATAGCCTGAAAATTTGCTCGGAGTAGAGTTTAAAAGCTTTCTTCTACGAACAAGGCTACCATATGCTTTTGACTTTAACAACAACTTAAATTTGAATGATGCCAAAGGTGCATGAAGGAAAGAAATAAGAGAGATTGATTTTTTTGTCGGGGGGCTTATACTATGGTGATCTACTCCTCCTTGGGATGACTGTGGAGAAGCTAAGCGCCAGGGAGAGTTCCAGTACTACTGTTCTTCATCAGGCTACCTGGGTCAAGGTTTCACACTGTTAGACCCATGTGTCCCTTGGTGTTCTTAGCTCTAGAGTAAATGAAGGAAATGAAAGTCAAAGGAAAGAAATATAGGAATAAATAAATTAATAATACAGTGGAAATCCTGCGATTACGCAGGAATAAATCTGCATACTATATGCAGTAGTTATTTCCCCATATGTTATTCTACCTTACACAGTTAACATGTTTGTGTGCTCTGTGTATTAGTTGCTGCAGATCAGAAGGAATGTATGATATTTGTCTTTTTGGGACAGGTATATTTCACTCAGTCATAAGGGTTTCCTGCTGGGTCCGTTTTGCCAGAAATAATAAGAGTTCACTTTTTGTGTCTAAGTAGTATTCCATGGAGTAAATGTGTCACACTTTACATTTCTTAAAAATCTACTGGAATGTACCAAATTGAAAGTGCAGGGATGGAAAATAATATTCCATTCTATTGGAAACTAACAAAGAGCAGGGGTAGCTACATATACTTATAAAAAAAACCTAGATTTTTAAGAAAAAATAAGAGTGAGACACAAAAAGTTACTTACAGCAACAAAGGAGCAAACACAACAAGGCACTATAGCTATTGAAAGTGCAATGCAGAGTGTGTATATATGTGTTCAATATCAGGTCACCTAAAGATACTGATTATTAACAGAACAGAAAGGAAATACAGACAACAATGTAATGCTAGTAGGACTTGGAAGTCCGACTCTCAATAATGGATGGGTCAGACACTCAGAACATTGGCAAGGAAATACTGGATTTTAACAACATTTTATTCCAAATGAAACTGACATAAACATAGCATTCTATTCACAGACAAAAAAAATACACTCTTCTAAAAAAAAATGGAACATTCTCAAGAATAGATTATACATTAAACTGCAAAACAGGTTTCAGCAAATTTAAGAAGATTGAAATCATATTTTAGCATATTTTCCAACCACAATGGTATGCAACTAGAATCAACCACTTGAAGGAATATCAAAACATTTGCAAATATGTGGTTTAACTCACTCATAAGTAACAAAAGAGCAAAGGAAAAATCAGAAGGTAAATATAAAATAACCTTTAGACAAATGAAAATGTAAATATTACATGCCAAAACTGATGAGATGCAATAATGTAATACTACAGGGAACTTTATAGCAAGAGATGCCTGAATGAAGTTTTAAAAAAAATTCCATTGAGCAATCAGAATTTACCTCTCAAGAAATCATAAAAAGAATAAACAAAGTGTAAAATTAACAGAAGGAAATGATAAGTTTAAGAGTAGAGATATATGTATTCTGGAATAAAGATTCCAAGTTTTAAGTTGCTTTTTAATGATAAAATTAATAAATCTTTCACTTGAATCAAGAAAAAGGAGAAATTTTGCAAAAAATAGCAAATAATTAGAAGGATCATAGGTCTCAATTGCAGGCAATTAAATAGCAACAAATTGGATAGCCTAGAAGAAGTGGAAAATTTATCAGAGAGAAGCGACATATGAAGACTGAATCAGGTTAAAATAGGAGATCTTAGCAGATGAATAAAAAGTTAAGAAATTTTCTGGCTTCCTCGGAGAATTAAACCAAATAGATGTATTTTTTAAATGATAACGATTCTTCACAAATTGAAGGGGAGGAAATTTCCAAACTCATTTTCCTAGCCCTGTGTCTTCCTGATACGAAACTGAAAGACATTGCAGATGAAAATTATTGGGTACTATCTATCCATAATGAGCATGAAAGCAAAAGCAACCAGCAAAACTCTAGCAAACTGAGTTCCACAGCACTTTAAAAGGATCACATGATGTGATCAACTGCCATGTGTTCCTGCTATGTAAGCCAAAGATGACACACGCTGAATTATCTCAATTGCATATGAATTCACAGAAATAGAGTAAAAGGTAGTTACCAGGAGTAGGTCAAGAGTGAAAATGGACAGGTTTTGTCCAAAGTTACAAACACGTGGTTTAAAGACAAATAATTTCTGGTAAGTTAATACACACATGGTGGTAATAGTTAATAATGTTGCATATTGCGTATTTGAAATCTATTGATACAGTATGTCACAAAGTTTTGATTTATTTGAAAGGAAGAGATACAAGAGAATGAAGGAGACAGAAAAAGAGATATTCCATCCTCTTGTTAACTTGAAAAGACTGCAATGGCCAGAGCTGACCAAGACCTAAGCCAGGAGCAAGGAATTTCTTCCTTGTCTTCCATGTAGGTGCAAGAACCCAACTACAATACCATGAACATTTAGTTTCAAAGAAATGTGCAGTGTGAAAATTTAAAGTCACGATAATAATCACATTAAGCTCCAAGGGTTAGTCAGCGCTTTTTGTGAACCCTGGTGAGGATGTTATTGATTGGTGCCAGAATAACAAGGTCCACTCTAATGAATAGATTTGGTTGGATTCAGTGATACCATTGCCAAGCAGCCTCAATCCTTCAGCTGTGGCCATTCATTTGTCAACAGCCAATAATTATTTGAACTGACTGTGATGCTACAGGGCTCAGATGGCTTTCTTCCTGTGTGGCACACTGAATGTTTCTGCATTTCAGAGGCTTTGTCTCATTCCCCAAAGAATTTCCTTGCACAAGTGACATTTGGCATAATCTCTTACCCCTTCAGTCATGAGGCAGCTCCACAGCGGCTTGCCTAGCTAGGAAAGCAGCTGTCAACATCTGCTGTCTATATTTGGCCTGGCATATCTCATTTCCTCTTAAAAAAAGACCCTTACCCTTGATTTTGTCCCCCAAATGTCTATCCCTTACAAAGTTTCATAGGAATACACCACTCAATATTACTCAAAAAGAAATTTTTAAAGACGTAATTAGAACAACATCAGAAGTGTTCATACTGTTTGAAAATGTCCAGAAAATGAACTCATCTGCCTTCATAAATAATCCAATTTAACACAAAATACTCAGAGGAATTAAACCAAAGTAATAACAATCTCAGGGTTACAAATTCCTTTGTATGTTCTTTGTTATGCAAATATTAGGGAATAGTTCTTCATTAGAAAAATTAAGATGTAATATTTGGTCATAAACATAAGCATTCTTTTCCTTCTTTACCAAAGAATAGCTTTCAAGATTTTTCATATGAGATCTTATTGTAATAATTTTATATATGACATTTATATCAGTTACTTGGTATTGCTCAACATACTTTGAAAATTATGCAGGAATCCTTTCTTTTTTGTCTCTTCATAGTTTTAAATGTGACTGTACCCCTCCTCAATTTATACCCTTGTTCGTTCACTTCTTCCTCAGCATGTGCTTTTAGACTGTAAGATCGTCAAGGAAGGAAGCTTAGGTTCAAAGTCTGTATTCAGAAATAACACCTGTGCCAAGAGCACCGTCTCAAACGTTTTCTTCTAAGAACCCCTTTACGTTTGAGAGACAGGCAAACAGACCCCATCCATTGCTTCATTCCCCAAATTGTCACGATGACTCAGAGCCGGGAACTCTGTCCAGAAGCCCAGTTCTCTGAGCCCACTCTGCCAGCTCGCCAGATCTGCCCCAGCAGGGAGCTGAGGAAAGGTTCCCAGGAGGCAGAACTGAGGCTAAGCCATCTAGTGTGGCCTGCAGGCATCCATCACTGGGTTCATTTCCACTTTTTACAGTCTTTAAATGTATCAAGAGCTCTCCAAAAACTTTCATGTACATGGGATGCATGTGTCAAGAGTCGTCATAATAGAATGAAAAAAAAAAAAAACTAATCATTTTAGAACTAATCATTTTAAAACTAATCATTTAAAAAGAGTGAATTAGGGCCCAGCATGGTGGCCTAGCAGCTGAAGTCCTCACCTTGAACGCTCCAGAATCTCATATGGGTGCCGGTTCTTATCCCAGCAGATCTACTTCCCATCCAGCTCCCTGCTTATGGCCTGGGAAGGCAGTAGAAGATGTCCCAAAGCCTTGGGACCCTGCACCCATGTGGGAGACCTGGAAGAAGTTCCTGGCTCCTGGCTTCAGATCAGCGCAGCACTGGCCGTTGCGGTCACTTGGAGAGCAAATTATCAGACAGAAGATATTTCTCTCTGTCTCTCCTTCTCTCTATGCATATCTGACTTTGCAATTAAAAAAAATAAATCTTTAAAAAGGAAAAGAGTGAATTAATGTAAAAGATGACTAAAATCATTGGCTATGAATTAGATTGTATTTTGAGAATAACTATTTTTCCAAACAACCAAAAATTCCTAACAGGAATAAAATATTTTACATTTTTGTAAATCTCTGACATGTATGGCTTTTGGGAATACAGCTATACTTTTGTTTTTTTACCTGCTTATTTGCCATATGGCATATAAAGTAGCCTCTGAAAGAATTCCACTCTACCTGTAGGTAGGAAGAGTTAGAGGAAAGCATGGAAGGAGACTGATAGTATATTAGTTTTGTTCTGAAATGCTCAAGTGTCTTTAGACCATCCTTTGGGAGCTGCTAGCTGAGGGTAGGAATACTGTACGTTTGTACCTGCGTGGCAGTACATGTGAATACATGCACTGTAATCAGGAAAATGGCTCTTGCAACTTTCTCCCACCTTTGCTGTGGTGACCCTAAGAAATTGGTTGAAGAAATATTTACTCAACCCAAATTATGCCAACTTTTGTTTCCTGGCAATGCTAAAATACTGGGAAAGAATGTTCTTGTGGTCTCTGCCAGTCTAAGAGTCGTAAAATGTTATCTTTTGTTTCATGGTCTTCCTATCAACTAGGCAACAAGGTTTGTGTGTCTGCTGTTCAGTTATAATCTTTCATCCTTGTAATGGTAGTTTCAATCCTTTGACCATTTTTTTTCTTTCTCTTAGGTTCTTTTTCATGTATTGATTTCTCAGGGCTGTCTGCATATCCACCAGTTGAACCTTGGTTGTTGTATGTTCCACAGACTTTTCCCCCCAATCAGCATATTCAATATTTTTAATAGATCTTCCTTGATTTGACACCTTCCAAATTCAGAACTGTACAAATTTTATGGACTACATGTCTCCCTTATGGTCTTTATTACTTTGGAACTAAGAATAGAAGAAGTGAATATTCAAAACACATTTAAAACTTGTTACAGAGGTTTTGTTCAGAAAACAGTCTATTTCACATTATTAAATTCCACAGATACAATTTAGACAGACCATAAGCAGTAGAACACATGGTCAGTGTAGCTATTATAGGCTCACTCTTGTATTTTGCCTATCACATGCCAATTGCTATTTTATATAAATCAGTGACTCAGCATTTGCTGAGTGAAGCCACAACAACAATTAGTAGCGTCATTAACTAAACTCTCCCTTCTTCCATCTCCATTCCATGAAAATCCCCTGTATAATTTGTGTATCTATAGAAATCCTTTGAGGCTGCTCCATGGTTTGAAAAAGTTCGTCAGGAGATGATAGTTTCTATAATTGGAGTAATCTATCAAAGTAGATGAATTCCAAAATTATATTAATTCCTGAAATTGTCCTGAGGCAGAATTTGTACTACTTTCATAAGTGTTTCCATTTTCTTGTTAGGAAGAGCAGGCGCGATTTGAACTCTACATCTAATTTTCCCTTTGGCATAAGAAGAGAAGAGCTTAGAACTACTTGCCTTTTTCATGCAGCCATTAGTGTCTTATTTTTTGCCACTTATGGCAAAAAGATGAAGATCTCCATGAGGGGAAAATGTTCTTCCATTAGAATGACTGCTCTTTAACACTCAGCTATCCTTTTACCTTCAAACCATTGTTGATAATACATAATATCTTCTCCCTGCTCTTCAACTGCAACTTATAAAATAAATTTTGTCTTAAATCTATTGTTTTCTGTACAGCATGCATGCTAATTTCACTATTGATTGCATAACAGAACCAAATTTATGCTTTTTCAAGATTTATTTATTTGTATTGGAAAGTCAGATTTACAGAGAGAAAGATCTTTGGTGGTTCACTCCCCAAGTGGCTGCAATGGCTGGAGCTGAGCCAATCCAAACCCATTAGCCAGGAGCTTCTTCCAGAGCTCCCTCAGGTACAGGTTCTCAAGGATGTGGGCTATCCTCTACAGCTTTCTCAGGCCACAAGTAGGGTCATTGGGACATGAACCAATGCCCATACGGGATCCCAGTGCATGCAAGATGAAGACTTGAGCCACTAGGCCATTCTGTGCCAAAATTTATTTTTCTTTTTAAAGACTTTTCACTTGCATTTTAGAAGAACTAAATAAACAAAACTACCTTTAAAGCTCATCATTATAGATCTGTTCGCAATGTGACTTATTTCTTGTATTAACTCTGAATATGTAGATGGACTATGAGCATTTGACTATCCAGGCAGTGCACCAAACTTATGCTCACATTATAGAATACATCTACCATGCAGCAATCACTCTTCAAAATGCTTTTTAAAAAAAATATGTATTTACTTTTACTTGAAAGGAAGATTTATAGAAACAGGAGAGGCAGACAGGGAAAGAGAGACAAAGAGAACTGGATGAATGCCTGGAAACTAGAGCTTCTGCAGGTTCCCCAGGCGGGCGCAGGGGCCCAAGGATTCGGGCCATAATATGTTATTTTCCCAAGCATAGTTAGTAGGAAGGCAGGTCCGAAGCGCAGCAGCCAGGATTCAAACCAGCCAATGCCCAGGTAAGCAAAAGCTTACCATTCAAATGCTGTGTTTGCTGAACAAATTAATACTAATCTATAAGACTAGTATTAAATCGATACTCAACAGTCTTCCTTTTTTTCTCCTTACTATTCTCCCTGCGTTGGTTTGTATAAATGCACTCCAAAAATGGTCATTTCCTAGTTTCCATTATATGAGATTGTGTTGCATTTCATTGCAGATGTGATTAAGTTAAGGACTTTGTCAGATGAACACAGTGTCATAGCAGGGAGTTCCTATTAGCAGAAGACAAGATCAAATGTGGTATTAAGAGTTATGAAAGTAAGAGGATGGAGTGACATGAAGCAGGGGCAAAAAGCCAAGACAGACAGATTTTAGCGGTTGAAAACTTCAGAGATTTTAAAAGGCCACCTTTGGATGCATGAACGACCATCAGAGTCTATAGTTCCTGTTTACAGAATTCAAAATAGGTTTGTGTTGTCTTAAGCCTTTCAGCTTTGGGCAATTGGTTGCAGCAGCCCCACAAGGCTAATTGCCCACCAAGCTAATACACCCTTTTCACCTCCATTTCTTTCAGTGTTTCATGCTGTCCTGTCGAATGTTGTCTTTACAATCGAGCATGTCTGTTGGTGCTTAGCATGTAGATTGGTTGATACATTTAAATTCAGGCATTTTGGTCTAGTGGGTTGAATTCTACAATTTGTACAAAGAGGGTGTTGTGAACTTCCATCGGTTCAAAGTCTTTTATTCTGTCTTTGTCAGCATGTTTTCATTCAAATACACTCAAATGAAAAACCACTGCCTTTTTCCAGAACAGATTGTCCTTGAACTAGATGCTTGCAGAATTTAACTGCATCTCTTTGCTGGGAAGAAATGTTAAATCTCATTTAAAAGTTAAAGATACAAAGCCGTGCTGACAACCATTGTGGGACTACAGCTCTGACTAACCTGTAATAGAATTTACAAAGAACTAGAACATAGGAACTGAATGGCTGCAAACATAAACAATAAGGAGTTGGAGATACTAATTACTTTGAGTTGATCAGCACACACTGTATACATGTGTTGAAATCTCATACTGTACCTGATAAATATTGCTGAAAAATGAAAATGATCAACTAGTGAAATCACTTAAATGGATTTAGAGGAATCTGTTTAGCTTATATTTGTCTATTTCAATAATCACTGAAGTTTATTGCATCGTTTACAACCCAAGACAAAAGTTACAAGCTATTCATCAAAAATACAAATTATTTATCAAATCCATGAATTTTAACTGTGGTATTCTTCTTTCATTATTAGAAACAGAATTACCTCTGGCATTGTTCCTCTTGTGCCTCTTAGAATATGATCATAAAAGTGGTTTTAGTTAGTCTGTTCTCAAAATAAGTCACAGGGAAAGCTATTGACAGAAGAATTGGCTGCATTCTTCTTAGTTTTGAGTTAAAAATATCATTTTTCATTATTTTTTTGCTAGTTTTGTATATTCCAGCAACAATACAAATAGATACAGTGCAATTTTTTGGTTACATAAATTTTATTTTAAATGAAAAATACTTAACCAGTTTTATTAGATAACCTGAGAAAACTTTGCTTTTTTGTTTTTGTTGGTGGTAGTGGCGGTGGTCAATTTTAGGTTCCCATGGGAACCTGCTAAATCTGTGTTTTCTTATAAAATGGAGAACATTAGGGAGTTTGAAATTGTAAAGCAATTATGACTAGGCTGGTCAATAAAAAAATTCTGGAAATGTGTTATTAGAATGTTGCATTTATGGCAGAACACAGAGCACAGAGAGGTCATTAACTAAAATGTAACTTGATCACATTTCTTCGTAAAGCTTTTAGCTTTCATTTAACCCCTAACTCCTCCAGGAAGTTATGTAACATAAAGTTGTGTGATTTATATAACTACATAACAGTTTAAAGTACTTCCTCCAATGATATGGAGCCCATTGGTTGACTGGGTGAAATTGTTAGTTGGCTGTTCAGATTTTCATTTCATTTCATTTACTATTTATATGATTTAAGTAATTTATTTAATATCATGAAGATTGGCTCCTGTAATTGGTGAAATGGAGCTAATAACATACCTTACTGAATCATTTAAGAAATTCATATGAAACATTATATTCAGTGTGGTGTATTGGTTAAGATGTTGCTTGGGACATTGGCACACTGATTCAGAGTGTCTGAGCTCCAGTCTCAGGCAATGCTATGGCTTCTAGTTTTCCTCCCGAGCCGCAGCAAATGATTCACCTTTTTGGGTTGTGACTGAATGCCAAACTTCCAATGTGAACCTAGTGTAACCTCAGCTATTGTGAACATCTGGGGCATGAACCAGAAAATGGGACATCTCTCTTTGCCTCATTCCTCTCTTTTCTGTGTGTGTGTGTCCTTCTGTTTGCTTTCAAAACACTAAAAATAGACCAGTAAGAAATATCATGCTTGAATTGGTCTAAATAATTTGTGCTGTGTGTGATCCTCACGTCTCATTGATCTGACTCTTGCAAAGTGTTGTTCCTGTTCATATTGCAAAGTTTGTTGGGAAGCTCTATTCCATGGGTGATGAAACTACATGAAAGAGGAACTTAGACTGTGGGTACCAGCCAGAATTTGCACTTGGTCAGAGTGTCTATCTTGAGTCAGCCCTGAAGGTTTGGCTCAAAAGCAACACTGGTCACGTTTGTTTGTTTATGGGCCGGGGAAACTTGCATATACAAGCAGACACTGGGAGCATGGTTTTCACACCACATCTAAAATGCTCGATAACAAGCTGTCATCCATGCCATCAGCTTGTCGTTATGTCACAGGCCACGGAAGTCCTGGCTGTTGCAGGCATGTGGGAAATGAACCTGCAGATGAAAAATATTACTCTTTTTCTATCACCCTCCCTTTCATTGAAATAAATAAATCTTATAACAATTACATGTAAGCTTAAATTGTAATGTTTGTGGATCAGTGAGAGCAAGGACTGCTCAAGACTATTTAAGACTTTTATCCTGCCATGGCAGGGGTACTTTTCTCTGAAGAAGCTACATTGTAGCTGACATCTTGGCTGTGATTGTCTTAAGTACCAACACCCCCAACCAAGTACTACCCTAACTAATTCAAGTATCTTTGAAGCAGAGGAGCAAGAGGCAGAGTCGGTAGAGATGAGGCTCTAAAGTAAGCACTGATCATTTCTCTATGAAAAAAAAAAGTTTGATGCTTTTCATGACTGTGTTTTGTTAGACATTTTCAAGGAGCTAGATACAAATCTGATTTTTATCTTGGATGATTAATTTGTGTTTAGAAAACATAAAAAAGGAACTGTTGCAAAAGTTTTGGGAGGAGATGATGGTAATTTTGAACTATTAGGTGAGTGGGGAACGGACAGAATTCAGCGGAAAATTCATTTTGAAGGTAGAATCAAAATGCAAGCAAGAATGTAGAGATGAAAGAATTCCTAGAGTTAGGCCTTGAACAACTGATTGGAGGGGTGGAAATCAACTGTATGTAGGACTTCAAGACTTACACTGTGTACCTGTTACCTTTCAGTTGCCTCTTGCAGAGTTAAATACCTGTTCTAAGCAAATGTTTGGACTTAAACAAAATATAATCAAGTTAGCCAAGGGTTATATCTGTTTTTGAATGAGGGCCTATTACAAATTTAATTCAGTAATTTGCTGAATCATTATCTTATTGTAGGCACTTTGTTGCAACAAAATTTATGTGCTCATAAATGTTTCTAAAGGGGCCCATGCCATGGTGTGGTAGGTTAACTTTGTATAGTTTTTTTTTCTTTTCCTTCCACAAAAGAAATAAAATATCAAACTGGAATTTTGAGTTTGAGTTTGTTGCAATCTTCCACATTCACATGAATAAGACTCGTAGAAGTTGTAAGGCACAAGGCACAAGATAACAACTTAGCATAGGATATATAGGCTTGTCATTGAGAAGATATTACATATCACAGCCGTAGGAAAGGGCACTTTGTAAACGTCGATGGGTGAGGTCCTTCCCAACGTCCAATTAATCATGCCTTTATGTTTGCAGTTCTGTTCATTAGAGCAGTTGCTACGGAGGAGGTTCTGCTTTCCTTGCTCTAAGACACAGTGTGTATGAGATGTATGTCGTGTAGATATATAAGCTGATGCTTGTTTGTTTATATGTAACTCTCTGTAGGAGATGTTAGCTCTGAAATTCCAGGATTTTTCTTTGTGCCTACTATTTATGACTTTGTAAAACTCAGAGTCAGAGTTCCAATTTCAGCACACATAGCACTTGCCTTTGGATGCTAAAGGCTCATTATTACAGTCAAAAATTAAAATAACCCTGGGCCAAGAGCTATGACTTTCTATTAAGTCTTGGATAAGTGCCATAAATACCGGGAAAGTGAGGTATCAGTAACTCATTTAACATGATTTTTCTCACGAAGTAGTCATAATAATCATTCTGCTAAGTCCAATGCAGGGAATAAATCTGGACCACTCAAGTTTTGTGTTTTAAATAACACGGTATGATTTTGCATGGTGTTACATGATTTTCCCCCTTCATATTCTGTAGGGTGCAAGGGAATTGATTCTTAATACAAGACGAAGCCAGCTCTTTACTGACCTGTTTTATAGCTAGCCCCTAATCCCCAGAAGGATCCAATCATTGTGTTGTTTCTCATTACTGAAGGCCATGGAAAGTGCAGGCAAGTCTGCTCTTCAGATGTAGTCTATGAGTAGTCTTCCCCAATAGTCAACCGGAGCACATGGATAGCCTCCCATGGATGCATTTACAGGATGATCTCCAATATGCTGAAAGTGATTTTCCTCCATAGGCCTACGTTCTATGAACTGTGTGGCACTTTGTTCTAGTGCTGACTTACTCTTCTGTAATTCATTAATAACAGAAATCCAGTGAACTTATTTTCTGTCTTTCAAAACATATAATTATAATACGTTTTAAGTTTTGGAATTGCACTATGGAAGTCTGAACACTTTTATTAACTTAGTATCACATATTATTTTTTTAAAGATCTATTTACTTTTCTGAAAGAGTTAGAGCAAAACAACCTTCCATCTGCTGATGATGTGAAAAAGCAAAACACCTAGGTTTAAATTCTGGCACTGATGCTGGCACTCATTTCACCTAACTGCTTAGGTCTTCAGTTTTTCCACCTCAAAGTGGGTTTCAACTAAAACAATAGGTCATTTTGAGGAATAAATATGAGTATATTGAAGTATCTAGCACAATGCCAACTACGAGAAATTTCATTTCAAAATAAGGAGCAGTGTAATTTGTGTGACAAATTTCATTTGTTCTTTAGAATTCAAAAATCTTACGAGATCTCATATTGCAAATGAATTCTTCCCGCTTTCATGTCTGCTGGCAGGAGCACTGAGCAATTCATCCTGTTGGCATTATATCTTGAAAAAGTGTGCATGAATGTGCATATGTGTGTTTTTCGCCATGAACCTGTAGAGAGAGATTGAGCCACCTTCTATGTATTTCTCTAAGGGCATCAGAGCGTTAGCCAAGATTGCAAGGTGATATACCAAAGCCAATAAAGGGCAAGTCCTCAAACTCAAGTTGGAGGAGTGTTGCATTTCATGCTCACAGAGAGGAAGACAGATGGACTGTTACCTAACTTTCTATCCCCAGTATCCCCAGTGCATCCCCAATACCCCAAAAAAGAAATGAAGAATTGTTGCATAGTTCATTGCCCTTTCTATTACCTGGAAAATTTGATAGCATATCATGCACTGTGTCTATATGAGAGAAACAAAGCAAAGTGGTTTATGGTAAATGAGCCAATTCAGGTTCTTTCATAAAAACCATCCCTGGAGATAGGGATCGTAGCCTACATAAAGGGAAGGTTCCCCTCTTACCACTTGAAGTTTTATAGTCTAAAATAGAACTCCTTTGCGCTCATCACTTCTGAAATGCATCTCTGTGATTCCTGCAGTGTTTCAGGCCTGTTTTCAATTTACTGTGCTATACCTGTAGTGAGATCAAAATGACAGTCCTGGCTCTAGGAAAATGGTCCTAAAAGAAATCACTCCTATGTGTCCCAATAATCTTAATAATACATATACTTGTTTTGTGTGCTCCTATATTCGAGTTGTTGCTGATTTTTCATTTCTTTAACAATATAGAGGCTGCACCTGATCATTTTCCTTATTGCTAAGTCTTTCATGGATACCAGAAGACCTGGCATAATACAGCATACTCTAAATGAGTTTTGAATAAGTTTGAGGCAAGGGTGAATGAATACATTGAATGAATGTCATCAAAAATAAATGAATAGAAATTTCTTTTGTGTAAGAATCTGGGGTTAGGAGAAGAGATCGAGAGTCAGTGAAAAACAATTGGCATAAGCACAGCTTGGAGGGTATGAGACGTCTCAACCATTTCTGAGTAGTTCTGTACAGTGAAAATGAAGATACGTTCACTAGGTCAGGATATTGGATGCCTTCTTATATTAAGGAGTTTAAAGTTCATCCTACAGCTGGATGCATGAGGGCTGAACATCAGATTCACCATATAGAAAGTTACATAGGAAACTGAAATCCGTAGACAATAACTTAGGTCTCATAAAACAAAATAGGTTTCTGGACTGCTTCTCACCCTCCTCCAGGTATAATTCAGTCATACACTGTCTTGCTTCTTCATTACTTTAGCAAAAACCTGACATAGCCAGACACGTGCAGTAGTTGTAAAGCCTTTTGCACACATTATTTTTATCCTGAAAAATTCCACAGGCAGGCCAACAAGTTATTTATTTATTTGTTCATTATCTTAGATTGATTTAGTACTGATGTTTGTGACATGAATAGTCTCTAATACCTCTTTAGGAAAAAAAAAATCTCTTTCTAGAATCTGAGTTGAATTTATATTATATTGATTAGCAAGCGATCCAGGTTAGTTGAGAGCCCTCTTCAAATCAGCAGAATTTCAGAACCTTGGCTTTTGAATTGGAAAACGCTCAGTTCTGACTCATTACCACTGTAAATCCTTCACCAGTCTTGCCTGATGCCTCCACTGGTGTGAAGCAGTAAGTGCGGTTGCAGTACTTTGCAACTGCAAATGTATTTGCCTCTACTGATTCCCATGAATTGTGGACATTTTTTCAGTCCTAAGCATATAGGAAGTATATACTTAGAAGCAGCATGTAGGCTCCTGAGATACATTCTCTTGCTCTGAATTTGAGTTCATTTGTGGGGTTCACATACATATGTGCTCTTTAGTGGAGAATGTTACAATAATGCTATTATTCACTAAAAGATTCTTGGCTATTTTCCCTCTCCTCATGTGTTTTCACTGGAGTAATCAACTTGAGTTCCAAATTAGAGTTAAACCTGGCATTAAGACTCAGAATTCTTCTTCTTGCTCTTCCCGCCTCCTCCTCTTCTTCCTGGAGAAGGCTAAGTGATGGTGGGTGGTTCTCTTGGTGTGTCTAATGGAGGGGAATGTGGGATGCTGGTCAGGAAGCAGCAAAAGGAATGATTGTGGAGAACTGAAATAAATAGGGAAAGGAATTCTTATTCGTTACAGACAGGTTTCCCCATTTCTCAGATTCAGGTATAATCACAAAAATCATGAAAACAATTCAACGAACTCATACCATGGTGTTCACCTCACTGATCTATATTTCCATTTAACAAACATTTAAAAAAAACCCTGATTTTAATCCAACACAGTAATGCCCATTCATCTTTTGACAAATATTGTGGAATGCAGAAGGGGGAGAAATATATGTAGAACTTCTCAGTTTCAAGACACTGCTTGGTACTGGATGTGATTTCAAAGCTTGAGGGTGCTCTGTGATTGACGAAGACAGAACCCCATTCTGCGCTCTGTAAATGCACCTGCAATGGCCATTTATTAGAACATCCTTCTTAATTTTCCCCTTCCTTACAGACTGTGCAGAAAGTCAAGAAACACTCATTTTTAATTCCTTTGCCTTACTCCTTACTCTAGTATTTTATAAAGTTGCTTCTATTAAACTATTCCCCTTGCAACTGTCTTGTACACACAGCTCCTCCTACTCTATTTTTTTTCATTTTCCTAAATAATGAATTCTTAAGTATCTTAACCACTACACTTGTAATTAAGAATGGTTTGGCAGCCATCACCACAGTCTAATACAAATACTAGATGATTTAAATTGAATATTTAAAGTTAAAAACCTTTGACTTATTTAGAGGAGAAATAGATTCCTTCTACCTATATAGAAGTATAAGGTACTTCTATTTGTATGCACAAGATTACTTTGGGTTCATAAGAATGTTTTTACTATATCTTGTATTTTAATTTTTATTTACTTAAAAGGCAATATGAGAGAGAGAGAGAGAGAGAGAGAGAGAGAGAGAGAGAGAATCATCCATCTGCTAATTTGTTTCTCATATGCCCACAGCAGTTGGGGCTGAGCCAGGTCAAAGCCAGGGGCCTAGACCTCTGTCTGAGTTCTTATGGAGGAATAAGGTCTAAAAGTACTTCAACCATCATTGCTAACCTCCCAACATGTGTATTAGTAGGAAGCTGGAATGCAAACTCTTAATGGGCTGTGAGTGTCCACACAGCAACATAACCACTGTACCAAACGCCCACCCCTCCCAACCAAATTCGAATAATAGGTTTATTTTCGTTCCCCAAATTTTAAAAATTTAAAATTTTAAAAACTTTTTTTCATACTATGCTTTTCTATAGAATTTTTGAAGATATCTTGTATTAACTAAAATCCATGGCAATATTTCCTTTGTAATATGATAGGTAACATTCTTCCTTCAATTGATGATAATTTTAACTTTTAATTAAAGTATCGAAATACGAGTGTTTCCTTAACTTTGCTAAGTAAATTTGTATTGTAGCTTTGTTGGTTTGTTTGCTTAAAACAGCAAATTCTGTAAGCCCTTGGCTCATCATATCATGTTATGTTTTAGATATTTCATGTTTAAAACAAAGTTTGGAGGACTAGAAGTACTCCGATAAACAAGCAAACAGCAATTACTCCTTCATAATTACTGTGCAACTTTATTGCCATCCATTATTATAATTATATTTTAAATACTCCCTATTTGCATGATAGACCATAATGTCTTCTTGTATATTACAATCTGTGGCTTTTAACAACATCACACTTCCACAAAGGCCTTTTCTTCATTTATTCCCTGTTTTAACTACTGCTAAAAGAGACTTAAACAAAATTAATTGGCATCATAATCCTACGAGAAGAAAACTGTAAGGCGATATTTCTGTGCTGCTGAAATCATCACATTATTCAGCAGATTTCTTGTTTAAAATCTGAAATGCATTGCTTCTTCAGTTAAGAAATTAGTCATAACCAAAATGGTTCCTCTCAGGCCTTAGCATGCCTACAAATCACCTGGGAATACAGTTACACCGAAAATTTGATTCAGGTGGTCTGGGAAGTGGCCCAAGATCTGCAGTTCTAACAGCTGCCTAAGTGGTGATGCTTTGCTGCTGGCCCATCAGCCATCCTTGAGTATTACCTATTTCATGGAGCCGAATGCAAAATGCTGTTAATGCTGTTCACACACGCCACCCTCGTGCACCCTCTAGGTGATAACTTTGTACCCGCAAGAGTGGAAATTCATTGCAACCACCAAAAAAACCTTTTATTTTAAACAACCTCAGCCTGTGAATATCTGCTAAGTCAGTACTAGATTATTTTACTCTGTGGTGAGTTAATACAGCATCAAGAAGGCAGCTTTAGGTTTTGTGAAAGGAAAGTGTGTATGGTGAGAAAAATAGGAATTCCAGGCACAAGTAACCTTAGTTAATGGTTATGGCTCTGTATGCCACTGGGGGCCTCAGAGGAGAAGATAAAATCAAGGAGATGAAATTGACATTCTCTAATCAAGGAAGTTGTATTTTGCCTTGCATTGTTTAGGATTCATACAGGAACTGGAAAACTCTTAATGACATAGTCTCCTTTGGAAAGCTAACAATCAGAATTAGGGGCACGGAATTCAAGGCTAATACTATAGTTATATGAGAGTACTTATAATTTGGTGGATGACTTTATTTTGGTGCAGCAATTTTTTAAAATTCATACTATTTTTTTTTGGTAATATTCACTGTTCCAGAACTTCTTGAAGCCTTCTGACATCCCCTTCATTTTTAATGACACATTTGAAATGCTAATCGATTCAAGTGTTGTTTTTATTTTTGTTTTCTTTGAGCATTTTTAAAGATTCTTTTTTCATTTAAAATAGGGAGCTCCCACTGACTGATTCAGTCCCAAATACTTGTAACAGGCAGGACTGGGTTGAATACAGAAGCCAGGAGCCAGCAGTTTCATGTGGATGTTCCATGTGAATGGCAAAGACCAATCAATGACGCCAGCATCTTGCGTTTTCCAGGTTGGCCATTGGCAGAAAGCTAGACAGAAAACACAAAACTAGAACAAGCCTTTCCCATATGGCATGTGGATTTTTTCTAGCTGTGAGTTAACCACTGTGCCAAACATGTAACCCTGAGTTTGTTTTCCTAAAGATTTATTTTATTTATTTGAAAGGCAGAATTAGAGAGAAAGATACAGAGAGAAATCTTCCATCTGCTGGTTCACTCCCCATATGGTTGCAGTGGCTGAGGTTGGTGACTTTGGTAGGCTCAAATATTGTCCTTTGGTAATATATGTTTCAAAGATGGTTCTGTAAATTTTTTTTTTCATACCAGTACATAGAAGATACCAGAAGGTTAAGTGCTAATTCAGAGCTAATTCAGAGCCTTTCATTTTCTGCTGGTGTTTTCCTTCCAATTTGATAAATTCCAACGTTTTATAGAAAAGACTTTTTAAAAATATGCATGTGTGTATTTGTTAGTATGCACACATCAATTCCCTTGTGTAAATTAATGCACAGAATATATGCACATATATTTAAATAAGGGAAATGGGAAAACTTTGCCTTCCTGAGATGTAATATAGATATATAATTGTTTTAGGAGAACACACAAAATTTATAGATTGCCTCTTTAACAGAGAAAGAATTTCTTGTTTGGCTCTAAAAGAGCTGTAATTTAACATTTTAATGTGGACTCTGGAAAATGGAAGCCCTTAAGAAATCTATGACTGTCTCAGGCCTGAATATTTAAAGCTTTACTATTTTCCTAATAATAACACACAACTTCAAGGGAGTTAATCTGCCAACAAACCTTTTGCAATTGATGGATAAAATAATATTAGGTTTAAATAGTAGTTCAAAATAAAAACCAAAAAAAAAAAAAGAATCAGGAATGCTCTTTGCAGGCAATTGTAAGTGAACATATAAAATAATACATGGCCACATCAAATGCAGGGACAAAGGGAAGTCTCATTCTGGTGTTGACACAGGAGATGGGACCAGTATCAGTGTGGTTCTGTGGGCCAATGACCCCACAAAAACCATTCTGGATGCATGAATCCTCTCTGTAGACGCCTCGTTTTCGTTGTTCTTGGAGTGTAGTTGCACTTTCTGGTGATGTCTTCTCTGTGAGATAAAGAAGAGACAAGGCTGAAGAAGCTGAGACTTGTTTTTGAAGTACTTGGAACTCGCTGACAATGGCGACAGACCAGGTTTCCCAGGTGAGGCTGGAAAGTCGCTATGGCAGAAACCAAACAATCGTGCTAATGCCACTGACCTAGACTTTGTATTTTTCAGTGTGTCAGATCAGCCTTAAAGTCCTTTATAAGCATTAACTTACGTTTTTGTTTTTACAACAGCTCATTACAGCATTTAGCATTATTATCCCCATCCCCTATACAAGAAAAAAATCACAAAAAAAGAATAACAACACGAATTCCATAGTAATCATTTTCATCTTTATCTGATGAGTTAATGCTCATTGGTAGTGTCAAGGAACAGAATGAGTGTTGAGAGGGGGAGCAATACATCAATTATAAAGCCACAATATTATGTAACAATTAATGTTTCTTCAGTTTACACATTGGTGGCATCACCATGGCTGAGAATACCTGGATTGGTGTGTTTTCCTATGATCCACCGAGGGTTGACTCTGCACCATGGCCAATCCTGGAGGTAACTGGATGATCTAGTGTGGCCTTGGAATTAGGGATAATGCATCTTCACTTTGATTTAGTAATTCAAGAGCCTGGCTTAGGCATGTTTATATAGCCATGAAGAGGAACAAACCCCAGTATCAACTTCCTGTTTATAACTTATTTGCTAACATCCCACTAGCTACATACTCACATTGGGCTAGACTAATAATTGGTGAGTAAGCTGTACAATATTACTTGACAAGGAGCAAGGATAAACAGAAGGGTCGAGAATGTGGGTCATGAATGCAACTAGCTTTCAAAACAAAACATTTTCTCAATGGGTGAGAAAAAGGAACTCCTTTTGGTTTCAGACTATAAACTTAAAATCAATATGTGCTTAACTCAAATCCATACACTAACAAATGAGCCCTCCCAGAGACACTAATGTATTGACCAAATTGGTTAGGGCAATGTATGTTTTTCTTCCATCCAGGAAGGAATGTACTGTACACATCAATTTCCAAGGGAGAAATTGGCCTTGTTGGGTTTTTTAAAATTCTCACATAGGGGCCCAGTGTGGCAACCTAATGCTAAAGTCCTTGCCTTACAAGTGCCAGGATGCCATGTGGGCACTGGTTCATGTCCCAGTGGCCCTACTTCTCATCTGGCTCCCTGCTTGTGGTTTGGAAAAGCAATCAAGGATGACACAAGCCCTTGGGACCCACAGCTGCATGGGAGACCCGGAAGTGATTCTCATTCCTGGCTTCGGATTGGCTCAGCTCCAGCAGGTGTGACCACTTTGGGAATGAATCAGTCGATGGAACATCATCCTCTCTGTCTCTCCTCCTCTCTGTAAACCTGATATCCAATAAAAATGAATAAATATTTTTAAAAGTTCTCTAATAGTAATATTTCAGTTAGAATAACAGTTCTGGTTAATTTTTCCTAGAGAATGAATTAACATAACAAACCTCCCAATCAGTTTGCAGTCATGAGTTATGACATATTTTTGGCTGCATTGTATCATCTGGCTTCACTAAATAGTCTATTAATTATTCTCCCTAATATTCTGAAGAGATTTTATTGGAGTGGAAAATGAACGGTCAACTTCTAGCCTTTTGCATATTTCAGGAGATAAATGAGAAGACTGCTAATTTTGGTTGCAATTTCTCTCTGTGTGTGTGTGTCTGTCTCTGACTCTCTTTAGAACAAAGATCCATCTCTTCCCAGAAGCAATTCTTACTGTGAAAATGCGAAGTCCCCGAGGGGGAAACATTTCTCCCCTCACAAACAGCAACTGGGAATATGTCTCTAACAGGAGTGCGAGGGTTGATGCTTACCTTTAACTTCTAAGGCAGGTTCACATTGGGCTGTGACTGATTCATATTTTTCAGCAATATTTATTTTCTTGTTTTATGGTATGCCAGCACTCTTTTGAAGCCTGGCTAGAACAGCAGCCAAGACTACATGGGGTCAAATATCTCTGCAGAACCAAGAGGTTACTTCCGAAGATATTTATTACAAAGCACTACTGTGACTCAAATTATCACTTATTTTTTTTAAACATTTATTTTTATTGCATTTCCTTTTTTTTTAAAACTAATTACATTGCATTATGTGACACATTTTTTAATGCACTGGGATTCCCCCCGCCCCTCCCAAAACCCTCCCCCCACAATAGATTGCTCCACCTTGTTGCATTTCCATAGTTCAAATTCAGTTGACATTCTTTCATTGGAGGTATTTACCAAGCATAAAGTCCAGCATCTTATTGTCCTGGTAAGTTCAATAGTTTCTTGGTGAGACCATCTCTGGTCTGAAGGTAGAGCCGGCAGAGTATCATTCCAATTAATTAAAAGTCCCAACATAATATTTCCAACCATTTACAACATTATGGCATTAATTGACATGGTATTGATTAACCAATATGTTACTAGGGAAATGCAGGTTCTCAACCACAACCTGTGACTTCTTCATAAACATTTCAATTTTGGTTTACATTCAACCGTATTCTATACACCTTAAAATGGCTTAGATTGCTATTCAGCTGTCTCATGTCTATTTTAATTTAAGTCTTTAGCAGTTTATAGCATTGAAGCATGATTTCACTGAACCTGGCTGTTTTTCGGGTGGTCTAACTCTATAATTCTAACAGGATATATGTCAACAGTTTAGGTGAGCATGTTTAGGAGGGGTGTGCAGAGAAATCTTCCATACCCCATTGAGGAGTAACTAATCTTTGTGTCCCACCCAGTGAGTTATAAGTGCATCCCTGATGACTGTTTCCTGTCTGGTTCCAAGCTTTCCTTGTTGTTCTCTGTCTATCTATTCTCGTTTTGTTTGTTTGTTTGTTTGTTTGTTTGTTTGTTTTGAGGGGTTTCTGGAGCACTCCTGATGGTTATTACGAGAGTGGGTGGGGACCCAAAGTTGGAAGCAGGCAAGGACCAGTGAAAGCTCCTCTCCCTAGTCCCGAAGGAAGTTTACTGTTCTTCTGTTTCTGTGGACCGCTCAGGGATCCTGGTTGTTGTTCCGATGACCTTGGAACCTGCAAGGCAGGAATTGGGCTTCTTCCATCCCATGTGGTAGATCCAAATGGGGGTGGTTGACCTCAGAGTTCTTGGTCTCCGAAGGCACTCCATTTCCCCATGGTCTCCTTGGCAGTAGGGATGTAGTCCTCGGTGCTCCTTGGTGAGGATTTGAGAGTCTTCAGGATTGGGATAAAAGCCTCCTCCTTTCCGCCTGCTCCACTCTGGGGTCCCCCCCTGCTCTATGCGTATGACCTCCTGTTAAGAGGTTGTTAGGATTACTCCTGATTCCCCCATATGCCTTTGTAGAGGAATTTGCTCACATGAAATTGGTTTCTTGTCTTCCCAGCCCCCAGTGAGCCTTTACTGTGCAAATTCGCCGATGGAGGGCAAAAGAAGCGTCAGAATCAAAGCAAATACACCCAGAACGGGAGGCCTTGGCCCCGGGAAGGAGAAGTGAGTACCAACAGGCAACTTTTGATCAAAAACTTGGCATTTCGGAAAAGGGTGAAAAGTCACACATTCCTATGGTTATCCAAACAGCTTGAAAGGGGCCAATGAGCAGACCTGTGTTACTGCGTTAAAGATGAAATTACTTGATAAGGAATATAGGAGTTCAAAATTGGCCCCGCTTCTGCACACATGAAGTCTTCTCTCTTTAACCAAAATTGAACCTGAAATCACTGAAAGACATATTCACAAATAAGTGATTTGTAATTGTACAAGAATTATAAAATGAAGGTATTTGTAAGAGAATGTTTTCAGTGAACTCCTGTGTGGGTAGATGAATGTGTATTGTTAAGAGGGCAAAGACATGTGATTGCTTTCATCCCACCAATAATATCCGTTTGTGCCTGCATGCAAGTTTGTGCATGTGGCTCTGGGTTCATTATGAGATGTGCTGTCTCTTATTGATGTGTATATCAATGCAAAAGTAGACATTTCCTTTTGGTGAAGAATAAGGAACAGATATTGACACACACATGTTTTACTTTTGACAATAAGAAAAACAAAAGTCGTTTACTTTCCTAATACACATTAGTGGAAAGACCATTTCCTGGCTTCCAGGGCATTTGGGACTGGATTACTTTGACTTGCTTTTTTGGTCAGGCAAGGGCAGCATGTCAATAAGGTCTTTTTGTTCTTTGAGAAAAGAAATGGGGTTGTTTATATGATTTCAATCAATGCCATTTTGTGCCAAGTGCTAATTTTCAATACCAGAGTTTTCTCTCATCCTTTCTATTTAGAGCACCCACTTCATCTGTGTGTGTATCATTTAAGAGGTATTGTACTGATGTGGTATTTTCCACTTTCAGTTCTGAGAGCAGTTGTAAGAAGGAAAGGGAGCTGCAATTGTTCTCAGCAAAACCTTTAGCCATTTTTCAGTTTCTGAGATTGTCTATTTTGAGTATTGCTAAGCAGGTCTGAAGCCTCCTGCTTAAATGTACGGTTATGTGAAAGTGCTATATAATATACAACTCATTATGTTAAGACATGAAAACAATCATCTCTGCGAATCGGAAACTAACTAGAAAAAAAGGTAAGAGTTGAAATATTTCCAAATTTAGAAAAGCAGTTTATATTATGTTCTGATTAAGAAATGGGAGTGATGAACCACGTGTCTTCAGCATGGAACTTTATGCACATGCTAGTAGCCCATGGCCTCCTGAAAATAGCTGATGCCTGATTATACTTATCACACCCCTCCCATACCAAAATTTTACTCTAGAAGGATTCTCTGACCATTAGGAATTGGGTTGGATGTGAACACTACAGGTTAGTTATCATGGAATCACACAGCATATCCAAAATGCCCCAAGAATGAATTACATAACTTAGCAATGATGATGGAAACTTGAGTTCCTGCATTAATACGAAGATATCAAGAGTTTGTGCAACTATTTTACTACTGTACATAAAAATCGAAGGCTTTTGGTTTAGTGAGAGAGAAATACTACAGGTACTGTGGCATGCAATGATAGTGGAGTCAGTTATAAGATTCTGAGCACTGTGTCATTAAGAGTAGCCTTTCCCTTAATTTATATTTATTTCCTTTCATTTTATTTGAAAGGCAAAGAGACAGAGGTCTTCTGCTTTCTAATTTACTATCCAAATCTTAGCAATAACCACGACTGGACATGGCAAAAGTCAGGAGCCTGAAACTCAATTTGTGTCTTCCACAAGAGCAGAAGGGACCCACGTACTTGGCCTATGGTACGTCGCAGGGTGCACACTGACAGGAAGCCAGGATGCTGCTCCATGTATCAATCCTAAACAGTGTTTTTACCACTGCACTGAATATCCACCCACAGACACAGTAATTACAGGTTTGCTTCCATTCTTTGTTTATAAAATAAACAAAATGGTTCCAACTAGAAACCATTCTGCTCAGTGAAATAAGGCAATCCCTAAAAGACAAATGTCATATGTTTCCTGATATAAGGCAGCCTTCATGCAAGATATAAGATCAATAGATATATAGTTAAGCATGTATATATGTCTATTTGTCTAGAGGATCTGTATAATGGAGTCCAGTATACCATGAAGTTGAGATACATTGCAGTAAGCATCTCTACTTTTGAATAAAAGACTTCCAATGAAACTGTTAAATATATTTTAGATATTTTAGAATGCTGGACTTTATACCATTGTCCATACCCTACAATGTCAGTATACACTTAAATAGAAGAGTAATGGACTTGTGACTGTTGTTGAGGGACTAAACTATTGTCACAATAAATGGGAAAACTTTGAGGGAGAGTGGAAGGGGAAATCCCTGAGCCTAAGGGACTGTATCATGAAAAATAAAGATATTAAAAAGAAAAGAGTAGTAGATTTTCCTGTTGAACTATTGGAATCAAGGACAGTAACATAATTATTTGTGACCAATAAAGATATTCAGAAGGAAAATGATTAGGAAAAGAAATATGCCTGAGGAAATCTGCTTATTAAATTTGGTTTGAGAATTAGCCTGTTAGTTTTTACAGCTTAATTTCAGTCTTTTGATGTAGACATACCTAAAATGTTGGATAATTTTGTGAGGTCATAGTCTATGGTTTGCTTCTATTTCTTCTTACATAAAACTTGCTAGAGTAATTCAAAATAGAGCTGCGTGGCTGATGAAGTATGACATAATAAAAATTAATTCCATACAAGCCATTGTAATTAATTTTATGTACAAGTAAACTCTAACAACTGAATTTCATTGACCTAAGACACATGTTTTGCTGCTAAGTTTTCCACAATTGAATATGTATGAAATTGATTTTTCTGATATAAAGAATGACAGCTTACAAGACTATTTGTATTGCTCCTGTTAGTTGCCTGAGTGCCTGACCTGTATTTCTTATGGTCTTTGACTATGTTGATTGTGTGAATGAAAACACTAATCAAAGCAAGGACACTTGGTCAGATTCTCGGAGAATCTGTCTCCCTTTTAAACCAGCGTCAAGTTTGACACACACGAATTTCCTTGAAATTCATTTCTGAGAGGCATACTGGAGTTGGAAGTTCAACAATATAAGGAGAAAGCCAATCACTGATATCAAGTAGTGGAAGAAAGTAGGTATCTGTTGCAGAACACAAAGCAAGGACCTGGTAGCAATTGTATCATTCCAGGACTCCCTAAGGAGTTAGGGCTAAAGTTTCTATAGACTGAAAGTGGGGCTAAGAGATATGTGATCATGTCCAAGTTCCTGGTCAGTCAGTGAAGTTTGTGATCTTCCTCTTTTGATCCGTGAATTTATTAGTGAATTTATGATGTCCAAGTGGATTCCAGTTGGTTTAGGGGTTACATGAACACAGCAGTCTTCTTTGTTCCAAAAATAATGCATCTACAGTGATGCCCCCAAAGCCACAGATGTCGTTCGTATCTCAAGTAGTAATAATAACAGCTGATCAAAAAGCAAATATCAAGATTAACTGGATAATCAACTCAAAATCTAGTAGATGGCAACATGGTGACTCAGTAAAGATGACTGTAAACTAAACAGCACATGTGTTCATTCATTCAGCCCCTACCATCACTACAAGGGCACATGCAAACACACACTGTAATTTTCAGTATACACACACACACGTATGTATATATACACAAGCACAATACATATAAACATTACTCAGTTATAGTATAGTTGAGGTAATCTAAAAATGGATGAATTTGCACTATGATTATGAAAATTACTCAAATTTTGACATTGTTACCTGTAGTTAACCATAATTATGACTAGCCTTATGGGTTTCCCTAAGAAATTTCAAGCATAAATAAATGCTGTATTTCAGATTTTCTAATATAGGGCTTTGTCCACCAAATGTTTAGTGGAATTTTATTCTTTAAAAGTGACAACAACATGATAAAACACTAATTACTGATACAATATTGCTAACAATCAACAGTCAAGTTCCTAGGAATAATTTATAGGTTATCTAGAAGAGAGAAAAAAGCAAAAAAATATTTTTAATGTGTCCTTAGAATACATATTAAAAGTTTGGAATTCCTTAATTGATCCTAATTAAATATCAAGTTTTAGTTGAGGCATGATTTATAATTTTTGAAAATATTTTAAAACACACTTTTCCGGGCACAGTACATGTATTGAACAGTTGCATGAAAGTGTTAATAGGAAAAATTTTTTGAAGGGATATAATATACTGACATGATATATTTTACACCTAAGCGAGCAGTTTTCATTAAGGCACTCAAAAAATCCACTAGTAATCAGCTGAAATTTATGTTCTATTATAGTCAACTTAAACTATTCTTAGATTCTGTAGGTTACAACCTCTTACAGTCCAGAGAATATGCTGTCCTCTGTCAAACGTAAAGCTATCTTGTTTACAGTGTTAGGAGAAAATGTTCTCATATTCTGCGAAGTTGTGTGACTCTTACCTTTTCAGAGCTACTAATAAAAATCATTATCCATGCCAGAAAGTGAATAAGGACCTGTGAAGGTCAAGTGGATGGAATTTCTTTCAGTACAGGCAAAACTGACAAACTTGATTCCAAACACCCAGCCTTCTGCCCATTGCGCCTCGAGGCAGCAAGAATAACTACTTGTTCTGGCTAAATGAATTTGTAATTGAGACAAAGATGTCTTTTTATATTTCAAAAAAGGTAGATAGTAAACTGACAACCCAGTAAATACATTCTATATTCCAAACCTAGATTAATTTTTCCTAGAGTGCTAGGAAAAAACAGTTTTTATTTTGTTTTAGCTTTTATTTATTTTTTTGGATGAATATAAAAATGCACCATCATCTATTATTATTGTTAAGCATTTCTCCCATTATTGATCAATACTTCATGCTAGGTCCATGAGTTGTAAGGAAAATGAAACGTAAGGAATGACCCCTTGCCCAGCAAGTATGATGGAATATGCATGCAGGGCTGCTGCTTGCTATTCTATATCCTATCTGAGTGATGGTTTGAATTATGGCTGCTCTGCTTCATATCCAGCTCCCTGCCTACGCTTCTGGCAAAGCAGCCGATAATGGCCCAAGTACACGGTCCCCTGCCATTCACATGAGAGATCAGGATGGAGTTCTTATTTTTTGGCTTGGTTCTAGTCAATTAGGTCTCATTGTCTATTGCACAGGAAGTCTTATGGAGTCAGAAGTGGCTGTTTTACACAAAAGGAGATGGAAAACAGAGAAGAATATACTTTGGTTATTATAGAAATCAGGTCATTGACTGTAAGTATTTCTGTATGCATACATTATTAAAACAAAACCAAAATCATACTTGTAACAAAAGCATAAACAGTAGTCAGAAGAACACATGTTCCCATGTCACTCATTGCTAAGTATTAGTTGTTTTTGGTTTGTTCACCAAGGTGTCTAACTCAGAAATTGATTAATGTGATTTCACATGCCAGAGAAGCTGCCCAGACTTGAGAAGCCCCATATTGGCGGTTGGCCAGCAGAGGTTTCTGTTTGCTTGAGTACTGATGGCATGCAGAGAAAATTTTTTTTTCTGAAGCAACTTGGGTTTTCAAGTGTGAACCTTAAATAACCCTAAGACCTTTTAAGTACCCGTTAAGAATCATAATTCTTTCTGAATCTGATGGAATAAAGGGTGTCACCATTTAGAATGTGCCTGAAATTGTGTGCTGCTGTCCCCATAATTGTATGGGGACTCTAAATTAGGTTAAAGGGCCAAACTATATAATGTTTTTAAATAATGTTTTTATTTGTGTTACGGAGTTGTAAAGACACAGAGACATACCATACACACACACACACACACAGAGAGAGAGAGAGAGAGAGAGAGAGAGAGAATCTTCTAACCACTGCTTTATTCCCAAGATGATCACAATGGCCAGCATTGGGCCACATCAAAGGCAAGAGCCAAGAACGTCTTCTAGTTCTGCCCCATGGCAGAGGCTCTATCGTTGGGCCATCTTCATCTGCTTGTCTTGCCATTACCAGCTGAGCAGGGAACTGGATTCAAACTGGACCAGCCAGTACCCGTGTACAATGCTAGTGGTTCAAGCAGTGGCTTTACACGCAGAATCAGTCCCAAACTCAACAAAACTCAACAGATGGCAAATCTTGAACTTCTGGGCTGAGTGACAACTTTGCTAATGTTTTTCAACTCATTCAATTTTCTCAGAAATAAAATGGAAATGGCTGTAAGTATTTGTTTGGGGACTATATGGATCAAATAAGGTGGAAAGGTCACAGAAATAAATGCCTAGCTAACTAGAATTGCAAAGCAGCAGCTGTCAATGTAACCATCATGCTCACCAACACACTTGGAAGTTTCTCAGTTTGAAATCCAGATTTAGTGTGTGCCTAACCCTAGGATGCTTCAACATACTGGTTTTCAAGTTTATAACATAATTTTATAAACATGTATTATTGTTAAGATACAAGTTGATTTGAAATAAAATATTTCCATCATTATAATCGTCCAGATGCATTTTTTCATTTATGCATAAAGCATTTGAAAAATACTGATACTGGTACATTTTTAACTTTGAGCCACATGATATTTGTGTTTTATATGAGCACATTCCAGACCAGAATGCAACCTTTAGCACTGGGGATCTTGCATACTTAATTTCTCCCTAAAGGACCCGGGGCAGTAGCCTAGTGGCTAAAGTTGTCCCCTTGCAAGTGCAGGGATCCCATATGGGCACTGGTTCATGTCCTGGCGGTCCCAGTTCCCATCCAGCTCCCTGCTTGTGGCATGAGAAAGCAGTCAAGGACAGCCCAAAGCCTTGGGACCCTGTACATGCCTGAGAGACCTGGAAGTAGCTCATGTCTCCTGGCTCTGAATGGCTCCAGCTGTTGCGGCCATTTGTGGAGTGAGTCTTCCTCTCCATATCTCCTCTTCTTTAGATATCTGAGTTTACAACTAAAAAAAAAAAAAAAATCCCCCTAAGGTCATGTGATTCTAAAAGCTAAGAGTTGGCAGAGGAAGGAAGGAGGATTTGATCAGAAAAGATGAGAAGAATAAAATAAAAGAAGGAGAAATAGGAATTCTTGCAAATAAAAATCAAGGAAAATATTGAACTCACATTGAGAAATGATAAATTATGTGGTTAATTTCCTTATGGCAAAAGCACAACTGTCAATGCGCTTATTCTGCAAGTAATTGAATAAATATTAGATATCCAATGGTGTTTAGACAAGCTGGGTATCTATGAAAAGGACTGCTGATCTTCAGGTACTTTCCCTGTCAGCCAAGGCAGTTAACTTTGTCAGAAATACTACATTGTCAGAATTTATAGTGTATTGTGTATAACAAAGGATTGAAAAATAGGAGTTTTCTTGCGTATACTATTCACTCCTTGGTACTAAATGTATATGATTACTAAATGCTCTACATATGAGGAGGAATATTATCAAATCCTTCTGTATATCTTTTAGTGCCCTTACAATCTTGGGATTAAATATCTTTGGTCAAATTTGCTTTAGTTTGAAAAAAAAAAGAAAGAAAGAAAGAAAACCTCATACCATGAAGGGTTTAAAAAAAGGATAAAGGAGTTTCTTATTACTAACAGATTTACAATTGCAGATTTACCTATTCACAACAATTTATCTGTAACTCCAGAATCAATATTGCAGTGTTTTGTTGTCTCCTATAGACCTGCAGAGCAGGGAAAGATTTGAATTCTCTGCCAGTACACTCCCAGCTGGCCTTGAAAGGGTAATCCTTTACCCCTGAGTTTTTTTCTCAGAGTGTGAAGGATTATCCCTTTCACAGTTAACATACAGCTACAATTTTCACTTATTTCACAATTTTTATTAGTGATATTCCCATGCATAGTGACCCTAAAATAACATACTGAAGTGTTCTCTGATGTTCCTAACTAGAAGAAATCTGAGACACATGTTACAGAAAATTATGAATAAGTGGAGATAAGCTTTCAGCCACAATATAATGCTATTGGCCACAACTTCAGTGTTAATTAATGGTATATATTAAGTAGATGTCTTCAGGTGGAAATACAGTCTGTAGATTGACAAGTGGGTGAGGACCTTCCCCCAGAGGCTACCCTGCATTTCCTCAGTGTGGAATCAGTTTACTTTTCATGATTCCACAGTAGAACAAAAGCACTAAGGATAACAAGAATCAACTCTATAGTATTTTATGATTATTGGTATTGAGCAGGATGAAGTCTATTGATTATGCTTATACCCTTTCCATTAATTTAAGAAGCTAATTAACACAGATTTTCCAAGTTACCAGCGAGCCAATCATCATTATTTAATTTCAAATGATAATTAGTAAAGATATCCAAGCATATTAGCAAGCCAATTGCTATTATTTAAGGAGTCATGTTCACCAATCACTAGTTGTTACGGGTTTGAAAACAGTAATTCTTACTGCATTCAACAAACAGCAAAGCTATCTAAGAATTTTAAGGAAGGCCCTGATGACATTCTCTTTAATGTTTATGAGCAATGAATCGGCTTGTAATAATTTCACAAAGACCATAAAACATTTCACCCGGTGTAAATAACTCACACCTTCTTCAGAAAGAATAGTCCTTAACGTAATTCACAGAACTATTTTTTTACTATCATTGTCATCTTCCACTTTACTCAATGACCCATCCACACATAGCAAGGAGACTGGAGAACGTTTACTTCAGGAACTAAAATGGGTCACATTGGTAGGGCAAAAAAAAGTTGATGGTAAAGGGTACACCAATGACTATGGTAGTGATGGTAAATAAACCACAAGCATACTACATAAAATGAGGATACAGGTGTACATGCGTACATATATCTACATAAAATGAGCATATAGGTATGCTCTCAACAGAAAATGATGTGCTTCTTGAAAGCCTTGGGTGGTCACTCGCTGTTACTGACACTACAGTAAAACACATGATTTGAGACAATTTTAACAGTAGGGAGGACAAGATGCTGTTCAACAAAATAGCACCTTTGCCTTCAGCTGAAATTACTCTGAATGCTACAGCCAGCTCATTCGTTGCTTGTAAAGTTGCTATTCAATGTTCTTTTTTAAAATGAACTCTGGGAATTTGAATGTCAGATCCAGGAATAAATAAATTCTGTTGTCTTTGAAGTCATACTGGCTGCAACTTAATTTTGAAACATCAAACCACTAAAAATATTTTGTTTGAGAGACACAAAATTGGGAAATGTTTAAATAATTGTATCCTCTGAGTTTTCTGGCAATAAACTTTGTTATGAGGAAAAGAGAGAGAGAGAGGGAGAGAGAAAGAGAGAGATGGAATTAGAATACTCTCCCAATGAATGACTTGGGACAAAAATAGATTCAGGACAAACTGAAACACAATTCTCATAAAATAATATATCTAAAGAATTATTTGGAAAACAATAGTACCATCTAGACCCAGCATCTCTTTGATGTTTTCCTCTGAATTTTGGAACAATCACTTGTTTAGTTCACCACTAATTCTTTCTGTCCATTATAAGCCTGGACAATTAGTTGCCCTGTTCTTTAATAAGATCTTCAAATAAAATTATGACATAATCTACCAAACTTGTGAGGTTTTACAAAACATCTTTTTGCTTTTGAACTAAAAGGGAGTATTTACATTTGGGGGCATTTCAAACAGTTCTTTGGACAATAGAATTAAAAGGCAAATTTAATTTTGGTCCAAAGACATTTTGAAGTTGATACATTTTTTAACATAATATGCCTTTTCATGAACTTTCTGAAACTCCATTATGTATGATTTTGAACACAGCGATTGATTGCCTTTTGGAAAGTCTACCTGCACTGGAAACTTGGGTTCATTAGCCTGCTCAGCAGATAACATTTTATGCATTTTATGTTTGCCTGTGATAGGGAGTTCAAGGTGAATAAACAGTCTTGCTAATCTAAAAAGAAACCTTCTCAATAATTCACCATGATGACTTTGTTACTCATTAAAATGCGCTATTTCAAAACTCTAGGTCCAATATTTACTAGCGTATGATCGGTAAGAACAAATCTTACAAATCCTGTAATACTGGAAGTAGCATAAATGATGCTGAGCTCCTGTCCTCTGCCTAGCCCATGTTCCTAAGGAGAGGGATGGGACATCTCACCTCTGTGGAACAAGGGTACAAGTTAGGAAATTGGGGGCTTTAAGGATGGGAAGATTATAGCAAGTCATGACAGTGAGAAAGGTTGAAACTTTATCTTCATTATTCTCTTGGCCAAGTTTCCATGGGACAAGACAGATCAATTGTGCATTACATGACTGGGAGATTTCTGGAGTTTGGGAGCACTGTTCTAGCCCCGCCACACTTAGATTTGACCCCAATAATGTTTAAGCCATTAGCAGCATCGAATTACAAAAAGGGATGTTGAATAACTCACATTCTGAAACTTTCCTCCAATTAGTTGGATAGTCTCACACTAGTGGCAAGCTCAACATTTTTTTAGTTTTATGCTACGGAAGCATGTTATAGTGCCATTTAAAAGGTTATTTGTATGTGCTACACCATTGGCCACAATGTATCAGTCATCCTTTAAAGATTAAATAGTAAGTAAAATGCCACTAAAAACAAAGAAAAGGAACTTGGAAAACTGGAGATGCCATCAATTATCATCTGATACCCAATTTCACAGATATTAGAACGAAAAAAGCAGTGCGAAAATGTGTCTTGGAATCCACGAAATATTCCGTTTTTTAGATTGAGATAAAACAAGTCCATCTACACAAAATATGACTGGACAATCCCTCTCATGGTTAGCTGTCAAGGATGGATTTAACTGGTTTTGCTGAGAAATCCAGTCTAGATCTTTTTTGACCAAAAATTTTTGACATGTAACCATGTGCACCATAAAATAGTATTATACTTTCTCTCATTCCTTTGAAACCAACCTTTTTTTTTCTGGACAGCTATGGGTTTTCTCAACCTTCCAGTCTTAATTCTGTTAGCATCTTTTTTTCTGGTCCTTCTCTGTTGCTATATAAGGGAGAAATTCTGTCTTATGGAGATGCCTTAGCAAAAGCCAGGATGGAGGGCTATTGAGATGACATAGTACATATGCAACAACCTTGTAACTCCTGTTGCTGTTCTTTTCCCAAACATAGAGGAGTTAATTTTCTCTGTTCTGTGGCTATTTTTGCTACTTTAAAAAAAAGCGATAAATCTCTTGAATCCTGCATCTTCTTTGCTTTATTCTTAAAAAAGAAATACCTCTTGAAAATGTCAACATGACTTTTAACAGTCCTTTGCTTATTCTAATTCTGGATCGGTCATTCTGAGAAGAAAGGCCTGTAGGTTTTCAACTGCGTCCAGGTTCTCCTAGGATCCGTCCCAAGACAATTTATGCACCCTGGCTTTCTTACTGCATTGGAAAGATCTCTTAGTAATCTCAATAGTCATCTTATTCCCACTCCCAATCATTATGACCAATCAAGGGTTTAAGCATTTTTGTTAATAGTTCCCTTGCCTGAAGCGAAAGATTTTTGTTATTGTTTGTTTTGTTTTTTAATTCACTGCTATAATCAGAATAAAAATACACTGATTTCATTTTCAAATGCAAATTACCTGAAATCTGAAATAAACATTTCGTGCAAGTCGTTTATTACTTTGCTTAACACACATTTAGTGGACATGTGTGATACTTCAAGTGCTAGATTAGGTGGAAGAAATCTCATGATAGATATGAACAAAAACTAGCTGGGACATACACGTGGCAATTCATGGTCGTCATAACTGCCATCCTGAGTGCTCTGAAAAACAAAGTAAAGACAGCAAATAGACCACATGGGGTGGGGAAGGCAGACCAAGGGAGAGACTGTGACCCTGAGACAGGCTGGCGGAATATGATGTCAGTTTTCCCAAAGTCAACATTTTGCAGTTGCTAAAGCCAAGAGGGCATTGCCTGAAGGCTTGTGTAGTGTTAAATCCAAGTTTGGTGAAGGGCAGGAAGTGGGTCTGCAGAGAAGTTTATGGAGATCCGTAGATGCACAGCAATGGGTCATGAAGAGTTGTGGCTTGTCATAATAGGATACTACCAAGAGAAAGGACCACAGTATGCTCAGATGTACCTTTGACAAAAACCACGCCTCCTAACAGATGCTATGGCTGATGGATGAGAAGGAGAGGGTTGAGATAAGACGCACCAGAATGCTATACCAAAAGACATTAGTAAACACCCACATGACAAATGGTAGCTCATAAGAAGGCAGTCACTTTGTATTGAACTTCTTCATTTAACTTGGCAATGTGTTCAAAATTCCAAGCAGAAGCATACATCTTGAAACAGATTTAGAAATCACAATAAGAAAGGGAGGGCGAATCCTGTCCTGAACTCTTATATTTCAAAAGCGATGGGTGCAAGTAATGTCAAAGAAGAAACTGCTCTCTGAAGGTTGGAAAAGAAGGGGGAGAGCATCATATAATGCAAAAGAATCCAATGAAATTTTTAATAAATGTATTTCTTGGCTTTACAGCATCTAAAAAAATTTAGGTGTTGTGTGCCATTTCACAGACTGATTGGCACTTTTGTTTTTCTGGAAATTCACTAGGATTTCTCTTGTTTATCTCAGGGCTGTGTAGATCTCAATGATTTCCTTGTCTGCTTTCCTGTTTGTTCCCCATCTTCTTGGTAAGGAAGGGATGACAGCACAATGTTACAGGAAGCACCCCTTCAGCAGACGAGAGCAGACAACAGCCTCTGCTGGGGAAATAAACTATCCATAGCCCCCTTCCCTTCTGAGCTGATCAGTCACCCCTACTGGACCCCGTCACCCTACCTCCTCCTTGCACAACCCCTCCAAAAACATCTTTTGTGTCTTATTGTGGTCAGAAGTTCATTCTCTCAAATCCCCTTTCAGCAAGTGAACCCCAGGCCTGCACGCAATTTTACTCTCAGTGTGTGTGTGTTATCTTAGGATTAATTCCTTCCATTATAGCAAGGAAAAAAAATTAGCAGTTATAAAATATAGCAGTTAAAAAATTTTTTTTTCATGGACTAGAAGCTTGATTTATTGTCAATTAGAGGCTTGTGATGATACTAAATTTGTATTGGTTTTTCAGAATATTTTGAATATCCACAATTATGGTATCACATAGGAAACTTTTGGTTCCCTGAGCAGGGTGATTTCTTGGATTTTTGAGTTCTTATAAGGATTCTAGCACTAAAAAGACTGTGCCATGAACCCTGGCTTTTGCGTCTTTGTCCTTGTCTTCATCTTTCTGGTTTTAGTAACCTCTGTCCTGCCTCCTGTCTTGTGTGTCAAAGCCCACACATCTCCAAGCATACTTCGGAATCAGGCTTTGATCTGCCTCACTTCTACAAATGATACTCTTTATCTCACTTTGAATTCAATATTTTAAAACAAGTCATGGAGGATATAATTGCGTATACGTTGTGCTAAATGAAAGTGCTTCTCCCCAGTATAAAAATAATCCTTATTCTGTATAACTTTGAAAAGCCAGAAAAAAGAAATGAGGGGACAATTCATTTATAATCATACCATCCAATTCAGTACATTTTATGGAAATCAGTTTTAAGTTTACTTCCCATCAGAGGTTTTTTTTTTTTTTTTAAAAAAACTGCCCTGATTTGAACAGTACAGGATGTACATGTGAATGATTTTATGTGCCAGTTAAAAATTATTTTAAAATTTTTGTTTACCTCTTTCCAATGCTGTTCTTTTTTTGCCAAACTGCTCCTCACTTACCATATCCATTTGCTTTAAATCTTATTCATCATTCAAGACTGTACTCAGCTGTAACTCCTCAACACACCATGCCTGACTGCATGTCCTTGATATCACACCTGGGGCACTCAACGCATGTCGCTGTGTATTATAACATTAACATAAGTGTCTATTTCCAGGCATTGTGGTGAGCAATTTACAAATGTAATCCTCATTTAAATGTAACAACAATGTGATGAGATACCATTTAATACTTGAGGAACCTGAGATTTCAAACAATTTTCTCCTATTTATAGAAAGAAATTAGCTAGAATTTGAGTCCTGGCTTATCTAATTGATACATATGCCCTTTCCATTAACCCATATTACCATCTATTCAGTTATTTTTTTTCATCTTTTGAAATGATGGATGGAGATTGGAAGCTTAATAAAAGAGCAACACTCTGCTGAGAAAGAGATGGAATTCATTGGAATTATTCTGTTCTTTTCTGGAACTTCACAGTCAACTGCAACCTATGAAGAATTCAATCAAGAATTGGGAAAGAAAGTACATGACAAAATCCTGTCTTCATGATAAATTTGGAATAAAAGAAAAAAAACATAGTAGTGACATATCACATTTCCAGAAGCACTCGGCACCCCTGGTTTCTCCCTGAGCTTTGTTTGGAAATAAGTACAGGGAAAAGAAGGAACCGTGAGGTTCATGAGGGAACACGTCCTCTATGTCCCCAAGTTTTCAACAATCTGAGGCACGTAGGCGGCTGAAGGTGTGACCACCTTCCTGAGGCTCTCATGCACTAAAAAGGTGCTTTCTGAATATAAAGCGCCACTTGATTCATTTCACCTCCAGGGTGACATCAGGACTTCAGAGTTCCTCCTGGGGAAGTCTCATCCCAAATGCACAGCTCCATGACTGCCCCCTAGCATCCAAGACTGTGGAGGTTCAGCTTAGCCCTGGGCTGCTCATTGTAGAGGCGCTGGGGGTGGGGGGACACACCTGCAGGTTAGTGGCAGAAGCCCCTTTCGTAGAAAAATCTATACTTTGGATTTCTGTGTATTTTTATACCACTGCTTCTTTTCCTTTCCCCAAGAGGCAAAGAGCAACAGCCTTTCTTTATTAGGAGTTTTACTGTTTTTAATCTCTTCATCGCTTGTCAAATTGCCATGCATATACTTAATATGTGTGTGATCCCAAAGTTTAAAGAAGCCATGGAATTATGATTTAACAAGTGTTTTTCTTTTCAGGGTTCCCCACTAACTTCTGACAGCTATTATAATTTTGCTTCCTAACTCCGTTTCACTTTATGTCTTGCTCCTTTTTGCCAATTGCATACATTTGTAGCTCTACACCTTTATTCTTCATACCAATCTTAGTAATAACTTAAAAGTTGGTATTCTGTGAAATAATCTGCAAAACATGCATTAGGAAGCTTTAAGTTTTTCATTTCAATTAGGAAACAGCCCAGAATAGGCCATGGAAAGTTTCCCACTGGCACACATTCAGCATGGGTCAGGGGCAGACCAGGCTGAATCAGTTCATGTCATCCACTGGCAAATCCGAACACCAGAACAGAGTGTGGGTCGAGCCGGGTTTGGTTGCGACAAAACCAGTACACATTATGGAATGCCAGGGTGAGGTTGCCTGTGCTGGATTTGACTGCAGCACCCAACCAGCACACGTGAAATCCAGGAAGGGAGGGACAGAGCTGGCAGAGGGATTAAGGGGCTGGTCCCCTTGCCAGACAGCTACTCCCACTGGAGAGCATGGGCTGGGATGAGGACAGACCAGACTAAGCAAGGCTGCAACACCTGTGCGCTGCATGTGGACTAGATCAGGGAAAAGCCAGGCTGGGCTGATTATTCCTGTGGGTGCAAGCATAAATTAGAGCGGGTGAGGGATGTTTGGGCTTGGCCGCAGCATCAGCTGGCAGAAGCTGGCACTGGGGACTAATTCTGTCAAGTCAAATCACAGAACCACCTAAAGAGTGCATAAACTGGGACTGAGAGAGACCTGGGAGGGAAAAAGTGTGTTCCCCCTTCCTGGGTCGCTAGTCCCGTGGGAAGGCATGAAAACTAGGATGGGGGCTGGGGTGGCTAGACAGAGAGGCACTCAGCAACATCCGTGAGGGCTGGATGGTTGAGTTGGTTAGATGGAACTAAGCTTTAATACCCATTGACAAGTACAAGAGCCAAATGGGATGGGGGACAGACTGGTCTACTGCTACACATAATGGCAAACCAGGGTAGGGGGTGGGCCTGATGGGGGTTATTGTGGGTTGCCCCGACTAGGCTGCAGCTCCCACTGGTTGATGTAAGGGCCGAGAATGTGCTGGGCAGAACCAGACTGGACTGCAACACCCATTGGTTCCAGTGCAACTCGGGACTGAAAACAGAACCAACCCAGCAATTGCAACCACCAGCTGATCGGGGTGATGGACTGTGCCGGGCCCTGTGCTTGCCAGAACATACAAGAATCTGGTCTGGCAATACCTCAGGGTTTCTTTGGAGATCTCTCCAATCAAACTGCTGGACTCAGAACTCTAACAAAGAAAAGACAGAAGACAGAACAGGTCAATCATTCATCTCAGCTATATGTTGGCAGCGAAATAAGGGGCAAACGGAGACTTTATGATGGACCATATCAATCAGTGGACGACCTCATCGAGTGAAACTGGCAGCAATTCATAACTGGAGAACTATTAAAAACACTTGAGCAAATATCTCAGAGCATGCCCCACATCCAGGACTTGGGGTGGGCGGGAAACCGGGTGGGGCTTCTCCCTCAATATCCCCCTTTACCTCAGATACATGATGGAAACAATATGGACATAATAGTATTACCCACTTCCCTATACCCCCTGAACCTTTTTTTTTAACCGCAATTTACTATGTAAAGATTGTCAACAACAATACAATAAAATAAAAAAAAAAGAAAGAAATTCAATGAGCCCAATAGGAAAATTACCTTTAACCATACCAGATAAAGGAAACACTCAAATATGGAAGCTCATGGTTTCTTTTCTTTAAAATATTGTTTTTCTTTCCTCGGTAAGTCTTTAAAACTCAAGTACTTAAAAAAATTTCTGAAGAAATTACAGGTTCAGATGTCTTGCTCACTCTTCACTCAGTTTCTCTTAAAGTGTACACATTGTCAGTGCCTTATTGTAGAATGGTAGGAAGGCTATCAAATTGGTGTTAGTCTAATTTACCTTTTTTGTTGTTGTTTTGCTGTTTACTTGAGAAGAGAGAGCTCTCTCATTGATTGGTTCTCTCACCAAATGGCTGGAACAAGGAGCCAGAAACCCAGACTAGATACCCTCTGAAGGCAGCAAGAAATGAAATAATTGAGTAATATCTCTGACTCTCTGTATTCATAGAAAGCTGGAATAAGTAATCAGATCTGGACACCAAATCAAATCAGTTCGCTACACATCCACCTTTTAGTCTTAAGAAAAATATAATAAAAATTAAAGTTAAACAAAATCATCTATCCTACAACGACCTTGGAAATTTCATATTTCATTCTTTACCTTTTTGATGTATTTTATACTCACAATAGTTCTGGTAAAAGTGTGGTGTGTTCACATAATCACGGAGAACAAGTGTTCACCTTCGGCGGGAGATGACATTCAAACACCTTGTCATTCTAAACCAAAGGTGCGGTTGAACCGTGGAGTGCAAGCTGCATCTGAACACTTGGGTTGAAACATACACCTGCCTCCACGCGTGTGACCTTGAGCAGGTCACTTGATTGTTGCGAGTTGCAGCATCTTCCTGCATAAAGGGACTTGATAGATGGGGTTGTTGTAAGGATCAGATGTGCCTGAAGCAAAAAGGCAGTTTGTGAAGCAGCAGTTGGGGAGCTCCTCAGAGGTGACCCTCTGCTTAGAAACAGCACAAAACCACTTCCTTCTTAGTCGTGTGTCCTAGAACTTCCACTGCATGTAAATGATCTTCATTTTCCAGCATTTGAGGGACAGACACTGGTCATATCACAGGTTAGCACTCTGTGACCCATAATCCCCCCAGCTCCCAAGACATAAGTTAAAGTGCGGGGTTATTTACATTTTCTTCCGCAAAGGTGAAAGGATTACAAGTGTTTTTAGGCATATTTATTCTTGCTGTGTTTTTTCCATGCTGTCAGGTGTGCGGTAGGTGCTCTTGATAATTCTAGGAAATTGCAGAACTATGAGCTAGAGAATAGTTGACGAGGTATAAATGGACATCATCCAACACGCGCTATTCCTTGCTTTGTCTAGTTATAAACTCTTCACTCGTTCACTTCTGGCTTGTGGTTTGTATGCAATAAAATGCTGGTCTTGGCAAGGCCAGTAAAATCTTAGTCTTGGCAATAAGGGTAGAAAAATATAGAGAGAAAATAAATTTAAGTCATTGAAACTAAAGATAAAGCTCTCTGTGTGTTGAATGTTTGGGGCAAACTAATGAAAATGTTGAGGTTTATTTTCTCCTCTCTCCACCCTGTACACAGGCTGGCATGGCTTTGACCTATGACCCCACAGCTGCCATACAGAATGGGTAAGTAGATCACAATATCTCCATGTTGATTGCTAGAAGATCATTGTGCTCTGAAGAAGCACCAAAGAAACAGGTTAAAATACGTTTTTACACTCTTTGTTTGTTTTTACATTTGAGACAAAACTTTAAACCCCAACGTTCTCACCACTGTATTTTCTCTCTCTCTCTCTCTCTCTCTCTCTCTCTCTCTCTCTCTCTCTCTCTCTCTAAGTGACTCTGGTCTCCCATTCTCACAATGCCTCTGCTTGCATTAAACCCTTTTATTTCTCTATTTCTGGCCTGAGAAAGCATAAAGCCAACTATGTGAAGGAGGAATATGAATAGCTTTGATCTGGGAGGATTCTTTTTGTGTCCCGAGTACAAGAGTATAAGAATAGTTTAGCTTTCTGTCATTTCTGGGTGTACAGCTGAATGTCTTCATGAACAATGCTTTAATTCTTTCATTCCCATGATTAGGGGAATGATCATGAGCAAATATCATGTTAATAACTTGGGTGTTGTATCTTCATTCATTGTAATAAACCTCTGAAAACCTGTGGTCTTGAGCAAAGAACACATCATACAGCTAAAATTACTGCTCTGAAAAGTAAGACGGTAAAACTACATGGACTTTCCTCTCTAAAATTCTTAAAACTGAGTATCTTCAGTAAACACATCCTCTCTCTCTTTCTCTCCTCTCTCTCACTTCCATTCACTCTCATTTATTTGAAAAGTAGAGTGATGAGATGTGAGGGAGACAGCAAGAAAAGGATCTTCCATTTGCTAGACCATTACTCAAATGGTTGCAATGCCTAGGACTGGAGCAGGACAGAACAGCAGTCAAGAACACCGTCCAGGTGTCCCAAGTGGGTCCTTGGGCCATCATTTACTGCCTTCCTAGGCACATGAGTAGGGAGCTGGATTAGAAGCAGAACAGCCATAGATCAAATGGCCCCTTGGCACTACAGGACACAACGCTACAGGATGTTAGGCCTTAATTCACTATGGCATACACATACACTAGTACCTGAAACTTTCTTTTATTTTCCTAATTTTACTTGTTTAGCCATCTTTAAATTGACAGTTATAATTGGTTGCTTGTTGTATTCTGGATTTTTCCATGGCTTCCGTTGTCTCTCAGTCTAACAAATTATAATGAAGACCTCGCCGAAGACCACTGATAGTTGGTAGGATGAATTGTATTCCATTGTATCATTGGTCACTGGGCTCTGATAGAAATGTGCTGAGATGTCTTTTAAATAATTACCCTTATTCTTACACTTATCCACACAGGAACTCATTCTTGAGCCGTTCAATAAACAGTGAAGGAACCTTCTAGACCCACTGTTGTAATTCATTGATGAGAAGAAAGCAGTGTTTGGTTACTGACCCTATCCTTTAAGAAAGACACAGTCAACCCTTCCATAAAAGAGGTGACACTGGTGACAGACTAGTCTATGAGTCTGAATTTTTTCTTTTGTGGTAGAATTAACTTCCTGTTAGAAGTGAAAATTAAGGCCATCCTTTCATTTACCCAATAGCCATTTGTTTGCTTCCGATACAACACCATAGACCCGGTGGGTAAAAAGAATTAAAAGCATGGAGAATGATCTTCTCCAATTCCTAAAGTTGGAGATAAAAAAATGAACTTTAAAGATACTAACTATGCTTATGGCATTATGTGCTAGGTGAAAGAAAATAGACCCTATAAACAAAAAATTATATTTTTGAATACGTATTATATTCTAAGCACTTCTTATTTTTAACTCAATTGCCATAGTTTAAAAAAATAGACATATTTAGAAATATGTGTTTAAGATTTAATTATATAAAGTAAAATGAAAAAATATTTAAATAAATATCACTAGAATGCTCATTAGTTTGATTCATAAAATCTTAATATTTACAGTATTATATATGTGCTTATGTATTATATATAAACATGTATCTTCTTCCCCGCTTTAAAATAGATCTGATATGTACTTATAAAACTATTCTTTGTATGAAGATTAAGAGATATAGCCAGTGACTGAGAAATAACCCATTTTTGCCTTCCTATAGCTAATATTGAAAAATAAAGCAGAAAATGAAGTAGTGTAAATTTTATGTATAATTAAGTAGCTTATTAATTACCATTATGATATACACTGTTAAGAGATTCTCTTTGCTGGACCCTATCAAAATAAATACCCCTGAATTTTTTAACATGCAGTTTTACAGTTATTTTTAAATTTTTGAAGTTAATTTAAACAGAACAGATCAACACATTCCACAGCTACAGTTTTAAGGAGACATTCACACTTCCCTTGCTTCCCTGTGACCTTTACCAATAACACTCCTTCCTTCCCTCCATTCAACAGCGTTTGCACAGACATGATTTTAATCAACTCTTTATTCACAAACTTAATTTGCCATTGATTGCAATATTCAAAAGTAAAAAGATCACAAGACTCCATTTCTACTGGAGTATAAACCTGGACTAAAATGCCAGTCATAACCAAAAGTGACCACTTCGTTCCTAGGCTTTGTTGTGTGTTCTAGAATAACAGCCACATGTCAGAGTAAACATCATATCATTGTGAGACTGGCTTATTTAATAAGTGTAATAGTTTTAAGTTACATCCATCTTGTGACAAAAGACAGGATTTCATTCTCTTATAGTTGGATAATATTTTATAGTGTATATGCATACCACAGTTTATCCAGTCATCAATTGATTGATAACTGGGTTGATTATTTTAGCTTTTGTGAATTTAGCTGCAGTAAACACGGGGGTGCAAATAACTCTCTCATAGGTTGATTTCATGATGTTTGGGTAAATTCTCAGGATCATACGATGGAGCTATCTGAAAAAAAAAAAAAACTTTGTACTATCTTCCATAATGGTTAAGTTTGTTTCCCTTCCCATCATTAGTGGATTAGGGTACCATTTCTTTAATGCATCCTAACCAGTGATTATTGTTTTTAGCTTTTTTGGATGACAGCCATTCTAACTGGCATGAAACAAAACCTCGTTGTGTGAGACTGAACATTTGTTTCGTGTGTCTTCTTCATACATCTTTAAAATACAAATTTTATGAGGCGTGCTAACATCATTATTGCCATAACAGCATTGTTGCTACTGTGATTTCAGAATATGAATTTTCCAGATTAACCCGCATCTTTCTCAATTGTCCCAACAAGCATTTTTCTGTGATTGATTATGAAGCAAAATGAAAAAATTATATGAAAGTTAGGCTATGTAATTTATTGATATACCCCTTTGTGTTGCTAGCATAACTTTTTTAAAAATAAGAAATTGAAGCCCTTTGGGCAGTTTGGAAACAAATGAGAGTCTCTGGCTCTCAGGAGAACCTGGCATCTTTGTCTAAGTAGCATAAAAGAGAAGCTTCATACAATCTGTGCAGAAGCCAAGGGCTATCAGAGTTGACCAAAGATGGGCACACGGGAAATTGCTTCCTGAGACCATGGACTGGAGTGAATAGAAATGGAATTGGGTTGTAATTGGAGGGAACTTTCTTCTGAAGAGGCTTTGCAAAGCTGTGTAAAATTTTAGGAAATATTGTTGGTGTAAGATTTGGAAGTTTAACAATTTTCACCTCCTCTTCATCAGTCTAGAGAACAATCATTGGATTTTCGTCAGCAGAGTGATAAAATATTAATAATGATGAAAGAGCTGGAGAAGATAATTTCTGTTAAGCAGGAGGCAATTAAGACAGTGCCATTCAAGCAAAACCTAATAACTACGATCCTATTCTACAGTGTTTGGTGGTGTTGGATATAGAAGGGGAAGAGAGGATAAGACTATGAGCATTGTACTTTGTGCATTAAAAACAAGAAACAATCAATAACAAAAACATCCACTCAGCAATTCTGTGTGTGGGACTCTCACTCAAGGATCAAGAACATTGTGGTGAATCGTTATTGTCTTTCCAGACAGCAATGGAAATTGATGTGAAACCATCTCATTACTTATTTATAATAGTACCTGGTGGTGAATTGCACAGTTGTGAAACTTTGCCTTTACTTGGGCAGTTGATCCAGACTTTTCTGAGGAAGCCATGCTTTGAGCTAATCTCTGACAATATGTCACGACTAACTTGATGATGTATTTTTGTTAGGAATGATAAATGACTCAGATTTTTTCAGTCCTAAGTGATGGAGTAGTCCTATTATGCGAAAGACAAGAAAAGAATTGGAGAAAAATGATATACTCAATTTCAAAGATGCTTAACTTAGGAGATTCCAATGATAAAGAATTAAATATTAAAAGTAGAACTTGAATTTGAGGATGACATCATCCAAAGTTTTATTCTTGGTCAGACATTTGCCAGTGCTTTAAAATACTCTAGAAATGTCCTTCAAGATACTTGTCCTAACAATTACAAACCTCAAGAGAAAATAATTTACATTTCAGCTTGAATTTGAAAGGTGAAAGTAAATTTTGGACTGGACCATGTTCAAGGCATTGAGAAGAGCCACACTCTCAAAGAACACTTTTTTCCTGTTGCCTGAAGCGTTCCCCCTATATCACCACATGTAGACTTACTGGGGTTGCTGCAATTACCTCTTCAGCCATAAATCACCTGAAATACGATGCCTTCACCAAGAATATTTTAACATTGTCCCAGTTGAACCCTTTGGACTATCTAAACAGCTGCAAGCGTAGATCGTCCAGCTCCACCGCCCATTTACGCATTTATACCAACTATTTCTCCTTAAGAAACAAATTTGGGGCCCAGCGGCATGGCCTAGCGGCTAAAGTCCTCGCCCTGAATGCCCCGGGATCCCATATGGGCGCCGGTTCTAATCCCGGCAGCTCCACTTCCCATCCAGCTCCCTGCTTGTGGCCTGGGAAAGCAGTTGAGGATGGCCCAAAGCCTTGGGTTCCTGCACCCATGTGGGAGACCTGGAGGAGGTTCCAGGTTCCTGGCTTCAGATCGGTGCAGCACCGTCCGTTGCGCTCACTTGGGGAGTGAATCATCGGATGGAAGATCTTCCTCTCTGTCTCTCCTCCTCTCTATATATCCGCCTTTCCAATAAAAATAATAAAATCTTTAAAAAAAAAAAAGAAACAAATTTTGGTGAAGATGAGGAAGATATCCAAATTATTGAATTTAGCAGATCTCACAATAAAAAAATTGTATTGCTCAAGCCCTCTTTTCAATGTCATCCTCTATGTGAACATTATTGGAAGCACATTCACATACTTCAATCTTTCCCAGATAGGACAAGGGGAGAAGCAAAGCAACCATGCCTGTTGGCAGGGATACCTCTGACTGCTGTGTGATGTCCGTCTTCCCTTCAATGACAAACTTCCTCTGTATTCCCTAATTACTCTAAAACTCTACCTGTGGAAATATGAATTTTTCACTAACAATTCATTGGCATTTCTCTGGATGATTTCCTTAGTCATCTCCAACTTAGGCAGTTATAACTGAAGATTTTAGTTTTTACACTCCTTTTCTTCTTTTTTTTTTTTTTTTACCATTTACATCATTTTGAAGCTCTCTTATCTGCTAGACCTGAAAACTTCATTCTTTGCTGTTATTTCTCATTTTTCAATATTTACCTATTTGAAAGGCAGAGTGACAGAAAAAGATGGTGAGAGAAAGAGAATTATCTGTTCTCTGCTTCACTGCCCCCAAATGGCATTTGTCCAGGGTTAGTCTAGGCTGAAGCTACAACACTGGAAAACCAGTTGGGTCTTCTGTGACAGTGACAGGAACATAAGCTGTCAGAGCATAAATAAATATTCTAGAAAGATAATGGGCCCAGTGCGGTAGCCTAGCAGCTGAAGTCCTCATCTTGTATGCACCAGGTTACCTGATGGGCGCCGGTTCTAATCCTGGCAACCTTGCCTCCCATTCAGCTTCCTGCTTGTGGCATGGGGAAGACAGCCCAGGGCCCTGGGACCCTGTGCCCAAGTGGGAGACCCGGAAGAGTTCCAGGCTCCTGGTTTTGGATCGGCTCAGCTCTGCCACTGCAGTCACTTGGGGAGTGAATCGTCGGATGGAAGATCTTCTCTGTCTCTCCTCCTCTCTGTACATCTGACTTTGCAAAAAAAAAAAACAAAAACAAAAAACAAAAACTTTTTTTTTCATGTGTGAATCAGTATGAACATTTATTTTTTATTTTTTTTAATTTTAATTTTATTTATTTTTTATTAGTTACATTGCATTATGTGACACATTTTTATATGCACTGGGATTCCCCTGTGCCCCTCCCCAAACCCTCCCCCCATGGTGGATTTCTCCACCTTATTGCATTACCATAGTTCAAATTCAGTTGAGATTCTTTCATTGAAGGTATTTGCCAAGCATAAAGTCCAGCATCTTATTGTCCTTTTGTAGTTGGAGATAATCATATTAATACTTTTCCCATAATATTTTATAAGCATGAGTGAAATCTGGAATGATAAATCATAGTTATCAGTCTAAATTTGGTGCCGTTTTTGCACTATATTTGATGTTCCTATAAGTTAGACTACTAACTTACTGAAGGTATGAAATATCTCTTATTTATTATTACATACTGTTTAGTATAGTATTATTAATGCAAAATCAACAATATGAAATTCCACTCATGCTGTCTTCTTGATCCCACAGCTGATACCTAGGAAACTATCCCTCTATCTGGTCATCAAGTCAATCTGTTCCCAAACATCACCTTATCCTGATTCTCCTTAAATAAAACCCCTACTTTCACCTAAAGTGACCAAGCTGCCTGTGAATCTTATGCCTTCGGTTAAAAATAAAATCCTTAGATTCTCTGCTGTATTGTTGATGATAACAATCAATATCTAACTACAGGTAGAAATTGTGCAAAGTTGAAAGAAATAGGAGCAACTAAGTAATCGTATTGATTTGACACTTCCTCCTACCGATTGTTTTTATACAAGATTTGCTCAGTCCCCTCTTTTATTACTTTATATGGTAACATCCCAGGAACAGGGCAGAAGCACAATCATTTCTGTGCTTGTAAGAGCTAAATGATCACAAATGTTTAGTCAAGCAACTGTACTCTTTGGGTTAGTATTGGCACATACCATTTGGATTTTTGGAAACTTAAAGAACTTTTTTAAAGAATTTTTTCAGCATGCCAACAAGTCTAACATTAACTTCTGGAATAAAATGAGTTAATCCCCATTCACATTACTATATTTGGTGTGGCAGTCAAATCTCACTCATAGGGAACTAGCCTAACAGAGAAATATTTATTACTGCATGAGGAGGCTGATCCCATTTTACAGAAAACAATTAGTGTGCAGACACAATTGCAACTCACCCTGATCCAGCTAGTATTGTTAAATATTGCTTCATGCTTACTAAGTTGCATTCAATAAGCAACTTTTTAATACGTGACTGACTGTTGCACTGCTTAAAGTCCTCTTAGTGATGTTATTTGAAAAGCAAAATTTTAATATCGTATTAGATTCACTGGACATGTAATAACACAAGGTAGAGTGCATAAGCCCAGAATTATGTAAGATTCATGAGTCTATTTATTTTTAGATGCGTATTTTTTTTTTTTTTTTTTTTGCAAAAGCACATTTGGAAAAAAAAGGATGAGAATTAGTCTTTCCTCTGGGAGAGGTCCCAGGTTTTGGATAAAGTATGTGCTGTGTCCTGACCGTCCTGTAACTGCACAGTGAACCATGGGGCTTGCAGGGAATCAGAGGCAAACGTGTAGCTGCCTTGTGGCTGGTAGTTGCCACGTGTGTAGAGCTCAGTGCTCTGTATTCCGTAGTCAACGTATTAGAACGGGAACATGTAACTGAAGTTAACACCTCCAAATCTAGCCTCATTGTAAACTTATGAAAAACAGCCATTCTGTAACTGGACCGTCCTGACACTCTGTGGTTCGGGGAAAATGTCAGTGCTGCCGTGTGCCTGAATCCGTGCAATTGTCCAGGTTACAGCAATGAAGCAAAAGATTTTACACCTTTTACTGTAGCCAAAGCTTACAAGAATAACAATAAAAATAAATCTTCCATCTTTGAGAGCTCTGGCAAAACTCTGTAATTTGTTATTACTATATAGCCCTATTGCTTTTTCAGCAAAGATGAAATTCCATCCTTTTCAAATGTGAGCATGAGAGGGAGACAATAATCCCCCCGTATTCCAAATCTCATCTTTCCTGTGCCCTTTCCACTGTGAGCTGCTGAGTAAAAGCCTCTTGAATTGTTCTATTTGAATAAAATGTTCTTGTGGGAAATGTGGAAACGAATGTTTTCTATAGCCTTGGTTTGCTAGCTGTTTTATATGGGCATTTGATGTTAACTGATACAGAAGCCTTATCTATTATACTACGAAAGGGATCTAACATGAAGCATAAGTTGGTATTACAATAAAAATGACCAATAGCTTATTAATCATGCTATTGTGTTACCCTCAGAAATGACATGCATGGTTCCAATGCTAACAGTATTGCCTGTGGCCATGAAATACAAGCCAATACTGTTTATTTTAGTGGGCAAACAAGATTTGTATACTTTTTCTACGGTAAAAAGAAAAAGCAACTTCTCTTCTATACTACGGTTATTATGTTCATGCTATTTTATTTGTCAGTGAAGTAAGATTTTGCCACCTTACTATTAACTGCCAAATTTCCTGAAAAAGATTTTTCCGCAGGTAAAATAATCTCCTGTTGGTGACTTAGATGTGCACATCGAAGATTCGTAGAGGTCATTTGCATTTAGGTCACAGAGCCAGTGACTACTTGAATTCTTTAAACAAATGACATTTTCTATGAGCCATCTTAGAATTCTAGAAATCATCTATAGTTATGCTTTCTGAGCTATTTCAGCCTGTGGTACTAGGGTCATGTGAACCTTCTCCAGATTTAACCTCCTGTAATTTATAAAGTAAGTCTTTTAAACTTATCACTGCTAATGTTTTGCATTGGAGTTTTTTTCTCTCTTAAATCACAAGATGTTACGTATTGCCTGTTGCAGTTGTTGAGCGATATCCTGGAATTGTATACACAACATTCCAGTTGCACTCCCTTCTAAGGTGCAACACTTGAAAATATCTCCACGTATTGCCAAATATCCACTTTTGGCTGAGAAACCTTGGGCTAACCACAGAGTGCTGTTTGAATCTCATCAAAGAAATAGCTCCTAAGAGAAAATTCTCAGAAAATAATGTGCTATGCAATTCATTCTCAGTCTTTAATAACAGCAACGCCGAGACATAATGTTTATGAATACCAGGTACTAAAACATAAGGCTATGTATTTAGATTTACCTTGACTTTTTCAAATTTCTGGGTACTCCAAAGTTTCCTACTGTGTTAAACTTTCTAATGTGTGAAATATTTGTAAATCGGGTCAGATATGGTAGGATCTGAGAAAAAGCTGTAAGAGTGGGAAAGATACTGGGGTTCTCTCCATAGGCTCGCATCCTGTATTTCTTCAAATATGTTCCCTCTAAGTCTCCAGTGCAATAGCTGCCTTTCTTATCATGCTTTAAGCAAGGGTTTCCTGCAAATTCTTGGCTTATTTTTGAATTTGAGAAGAACTTAGTACAGAATACCAGAATTAGGGGATCCGGACAGTGTATCCAGTCTGCTCTGCCAGGATATTTCCCATTCCGAATGACTCTGACGTGAGTGATTGTTCTGGAACCTGTTGGGAAGGATGAAATGTCGTTCTTGTTTGATGGATAGGATTAGAGTAGATAGAACAAAAACACATTAAATTTCCCCCCAAGGGTTCCATTTGTTAGTATCCATTTACTTGACTGGTTTCTTAAAGTTTTTTGCTCTCTGTTTTCCCCACAGAATTTCCTGTAAATTCTGCCTGTCAATCCAATTTTTATTGCTTTCACTTTTTAATATCCCAATTGATAGCGTTATACAACATAGACCAGCCTCACTGAAATGTGATGTGTGATTTTCTCTGTTGGTAAATGGGACTCAGTGTGGACCAGAAGTTAAAGCACGGTGTGAATTCCTGAGAACTGCTTGCTCAGTGGTCCTGAGAGCCTGTCATGTTGTTATGCACCCTGAATAAGCCTTACAGCTAACTGTCACATAGACAAGAGCTGTCAAAGATGAGAGGACCTAAAGGGGATTGTGAAATGCAAACAATGACTTTTTATAGGAAAGGATTGTTTTCAACAGTTATTAATGCCCTTACATACTTAGAAAGTAGGTGTGAGTTAAGCGTCCAGTGAATGCAATTAAATGGTGTTGGATCTCATCCCTTGGCTTTTACATATTTTGAGGACCTTCCTTCTAGTTCCTGCCATCCTGGCGTTGATCGTCATGTACGGTAATCAATAAGCTCCATTACTTAAAATGTTTTCATTTATTTGAGAGGCGGAATAACAGAGATGGGGGCACAGACATCGTCCTTCTATTCATTTGCTCCCTAAATGACGAGGCCAGGAACTCAATCTGAGTCTCCCTGATGGGTACAGAGGCTCAAACATTGAGGCAAGCCACTGCCTGCTCAGGCACATTAACACAAAGTCATCTCAAAAGCTGAGCAGCTGGGTTCCACCTGGCACTCTGATATGCAGTGCACTTGTCCCAAGCAGTGGCAGAGTGCGCTGCACCACAATGCTAGCCCCATCAGTTAATTCTTTAATCTGCTGTGGATTCATTTGTTTATTCATTGATTCAATTCAAAGATCATACCCTTGGGCTCTAGGCAACAAGGCAAAAATTGGTTCTCCAGGGGCTGATATCATAAAGGGAAAAGCAATCAATAAATATATATTTGCCAGCTAGGATTGGCTGTCCTAGACTCATACCGCTGACTAGGCGGACTGGACAACAGAAAGATATTTCATCGCAGTTGTGAAGGCTCAAAGTTTCATTACCAAGATTTGGATTGATAGCTGTTCCGAGGGTCTTTTCCTGCCATGGTCTTCTTCAGTGCACCTGGTGTTGGGGGAAGAAAATATGACTTGTGTGTCTTATAAGAACACTAATGCTGTCTGATGCAGACCACCCGAGCTGCTCCCTCAGAGGCTCCAAATACATGGGAGATTAGGGCTTCCATTGTGGAATTGGGGGGAAATGCCACATTTAAGCCCATGACATGCATAAAGGAACTGCGAAGAATGACTACTTCTCAGAGTGACAGGAACAATGAAATAAGGGGAAATGAACAGAGACCATTTGCAGTGAGATGGGTGTTACTGCTTTAGCTGCAGGTTGCTGAAGAAGGAAGAAATGCAGGTCAAAGATGGAAAGGAGGCAGTATTCTAGAGATTCGAGGGAATCCGCATTTTGTGTACAGAGACCACAATTTCAGCAGAGGGGTGTGAGGTGCTGAGATCACAGGACGATAATTCGTTGCCATTGGATTTGGGTGGAGGAAGCAGAGTGTAAACTGTATACTAGGAAGGTCCTCAGAAGTTTGTGCAGGCCAATAAAAGGAACCAGGTTTTGTTAGCATTTTGATGGAATACATTTGGAATATGTTAAATTTATTAACATGTGAGGCATATTTAAATCACTAATTTAAAATTTTGTCTTAAAGTCTAACTCATCTTTGGTGAACATAATAAATGGTCATTTTTTTAAGGATGGATATTCACTTGTTTGTTAATTCTCTTTGTGACTGGGAATTACTAATGTAGACTATCACTCTTTTTAGTCCCCAATTGTAATCCTGCCACACACACACACACACACCCCACTCATGCAATATCTGCAACAATCACATATAGAACAGTTATATTCCCTCCCTAGCTCCCTCATGTTCCCTTGGAATCAACCCCTTCTCCCACTCCAGGCCTTCTGCAGCTGCACATCTGTCTTGCATCTCTATAGTTCCACCTCTTCTGTATGGAGATATATCCCAAATGGCATTCTGTCCTAGGCATCCTTTTGAGTCTGGTGTTTTGTCTTTAGCACAATACATTTGAGATTCTCTATGGTGAACAAATCAATAATTACATATATTTGATATGTCTCCATGTCTCTGGGTCATATTTCCATGAATCCATCCAGGATTGCATTAAAATAATTTTTAAAAAGCCTCATCTATACTTAACAGCATACTTCATAGTCTCCAGCATCTACCACATATTCTTATTTCTACATTGAAATATATTGCCCTCTTTTGTTCTCTTTTCAAGTAGAAAGTTTTTTGGTTGTTGTTGTTTGGTTGGAAGGCATGGACCTGGTACAAGGTTATAACACAAAAATCTCCGAGTTCCTAGGAACTGGCACTTATTTCATGAATGAAGAGATGAATGTAGTTTGTCTAAGCCACCTTTGTAAAGTACAATGCTTTTCCTTTGTTGCTTTTTTGGATATTCATGCTTTTCTTGTTGGTTTCAGACACTAACACACTCAGGTGGCATAAGAGATTTCTGCATAATCAGTATTATAGGATGACTCCAAGCTGTCCATAGATCCATACTGACTTCTTTCTCTTAGGAATTAGATATTGTAAATCTCCTGGATGATCTGCTTAGTAGTTGATGGAGAAACAATGAAAGCAGAAGAACTTGATCTTTCCCAAAGGTGCTTGTAGCGTTTGATCAGTGGCTAGCCCACAGCAGCTTCATGAATCCTATTCTTTTTGTTTTCTGTTTGCAGATTTTATTCTTCACCGTACAGTATTGCAACCAACCGCATGATTCCACAGACATCTATCACGCCATTCATTGCTGCTTCCCCTGTCTCCACATACCAGGTATGTCCAATTTACCTGAACCTCAGGAGGGAACTTCCTTGCCAGTAATACAAAACATAGAGACAAAAAGGACACAGTAGAATTCAAGGAAAGTTGTCCCCACACACTTTAGCACATCTTCATGTAATAACACCCTAGTGATGCTTGAGTCTATACTTGCAAGGGTTCATTTGCATTAATTCACTGAAAAATAAAATCCAACATCCTTTTCATTCTTTCTGCTGAATGTTTGTGCTTATGCTGCTCTTCCGACATCCATACAGCTTTCTTACCACTGGGAAATTATTTTTCTCGTTGTTTGTGATTTTGGTTGTTCACAGTCCCTACTGTGTCTTTTATAAAAGCATGTTTCCAGCAATTCCTTCACCTACTCTATGATATTTTGTCATTGTCATCTCATTTTGTCATGGTTGTCCTGGAAAAGCTATAAGGATTAATGTTAAAAGCTACTGCCCACCCCCCAAATAGAGACAATTACCAAAATTGGAGAAAGTTATTTTTTGCTACCTGCTCTCACTTCATTCTGTCTTCTAAAGAAGGGAGGTCAGCGATTTTACATATGGAAATACAGGAATATTTGGCACTTTAAGGCATCCTAAACCACATGTGGTAGCCAGCTAATTCCAAACAGACACATTGAAATAATCACACTGCTTCAAAAAAAAAAAAAACACCGTTTATTTGGCTCCTTCTGATTATCAAATAGACACTGCACCACCTGATCCTTATGCTCTCCTAACCTCTTATTCAAACATTTCTTCTAATTCTCATTGGAAAGAACTGATAAATGCTACCATTAGAAAGGGCCTAGTGTCATTTTTAAAAGCTTGGAGAAAGGATGAGAGAGAGAGAGAAGTTGTGCATGCATTTTCTTCTGTATATTTTGCAGAGGGTAGGCATGGGTGTTTTCCAGTGAGTAAAACTGTAATGTTGCTGACTGGTACCAATTTGTTGAAGTTTCACCTTATTCAGCCACCGCACCCCTCATTTCAGGATGTCCCAGTTGTCAGTACATCAAATGTGAGGTTGTATGCATTTTTCCTTAACTAGTTTTCCCTGAAGCAAATCATTTTCATTTTTCTCCCCCGCCCCATGTTCAGACTCTTGAAGCATGTCGTGGGTAAATGAAAGAGGCTTTTCTTTGACTCGCATCCGAGGGTCTCAGAATGCCTGATGTCTTCATTGCTTTCCTTGGGGCCTGCGAAACTTGGTTCAGGGGCTGATCGACTTTTGTTGTTCCTGCAGGCCTGCCTAATTGTTGTGTGTGTGTGTGTGTGTGTGTGTGTGTGTGTATTTGTGCACTCCATTTTTTCCTAATCTTGGCCTCTGTGTTAGACAAGACCCCACATCAATTCCCAGTGCAGAACATGATGTGAACAAAATATCCTCCCAGCAGTGATTTTTTTTGGAAGGACTCATAAAAGGAATTTCACTTTTGTTCACTTTTCTCAAAAAAGAGATTTTTACAAGTTCCCATATTACCGATTCTTTTTCTCCAGTTAATACTCAAAAGCATATTCATGAATCGTTTTGGTGTGAGTGTGCTGAAACAAAAATTCTTCCAGAACCTCTATGTGACAGCTCATATGGACTTACTTTTTTTCCATTTGACTATACATGGCACATTTAAAATAGTTGGCTTGCTCAAATATATAGTTTTAATTTTTCCATGTCAAATAATATAAGAAAAACACTGGCTTGCTCTCTAGTTTAACTCCTTAATTCTTGATAAAAGTTTCACCTCTTGGATGTATTTCCAGGATAAGAGCACCCAAGCATTTGAAGGAGCAAGTAATGACAAAGAGGAAGTTGTGGCCGTCAACCCTAACCTCTTTCACTGCCTGCTAGGGAATCCCAGGGAACTGATCTCCAACAGTCTCTGAGGCCTCCTGTTTACTTTCGTCTTCAACACAGCCTCCACATAGGCTCCAAACCCAGCAAGGCGCAGGTGGGCAGACGCTGAAGTCAGCTCCAGTGGCAGGGAATGTTGCTTTATATCTTGTCATCACTCAGAAGCCATACTACCAAAGTCCTTTTCACCCTTGATTTTGAGCCCTAATTATCTATAAAGTCAGGTGGATTCCACTTTTATGACCTAGTGTGACTCCACTGAACACAAGAACCGAGTTCTCTCTGTGATTGCTTTGTGCTAATAAATGCTGTTTGGTGCATAGGTCCAGAGTACTTCATGGATGCCTCATCCGCCATACGTTATGCAACCAACAGTAAGTGTTCTCACTCACCTGAGGCTCAATGTTTCTATTATCCGAGTGCAAGTTATTGTGATGCATAGAAGCTTTGGGGTAAAGCTTTTGTTATATTCTGTAACTTTTTCAGGCAGCCGTATTCACCAGATAAAAGCTGTTCCTGAAATTGTGCAAAAGCATGTGCAATAGATATCTGGAAAAAGAGATAATGCGAGAGAGAGAGAGAGAGAGAAAGAGAGAGAGGGGGAAGGCAGAGAGAGATAGCAAACATTGTAGAAGTGACAGTTAACCTGTCAAACTTATGTCTACCGTTTCTAATGAATGATCACTTTCTGCTTCATGCAGAAGCTTAAACTCTGGACAGTTAAATCCATTATAAAGTCTTGTTTTTCTTGTCTTTATGTTCTGCACTGCTTTCCTCAGATAAGTCTGATACACTTTGAGAACAGCTTTGAGTATGATGATCAAACGTTAATTAATGGATGGCTAGCAAGGATAGACTTTGTGTTCATGAACTATAGTTGTTCTTTTCTTTTTAGCGCAATATTTCTTCTCAAACTATTACCTATTTGTTAGTGTTCACCTTTGGTGGCACAATATTCCATCAGTTCCAAGTGAAAATGTGACACATCACATTAAAATCTAAACTGAAGGTTAATGAGTCTGTTTATCTATGTATACATCTTCTGAATTTTCTAGCTCTATAGGAAATAGAAGATAGAGACAGTCATTTGGTGAAGCAGTTAATCCTCTGGTTGGAAGGACACATCTCACTTCGGTTTGCCTGAGCTGCAATCCCAGCTTCCGTCACAGTTTTAGTCTGCCATTAATGCAGAGGCTGGGAGCAAGTAGGTTTGACAACTCTGGTTGTTGGTTCCCTTACTTCCACATGAGAAGTCTGAATTGAGATCCTGGTGTCTAAAATTGGTCTGTCTTGGATCCCAGCCATATGATGGGGAGTGAAATAGCAGGTCGGTGCTTTCTGTCTGTCTGTGTCTCTGTTTCTCTCTGTGTGTGATTCAAATAAATAAGAAATTTAAAAAAAAAAGAAACATGAAGATAGATTTTAGAACATAGTCATGAGAGTGTTAGGCAGGGGCAAGATCCCTAGGCGTAAAATGGTACTGCATGACAAGACCTCTGATTCACTCTCCTGTTATAGTCAGGCTGTGTGTGTCATCGTTTCCTTCTCTGTGACTACACTTAGCAGTGCTCTTGACTGCATTGGATGAGAGCATACGTGAAAACAATGTAAATGGCATGCTGTTGCTATTGTAACAATATTATCTTCACCATTAGTATCGGATGTGTTCCATGTGCAAAGGAGAAGAAGCAGTACTACTTGTTAACACTTTTAGAAACTAAATTTAAATAAGAGCACATATGAAAGACTAAGATGTTGAATACAGAGACATCCATTTCCTGGATTCAAAGTGTCGGTGAATCTGGTTTTCATATTTGAGCTTTGGCCATTTTATATTTTGATAGAGAGCTTTCCATGTGGCGCCTAACAGTTCAATGGTTTGTTATTTTATTTGAAGAATCAACTTTATGTAACGCACCACAGAAGAACTTCAGACTATATTTTGCGAACCCCTCTCTTCACTATTATTTATACACCTGAGGGGCTTCCTGAGTTCATCTGGTCTGTGTTTCATAAATCATACCAATATGCAACAAATCCAGCCTACAATTTTCTGTCCAAGCCATGTGCTACAATTCAACATGTCCTGCCAAACCAATATATAGCACAGCACAGATTGAGCCAGCACAGGAAAGGGGAAGTTTCTGCCAAGTTCTAAGGAGAAAACTCTCTGGAAGGAAACAGCCGCCTTCGAAAGAAAATAACATGTTCATCTGCGGAGCACTAATTCTAACTCAGTGTTCACACTGAGGTTAAGCATCATGTCTGAGGCCAAAAGGAATCCACAGCTGGAGATATCAGAATAAGTGAGATTCCTTGGCACTTCTAGAACCTTTAGTAGAAGGGCATATGGGTATATATGGGTATATGGCTCTTTATTTCATCTGTTACTCAGAACCTTAGCTAAGTTTTACCCCAGCACAATTTCAACCCCATTCATGAATGTATAACTTTTCACAAATCTTCCTCTAATAGTAAGCAAGTATGTGTGCTTGTGAAAGAGAGAGAGAGAGGGAGAGAGAGAGAGAGGGAGAGAGAGAGAGAAAGAGAGAGAGAGAGAGAGAATGCACTTTTCTCCCTTGGAATTTTTTTGCTGTGGCTTCTAACCCCTGGTGTCATATCACTTTTATGCCTAGGCTGTGTAGCACATTTCAGTATAGGACACTTGGTCTAAAATGTAACATTTGTGACTGGGATAAATTCTCAGAAGAGTTGCTGCCATTCTACCCCTACTACATACACACTTTTTTTAAAAAAAATCTTTAATGTGAATTATTGGTTAAAATTGCCATAGAAACATCAGAGATGTTGGTGTCAATCTTTGTTTTACTAGTTGTCTATGTTGCATGTAGAAATTCCACAATTGGCCTCAGATTTTGTACCCAACATCATGTAACATAATCACACTATGGTGCAATTGAACCATTGAGATCCAAGAAATAAAATGGATATACCTGAGAAGAATGAACAATAGACTTGATGATGAATAATGTGAATTCTTGGCCAGATCTGTGGGGTTAGAAAAATATGTCTCCTGATTTTGAAGACTGGGTAATTTACTTGAATTTTTTATGTCAGTTTCCTTATCTATATCATTGACATAGTAATGCTTAAGCAATTTTGTATTATGAAATGAAATTAAATATTAAACCACTTAAAATAGTTTCTAGTAAATAGCAAACACTCAAAAAATTCTTGTTATTACTTAATTGTATCATTAGACTTCACATTATGCTTTGATTATTTCAATTGTATGAGATTAGTGTTGATTTCGGAAGAAAATGGAAGATAAGCAAGGTTTGCTTTCTTCTGCCACAGCCACAGTGCTTTATAAATGTCTTTACCTAAAGATGTTGGTGACATCCTGTGCATCCATAAGCAGGTTACAAATTACAAGGTTGACACTTCTTTAATGGCTTACAAAAGGATCCAAAACGTAATGGGTTTAAAACTATCTGTTGGGTAACTGTTTAGAAGTAACAAGACATAAATCCAAGATGTCAATATTCACATCTCAAATATGTTGCCTATCATGGCAATTTCTTGCAATTTTTCTTTTGCATCGTCTCCTGCCCTAATTTAAAAAAATGTAATTTCTTAATGAGTTCTCTTTGTTGAGGCATGCTTCTCCTCAGGTATTACACACACACACACACACACACACACACACACACACACACACAGACTCCATAGTTGGGGCCAAATGTGTGTTTTTTTTTTTTTTTGCTGGAAGTTTTTCAAGTTGTCTCTCAGGCAGCATTTGAAAGCTCTGAGTTCTCTGTCAGGCTTGCAACTGGAAAGAAAGCAGTGCCTCAGGAAAGTTTCAAAACACAGCACAATGCTCTTGGTCTTTTGGCCAGGGAAGATCCGTGTTTAGTCTGAAAGAGCAACAACTGGTCAAGAAAGAAATGAAATGATGGCGAAAGGGAATGGCTCCATAAGAGGATGCAAGCAGAAGAGAAAACAGTATGTACCTTTGTGCAACGTGTCACTTAGCTTGGCTTCTTTAGATTTAAAATTTCTACACAGAATGCAGTGTAAATTTAGTAAACCTTTGGAGAAGAAGGGATGAAGTTTCCTTACACGGATTATAACCATCTTTCTGTGACTATTTGAGAAAAGTGGTCTTTGTGATCGTGCCCAGGGACCTTATTGGAGCTCCTGGAGAACTACGAAATGCCACTTGAGGAAGCAAGTATGTTTCAGCTTGCTCTTTGTTGTTCATCTAACTAGGCTCCTGGGAGAGAAGACTGGTAGATGAAATTAGGAATTCACTTGTTGATGCAAGAAAGCAAAAATGCTGATGTTGTCCATGCAATTGGTTATCCGTTTCCGCTTCTGTATGGCACTCTGAAATCTCACTAATACACTGACAACATTGTAATGGTTGATGGATTGTGCTAAATATCCATTCCACAGAGCAGTATGTCACATTGGAATGCTATATGAATGCACAATTGAGTACCCACTTTCAAAAGACTGAATATTTTTGCTAAATCTGGGCTATTGGCCAACAGAAAATATCACAGTTACCAAAAGGAAGCAGAGTTCTATTGCATTAAATTCTGTTTAGTTTCTTTTAAATCATAAATCTTCTGTTCTTCATATGACTGGTGTTATTTCATCTCCAGGAGAAAGGTCAGCTTTCATTTCTACTTAATTATAAATTGGTTATCTAATTACCATAGTCTAAGAAATGCAAAATGCCCTTATTGAATCATTGGATGATTCCTTGCCATGCATGACTAAATTATAATTTTTGTGATTAATAAACCCTAAGTTTACAACTAAAGAGCAAGATAGAAACTTCTCTATACCAAAGTTGTATAAGAGAGCTCTAGAATACATAATTTGGGCAGTTTTTATCTGCACACAGTCAAGACCGCATGTATTCTCCAAATTGGAATGCATATTTTATTTTTAAAAAAAGATGTCATTAAAATTAGAAGGACTAGTACAGCTCAGTTCAAAAGGCAAGGCTTTCTGATACAGGTTCCAAGAAATCATAATTCTTTTGGTTTCGTTAAAGTCATAAGTGCTAGAGGAGTTAACTATGTATAAAGAACTACGTATGTATGCACATGTGTGTTACAGTTATCTGTGAAGTACATACTGTGTCATGGGAGAAATATTATTTTTGTATTTTGTAACTAAACAATAAAACTAACAACTCCTCTCAATTTTATGTGCTGCCTCTACCAGGAGAGAATTAAGATGAATGAGATTAACTTTAGCAGGGACATTTTTGGATTGTCATCTCTTTGGGAAAAGATTCCCATAGTAAACTAAGGAAAAACAAAGTCATTTCTCAGCAAGACTTTTAGATACCTTCAATATTGTCAATGAAAATTATGGCTTTGTTGTTACTAGATATAGCTTCAGAATTCAACAGTGTTTTTGCCGAAGTCAGTATTTGATGACTCGGGAAAAATTTGGACAATAAATTATAAAAGACTCACTAATTAGGACACCCTCACTTGTCAAATCTATTCTCCAGACATAAGTTTTGTGAATAAATTCTGATGTTACCACTAAGGCATTTTTTAAAGGTACTGATTTATGTGAAAGGCATTGAGAAAGAGAGTGGAAGAGATCCAGTTGGCCATAGCCAGGAGTCGGGAACTGCACGTGGTTCTCCCACTTGGGATGGTAGAACTCTGGTACTTGAGACACCGTTTAGTGCCTTTGAGGATGCACTTTAGGAAGAAGCTGGTTTGGAAGCTAACCAGTCAGGTACCAGGTAAAACCATGTACTCCCATATGGAATGTGAGTGTTCTGAGTGTAAACCCAACTCATGGCTGTACCTCAATGTCCAACTCCAAGGAATTTTTAAGCTTATCAGTGTGTGTGTGTGTGTGTGTGTGTGCACATATGCAGATATATACACATTTACATAAGTGTATGTTTTAACATGTATAAAAGACTACTTTACAAATATGGTATTTCAGCTTGCTATAATTTTAGATAATAACATACTGTTTTGGATGCCATTGTCTATGAATCATATATGAAATACACATTTTTTCAATGAGTTTATAATATGCCATTATAAAGCTTTATGAAAATGAAGTTAGGTAATGTCTTATTCATACTTCTTTTAATTGCTTCTACTGTTGCTAAACAGTAACATTAAACATCACTGTAGTTGGGATGAAATGATGGCAGAAAGGTATTTGTGCGTTGAAATTTGATTTTCATTATTGTCAAGTTGAAATTTCAGAGGTGTTTTTGTCTTGCATGATTGCCTTAACACTGGGTGACCTCAAATTTTAAATAATTTGTTGTAATGGTGAATGATCTATTGCTAATGTTTCACAGAATTCTATGTTTGAGCCCTAGGGGAGTTCAGATTTTTTTTCATATTTACTGGCTAAATTTATTTTCTTTGTCTGTGAACTCCAATTTCATTCACCTTGTTCATATTCCTTTTGGAATATTGATATGTTCTTATTAGTATAAGATACTATTACAACTTCTAAGTTAACATTGTTATAATTTAAATTTGATATTCTAACCGTATATTTGTGTGTTTGCATTGATGCATCTTTCTTTTTAGATCAATGGTCAGCAGTTTTTGTGCACAAACTCATTCAAATAAGCCAAGTATATTTTGTCTATGGAGATAAATATATATTATTAACACTTATGACAGAATAACTCTGCTATAGTCTGTTGCCCTATTTCTGAATTCTATTATGCTCTACTGTCTACTGATAAGTTCATCCCTTTAGAACATTACTCTGTGTCAATCATTATAAATTTACAAAAGTGTATGCACTGGCGGGAAGTTTTCAAAATTATTTTTGCATTGTTTCCAAAACATTTCTGTATTTAATTTACATATTCAGATGAAGTTTAATAGCATTTTACCAAGTATGAATTTATATATTGACTTGAGGAAATATAAGACTATCTTATGTACATATGGCATATTAATAGCATCAGATTTTTCTATTCAAGCAAAATGTCTTTCATTTACTCAATAATTATTTTAATTAAGATGTATTATTAATATTGAGTATTAAAATTGCCCAAATACATGTCTTGAATATTTCTTACATTCCTTCTGTAACATCTTGTTATTTTTGCTGTAATAGTAATGAATTTCTTCTACATGATCACAAGTCATTTTTAGAGAAAAATAATTTATTTGAATCTACTAAATTTATTTAACTTAAGATACCTTAATTTTGTTCATTTGAAAGGCAGAATAACAGGCAAAAATAGATCCCCAGTCCATTGTTTTAATTTCCAAATTCTCAGTATTTTGACTCGACAAGGACAAACTCCTGAACCTGGAACTCAGTCTGGAATTCCTACATGGTTCGCAGGGCTCAAAGAACTTGACCCATCATCTGCTGCCTCCCAAGATGTGCATCAGCAGGAATTTATAGCCCTACCCTGACTCTAACTCAGGCATTCCGACGTGGAATGCGGGCATTCCAACAGTGTCTTAACCACCTTGCCCCATGCCCACCCTTAAAAACATGTGAATTCTTCAAAATCACTGTTGAAATTCAGAATATATGTATAAAAACCTACAAATCACTCTACCCCCAAAATTACTCCTGTTACTCTCTGATGGTGTATGCTTCCAGTACTTTTAATTTCGGCAGCTCCCTATTTGCAGTTCTTACATAAACATGTACATGTGTGTCTGTTTCACCAAATGAGATCACATAGACAAAACTTGGGTTACGTTTTCAAGAGTGTTGTTTACCCTATTCTATTATATCGAATATACTTTATAACAAGTTGTTTCTGGAAGTTCTTTGCTGTCTTCAAATGTTCCATTGGTTCTTGGGTTTTCTAAGCACCTTAAGCCATCTAACTTTCTACCTCATCTTAAGTATGTGTATTTTATTATCTAAATCCTGGGCCAGGTATATTGTAATGTACCTTTATTATTCTTATTCTTTATCATAATCTGTTTGCCCCTGCAAAATCTTTCATTTTTCAAGTCAGATATGATATTGAATAATTTAGAATGATTCCTTTTGTTCTAAAGCCTGGAACAAGTTTTAATAGCATTGAAAGTTTCTAATTTTAAAGATCAAAGAATTCATGTGTAAAAAGTCATCTTGGCTTTTGGGAATGTACACGTTTACTCTGCCAATTTTTTTTTCAAAATAATTTACTGCTCATATCAAACCTATTCTCAGGAAATTAAAGCCTTGTGCTCCATTTAAGGATTTGTGACTATCACAATTATTTTTATAACACAATTTGAATATTATGTATTAGAATGGGAAATGCCTTTGTCTCAACACAATTGGCATCTTTAGTTGTTCTATGACTAGCTGTTGACCTTTTGTGTGGAACATAAACTAAATATAATGTGAATTTAAAATAGTTACAGATTATTAAGAATCACTACATGTTAAGAATTTTATAGATCAATAAAAATTTTAAGGCTATATAAAGTTTGTATGACTATTTCTGTGATGAAAGGTATGCGATATTTACTTTAGCTATTTATTTAATCCAGTCTTTACTTTCTCAAGTCCCTTATCATACCAGTTGTTGATTCTTCCTCTTACAAAGTAAGAATGTGGATAGGCATTTAGGTTAAATACCCACCAATTGAGGTGCTGTGGATTGAAGTGACTCCATTACACATGGGAGTCTCAGGCCCCTGATTCCAGTGTTCCATTGATGCAGACCCTGGGAAGCTACCTTGAGCAGTAACGACTCAACTAACATGTTTCTGCCTTCCATGTGGGTGACCTGGACTAAGTTCTTGGCTTCAGTCTTCAAATTCAATAGCTACAATACTTGTGATTATTTGGGCAGCGCAGTCGTAGATGAAAGACCAAGTACTTTCTCTCTCTGTGCTTGTGCATTTATTCTTATGTGGCTGAAAAGAATCTTAAGTACCATGAAAATATTCAACAAAAATAAACAAATGTTCTTGAGTGTCCAGTGTGCATAGACTATTTTGCCAGGTGTTGTTGGAAATGGGAGACAGAAAATAAGACAACCCATCCTGGAACCATGCAGTCTAGTGTTGGAGAACATTTTATATGCTTAGAAGAGTTTTATTTGAAATATAGAACAGAAATTGTGAAATGGTTGGCAGTTATGTAACATTGGAAGTCAGGATGCATCTGTGAATAGATACAGACAGAGAAGGGAAAAAAGACGTAAGTGTAGTCTTATAGAATGTGCTATGTTTGTCATGTTAAAGAAAAAAACATTTGTAACATTTGGAGGTAAAACAAAACACTCCAAATGTGTGGGAGAGGTCCTCAGTTACTTCAGGGGCATAGAGACAAACAGCCTGCAGTAAGTGGAATGTTTTGTTACAAAAAAATCTGGATGGAAAGATTCATTGTAGCCTACTGAAATGCAAGTTTCATTCACTCCCATCTGGAGGACTTTCCTCCACGTTTTTACTAGCTTGACATGCCCCATGTTGTTGCTAGAGTTTAGATTTACTTTGAAAAATGTTCAACAAAAAGGATAAGTTAAATTGAGTGTGTGAAAAAGTCTTAAGTTCCAGTGGAGTAAGGGTGGGATCAATCACAAAAGGTAACATATTTATATGTAAATGAAGCATGACAGTGTCATAATGCAGTGTCTTTATATGCACTCTGCTTTTATACAAATATGATTATTTCTAGAAATAGAGGTCTTCTGGCACATAAAGCTTTGCATGCTTCTGGCAGAGAATGTTCTCTGCAAAGATCCTTGAAATTTTCTCTTTTTTTAAATTTATTTTTTATTCAAAAGTCAGATTTACTGAGAGAGAGATATAGAGAAATATTTTCTGTCTGCTGGTTCACTCCCCAAATAGTTTCAAGGACTGAAGAAGAACCAATCTGAAGCCAGGAGCTTATTCTGGGTCTCTCAGGTGGGTTCAGGGGCCTATGGACTTGAGCCATCCTCCGTGGACAGCCCATGTGGTAAGCAAGGAATTGAATTGGAAGTGCAGCAGCCAGGATACAAATCTGTGCCTGTATGGAATGACAGCGCTACAGGCAAATGATTAATTTGCTACACCTCCCCATTAGCCTGAATCTTTGATTTCTAATCATAGAGGTAGCTAGAAGCAATGGTGATGCGAAAGTCTTCCGAAATTCAAAATGTAAAACTTTTTGAAAACCTCTTTTATAGCAGTAGTTGGACCTGCCAAATCCTGCTGTACTAGTTTAACTTCTGAGTTAAATGAATGCGTCTGGTTGACCCCTGTGTCTAGTAACAACATTAACACTGCTCATTACATTATAACATCAATAGTGTTAAACTGCAATAGGGTGTGTGTGTGTGTGTGTGTGTGTGTGTGTGTTTGTGCGTGTGTGTGTGTTTGAGAAATAGACAAGAAAGAGATTGAGATTGTGTATGTGTTTGACATATGTACTGCGACCTGTGTTTTTGCATCCAGTTTTATGTTATTTAGCTATGAGACTCAAGACAAGACGAGTTCAATGTAGAAGGTATCACTTTTTGGAACCGCAGGTGCAACAGTCTGACTGCAAGGAAAACCTCCAATTTTTCATGATTTCCCAGTGTGTGCATGAAGAACACCTCGTATCTTCAGCACTTCAGTAGTGAGATACACATTGCACATTTCAAATATTCAGTAAACCAGAATATTTCTGCTTGGCCAATTCTTTTCCAAAGACATTGACATAAGTTCCTTAATAGGTATTTGGCGTATTAGATATAATTAAATGGAAAGACAATGTTTAATATTCACTCTACCAAAGTCCTCTTTCTTAAAGAAACAAATACAGAGATTGAATAAAACCCTGTCTGACATTCTAGAAAAACAGCAAGTTGCCAGGGCAACACAACCTTATAGAGACAGGGCAAATCATTTATTTTCTAAATGTTGCCAGGGCAACTGAAACACCTAATGAAATCACTGAGGCTTAAGGATGGACTCCTGATCATCTAAGGAACCATTTGTTCTTTCTTAGTATACTGAAATAGAATGTGCATGACTTCCTGAAACATTAGTGGTTATATGACGTGCATGGGTATTCAGTAGAGGTAGTCATAGGTGGTTTTGTAAATTGAAAATATTCTTATATATCAAAACCAAATATCCTTTACTACTTTCCTACTGGAATGTCATTGCAGTATTACATTCCTTTAAAGAGTGCCCTTTGCTGACTTAGCCTAAGAGCCCAGTGACTTCTTTCTTTAATTATGTTTATTTTTCATGATACTGTTCCTTTGGCTCAGGGATTCCTTGTTTCCCTACTCCCCTTTCTTCTTCTTCTTCCCCCCACCCTACCTACTATTTTCCTCTATCTTACAATCATAATATAGCCCCATCAATAGTCATAAACCCACCATTCTGTTATTTGAGTGTATCCTGACATTGTAGATGTAGACAGTGGTATGAAGTCCAGCACTCTATTGTCAAGATGTATTTACCAGATTTCTATGAAGTCATTATATCTTCAAACATAGAAGGGAAATTGGGTCTGATACCAAATTCGTTTTTGTACAATTGATTATTAAATACTGCCATCACCAACAAATAGATTTGTTAAAAAGGAAGACAACTTTGGAAAAGTTTCCTTTTGCTATAATATAGAATTCTATTGTTAATAATATAGTATTCTATTGTTCTTCTGCACATTTGTTTATGTTATATTTTGACTGTGTGTGTTCTCTTATCTCTGGGCTTCCAAAGCAGAACTCCATCCTGGGGCATTTGTGATCTGTGATGCACCTTTGGGCTATGTTTTCCTCAAAGCAAAGGCTATAGAGATTGAACATTATTCCCTTCCAGTCTATTCCTTTACCTTGTGTTTTCCTTCCTAAAAAATCCCTAGAATTAGCAGATCTACTGTTTTCAACCAGCAGAAATGCTTATTTTCACCAGCATGCAGACACAAGTTCAGGTTGAATAGAAGCATTTGGGGGAAAAATGTGTACATGGAATATCATCACTGTAACATTGTTCAGCTAGTTCCAGATTTTTCTTCCAGACGTATCTTTAGAGATTTCAAGAGAGCCTGAACATGTAGTCAACAAAAATTCTTCAGTTTTGTATTTTGACTGTTGTATTTCCCCCAATATTTAATACTTCCCCCCAACATTGGAGGTGGGCATGCGACTAACTGGCTGTCATCATTTGGTTGTGAGATTAGTCAAAGTAGAAAGACAGTACTTGGTAACAAAGCAAGCCTGTATCATTTAGTGATTTCATGCCAGCCGTTAGGACTGTGGACTGCATACATTGTACATTGATGATTTGGCTTTAGAAGTCAAGTCATTCTACCTGGTAGTAATCACTCCACGAGTTCAGCTGACTGTACTAGGTGAACTTCAGAAGCTGTAGCAAAATCATATCATCAGCAGGAAGACATGAAATCATTCAAATGGCATTGTACTGTGTATGTGGGATATTTTTTAAAATTGCGATAGTGCTTGTCCCTCTTTACTGAAGTACAAATTTGTAAATACTAAAAGCAAGCTAAGAAAACAGAAAGCAAATGCTAGGAGGCTTAGTCCTTACACAGGCGCTTGCGTGCTACTCTTGGCTTTATACTTGCTTTATACTCTTGCCTTTTTAGTTCTCATTTAACATAAAGCAAACTACGTCTATCATTAACATGGGTTTTGAATAATAACCTTAAAACTTCTGTTCAGAAGAAAGACCTTTTTTTTAATCAGAGTTATCTTTAAAGGGTTTTAAATCAATACACATGAGAACAATTTCTGCATAACAATGCTGTGTATTAAAGATCAATTCTTACTTTCCTATTAAGCCTTTTATCTCCTCAGTCTTGTATCTCTACGTATCTTTAATCAATACTAAAAAAGAAAAGAAGTCATTATGATGCCAAGTTTGTGTTACATACGTATGTGTGTAAATATTTAGGTTCTAATATAAAATTCAAAATAGCATTTCTCTTTCTGAAATGTCTATGGATCTACATAATTTGCTTTGAGGAACAACTTATACATGGCATGGTTAGCTGGATGGATAGACGCATCGGTGCTGCTAAACATCAGTGCCCACATATTGTAATCTTCAATCTACTAGGGACTTTAAAAAAAACACTGATACACAAATATAATATAAATGTGTGTTTATCTGATTATGCTTAGAGTTGCATTTATTTGATACAAAAACCCCCACTGAATATTGTTGATTTTTTTTAGTATAAACTAGAATTAAAGAAGAAAAAAACAAAAGGGAAGAAAGAAACGAAGTGGGATTTTTTTTTTAGATTTATTTATTTTTATTGGAAAGGCAGATATACAGAGAGGAGAGACAGAGAGGAAGATCTTCCGTCCGATGGTTCACTCCCCAAGTGGCCGCAATGGCTGGAGCTGAGCCAATCCGAAGCCAGGAGCCAGAGCTTCTTCTGGGTCTCCAACATGGGTGCAGGGTCCCAAAGCTTTGGGCCTGCACTGCTTTCCCAAGCCACAAGCAGGGATCTGGATGGGAAGCAGGGCTGCCGGGATTAGAACCAGTGCCCATACGGGATACTGGGCGTGCAAGGCAAGGACCTTAACCACTACGCTGTTGCACCGGGCCCATGAAATGGGATTCTTTTTTTTTTTAATTATTTATTATTTTTACTTCATTAATTACATTGTATTATGTGACACAGTTACATAGGTACTTGGGTTCTCCCCACCCCTCCCCAAACCCTCCCACCATGGTGGATTCCTCCACCTTGTTGCATAACCACCGCTCAAGTTCAGTTGAGATTCCCCCATTGCAAGCGTATACCAAACATAGAGTCCAGCATCTTATTGTCCAGTCAAGTTCAATGGCTTCTTAGGTATACCCTCTCTGGTCTGAAGACAGAGCCAGCAGAGTATCATCCCAGTCAATTGAAAGTTCCAACATGAAATGGGATTCTAAAGAAGAGGCTATGGAGGCTGTATAGGTCAAAACTGAATAGCATATTTTGGCCTCATTGGACAAGCAAAAAGGAAATATCTCAACTGAATTAGTGTGTGTTGCACAAGCAATAAGTGTAAGACCCAGTTGAGTTAGTAGGACCAGGTAAAAATTTTCAATTGTTAGCTTTAAATACAGGTTTGCTACTCAGAAATGACAGTAATGCCCATGGAAGTCATGCATTCTTATTGAACAGAACATCTGAGATTTCTAGCATTCCATTTATTCTTCATTACTAATTACCACACCGCATCTGAGACTTGAACACATAAAGTGTCCATCATGTTATATTAAGAGTAATTATCTTTTATGTTGTAAATAAAATGTTTGTGCCCCTGGCAAGTAAAATTATTTAACAACTTGATTATGTCCTTTTATTCTACACTTATGATATTAAGGTTAATTACATATTCTATTATCAATGCTTTTTGATTCACCTAAATATATGTTTAACTGGCGGTGCCATTTAGGGTTTTGACTGCACAGTGATAAGTTGGAAACCAGAGAGACTCTTCAATGTAGAAGAAATGATGGGAGCCTTAGTACTACCCTCATTGCAGTCCAGGACTTAATATAGAAGGTTCAGATATGCTTGTATATGTTGAAGAGGAAAACGTTTCATGTCAATTTTCGGTAGCATGGTTGGAAGATATTGTTTTCATTCATTCCCCTCTTATATGGTCACCAATGGAACAAGAAACGAAGCAACAGTTTTCAAAAAACACCGCAGCAAATATTGATCAATCCCTTACAAAAGCCCAGCAAGGTCTTTTTTATTTGTTAATCTTTTTGATTGAAAGTTATGTATCACAGTGTTTGTTTCTATGAATTTGTAAACTGTGCCCAGTGACCACTGGAGAATTCCCAGTATTTGTCGGTTACAGGGGCCCCTTCATGTTGCAAATCATTTTGAATAGCTTTTACTTTATTGAAAAAAAATCCGTTCTTTTATGCTTTGCTGAGGCTCTTTGAGCCTCAAACTGTATTTTCTTCTAATGTTATGGCTGGTGCTGATCATAGGAACCACTTTTCTTGAGTATAGAGGTGGTGAGCTTGGAGTGACTCACTCATTCCAGAATTTCAAATGGTCACCCTCAACATGCTGTGAAGGGCAACAGGAGAGCTAAATTGCTGAGACCATCATGTTTCCCTAAGGGCTTTTCATGCTCGCAGTCATTTGTAACACTGTTCCATGGAGTTTTATTCTCCATGCTATTTGACGTTTTAAACCACAGAACTTTAAAGTAAGCTTCTTAAGAGTCTTTAACAGTATGTCCAATCTTGAGATAAGTGCTTATAAATTTGATTGTAGCTGAAAGATTTATGTTGTCTATATGTCTTTTTCTGGAAAAAAATACATAAAAGGTTCAATCTGAAATGATCAAGAATGAGGATTCATTGACAGACCATCAGCAGGAGGGCCTTTGAATACAATATTTTCAGTAACACAGAAGGTTTTCCGATATAAATCTTTCATCTGGACCATTGAATTTCTAGCATTTGAACTAGTCCCGAAGAATTCTTCCATTACTTTTAACTTTTTTAATCGTAACAAAGAAAATATAATGTCTCTGTTAATTCTGTACTCGAGCTCACTTCCAATAGAAAGGTATGTGATTTCTGTCTTTTCCTTGAGATGGACAAGAATGTGGGCCCAGTATTTCTGAGTCACAGTGATTCACCAGACTGCCCTGGGAGTAGAAATCACCCTTCCTAATGAAGTTATGTGGACATTCCCACATAAATCAGAATAGGCCAATCATTTGAGCATGCCAATTTCTGTTACACATGGCCAGGAATACGAGAAGAATGTTCTGGCTGAGACAATTTCTTCTTACAACTGTCGTGGAAAATGAAATCAATTGTTACAGCATTGATTTCCTAGAGGAGTCAGATTATGCAAGAAGACTTTCTGTTTTTTACTCACATCCCTGTACTGTCTGCGAGACACTTATCCTTTCCTTTCAATCCATTTCCTTTGGTTTTCCTACGGATTAAAGACATGATGTGATTTTAAGTCCCACCATCCTTTTGTTCACAGGACATATTCTCTACCTTAAGTTGCTATGTGTAATAATCTCTAGAGAACGTTAAGGTGTTTTTTCATACTTCTAGTTGCTGAACTTACATTTCAAGATTTTAGATTCCATTTGGAAGCGGTTTAGTATTCCCTGTATTGTTTTTACTGGAAAACTTACCTATATAAAGTTCATGTGAAACAGATTCATTCTGTAGTAGGGTGTTCATTCTCATTTGACTCAACCAAAACGGTAGTGGAACAATGAAAGTAGAAGTGAATCAGAAACATGAGAATTAATACAGGAGTACATGTATTTGACAAATATAATAAGGCTTTTATAAATGAGAAAATGTATTTAATCCTTTACTAACTTTAAAATAATTAAGAATCTTTGAAAGTGTGGTTTAGAAATTATAAACTATAATTATTGTGTAATTAATTAAACTCTGGAATATTTTCAATGGAATCAGAGGTTCCATTGCCTGGATTTTAGCAGGATGATCCTAAGGAAGAAACTTTCAAGCTTTTCCAATGTCTTCTTTCCTTAAGACGAAAGATGTTAGATTGCTTTTAATGATGTGGATCTCTTGCAAAAGTGAGACTAGACTATCTCATTTGTTCATTCATTTCTCCATCAAGCAACAAACATTTCAAGGTATCTGCTCTGTATCAGGAAATGCTCTAGGTACTTGGAATACAAAACAGATGAAGATTTGTTCTATCATAGAACTTAACCTTCAGAAGCAGGTGAAAATCATAAAAAAAGGAATGCAATGATAGTAGTGTTATATATATGGATTGGAAATTCTCAAGCAAGTATAATTTGTCTTTAGACACCTTACCAAGTAGGATCCATTCTCCCTACTCGGTTATGTTGTTTTCAGTATATTGCTTATTCCAGAAGTTTAACCTTTCTCTTTCCTTTAAATGCGAACGATATTTATAAAGAGCCTACTATGTGTCAAACATTTAGACCATATCACATTCAGAGATATAGAGCCAGGGAGAGCTTACAGTATGTTGGCAATGACAGAAACATTTGCAAATGAACTGAAAGTACAGTAGTCCTGAGTCTGTTCAAGAAAGATGCCTAGGTTGCTGATTTCATATATTAAAGACCCAAACTTTGAGTTTGTGTTTGTGTGTGTGTGCATACACACATGAGTGTGATTGATGAGAGCCTAAAGAGAGACCGTATGAATAGAAGACAGCCTTGCACGCCAAACCAAGTTACAGAATGAGTGTTTTTTCCCAAAACGTCTTCTGAAGATTTTGTTGTGATCATTAACATCTCAGTTTGAAATGGCTTGCCACATGCTTAAAAAAATGTTAAACTTTTGAAGAATTTTTCTTATTTATTCTACTTGATACTTTGTTAGTCTTCCAGAAAATTCAAAGAATCATCTAGTAGTTTTATTGATTTGGGTATTTACAGTCTTGTATTTTCTGTAATACTGCCATTCCTCTTTCGTTACGGAGAACCATCCCATTTTTTGAGGTTCTTCGTACTATTGACTGCATTATGACATAACATAAGCTTGAAATCACAAAAAAATTTTTCCCATGGATGAAGAAAGTGAAGCTCAGGGAGATTAATCGACTTTTCTAATAGCAGATAAGTAAGTGGCAGAGCGGGCACGGGTTCGATTCAATCCAGTTAGCCCCAATTCTGTTTCATATTATCTGGCTTAATTCCTCGTTACATTTTTTTTTTATTTTTCAAGTGATAAAATTGAATCCAAAGTAAATCAGGTTGACAGACTAATATAATTATTATAATCGGGTCGTTCTGTACATGCAACATAAAATACTGGTATGTTCCCAACGCCCATTAATGCTGATTAGATTAGTAAAGAAGTGTCTCATTCAGAAATCCCATAATTATATTTTAAGTGGAATTTTTATGATACAGTTAAAAGCTTTGATTTTTACAGGCGCTCTCAAATAGTATTCTCATTCAATTATTTAGACCTCAAAGTTACATAATGCTGGAGGGTATAGCTGAATTAAATATACATTCTTTCTCTGTTTGAGATGTGTATTTATTTATGTGAAAAGCATAGTTACAGAAGAAGGAGAGGGAGTTAGATTGGAAGTGGGGCACCGGGGCTCAACCCATGCAGGAGGCAGGAACTACAGGTGCTGGCTCAAAGGGCAATGCTGTGGCATCAGCTCCACATACTTTATTTCTAATCTTTATAAAAACTGTATAGAACCCTCCACTGTATAAATGCTCTAGAGATATTTCGCCTTACCAATGACTGTTTTTTTTATGTGTTGCAACAGGTAGATTAGATATAATCCATAATTAAAGCTATGAGAAAATTCAATAAAGCACAGTGTTTTAAAAAGTTTTACTGTATTTTTAAGGCTGTGTTAACTACACTGATGTCTGAAACCATATGCGGAAATATTATCCAATTTTCTGTAATAAAGACAGTTCATTATGATAGCATTCGAATAATTTTGAGCATTATGTAATTTTTATTTAATTTTGTTTTGGAAGCAGCGACTCAACTTTTTTTAAAACCTCACATGAAGTAAAAAAAAAATGAAGCTTTTGAACTAAACTCTGTTAGCAACTCATAATTATATTTTGTAATTCTTATATACTATTTATTTTATAAAAAGCAAACATGCATTAAAATTTTTGTACTGCTTGGTTCTTCAGCTCATATACTAAAATTGGAACCATACAGAGAAGATTCGCATGGCCCCTGAGCAAGGATGACATGCAAATATTTTTTTTTTTTTTTGTAAAACAAGCAAGTCAAAATAGATTTCTTGAAAAGATGAATATCTCTAAAACACAGCTTACTATGATTCTTCCACAAAGCAATTCAAATTGATGGTCTATTCCTTTTAAAAAGAGTTCTAGTCTCATCATTAGATGAAATGATGTTGTGAATATTTCCTTGTGGGAACTTTATGTAAGCGACAGGGATTGATGGACCGGCACTTCAGATAATTGAACTGGTATGGAGTCAGCCAGATGTTTTCAGCTGGATCATGCCCACAGATGCAATTGCTTCATTAGTTGTTAATCTGTTGATTGCCACAATTGGCTGACATGGGGATATTTGAAGGTTTCCAATAAGCTGCCCTCTCTTTGGTTCCATAATTCCCAAAGATCACTAGGGTAAAGGGGACCTTCCTCCCACCCTAGAAATGTTTTCAAGGTAGCTATCAGGGCTGTTTGTCTTCCGTGCTCTTGGATGTGGTCTCTTCTGTGAGGTCAGAAGACTGGAACACGAGAGGCCACAGATGACAACAGAGCTCTTTCCACAGCTGGCTGCTGAGCGTGGGCAGAGCCTTACAGATGAACTAGCGTGTGGAGGTAGATGATATAAAACATCTGGCACAGTGGGGAGAAGTAAAAACAACGTGCCTTTGAAGATTGTTTTTTAATGATGGGAGGGGCGGTGGCGGTTCTGACTCCATAATGGGAAGGCAGATGGCTTCAGGCTCGCTCTTGCGTGAAATAAAGGAAAAATGTATGAGGAAAACCTCTGACCCTAGTCAAACTGCCTGATTTTGCTGAACGTTCATTTCCTTACTTATCCCTACTAAAATCTGTGTGAAAAGAGGGGAACGCGAAGAGAACATGGTGAATGAGAAAATTAAGAGAAAAATCGATTCCTAAAAATTTCTCTTGGATAATTTGTATACATCAGTATAATTTTGGCTGGTTGCTGAGGGGTCAGAAAACATGATGCCAAAGCAAGTGGGCGTTAATGTGTGTTCAGTCCCCTGTTATTTTTTACAGAAGTTTTGAAAGTTAATATAAAAATCGTATATCACTGAGATCACATGGTGATAAACACTTCAAAATGTGAGTATCAAATAGTAGATATAAAGCCATTTTTATCTCTTCACGGAATAGTAAGAAATAGCAAACATATCTTAGTGAACTATTTTTGATAGAGTAATGTTGTCATACTTTCTCATGTCACCTGACTTTGAAAATAAATAAAACAAGTAACATCATTCAGTTTCACCATACATAAATCATATGTTCATTGCATAGTTGCCATACAAAGAGGAATCTTTACAGTTGATTAATCTGATGAAAAGCAACTACTTAGTAGTAGGCAGTAAATTCTAGATACCTATTTCAGGAACAAAGCAGGTAGTAGTGGCACTGCTTTTTCTCAAACCATGCTGCCCTCCTCTGGTGGAGAAATAGCTTTTATTGAAGCCAAAGCTGAAATGGTGTTGCTTTTGTCATCCGTTGACCAGTAATGTGAGTGCTATATTCCTGTCTTTCCAATGGAGTTCATTCCAGGTATTTCTGATTAGTCACAGATCCGTATCGAATTGCAAGAAAGTCTAGGAGACATGGGTTGTTGACTTGTTTCTCTCTCTCTCTCTCTCTGTTTGATCTTTCTTGTTTGTTTTTTAGTTCTGCATGTAAGAAACAGCCTCATGTGTAGAGGAAGTATTTAACATGAATGTCCACTGCCAGCGATGGCAGATGCAGCAGAAGAAGTGGTGTATTGATATGAATGAGCCAAGGGAATTAGGGAAGACAGCCTGAAGGTTTCCATATTATCCAAAAAGTGGAATGGAAGAGGAAGAATGCAACTGGAAGATGAGGGATAAAGAAAATATTCAGAATCCGACTTAATTGTTTTGTGAAGTTTTATATTCTAGATTCAGTGGGCAGTGGGAAACCAGAGCTCAAAACAATGACCGAGGCAAAAATAGATCTTTTTAGAAGTTTTATCTGAAAAGTGATTGTGTCACTTTTGTTCAAGAATAACAGGTTCTTATAAGTAGCAATTATTTGGAGAGATACTCTCACCCCTTTGATTTGTGCCATATCGACTGAGGACACCAAAATATTTACATATTCCTTTTACTACTTAACACAGGGTTTAGCAGCACTGCTGCCACTAGGCTGAAACAGACATTTGTAATTCACCAATGAAGAAGATGCGATTTTGAAACAATGAAGGTTTTGGTGGGAGGATTGCTATTGAAAGACTTTATAGCAAAGGAATTTCTTATAATCTTTTTTTTTTTTCTTCTTTGTAATGGACAAGTTAGGGCAAATGGCAGGAACTCTTTGGAGACAAAGTTGTGAGCTAAGTACTCCTGGCGGTTTGTGATTTTGACAGGGAGGCATATTAGTTATTTTGAAGTTTAGGACCCTCAAGTCAAGAACTGAACAAAAAGGAATTTGTATTTGATTAACAATCAAATGCATCATCTCTTTAGTTGCAATGCAGTAGACTGTTCACTGAAACAGAGCTGTGGTGCACATGGAATGTACTTCAAGGTTTTTTGAACTGTATCTTCAATGCCACTCACCCAGTACACTCTTGAACTGCAGGTTTCATGGGGGTGGAGTCATCCAGAGATTCTTCACTGAGCTCCCAGTTAATGCCACTTGGCTCCAGATATCATTTTGAAAACAAGATATTAGAGAGTTTAACATCCTTTTATCCGACTAAGGAACTATTGAAATCATTGACATAGTCAGAAGAAGTGGTATAAAATCTGAATCAAGCGAGACAGGTAACTAAGGTCCAAGTACAAATTCTATAGCAAAAATAGCAGCTTAATGCTTGCTTTCATCTCATCCACTGCACAATTATCTGTACATGATTGGCTGGCTGGTGACATAGAGGTAACGTTAGGAAATACCCGTTCGCTAACCTTATCTTGAACAACTTTAACCCAGAATTTGATTAGAAAACACTTCTATTTATTCTGAGATACATACATATTAGTAGTAAAAAGGCTAATGTAAGGAAAATGTAAAGGAAATAAATTAGTTCTTCAATAGGGTCATCAGTTTACACTTACCTTTACCGGTTTACACTTTATCAGTTTACACTTTACCTTTTGGCTAAAGCAACATGTAGTGCCGTCCTTACATCAGGTTGATTTGCCAGATCTAACCAGGTAGATTCCAACTGTCTTAAAGGAGAAAAAAGTAACCTAGAAATATCTTCCAAGGGACCAAAAAAAAAAAAAAAAAATAAAGTGTGCTTTGCGGCAAAGTGCAGGACAAGAAACAGCTAGTTTCTTAGTAATGTACAAAAAAGTGGTGCCTTGTGACATATTTAGGCAATCTGCACTATAAACAATGACTGAAAATAAGATAATAGGTTCGCTCTTGATAACCCCTGAGGTTTCAGCAATAATTTCTTAGGCCTACTAACCGATGGGATTTGACAAAACCTAGAGACTGATCTAAAGCTAGCTCTTGTCCAAATTGTTATAAGGAAAAGTTTTTAAGACATTTTCTGACATCTCACAGTTTGGGGTAATCGTTAAAAGGAAGCAAGCATTGTCCTTCCGCCTTTGCAGAGCTGGAGCCACCAGCAGCTTTGCTCTCTTCACGAGCCTGAACTCTGAGAACCATTCACTCACTTTGGGTCACGATGTGCCGCTAACCGACTTCGTGACTTTAGGACAGTTAAAAATAAACACATAAAGGGTGTTGCATGATGCCAGCAACCTTAGATATGGATAAGGTGTGTGCAAAATGTGAGAAAAAAAGTGGAACAAGTAACAAGCAGCCTGTATTCATCATGGGATTGTTGCTGGTGTTGTATGGTTTGATGAGAGTTTGGTAGCACACAATGAAACCTTCTGTGGATGCCTAGTACCACTAATAAAGGACACCAACAGTAAGAAACGCAAGTCAAGAATGGGAAGTACTGGAGTACGGTGAAAGGAGAGGCTTCAAGTGAAAGGGCAGGGAAAAACAATCTATAAAAATAAATCTAAACACAGGAGCCCAGTGTGACAGCCTAGTGGCTAAAGTCCTTGCATTGTACATGCCAGGATCCCATATGGGTGCCCTAATACCAGTCAGCCCCACTTCCCATCCAGCTCCCTGCTTGTGACCTGGGAAAGCAGTGAAGGATGGCCCAAAGCCTTGGGACCCTGCACCCGCGTGGGAGACCTGGAGGAAGTTCCTGGCTCCTTGCTTCAATTTGGCTCAGCTCTGGCTGTTGCAGTCACTTGGAGAGTGAATCATCGAATGGAAGATCTTCCTCTCTGTCTCTCCTCCTCTCTATATATCTGACTTTCCAATAAAAATAAATAAATCTGTTTTTAAACACCTGAAAATGGACATACTAGCCTAACAAGGCACCCCAAACTGACCTACCTACCTAAAAGAAACCTTCTTCCAGATGAGTGTAATACAAAGATAATGCGTATCATCTGGGTGATCCTGCCACTGTGGCAGCCTAGGTCGTTTCAGAGTAGATAAAGTAGGAGAAGAAGATATTTTCATCCCAGCCTTGAATTGTCTTATCTGCCCTTAGACTTGTCCAAAAGAATTAACTTTCTTTTTTTTTTTTTTTTAATTATTTATTATTTAACTTCAGTAATTACATTGTATTATGTGACACAGTTACATAGATACTTGGGTTCTCCCCACCCCTCCCCAAACCCTCCCACCATGGTGGATTCCTCCACCTTATTGCATAACCACAGCTCAAGTTCAGTTGAGGTTTCCCCATTGCAAGCGTATACCAAACATAGAGTCCAGCATCTTATTGTCCCGTCAAGTTCAACGGTTTCTTAGGTATACCCTCTCTGGTCTGATGACAGAGCCAGCAGAGTTAACTTTCAATAGCTATTGGCCTAGCGGCACAAGGGTCCTCAACGTACAAATTCTAACACAGATGGTCCTGAAGTATTTTTGGAAAATGAAACAAAAATATTTTATTTTGGTACAAGTTTGAGATTTATACATATGAGGATATCTTAAAAAACCGTTGAAACAATATATGACATGAAAATAAGCTTATTTTTAATTCTATTTTCCATGGACTTTTTGAAGTACTCTCCCATGATAAAAGTCTACTTACTCAAAAAAAAAAATGAGATCTAAGTTGCATTTCAGCAATAAAAGCTAATTAACTCAGTGTTCCTTGGTCCCACTGCTTAGAATTGAAACACCACTAGAGGTGCCTTCTTTGAGATGTCAGTGTCCTATAATGAATGTGTTAATTCATATTACCAAAAAAGAGAAATCTGCTTTACTCATGTCTTAAAATAATGCATATGCTATTTTTGATTGCTATTAAATTAGGAGACTGCTCTGGAGCTATTTTTCATATCACTAATATCTTAAATTGCACAATAATTTTGGTGGATAGAGACCGTTGTGTAGAGATAGGGACATATTTTCTCATTAATGCATTCCTTCGGAAGATGTCATAGCTTAATTATCTCTCAACTTTGCCTTTCTGCTTTGTTTGTGAGGGCTACCGTGTATCAACATGGGGAAGACAAATGGTTCCGGGCCCTGAAGAGCAAAGAGAAACCTTAGTCACACCATCAGCTTTGTATACACATGGTCTAGTTTCTTCCACATCATTTACTCCACAGCACATGGGTTCTTGTGACACTCATCCTTGTGGGTGGTAGGTACTCCCAGCTGAGAGCAACTTATTGGTTCTATGAGTAGAATCAACATTAGGTTTACCTTTATTGCTGTATCAATAATGAACTTGATGAAGGGGCCTCAGATCTCACTATGAGCAATGAAAATTTCAAGTGAACACACCCACTGTGACCTCCTGAGGCAGATATATGAAAGGGAAAGAACAGAGAAACCCATCTGAATAATTGATTATTTTACGATTTTCATTGTATCCATTTTACAAGCATATAAACAAAACACCTGACAAAAATACTAAGGGGTCTATTGCACATTCAACCAATGAAATCATTTGCCCATTAAGCATCAGCATAGCAGATTTTCACCTTCTTATCAATAATGAGATAAATTTGCAAGTGACTTGGCTATGGCTGGTATGATGGCATTGCACATTAATCCTCCATCTGAAGGGCTAGTGTCCCATAGAGGCGATAGTTCATGTACAAACTGCTCTACTTCTGTCCACCTCCCTGCTTATGACCTGGGAAGATGCTCCAGACCCACAGGTCCTTGAACTCACATTGGAGACCTGGAAGGAGCTCCTGACTTTACATCTTCTAAGAGTGGGCCTTTGTGGTTATTTGAGGAGTGGACCAGCTGATGGAAGATCTCTCCCGCCCCCTCACCCCCCAACCCCATTTCTCTTTCTCTCTCTTTCTCCCTTTCTCTGTAAATCTGCCTTTCAGGTATAAAAAAAAATCTGTTAGGATTCTAAAAAAAAAAAAATCTGTGGTAGAATTCTAAAGAAGCTTGTTGAATATTGAAAGCTACTATAAAACATGTTGCTTTAGTTTTAGGCACAAAAGACTAATGGATTTTAGAAGCATTGTTGAAAATTCTAATTATCTATGTACTTCCTTTGGTGAGAAATACTTCAAAGTGACATGCTTACTTTATTTTCTCATTCAAATGACACTATTGCATTAAGAGGTACTTATCCAATAATTGAAATGATGTTCACACTTGAGTGGGCATGACATGTACTTAGGATCCTAAGACTTGGTTATGGTGTCTTTCAGTGTTATATTGAAGTAAATAGTAATTAAAATAAAAACCCTCAGTTAATGGTAACTGAATCAAAGCAACTTGATAGTAGGAATAAATTCTGTTTTTATAACTAATAGATATTCTCATATTAAGCAAGATATGCACATAACCCTTGTATGTTTAACATGTATGAGTTGAATCATGGTTTTATTTTTTTAAAAGATTTATTTATTTTTCTTGCAAAGTCAGATATACAGAGAGGAGGAGAGCAGAGAGGAAGATCTTCCATTCGATGATTCACTCCCCAAGTGACTGCAACAGCCAGAACTGAGCCGAATTAAAGCCAGGAGCCAGGAACTTCCTCCAGGTCTCCCACGTGGGTGCAGGGTCCCAAAGCTTTGGGCCGTCCTCGACTGCTTTCCCAGGCCACAAGCAGAGAGCTGGATGGGAAGTGGGGCTACCAGGATTAGACCCAGTGCCTATATGGGATCCTGGCACGTTCATGGAGAGGACTTTAGCCCACCACCCTGGACCCTAATATGGTTTTAAAACAACTATCCCTTTTGAGGTTTCTTAAAAAGCTTTAGAATGCTCTTTTAAAAATTCATTATGAATATTTTTTAAAGACAGAAGAGGAGCGAGAGAAAATAAAGGAGAGAGAGAGAGACAGAGAGAGTGACCCAGACTTTCCACCTGCTACTAGCACACTCTGCAAAAGCACACAATAGCCAGAGTTGGACCAGGAGAAAGCAGGGTTTCGAAACTCAGTGCAAGTCTTCCACATGAGTGAAAGGAACTGAAGTAGCTGAGCCTTTCCACAGAGCATGTGTTAACAGGAATTCAGAAGCAGAGTTACAACCCAAACCCAAGCACTCTGATGTGGGTCGTAAGTCTCCCAAGCATCAGTGTAACCACCATTCCCAAGTGCCTCCCTGCTGAAAGTTCTGTTTCTTTAAAGATTTGTTTATTTTTATTGAAAGACAGATATATAGAGAGGAGGAGAGACAGAGAGGAAGATCTTCCATCTGATGATTCGCTCCCCAACCGGCCTCAACAGATGGTGCTGAGCCAATCCGAAGCCAGGAGCCTGGAACTTCATCCGGGTCTCCCATGCAGGTGCAGGGTCCCAAGGCTTTGGGCCATCCTCGACTGCTTTTCCAGGCCACGGGAAGTAAGCTGGATAGAAAGTGGGGCTGCCGTGATTTGAAGCAGCACCCCTATGGGATCCTGGCGCATGCAAGGTGAGCTCTTTAGCCACTAGGCTACTGAACCAGGCCCCTGAGGTTCAATGTTTAGCAGTAATATCAAAATAGCATTTATAAGTAGTCTTTGATAGAGTTATTTTATCATTCTTTATCAAACATTTATAATGCACATATGTATGCCTTATTCTGTGGATGGTACTATGTACGATACAGACACTAAGTTGACTGTGAACAAAGCAGCTAAAGTCAACCATTCATTACACAACGAGCATCCTACGTCCGAAGTTTAGATAATGTTAACCATTTGATCTAATTGAGAAATTAGTGGCACTAATGCGTGTAAATCTGCAGACTGATTCAGGTATTTCCTAAATACAAGTTCCATATATAAAGTTTGCGAAAGTTTTATAAATATAATCTTTGATGTCTTGAAAGGTATAGTTTTGAACATCACAATTAGAAAATAGCAGAAAGAAAGTACTACGGGCTGAAATCAAATTCTAGAGAAATGTTACTTCCAGCTCTGATAATTTGTCATTTTCAGTCTCAGATCCATCCAACATTTACCTCAGATCGTTTACAACATGAGACCAAAGCTGAAGGTTGACAATGTTTGACATGGATTCCTGGATGTTAAATATAATTTTTTGAAAGTTAGACTGTCTCTCCATATTTGTTGGGAATTTATCAAGTTAGCTCAGGACAAATGAGTGTTTCTAAGGATGGGACATTTTTCCCCTTCCCTCAGCCCTTCTTAAGCTCTGGATGCAAGCACACTTGTACACACATGCTGACATCAGCAAACTAAGGAGATAGAAATAGCTGTATATAGAAGGTAAAGAATATTTCCATTCAATCTACAAGACACTGCATTTGAATAGCAATTCCCCAAGTGATATGGATTCATTTTATGTCATTTCTATTATGAAAACATTGTTGTTTCATTAACCAGCTTCTGTGTAAGTTCATAGCCTTCCATACTGCTTATAGGTGCTAAAACGTGCCTGGCATACATAAACTCAGAGAGAAATTTATTCCAGAAATCTTAAAATTTGACAGAGAGAAAAGTCAGGCATAGGAAATTAAAGAATGAGTTAAAAGCGTATTTTAAAAGTTATACTGATTGATTATCATTAGAAAGTTTTTACATGATTATTGGAAGAAGCATTGTAAGAAATGGTGCAACATAGACCAGAAGTACTTTGACTCTTCATATAAAGAAATTGGGGGTGGGGGAAGGACCAGGGAGATTCTTCCTGTTGTTTGTGCTTGATTATCGATAGCTTTCTTACCTTTTACGTATATTTTTATATTGCTAATATTTCAAATGCAAGGTTTACTAAGGCTCTACTTGGGGGGAGGGGATTTTCCAGTGTGTTATTTGTTCTAACACAGGGTAGATTAATCAATTAAAAGTAAGGAGATCATTAGAAAGAGTCCTGAACTCTTCAGAAAATCTCTTGAAGTTAGCCCATTAAAAACAGATACATGGCCTGTTTGCATTTAACAGAATGCAATGTGATTGTTACCCAGAAGGTAATACTCAATAGGAAGTCAGGATAAGCACAAGTCATTGAGAAACAGTATAAAGAACATTTAGCTAATTGTTTGACACTAACGAACTATAACTTTGACGTGCTAGCAGTCTGACAGGTGACACAGAAATGATTGATGCATAAATAAATACGTTGAATACACCTCATTAATTTTAGGGGGTGTTAATATCACCTGGGGCTTGCTAACAAACAAATTCAGGGTCCACATCCCAGAGATTCTGATTTTAGATCGGCTGTTGCTGCTACTTCTTGCACAAACTGTAATTTTAGGCACTGACTTAGGAACCTGACCACCACAGCTCCGTTCTCACAGTGAGTTATCATCAGCATTCATGCTCTGGTATTGATGTAAGTTTTAGGGTAGCTAGATTTCCCCTTCCTAGGAGAGAAGCTGCACATGTTTTATCTCAGTTGCCAGTGGTCTTCCAGTTCCGTTGGAAAATGAAACTATTGATGAGCTCTTAAAGACTTAAAATTTCTTTCAAGTATTGGCAGAATATTAATGACCCAGATGCTTAGCGGGCCTTCTGTGAGATATATTTACTCCACACATGATAAACATTGGAAACTTCACCCAAATGGCTGATGGAAATAGAACATGGAAGCCAAACTGTCTCTTTGTCTTCAGTGGGGGCAGTTTTGTTCTGTAGAGGCAGGGGCTAGCATGGGACTTAAGCTCATATCAGCTATTTGGTCCCTGTGCTTTTCAGTGGAATCACAGCATGCAACAATATTTTCCTTTGCAGCTTAAACATTGTGCAAATCCAGACATCCGGAGATGCTAAAATGAAAAATCTGTTTCCCTTTGCTTTGCCATTTCCAAAGTGGACTCTGTCAGACAGTACATTCTGTACATTTCAAGTCAGTGAAATTAGCCTTAATGTGTTGGCAACATCTGTCACAAAGCACTCTTCAGCCCATGGCTTAAACATACTCAGTAGGAATGGATTTGACAATGCATTTAATGAGGCACAATTATGGTTGAGGGCCCTGGTTTTGCCTTAGCAACCATGAGGTTTTCCCTCTTTTCAAAAAATTTGTTTCCTGCAATACTAAAAAGCAGATTCTATAATCTTGGACAAGTGAAGTGACTGGCAAGCATTGTTCTTTGTAATAGGTAAGCAACACACAAGGTTTGGAAGGCCCTTCATTGCCTGTAATAAAACATCATCAAGAAAATTTATTCCTTGAGGTGTTCTTGTCAATGACATCCAGCTTACTCATTAGATGTCTTCCACTCCCCCTAAATTAAAGACTTTATGTTCTAAATAATGTGGGGAAATGTTTTATTCATTGAGCATTTTTACAGTATGTGCAAGGAAGTATAGTCCTCCATATCTTTAAGTTTCCTCCGTTTATCTTTTACCTATTTGCAGCAAGTGGTTGGCTTAGGAAAGGAACATTTTTTAACATCGTTTCCCACACTGTGCCTACTGCTGCTATTTCCGTTTTCGAATTATGTCAGGTATCTTCCCTGTCTTCCCTTTGACTGACAGGTTTCTGATTTATACACAGAAGCGACACTCAATCCTTGCCTTCCATAATCAAATGAATCCCTTAACACCTCTTTCTGTGAAAACACAGTGCTTCCTAACTTAATTTCAAGTACAGGCGCACGAACCTTTTTTTTTAAGGTTTTTTTTTTTCTTATTGCAAAGTCAGAGAGGAGGAGAGACAGAGAGGAAGATCTTTCGTTTGTTGATTCACTCCCCAAGTGGCCGTGACAGCCGGAGCTGAGCCCAATTGAGGCCAGGAGCCAGGTACTTCCTCCAGGTCTGCCACGCGGGTGCAGGATCCCAAGGCTTTGGGCCATCCTAGATTGCTTTCCCAGGCCACTAGGTCACCCTGCCGCCCTGACCCTTCTATTTTTACACATGAATTGTGATTGCTATGTCACAGGCTCACTGGTCTCATTTGCATATTTCCTTCCAGAGACCAAAGTGTGACACACATACCCAGATTAGTTGGACAACCTCTAGATTGTTGAGAAGAAGGCACCCATAGCAAACACGATTTGGTGCTTATCACTAGTGTGTAGGAATGATCCTGTGCGGGACTAGAGCAGACTGATTAGAACAAAGACTCACCTGCATGTTAGAATGTCCAAATAGCTTAGATCTCCAATTCAAGACAAGAAATTCAGACTTGCACACGAGAAGATCAAAATGTTGTGACTGTGCCGGTTTGGCTTTCCGAAGTTGCTTCAAGATTTCCATCCTTAACTCTGAGGTTGTTCTGTAATGTAGGCTTAGGTGATTTAAGAAGACCCCTAGTTCTTCTTAATGAGCTTACTTCTGCTCTGGCACAACAATTACGAAGGTCAGTAAGTACTCATTCTTAAAGGGAAAAAAATGAAGATGCTTTATAAGCTATTCAGGCAGCAGGGAGAAAAAGTGATGTGGTATAGTTGTAATTATATATAACAGCTTGTCGTAGCATATCTTTCATTGAAGAAGTATTTTAGTGGATGACAGCTCGCAGAAGTATCAAGAAATTCAGAGAATACAAATGTACCGCCATGCGTATGTACAAGCTAAAAATCTATAAATCTGCATGTGTTTCCTCATTAATTCTCACTCAGAAATCCAAATGTCACTTGCTCATCAAGCTTTTTCAAATATTTGACTCAATTTTTGTTTTCTATCAAAATTAACCAGAAGGAGGTCATTGAGGAGGTTCAATGGTTTCCTGATCTCTTATCAGCCACACTCAGGAAGTTGAATTTGATAAAACCATAAGAGGATGATCGTCCCATGCAAAATCTCACTTCAGGAAACAGTTCCCTAGGGGTCGCTGAGTGCTGAATCAGACCTGACTCTGTTTCTACAAATCATCTACACACAGGGAAGGAAATATGACATAGTCAGCTGGATGATATTTTAGACAAAGATTAGCTGATTCAGACAGATAACCATTTTATAACTGGGTGTTTTAATGGGCCCAATATGCAATAAGGTCACCCTTTATTACAATCTTTAAAATTCGTCACTGGAATTATATAATTTCAAAGAATCCATGCACCTTATTTTTGTTTTTGTTGTTACAAATTGCACCTTTTTCCAAGTTAGCTCATTGAAGGAGAAAAGTAGAAGAGGACTTAAACATGACTGTGCCTGGCTCCATTTTCCTCTATCCATATGACCCCTTGTGTTTGAATGCAAGATTTAAACACATCTGTTATTATTATATTGCCAAGAGTTAAAATAAATCTAAAGATAAAGATAAACTCTATAGGTATATCTTTCCTAGCATCTGACAAAAAAAAAAGCTTGACAGGTTTGCTCTTTCTGTGTTTTTTTAAAAGATTTGTTTTTATTGGAAAGGTAAATCAGATTTGTGGAGAGAAGGAAAGACAAAGAGAAAGGTTGTTTATCCATTGGTTTATTCTCCAAATGGCCACTACAGCCGGAACTGAGCTCATCTGAAGCCAGAAGTCAGGAGCTTCTTCTGTGTCTTCCACATGCATACAAAGTCTCACGGCTTTGGGTCATCCTCTGTTGATTTCCCAGGACATTAGCAGGGAGCTGGATGGGAAGTGCAGCAGCTGAGGTACAAACTAGCACTCTATGGAATCCTGGTGTTTTTACAAGACCATTGAGCCATTACACTAGGCCCTTTTCCTGTAAATTTTAATGTATCAAAAAACATACATATTCAGCCTGCTTTTCTAAAGTTTAGTATGCACTATTCTTGTGTAAAAATATAGGAAGGTAGGAAATAGACAAAATATATGGGAAATAGTAAACTTGATTTTTAGATCATCAATACCAGATATTAATATATTCTTCAGTGATGAAATCCACCAGGGCTTTCACCGTTCCCTCAGAGATAGATTATATTTGACTGATCAAGAATTATCTTAAGTGAATCATGGATGAAAAGCATAAAAAGCAGTGAATCTTCATCAATGTGCTTCTTAATGAGAAATGTTCAGAGTAATTGGAGAGAGGGTATATATTATATAGGAGGTGGTGCTCCACATCCATTGTGGGTAGTGTAGACAGCGGGCATTTAAACACATCTCGGAAGAATCACATCAGAGAAGAGGAAGCTTTTAGTGTGATGTTCATATAAGCACAAAATGATGTGGATTTACTCACTGAACCAAGTTTGAGTTAGCTTTTTCAATAATTTGCTTACCCGTGAACACTGCTTGTTGCATTATCTTTGCAAACATTCCTTTCTGTGGAGCATGTGGTCAGCTGTATGTTGTTTGTGTTTTTAGGGTGCTGTGATTACACCAACAATGGACCATCCTATGTCAATGCAGCCCACGAACATGATGGGTCCCCTGACGCAGCAGATGAATCACCTTTCATTGGGCACAACAGGAACGGTGAGTGGAAGAGTTCTGCTTGGTTTAATCGGATTGACCCCTTTGATCAGCTACAGCATCCTCTGATTCCACCAGCATTGTCTGCAAATTGGTACAGCACCGTTGACCAACACACCTTTCACGCTCTAGTATGAATAAGCAAATTCCACATGTATGTCCAATTTAAGGGCATGTTTATTCACCATGGTTAAACGAAGGGGCCCTTTACATTGGTTTTAAATTTTAGTCATTTCCATTTCTTATGACGTAATGCACCAGGTATAATAGCTGTTTTTGCAGAAGTTTCCTTTTTTTCACACACCTACAAATCTAGACCCTGGGATTTAATATACTTAAGTCTCATTTTTCTTTTCCCACATTTAACAATTCAACCAATAGATTATTCCTAGCTTATCTGCAAGAAAAGGGGCCAACTCCATGCCTGACAGAAGGAACTTTTTATTTCCTTCGATGTATACACCAGTAAGAAGCGAGACACAGCTTGATGTTATTGAGTTTCTCTGCTCTTTCTGTGGGTACGTTGATAAGGATGATGGTGAAAGAAGGAAGGGCGTTTAATGTGCTTCATCTTTTGCATCAAAGCATTTTTCACTAATCCTTTTCTGCTTACAAAATAAAATTATATTAAAATGCCTTTAACAGCTTTGGCTTCGTACCAGTAAGGCATTTTTTTTTAAGAGGGGCACTATTTTTGTTTTTTTTAAGACAGTTTCCCTGTGTTCAAGGAAATAGATATCCAAATACTAAGTAGAATACTAAGCTCATTATAGAGACCAGTAGAAACAGCACAGACAGGTTCTTATGTGACACTAGCAATGCTAGTTTCTTTTTCCATAAACATTAGTATAGATACTTTTCTCACTTTTAACTATGTAAAAAAAAATAAAAGGCTTACAAATTTAACAATTTAAATACTTTCAACAGAGCACTGGGCTAGAAATCACAAATGCTAGATTCAGTTTGCTTTCAGTCCAGTTGTTTCTCACTGTCCTTTGAAAATAGGGTCTTCTGGCCTCTAGTCCTCCTTCAGTTGAATTATTGAACTCGATGATACATGGGATCACTTCCCTGACATAATTTCGTATTTAAGCCTATTCATTCTTAGACTCTTAGCCTCTTTTTTTTTTTTTTTAGATGCCATCTGCAAACACTACAAAACACCATGCCCATTAAGTATGTATCAGGAGTTTACCTATACCAATGGCTCAGTTGCCAAAAACATGTTGTTGACTCATAGGCCTTTTGCGGTATACGAAGCTTCTCACATATGCACTGAGTCTTCTATAATCCATGCTAAACAGCAAGAGAACTCATATACCTTCAAGAAAAGAGTCACTTTGCCTCAGTAACAAAGTTCAGTTCTATGTACATGAGCACAGTACTCATGTCGAAGGCTTCAGTTACTGAACCTGTAAAAAGCAGTTGATGACTGTTGACTGGTACAAATGCTTTGGATATATCAAATGTTTTCTTAGGTTTCTGATGAAGATTTTTAGAAGCCATATTGAAAACTAGTTTTAATGATGCATGGTGATACAAGCAGATTTTCATCAGGGATATAGAGCTTGAAGATGTAGTATTATTTCCCTTTTATTAACGTAGGTAGAGTCAATTTTAGTATTCAAAACAAGCCAGCTTCAAGAACAGTGTTGCAAGGCCAGTAGTTTCTCAAGTTCCTGTTGCAGGCAGCTCTCCCTGCCCATTGCTTTTCCCTTCAATCGCATACATGCTGAACCAGGGAAATAATATAATTTTTTCTGTATTTAATGACAACCTGGAATCTGCTAAAAGAGGAAAGCTAAAGTTAGGTAAAACATAGAAAGAGACCCTCTTTAGATTTGACATGTTTAAATCAAAAGCAAAGCTAGCTGAGTTGCTCAAGTTCAGGTCTGTGAATATTAAAAATAAAAGAGCTACATTAACTGAGTATAGCACCAAATCCTCTCATGAATAGGCTAATATACATTGAATAGACTAAGAATTGTAAGTTATTATTCAATATATATTATGACTGTGCATTTGAGCATTTACAGCAGAACACATTTATAGGAGATTGCTTTTATCTGGCAGGAAATAGTTAATAATAATTAAATAATATGACACCAATTTTCTTAGTGATGTGGCTTATTTTTAATATCAACTGTCCTCTAGATTTTTAATTTTTTCATTCTTCATTTTCACTCACATATGCACTAGATAATGTAACTATTATGAAAATATTTTAAAATTTAAAAAGGAGGTCTGGAGAAATAGAAAATGGTAGTCTAACTTTGTTGCTTTGTTCAACAAAACAACACTAGATGTGTTAGTTTCCAGAAAATTATTTTTTTCTCAAACTGCTACTTTGTGATATGCCAACACAGGTTCTATTTTATTTGGATTTTCTTGGTCATTTAAGTGACTGCTATGTAGTTAAGTGTGTATTTTTTAAATCAGATTTTCTTATCTGATTGAATTGTTGCAACATTTTCATTGGCTCAGGGAAGGAACCCATCAGCATGGATGACCCATAGGCTTTGGACTCAACATTAAATTCAGTTTTGTTTTCTGTCTCTGCCCTGTTACTACCTCTGCATGTTCAGGCAGCTTACTTAACCTCTTGGAACTTTCATTTCCTCTTTTATGAAGTGGAGTGACAATGTTTACATACTAGGGGTGTTTAGATGTTACATGAAATGATAGCTATAACCTACAACACACAGTGGGCATTTATTCAATGAACTGCCCATTCCTCTCATGGCTTCTAATTGGTGGGGGACTCATGCAAGATGGCAGAAAGAATACAGCATCCACAGGAGACAAGACGGATTCCTTTAAAACCTCCACTTCAGCTACTGATGTAATCCCCTAGGATAATGATTGTGATTCACATTAAAGCAAAATATATTTCAAAATCATTAAGGCACTCCACAAATGTCCTGGAAAAAATAGTATTACAGAAACAGATTTATTTTGGTGCAAAAAAAAAAAGTTCAAATCCATCCACATTTTCATGAGCCGATTTCCAGGCACTTTTTGAAGATCATTCTCTCATCAAAATTTCTCTATGTTTGCTTACATCATAAAGAGTCATATCACGAAAACTTATGATGTTAGAGATTATACTTTAGAAATTTCCAGTGCCATAAGAATAAGCTCTCTGCCTGAATATTGGACACATAAATGGGAATGTGGTGTCTTTGGTATCCTGAAACATACAAGGTTTGTCTGGAAAAGGCAGACAGCATCAACTCCAGACAGCTATTGCTACAATGATACATGGATTTGGAGCAGTCCTAGCTCCAAGATTTTCAAGATAACATAAATACTTGGAGTTTGATATAAATTCTCAAACACTTGAATATTGTACCCAATTTCCCCCACCCCCCAGCAACTCCCAATTTGTCTATGAGGTTTTCCTGGTTCTCCTCCAAATTCTTTGGCCATTGTTTCTTTTTTCTTGAATGGGTGTCTGAGCTGGGGTTTCATTTTTAACTTATTTTTTTTCATTCCTTATGCAATGTCATTAACTTTCATGGTTTGAAACCCTGTTTTTGATGCTAACAACTCCTAAACCTGAGCCCCCAATGCTAACCTTATCTTAGCATATTAAACCTCTTTATGGAACTATTTACTAAATATCTCCATATAAATCTCCCTTAGACATTTCAAAGTTAGCATGACCCGCACTAATCTCATGAGATTCCTCCCAACTGAGCGCTCTTCCTCTTTGTTTCTGTTCCCTGTTTCCTTATAAGCTAATGTCATGAGCATTTACCCAGCAGGAAAATCACACCCCCAGAATTCAGTCCACACCCTTAACCTTCCCTCTCCTCACCATGTGCAGTCATTGATCAACAACTCAGAATTTTGTTTAATACGTTTTTGTCAAGTGCATCCTTTCTCTCATATTTCCAATATTTCTGTCTTGGGCCTCATTTGATATATTGTAATATGCTGGTAATTGCTCTTTCTGCTTTCATTCTCAATTTTCTCCAGTCCATTTTGACCATGCTGCCACAGAGAGATAATTAAAACACAGGACAGTCTCTGTCTCCTTTCTGTACTTTTTCTTAGTCATTCAGACACCTGAGGTCATTGACATCCTGCCAAGCAAGACATGAGCTAGTTCAGTCAAATTGAGAGAGGGACCTCAACTCCAGAAGAGATGAGTTCCAAGAACAGATGAGAGTGATATCCAGTGAACGTCCTAGAGTATTCAGTGAGCAGGGCTAAGAGCTGGAGCTGGATTAGAATGCGACACTTTTAGAAGGAGTTGCTTTGGCCTTGGCTTCCATCCTCTTTGCCTTACATATTCTCAATCAAGGAATTGTACTGAGCCAAAGCTCTTTTTTTCCATCTTCCCAATAACAGATACATTTGGTCCTGAATAACCCCAGATTTTGAAATGGGTGCTATTTGGTTTAACATTTCTCTACAATTTCCCATATCAAAAGTTTGCACTTAATTCTTTATCTGTTTTTAAGTTGAATAAAATCCACACTCCTAAAAAACATAATGAACTTTATGCAAGCAGTATACTCACTTTATCCCAAGGCTGTGCTGACCTTGAGAAATTTTTGTGGCTTTTCTGCTTTTGTTTATTTTTTGGTCACAGGATTTCCTTGATAGCACCAAAGCTGCATTGTCCCTAATTTCTTATCACTGTGCTGTAAGCTTTCGCAGAAACCGCTGGGGATTTTACAGTGTCACAAGAAACCTCTGCATTGCATGACCATCTTGTTTTACAAGTTGCTTATCTCCTTCTCATTTGTTCAGTGGCTGGTCACCACTGGCTTACAATGTCACCAACATCTGTTGAAAGAAATTGAAAATTTCTATTCTGCAGGCACCTTGCCTATCATGTTGTTTGTGTGTGTGCTCCAAGCCACTGATGATTTGTGAAGCATTGGTTTCACATGGTAAAACAATGGCCATCCACAAAGTAAAATTGTGCTCCATTCGGTGACTGCTGTTCCATAACATGGTGGAGTCATGCCATCCCTTCACTGCTGTGAAACTGCTTGGAGATTGTCTTTTTCCTCACTATTCGATATGAATACAAATTTTACGACGAGAGTTATAAAAAGAATCCACAGGCTGTGATATGGAAATATTGTGTATGAATTAATGGAATAAACATTAGTGAATACATCTCTTCAAATTATTTTCAGGAAAAAAATACCAGTTAATTCATAATGATCACAGCGAGATACAGAGAAAGAAGAAATTGTAATAAGTATGTTAGGTCTTATTGTAAAATGACATCATTCGCATGTAGTCTTGTTATATAAACAGTGAACGAGTGAGCATTAAAAGAGAAAGTCTAGTGTTTTATGAAATGATTTATTTCCTAATATTGATTTTTGTTGTTACAAATTGGATTGTGAGCTCAAGTAAATTAAAAACACAATAGAAAAACTGTATTAATTAAAATGACAAAAAAAACCAAAGATTGCTATTAAAAGAGTATATTCAAATTATACTCAACATTTAAGAAACTATTGTCGAGGGAAATATATATTTATATACATGCATGTATACCACACACACATATATATCCTTCAGAAAATATCAAAATAATAAATAATAGAAATTCCTGAAAGAAGTGTAGAGAAAAAGTGTTTTCAAATGCTGACCCTATAAGGATAGTAATTTATATCTGTGTGTCAGTTAAATGGCAAGATGGAAAATTAAGGCACTTCAACACATTGTACTGGTGGACCCCAGCCATAAACTAAAATGCTATGCAGCATAAAATCAGTAATTCAGGAAAGAGTTATAACCATAAGTTTAAAAAAGTTATATGAAGATCTGCACATGTGGAAAACAATATCAATTATTAACAGTATTTATGAAATAAAACTATGAAGAAATACAAAAGAAATGTGGTTATTTCTGTGTTGTGGAATTAGGGGTTATTCTGTTTTAATCGCTTATTTTCTACATTCTCTGACTACTCAATACAACACAGTATTTATTTTATTTATTTTTAAATATCATTTAAAAATTCTAGTAAAATAAATGGAATAGTCCAAAATTTAACTCATCTTTTTGCATTACTAACTTGTTTTTTCAGTTTTTCCCCCCGAAGGAACTAGAAATTGCTACCAATATCCAATATTAATAGAACATTTGAAGATACTTTAAAACTTACATATTTATATATTTGAAGATTATAATCAATTCATTGCTTCACTTCCTTATTGCAAAAAACAAAAACCACTTCATGCCCATGGTTAGCTTGCATTTGAATTGGTTGATCAATGTTCACTTATGTTGGTCAAGGTGCTTTGCAATATTCATGTTCCAATCTGCCTTCCCACATCACAGAGAGAGAGATTAAGACCATTCTACTTAATATCTCCTTGCAAGAAGATGCAAGTGAGAAATTTGTGATAGCCCCTAAAAGTTATTAAGCGGGTAGAAAAATAGCATTGAAACTTTTAACTGTTAAAATGGGATGCAATTTATATGAAAAAATACAAGTTTGTGCAAGAACATTTCCTAAAACTATGCTTTGGCATGGCATTTGAATGTGAGCAAATAACAAATCCATTTTATACTGTTTACCCCTCTTCCAGGTGAGTTGGGACGAGATTAAAATTTTCTGCTTGTAAGAGGGGCACTGAGAGCAGTGATCTCTGGCCAAAGAAAGTATACTGAGCAGATGTCTTTTTCATCTCCAAAGCAGTTCCAATTTGTCCTATCTAACCAAATGTCAAACTGACTGCCATGCAGTTTATTTAAGCTTCTTCTACATTTGTCACCTTCAACATCATCTGGTCAGTAGGTTCTGTTTCATGTGTGTCTGCTCCCACACTTATCTCACATTAAAATCCTTGACCTTGAACCAAACCCCCTTCTGGTTTGCTTCACAGGCGACCAAATGGGATCAGAGCTGAAGCTCAAATGACCATGAGCCCTTGGCTTCAAAAATGCATTTACCTTCATAGACTGGGAGAATGTGGGACATGTACATATTTCTTTTACATTTCTGTTCTGTCTTTGGTCCTACAGGACTTTATTTCATAGCATTACTGGGCTATGAATACCTGAACTGCCTCATAAAAAATCTCTTGGGTCAGCCAGAGAGGGTAACTGATTCAATGAGGAAAATAAACATGTTCTGGGACTCACTATTCGGTCATGGAAGATCACACTGACTAAGAACCTGGTCAACGTGGAAATGGAAACCAACCATGGTATTTGCTGTAAACTGAGGATTGCAATGCCTTGACCACTTGAAGACCCAGGGGTTAGCTGATCACAGCACACACGTCTGGCCTCTCCACATTGTAGAACTAAGATTCTATTTTATTTTCTTTTGTACTTCATTGCATTCTTTCTCATGCTCTTTTCATTCAAAGATTCAATCCCAAGACAGGATTATGATACTCCACCAGCTGTTGTGTCAGGTAGGAAAATTCTAATTCCTTTAAGGCTTCCTTGGAGGGGTGAGATGGCGGTTGCCTGGTTTTCTCCAAAACTCTTTAAAGCAGTGATCCTCAACAGGGATGGGCAGTGGCAACTTCATGTTCAGCTTGGCATGGGGCGTATGTAGCTATGAAAATTATCTGTAACATTATCATCTAGTTTTAAACCTGAAAAAGTTGACACAATGGGAAAAAAAGAATGAAAGCTCAAAGACGCATTGTCCATCAAGGACACGTAGAAGACGAGATGATGTGTCGGTGATTCTAAGTGTTAGATAAGGTCGTCAGAACTGTGGAGACCTGGGAGGAGGAGTTTATATCGAGAAACAGAGGGCATACGTTGATAATAACAACAAAGCCAGTTTGAGGAGCACTGCTTTAGAGACCAGAATTCTTTTAAAATTAGAAAGTCATCCCTATTTTGCTTGTTCAGCATTAAACACAGGGCCTAGCACGTAGTAGGCACTCAACATAACTGTTTGTTGAATGAATCAAAACTTGAAATTGGTTCTAAAATTAATATTTGGATATCAAAATAGGAGCTTCCAAAATTCCATTGTGCAACAAAGCAGCTGAGGTTAATTTGAGAGCACATTCATGTTTTAAGAATTTTAATTAGCAGCATTGAAGTTCTTTCACAAAATCCAGCGGTGCAGTTTATAAGAAGCATATGTAAGTGGAGAGGTTGGTTATTTTGAACTGCATAAATCTTCTTGCATTTTCATCTTACTTTTGAATTTTAGTTTCCTGCAGAGGGCAAAGTAAGCACTCTTTTCCATTTTGTTAATATTTTCTTAACTAAATAAAATGCTGGTGGTCTGAAGGATTTTGAACTCCTGGGTCTTTTGACGTGCCATATGGCAAAGACAAAATCAAAACCAAGGAGAAAGTTGGATAGACAATGCCAGACAAGAAATAAAATTCAGTAGCCCACGGGACAGATCAATCTGGCAACCTGATAGCAATTTTCGTGCAGAAAACGTCCTGCCCTTGGCCACTCCTTTTGCTTGACTTGGCATCCTTTTCTCAGATCTTGTGACTTGTTTCCCTAACCCAATGACTGAGCACTTATCTTGGAATTTCAAGCAAGAATGGGTTTAGTAAGGCACAAAGAGTTAGTTTTCAACTAGAAATACCTGTCAAGACTCTTTAAGACCTCTATGCATTTCTCTTCATTTGAATGTCACCTCTTTGCTCAAAGTATATAATCATATTTAGTGTGCCAGCATCATTTAGGTTACTCATGGAACACTATGCCCCCACCCTGAAGAAAGTTTATTTAATGAACCCAACTTACACTCTGTTTACTATAAAATTTATTTTTATTTTTATTGGAAAGCCAGATATACAGAGAGGAGGAAAGACAGAGAGAAAGATCTTTTTGTTGATGCACTCCCCAAGCAGCCGCAATGGCCAGAGCTGAGCCAATGTGAAGCAAGGAGCCCAGAGCCTCCTCCGGGTCTCCCATGTGAGTGCAGAGTCCTAAGGCTTTGGACTGTCCTTAATTGCTTTTCCAGGTCACAAGCAGGGAGCTAGATGTGATGTGGGGGTCATCAGGATTAGAACCAGCGCCCATATGGGATCCCAGTGCGTACAAAGTGAGGACTTTAGCCATTAGACTACCATGCTGGTTCCTTATATTATGTTTAATATCATTTTTTTTGGCATCTTCACTTCACAAGACCATTTGTCAGTGTTTATTTTATTATGTAACAATTATTATCATAAAGCACATAAACAGGTGTGTGACTTCAACTAACCTGAACCTTTTTTGCCAAGTGTTTTTGAACAAAACAATAAAAATATCGGAAGTACTGGCTAGATAGCAGCCATGGGTCAGGCTCAAAGATAAATTAAGACAGGACTTCAGGATGAAAAGCTAAGCTGACAAATTGCCATCTGGTTCCATCGACAGGAGCTATTTAAAGTTCTTGAGCTGTCAAATAACTTGATAAAGTAGCAGTTTAAAAGACCGAATCTAGAGGTTTTTGCATGTTCTTCAGAAACAGGAAGAATTCAATGGAATTATTAGAAAGCCCAGATCTGGAATATTTAAAATAAAAAAAAAGTTGTACTAAGTTTTCAGTAGTAGCATGAAGGACAGGACAAATACAGACTTAACATGAAAATACATTTTGGGATTTTCCCCTTTTTTGGAGAAGTATTTTTAATTTTTTAATTTATCTAAGGTGAATACAAATCATTCCAATTTGTATTTTATATATGCGTACATTTTAGATATATGGATTTAAGAGCATGATACTTCCCATCCTTACCTGCCTCTCACCCACACTCCCACCCTCCTTTCTCCTTTTTTTTCTTTTTACTTTTACTTTTTGCAATAACATACTTTATTTTGTTATCATGAACTTAACCCTCCACCAAAGAAGGAATTCAACAAGTAGTAAATAACAAAATAATATCTTGAAGGGTGTCAAAGGTATTTGAGATCTGAGATTGCATACTTTTGCTAAAACGTTAGTTTTCTGGTGATACAGTTTCATTCACTTCTGAACAATTGTATATCCGTTGACTAATCCCTGTCACATCAGGAAAGTTAAATGGGCAAGGGTGTTGTGTTATTTTCTTCTGAAAGCTCTCAAGGTGCCAATACTAGCCAACGAACTACTTCTTTGTCATTGTAAAGGCCATTGCAGTTGCTAACCTGCTAGATATTAGAGTCTAAGACATCTAGTTGGTAATTAAAAAGGGACATAACTCAACCTAATTTTGTTCAATTGGCATTTCAAATCTACATGGATTACTTTCTAATTTTGATGCTACTGAAATACTGAAAAGACAAACACCAAGAGAAAACACACCCCTTCGGGGGATGGAGGAACCTACCTTAATGTTTTTATTTGTATTGTGCAACATATGAAATACGGAAGAACAAGAATATAGGAGCAAGATTTGAAATTTTTAAGAATAAAGTGAATTTTGAGCTGGATTTTGGAGAATGAAGAGGAGTTTACCAGTTGATTATGAGTGGGAAAAAACAGTAGGCAAATAATACTAGATGTATAACTCTTAGATACAGGAAACAGCATAGAGTGATTAGGTCACAAATCAATGAGCAAATGACTCCAGTATATACAGAAGCTAAGTCAGGAAAATCTGATGTTGGCTAAGAACCCTTCTGAACCATACATCATTTTGCTCTTTTATTCATTTTAATAATATTCTTTTGTGGGAAATATACTATGTGGTGATCAGTGTACTGGGTTCTATGGATACAAAACCACTCTAAGAGCTCAGGGTCTAATTGGTAGGTTGAATGTAAATATAAAACCATGTAAGAAATATTCCAGGAAAAGCAATACAATAGTTATGCCTGTAAACTTATCAACAAGATGTCTGAATTCACAATCTGTTTTGGATATTCTGTTTTGGAACCTTGGGAAAATTAGCTTCCTTGTAGCTTAGATTTGTCATCTGGAGAAATAAAAAATTTTGTAGGCATGAGATAAACTGTAGTAATCTGGTTATAATAAATTTTGTCGCGAAATAAGTGCCCAAATATTATTAGCCACTACCATATTAATCAGTTTTGACACTGAGTACTGTGATAGCACGGAAAACAAGTAACGCTCAAGGTATTTTCAAGAAGTTCATGGAAAATGTGTTCTGTGAATAAACTGTGCTTGGATTTCAAAATGTGTTCAAGTCTATCTCTCCACCAATTGTGAAGTTCTTCCATCAAGTAGAAAATGTCGGAGAAAAAGTCTCGGTGAGAAAAAGAAAAACTAACATAAAGACACATGTGAATTAGCTTAATGGAAAATAATCCACAAGCAGAGTTCAGAACAAGGTGTCAGCATTGGCTTGTGTGAAGGCTCAGGGAGAAGAGTACAATGAATTCATGGGGATTACGAATGATACATGATACAAGCAAGGACTACAGAAAACATCTCTGGAGGAAAACATTAACTGAGTAACATAACTAGATATAACAAGTCTATTGTGCTGGCACTACACAAAGCTGTTTTAAAGATCCTAAGTTGGCACCTTATTACTCTGGCTGTAAGGTAAAAAAAAAAAAATAATGTGTGTGGGTAAGAGGTCTAAGTAGGAAACCAGTGAAATGAACTCAAGAATACAATCCAATGAAGAAACCACAGTGCCGTCATTTGGATCATGACAATGTAGAGTTGATAAGTTTTTTGACATATTCAGAAGGTGGAGCCCATAGGGCTCAAAAGTCATCTGAATATTAGAATAAAAGAAGAGAGAAGGATTAAATCTAGCTTTTCAGTTTTGAGAAATTGGGCCCAGCACAATAGCATAGTGGTTAAAGTCCTCGCCTTGAATGCCCCGGGATCGCATATGGTCACCAGTTCTAATCCCAGTGGCCCTGCTTCCCATCCAGCTCCCTGCTTGTGGCCTGGGAAAGCAGTGGAGGATGGCCCAAAGCCTTGGGACCTTGCACCCGCGTGGGAGACCCGGAAGAAACTCCCAGCTCCTGGCTTCGGATTGGCTCAGCTCAGGCCGTTGCGGTCACTTGGGGAGTGAACCATCAGACGGAAGACCTTCCTCTCTGTGTCTCTCCTCCTCTCTGTATATTTGCCTTTCCAATAAAAATAAATAAATCTTTTTTAAAAAAAGTTTTGAGAAATCAACAACCTAAGGCATCATTTGCTAAGATGCGAACCATAGAAAAAAATGAAGTTTCCCAAGCAAAAGGGTGAGACCAGTGTTGAACGCGCTAAGATATCTTCAGTGTATCCAGGGAGATCTTTCACACAAGTTTGGATGCATTATTCTGAGCTCAAAAGATCCATCCAAAATGGAGGTAAATTTCAGAGTCGCAACATGATTAAATCATGTCACCCAGGAGAATGTGCCTAGAGTCAAGGTACGGAGCAAAACTTTGAAAACATAGGACAAGGACAAAACAACCCCTTTTTGAACAGACTAGAAAAGAGAACACCAGATACAGAAGGACACATAGGTGTGACTTCAAAGAAACCAATAGTAAAGGATGTTGGAAAAAGACAGATGTATTTATTGATAAAATCCTGAAAAGAAACCACTGGGTATCATTATACAGAACTTTCACTTGAAGCATTAAGTGAAATTTTTTGCAGAGACTAATCAGGAGATGAGATCATAAGGACCCGGGGAGAACAGAAATTTGCAAAACCTGAAATGGATCACCGGGAAATATCCATAATCTTGAAAGGACTGGACTGGGTGTTTGAAGTTCAGAGTAGAGTAAGAGGGGCCCGCTAAGTTCCTGGCATCAACCAGAAATCCAATGTGGGCACTAATTCGTGTCCCAGCTATTACACTTCCCAACCAGCTCCCTGCCTGTGCCTGGGAAGGCAGTGGATGATTGCCCAAGGCCTTGAGACCCTGCACCCACGTGGGAGACCCGGAAGAAGTTCCTGGTTCTGGGCTTCAACTCGGGGCTCAGCTCTGGCTGGTTGTGACCACTTGGGATGTGAACCAGCGGATGATGAAGCATCTTTCTCTCTGTATCTTCCTTTCTAATAAAAATATAAATAACGCATGTCTTTAAAAAAAAAAGTAGGGTAAGAAAAAGGCCAGTGTTCTTCAATAATTTGCAGGAAGATTATAAAGATCAAAAGACAATGGGGCCTGGGGACTTAGGAAGAAAGCAGAAACATATAAAGACTAGAGTGCTCATTGAGATAGGACTGGCCAAGGGGCAATACCTGACTGTGATTTTCAATTAAAAAAAGTCATTTTTTGGGCAAAGTTCATATCAAGAAAGGAGGTGACAGAAGATAAGGAAACGATGCAAGTAGGAGCGTAAGAACCGGCTGTTTGAATGCAGGGTTTTCTTCATGCATGGCTTTGGTTCTGTGTTTCTGCAGTTCTCTAAGTATGAGTGACTTATGGGATATTTTGCTTAGGAAGGAATTGGAGGTAATTGTGGAAGCTTTAACAGTAAATGCACTTTTAAGAATAGTTGTGTGGGAAGAGAAAACTAATGTGACAATGTTAATATTCCCCACAGCTACATAGTCTCACCTATATGGTGCCCAGTTCATTTCAAGGACGAAATAGAGTGTGGGAACCAGCCTCTGTGCTTTAATGCCAAAATCAAGGATCTCTTCTCTCTTTTGTGCTCCTTTCCCATAATTATTAAAATTCCTTAAAGATCTTCCTATTTTAAGAATATTTTAATGAAGAAAATATGTGTAAATGGTGAGTATAACATCATTTTTTATCCATGACTTCATTTTCTGAAGCACATATGAAAATTACAGATAAGTTCAGTCAAATTTTATCTCAATTGCCTTTAGCTTAATTTCCCTAAAGGGCATTAACATGAGATCAACCAAAAAACACAGATCAAAAGTGGGATCAAGATCCATCCTCCTTTTCGCAAGAACGTGGACTTACGAATAGGAAGTTGGGATTTAAAAAAAACCATCGAAAACCAAGGCTAAAAATATGCATCAAAAAGAGCTTCTTGAATGTGTTTGTGTTTATTCTTTGCCTCATTCCTTTTACTCTCTGGCTAAAATACAGTGCAATGGTAAATGTTATTGTACAAATTCACAGACACAGCTTTATCCAGACAGTGTACGTAAATCATGATCTACTAGATCATGATTTCTAGAAGTTATGCTCTAAGAAAAAAAAAAATTCCCCATATGGAATCTCACTCTAAATAAGACAGAATTCCCAGCTCAGACACACACAATTTTTCTCACATTGTTTTTTCTAGTTTGTAATATAAATTTCTATTAGAAAGCCTCTTTCATATTCAATCAATGACGTTCCACTGAGGATTCGCTTGAACTCTGTGTTTGTGCTGCCGCTTCTAGAATGAAAATGACGTTATGGAACTACCCTAAGATTTAAGGGGGTTAAGAGACAGTGTTTTAGGTGCTTTACAATAAAACAAACCATTTGTCAATATCTAAGCAACGTTTGTTTTCACTGACACGATGAGCTAATTACAAACGATTTCCATCTCTTAATTAAAAATTACGTCCATTCGTACCTCCAATTAGCCACAATTAGCCACTAAATTGTATTTACTGTAAAAGAACCTACACAGAGTTGCAAGTGTTCCCACAAGTCACACGTGAACATCAGCTTAATTTCTTTGCTCAAGTCCTGAGCCTTTCCGATTACAAAACCGCATTTCTTTAAATGCACTAATAAATTGATTTTTCTTCCTATTCAATACGTTGTGATAAGAAAGACTTTGCTCATCATTTTGCGTTTATTCAACTAATATTGCCGACTTACTTCAGTGCTACAAGGAAGCAGATTTAAGCAGTACAGAGGAGTAAGCTGCATTTCTTGCTCAAATAGTGAAAAAATCTAATGACAGGAGACAGTGTTACAAAGAACTGTCAAATAGCACCGCGTATATCAGATACCGTAAGAATAGTCTGCCAAGCCAACTTTGCACTTGATGTTTCAACATGTATGTGATAAAGAGCGTGCACCTGCTGAGTTAACTCTGTTGTTGTTGGCATGCTTGTTTTCTTCGTTAGGTTACAAAAAACAAAACAAAACACAAAACAAAACAATGGTGGCACTATGTTAAAGACTTTTCCTGTGGGGTTATAATTTTGATTGATCTATTCAAGTAACTTACCTGAGTGGGAGCTTCTTTTTCTTCAACTCTAGCAATATTTTGCTATAAAGTTAATGTCACAAGTATCCAACTTCACCATTAGAGTGTAATAACGGCCGTAACAATGATGCAAAGAAGTAAGCAAGCCTGATTCCATTGGAGCTTGGCTTAAAACATGGGCAGCAAGCTGGATGTGGTCTTTGGGACCCCATATGCCCATATCTGGTATAACTGATTTATCTCCCTAAATATTTCAAGTGAAAGATAATCACTGGCATTCTTTACCATACATATGACAGGTTTCTCCTTTAAGATTAACCTTTCTGAACTCTTGTTTCACCAGAGACACAAGAAACATTAGCAGGTCAGAGGTGAAAGAGAAGAAAAGGGATGAAAATCATGGCGTTGAGTGCTTTAGTTTGTAGCATATAATCGATTATAGTGCTGATGTTTTGAGACATGAGATACACTTGATTTTCATATTCTCATACCATATAGGTGCTTAGTGTTTATTTCTATGATCAAGCTCATCAACTAAGACATCTAATGTAAATTCAGTTTTATATGGTAGATTTTTATATTCTACACATTTCCAGCAAAGGTGATTCATGTATGATCCCAAAGAATTCATGGCAGATGTATATTTTACATCATGTCACAATAGCAAGGGTAGGTTTGTTCTTGCTATTGTCATTGGTACCTGTCCACTGGTTGTCCTGAGCTTCCAGTGTTAGCTGTTCCATGCCCTCTGGATAAGTACTTGTCCAAGTGATGTACTCTGCTTTGCACCCTGAGGTAATGAAAAATATTCCTGATAGCATATAAAGCATACATTGAATAAAGGTCTGAAATGGACAAGGCCCGGAATGCCCGTTGCACATCAAGTAGCATTGAGCATCACAAAATGCTGTTTGTGGCTAAATCATTCACTGGCTGGAAGCAGCAGAGCTATCAGAGTAGCAGCTCATTATGTCACACAGTACCTTAGACACAGAGACTGCCAAACTGTAGAGAGGAAGAGAGAATCTTCAAGGCAAGGATCAACTTTAAAAGAAGCTTCCGACGTGCAGGAATCTGCACATCTGGTCCCGAGAGCACACGATTCTCTTTTTAATCAAAGGCACAAAGTGGGCACTTGAGGCTCCTGTCAGAGAATCCAACCATGAATTAGCTGTGATTCAGCACTTGCCAGAGGCCTGCTGGCGACATCTGATCCTGGAGAGATACTGCCAAACAGGCACGTTAACATTTCTCTAGGCTCTGTGTTACATTAGTTAATCAGAAAGCAAAAGCCTGAACCACATGATTGCAAGTCCCTATTGAAAGGCTTTCTCTGCGTTAAAATTAATTTTTTAACTTCTACTTAGCTGGTACGTAAGCAAGCAGTGTTACTAACTTTTTTAAAATGTCTCAGGGGATAGGTTCTTCCTTATTTTGTCAGAGGAAACAAATGGAGACTCATACCTTGTATTCAGGGCTTTGCCAGGAATCTCTAACCAATAAATGGATATACTTCTTTCAAACTGGCAGTTTGAAATAAACAACTTAATCTGTTTCTTTTTTGGCCCTGGTTATAAAGACAGGTGGAGTAAGATGGGGCATTACCGCAAGTGTTCCCAGTATCCTGCTCAATCGGCTGGTCTCAACTGTTATCTGATTTATGTTTTTAATTTTTTTAGTACAAGTGTTAATGCAGTAAGCCCTTCACAAATTCAGCCTGAAAAGCTAGCTTGAAGGCTATAATTCCTACAGTAAAAAGTAAATGAAATGCCAATGGGCTATGGGAAGTTGGTGTACTATAAAGCCTCAGCGAAAAGACAAGCTGAAAGATAACCTTAATTATGTATGGCTCGAAGAAATTCACCAGTAGGCATTGTTTCTATTCCTTCACACATGTGACTCTATGTATAGATGAAAGGATGATTTTAAAAAATATAAAAGAACTTACAGTTAATAGGGAGCATGAGATTTCAACTTTCAGTATTTTGTGATTCAGTGTATTGTGGCATATGGAAATAATAAGACTTTGACCATAGATAATACAATTTAGTTACATATGGATGTTAAGTCTAGATTCCACAATAGACATGCATATATGTGTGTGTAAATGTGTGTGGTTTGCACACAGGTATAATGAGTACATACGATTTATATTATTTTTTAAAGATTTGTTTATTGTTATTACAAAGTCAGATATACAGAGAGAAGGAGAGCAGAGAGGAAGATCTTCCATCCGATGATTCACTCCCCAAGTGACCGCACGCCAGTGCTGTGCCAATCCGAAGCCGTGAACCAGGAACCTCTTCCAGGTCTCCCACGCGGGTGCAGGGTCCCAAGGCTTTAGGCCGTCCTCTCCTGCTTTCCCAGGCCACATGCAGGTAACTGGATGGAAAGTGGAGCTGCCGGGACTAGAACCAGTGCCCATATGGGATCCTGGTGCATTCAAGGCGTAGACTTTAGCCGCTAGGCCACTGTGCCAGGCCCGACTTATATTATTATATATTTTTCTTTTACTTTTGTGCCTAAACTAGAATCTCTTGCTGTGGGAATGAGTACTGTGCTCTTCCTTATTATACCAACTTTTATTCTACACCTACCTGAGCAGTGAACTTTGGTGCATTCACGATGATTTTCCTTTGCTCAGATATTGATTGAAAAGCCATCAGCTTTTCACCTAACCTTGAAACAATATCACAACACTAATCACTTCACATTAAGTTTATTAAAAAGACAAACCATCCAGTTCAAAGGACTTCAAGCCAATGGGCCCTTGGATTTATATGAAGTGGAAATGTTTTCTTGGCAGCAGGACCTTGTTGGTTTCAGACTGATGAATTGCAGGGCCCCGATGTACTGTGTGTTAATTACTTTATGTGCCTCTTCTGAGTCGAGTCCGCCTAGGAGACTCAGATCTGGAAAGGCTCAGGACTCTCAGGAAATTGGAATTTTATTCCTGAGTAAGCAGTTACATTAGAAAGTCAAATCCGTGGAGTTGGCAAACAAACAAACAAAAAAATCCCTGTGACATTTGACATACTCATTATAGAAAGTCAAAGCCTCCTAGTGAAAGATGAGAGACCAAGTTAGATTCACTGCTGTGCAGAAAGGAGGAAAGGAAGTTCGTCAGGTGAAGCATGGGGCTTCTCAAAGGAACAGGTGTGGCGCGAATCATTCTGAAAGTTGTTGGTGCATTGTAACTTTGGGTTTTTTGTTTTTAATTGGAAAGTCAGATATACAGAGAGGAAGATATTCCATCTGCTTATTCAATTCCCAACTGGCCACAATGGCCAGAGCTAGGCCGACCCGAAGTCAAGAACCCAGAGTTTCCTGTGGGACCCCACATGGGTGCTAGGTCCCAAGGCTTTGGGCTGTCCTCAAGTGCTTTCCCAGGCCACAGGCAGGGAGCTGGATGGGAAGTGTGGCTGTCAGGATACAAAATGACGTCCATATGGAATCCTGGCACATGTGAGGCAAGGACTTCAGCCACTAGACTACCGTGTTGTGCCCATGCATTGTAACTTTCAAAAGGACTTTAGAAATGACAACTTATTCTGCACTGGGTGCCATAATTAATTCAAGGATAACAGAATGATTGTGAGCCATGTTTCTTACCAGGGGTGGGAGGTGGGAGAAATCCATTAGGACTGAAGTCATAACCAACCCAGGGGGAAATGGTCATTGGGCCTATGCAGAAATGTTTGTACAACGACCTTGTGTTTATCTTTTTCCCTCCACAGTCATCAACTGGCTTTATCTGATAATTATTGATAATCTGAAAATTGTTTAATTAAGAATGCTATGACTTTGCAAGTACCTACTAGCTAGTGAGAGGTTATTTTAGAATTTTCCATTAATTCTTTCCTTATACCCAGGACATTTATTGCCTGACATAATATAATCAAACATTGAAAGACCTTGGTGGGCTCGGCGGCGTGGCCTAGTGGCTGAGGTCCTCGCCTTGGGGACCCGGGATCCCATGTGGGCACCGGTTCTGGTCCTGGAGGCTCCGCTTCCCGTCCAGCTCCCTGCTTGTGGCCTGGGAGGGCGGTTGAAGACGGCCCAATGCATTGGGACACTGCGCCCGCGTGGGAGACCCGGAGGAGGTTCCGGGTTCCCGGCTTCAGATCGGCGCGCATCGGCCGGTTGCGGCTCACTTGGGGAGTGAATCATCGGACGGAGGATCTTCCTCTCTGTCTCTCCTCCTCTCTGTATATCTGGCTGTAGTAAAAATGAATAAATCTTTAAAAAAAAAAAAAAAGAAAGACCTTGGTAAGTGATGAATGTGCGAATGAGCTAGGTCAACAATGGTGTTTTATTTTTCTGAGATGCCGAGTGTCTATGGAACTACTGGGAAAGCCAAGATGAGTTTACATGTAAGAATACACTGCATTCTCTATTCTGAGTGTTGTCTGTGGACGACGTCTAATGCTAGACTGCCACAGTCGTTCTCTGAAGGAATGCCTGGGTCTTCTACAAGTTGTTTCTTTCAAAGTGCACTCATATTCACACTGCTTCAGTTGTGAACTTCATCACTTTCTGAGTTTCAAAGCGTTAAGTTCTGCAATTTTTGCTCAGAAAGGGCTATCTCCTCCTTTGTGGGAAAATAAATACATTTGAGAGTAGCTTCAAAGTCTCAATTCACTTCAAATGGCTCTTTCTTTATTCTTCTGTTCCTGGGCTCCTGTTTCGTCAAACCAAGGCGCTCTCTTTGTCACCTTTAACCTTTCCTTCTGTGTTCTTAATGCCAACTGTTTGAAGTTGTTTTTGTGGTCTCAGGGTGTTGAATTCTCTCTAACCTCTTCAGTTGTTCACTCCTGAGTTTTCTGGTAGTTAATGAAATATGGAGATTTCCCAGGGCACTGATCTTAGAACAGTTTGTTTTTGTTCATTTCTTTCTTCAGGGATGCCACCTGCTTCTGCTTCTGCAGCTCTGTCATGCTTACCCAACCCTTTGTTTTGATTTCTGTGCCAGTGTTTTCTCCCTCTTCTCAAGTGACCCTTGTCCATTGCTGCACCCTTAGCTGGTCTGTTGATAATTCAAACTTCATATCCACAGTCGAAGCCTTTGCATGTGGTTTATTCCGTAGGCTTGCGTTGTGTTCAGCCAAACCTACCTGTGATTTCTCTAAGCCAATATATATATATATATATATATATATATATATATATATATATATGTATTTTAGATTTAGTGTAGCTGTGATAAGGATTGTTTTAGTCTTTGGCAGTGGATTGGAGTACAGCTCTTCTTTACGGGTGAGAACAGATGGCTTAATACTCAACTGAATTTAGAGTATAATGCACAGTCTTATAAACTGGCAAGTCATGTTTCTTCCAGCTAATTAAGGTACAAATGTAATAGGCATTTGAGTGCAGTCTATCCCAATGCAGTCTTCCTTGTTCGTATAGATTCTGCTTCCCTATTACATTTTGAATCTGTTCTCCAATTTCCATGGTATTACCTTAGTCCAGCCCAGGTCCTTGTCATTCTTTGTTTTTATTATTGAAATGTTTTCTTGACATCATCACCTGGTCTTCCCCCTTTACAGTCACCTTTAACAAAAATTTTTGAGTTAATTTTGAGATTGATATTTTAAAAATCTACTTGGATATGGTCATTATTAATAAACAATTATGAATTATTATATTGGATAATTACCCCTGATAACTGTCAGATAAGAGTCCAAATCAGATTTCTTTACCTAAATTTATCTTTTCTACTATCAATCCTCAAACTGAATGCACCACTCAGCCTGTGGTTGGCTTAAAGAGATAATTCTACACTGGGGCAGGTGCTGAGTATGACATTCCATGGAATCACAGTGAAGTCATTACTCACTGATCTTGGTATGAGAACAGACTATTCTGCAAGGAATAGTGTCCTTCCTACAGCTAGCATCCAGATAAAAGGGGATTCCCTGGGTTCTCCTAAATTCTTCATAGCTTCTCCATTTGAGGATATCAGTCCAATGTCAATTTCAGTGGATGGTTAAAACACATGGACCCATGTGTAACCAGCAACAAGGCAAGTGACATTCTCAGGTTTCAAGTACTTGCCAAACAATATAACATATTCACTCTGACTCACACTTTTTCAGACCATTCGCTAGGAGGAATGATATTTTTGAGGGACAGTTGAATATTATGTAGTGTATCTCTTCTCTCTGGGTTTTATCCCTGGATTAAACTGAGAAAGCTGTTTTACCTGCATGACTATGTCCCACTGATCCCCTGAAAAACAGCTTTTCATGAAGTATGCCTTAGCACAATGTCATTCGCTGTGTTTGAAGGATACTATAATAAATAGCTCTTGGAAACTTGCTTCGCTTCCTTAATGGCTGTTGTTCACCAGACTGCATAGTGTTGCTCCTTTCCAACTCAATGGGAGAAGCATTTCTGTTGATTACAAGAAAGTCTATGAACATGTTTATGTTCTTAGCTAGTAGGCACCATGACTCGTGGAACATGGTGCTAACTCTGATAACATTAAATGGCATTTATTTTAATAGCCTTCTTGCTGACTGCATCTTTATTTCACTGTGTTTTCGTTTTCTGACTTCATTATGCTACAGTGTTTTAAGTTGTTTATAATCTGCTTTAAATCCTTTTGGGGAGCAATATGAGTTGTAATTAAATTCTGGAAATGGGGACTCCCGATGCACTCTTTTTCTTGGTCAACAACCACAACTCAAAGTCTAAGAGCATTAGGAAGGACTTACTAAATGTTGTGTTCAAGATACTTGACAACAATCCACAATCTACCTCTCCAACTCTTTCTCTTCTCTTTTCTCTACTGGTCGGAGTTATTTGTAGCATGAGTCTGGCTGTGAGTCCCTTCTATTCTGCCTTTGCTGGCATTGGGTCAATTTAGAACTTCTGTTCTGCGATATCTGCAATCTCTACTGGCCCTGTCATGCCCTTCTTTAATGGTCCATCTCTTGCATGAATCTCTGAATTTCTCAGCCAGAAGTGATTCACAAAGGCTTCTGTTAGTACCTATTGGCCTCCATCTGACACTGGAGATAATTGTGCACAGTTTACCACCTGTCTTTGGGTTGCATGTGCCTGGGATGCAGAGACCTAGAACTCTCACTTTGTGGCAAGATGTTCAAAATTTCTATAACAATAAAGCAACCATTGAGTAGGCACATACCTGCAGCTGACTCTCTCTCCAAATAAATATGGAGGACAAAATACCAGCCACACTGAGTTTGTCCAATGCTTGAATATTCTCTATTAGCCTTACAACATAGGATTTGTTATTTTTGAAAAGTCCCTTCCCCCCAGGTAACTGTCATTCCTTGAAAGTACAGCATGATAGCTAGTCTTGCTGATTTGTGCCGTGTCCTTTCTTAGCCCAGACTCTATGCCTATCCAAAGCCATCATCTTAAACATGCCCTGCTTCCTCCCTTACTTCCGTCAGCCCAGAGATAGAATCCCTAGTCCTTGGCCTCCTGTGGATCCTGATGCCGTCTTCTCAAAGCTCATCCTCTTTCCTCTGAGCTCCTGTTGTCAAAAATCTGCTTGCCATTTCCAGGATGGGCCAAGCTTTCTGGTTCTCTGCATCTGTGGCAATGCAGCACGTATGAACAGACCCCATGTTTTGAAAACTTTTCCCTCTGCTCTCAAACTTACGTATGCTGACTGGTTTTGCAGTGACAGTCTCAGACACTTTCCTCTTCCTGGAATCCAAATTCATCCTTATGCATTCTCTTCGAGCTGTCACTTTTCCTATCCCTTTGGATTATAACATTGTGCATACTAAATCACCATTTTCAGGTGAATTACCTTTGTTTCTGAACATAAGCAAAATTATAAATTCCCTAGATGTGGGACTACTAATATCTACATAAACAGTCATAAGTCTGTCATTCTGCTCTTCAAGAGTATTCTGACAGTGTGAGTGTAGACAATGGCAGAGTCCAACATCATATTGTCAAGATATATTTAACAGTTTCTTTGGAAGTAATTTTAAATTTAGAAGTAGAGATGCATATTGAATTGTATTTTCACATCTGGATATGTTAGTCTCTATTACACAGTTAATATATATCCCCTTAAATGAAAAGTGATAAAACAACAACAGCAAGAAAAATTGAAACTTTATAGCAATGTGACATTAAATAATATGCTACCGAATGACCAATGTGTGGGTGAAAAAAAAATGAAAAAGAAAATGAAAAACCTTCTTGAAGAAAATGGTGTTACTGTATGAATTTAATTGATAAAGAATTTAATTAGAGAAAAATTATTTGAAGAAATGAAAACAAAAATAAAAATATCAAAACCTATGAGGTGTGGCTTAAACAGTATTGGAAGGGCTATTGATCTCGTATATTTTGCATGAAGAATCTCTGTTTTGAATGAAGTCAGTCCGGGCTGGGGCTCAAGACTTTATGTCTATTCCAAGCTCTGAGTTAAGGCCAATGCTGCTAGAATGGGATCACCTTTTGGGAACTGATGGAATAGATCCTTAAGGATGCTAAGCAAGAAATGTGAAATCTGGAAGGGCGGAAAGACTGAATATCTGTTATAATTATCCTACAGCTGACCTAATTCTCACAGCGCATCTCTGCTGGGGACTGCCATGATCTTCATTTACATTTGAGAAACCAATGCCAGAGACGTCATGTATGGAAGAACTGGGATTTCAGGGTGATGTTCTTTTACTGCACAATGGCTGCTCAGTTGTAGGATGGGGGAGGCTTGTCTGTCAGTGCCAAATCCTAATGCCTTCTCTGTTTTGTCTGATCCTACATGAAAGACAAAGTGATGGAGGGAAGCACCACAGAAATGAATCTAAAAACACCACTTCCATGCAACAAGAATGACATGATCGTGTTGGTTGCTCTAACCCTCACTTTCCTCACACACATTCATGATTCTAGAGGAAGGCCAGTGGAGCTTGTGTGCTGTGGTTTCGCTGAGTAATGGCATTCCATTCTCAGTGAGATTTCTGAGAAAAAGGTATTTTAGAAACTGTGGCCTGTACATATGTATACAATTTACTCTCCCGAGGAGCTAATTCTTCACATGAACCTGAAGTTTAAATGGCTTAAGCGACGAACATGTGTGTCAATAGCGTGAGCTGTAAAGCCAACTCTTTATCAAGTGTAAGCTAAGGGCAAAATAATTCAAATCAATTGAGAGGATTTAAACACACAAAACAGATATACACACACAGGTGTTAGCTGAACTGGCCAAGTTCACAAAGTTTAGTCAAACATACTTTCCTTAACGTAATGAAAATAACAGGGGTGTTTTGTCTGTGTGGATGGCAAAAGCCCTGAGCAAAGGCGGAACCGACTCCTAGTTGACACTTTTATCCAATTTTTTATAACAAGGAACATCAAGGAGGAAACTAGGTCTTTGAAAGTGAGAAATCCAGACAGAAACAAATCAAAAAGAAAGACATTCAAGAGACTAATTGATATTTCATCTGTATGAATACTGTAAGTCCACAAGAATTTTCAATGTCATTTGCAAAACATTAGTTAAATTCCTTATGGACGGTCAGGATAAATTAGGACAAAACAAATGAGAAAGAAAGCAAGGAAGAGAGTGCTAACTTTCCTGCAAGATGAAAAGCTGACTTATTTGCTCATGTCTGAAATTCCTCTTGAAGGAAAGTCAGCCTTGCGTCCACTGGCTGGTTGTCTTTTTTCAGTCAGCTCTCAAATAATTCATCACAGACTGAATGAGTACAGTGCTTTTCAATTTTATTAATGAAAAAGAGTTGAAATGATGACTTGGCCAGTTATCATTCACCTAGATGTGAGTCTTAGTACCAGTGAAAGGCATGCCACAGTCTACTGAAGAGCAGGTGAGATGGGCAAGAGATGCTGTGACATTGGGCCAGCGTGTTTGTTATGTTTCCATGTGACACACCTGGGCAATCAAAGGGCATCAGAGTGTTTTCAGAAGCTTACACTGAGTAATCAATTATGATGACTCCAGCAAGATAAATGAATGTGATGACTATCTAGGAGAAACAATTAGCAAATTGAAACCCTTCAGATAAGTGGCACAGCCGAAGGGCAGTCATATTTGTAACAGAAGACAGGTTCCCACCAATGTTTCAAGCCATTTCATGAAAGAATTCCAATATTTTCACTTTTCCAAATCTTTCAATTTTTTCTTACGCATTATTTTTTTTAATCCCACCCAGAAACCTGTTAACTTGCCAATTGTCTTGAGAATTCTGTTTTTCTCTTGATTTTTTTCTTAAAGACTCACTTATATTACTTGAGAGCCATAGAAAGAGATCTTCCAACCGCTGTTTCACTCTCCAAATGGTCGCCGTAGCTGGAACTGGGCTAATCCAAAGCTGGGAGCCAGCAGCATCTTTCAGGTCTCCCATGTGGTTGCAGTGGGATTCGGATTTGTGCCATCCTCTGCTACTTTTCCAAGCCATTAGCAGGGAGTTGGATTGGAAGTGGCACAACCAGGATTCAGACCCACACCCGTATAAAGTATTGTCGCTGCAGGTGGAGGATTAGCATGTGATGCCACTGTGCCAACCCTCTCTTGTGCTATTTTAATTTTCTGAGGTGAAGATTGGAGTCAGACAGAAGGTATGTATAGCAAGTCAGCATTCTGGAGGCGTGTGAATGGGGTAGCAGTAAGATCTCACTTGCAGCTCCATGTTGGAGAGGCGGGGTTCATATCCTGGCTCAGTTGCTGACTTTGACTTCCTGTGAATGGCTATCAGATGAGGCAGCAGGTGTGACTCAAGCAGCTTAGCCTCTGCTGCATGCTTGTCCTGACTCACTGCATCCTGGCTCTGGTCTGACCACGTATCAGGAATTTGGGGAGTAAACCAATCGGTGAAAGAGCTCTCTTTTTTCTCTTTCTGTCTCCTTTTTCTCTTTCTCCTTTCAAATAAATAAAATTCAGGAACAAAAAGTACCAGAACATTCTTAGCACTTTTAAAATAAATATTATCAACATTCATATATAAATGTATCATTAATTCAATTAATAAATACTAAATGTTTACCATTGATCAGATAATCCTGGTTCAGGGAGTAATGAGTAATAGTTCTTGATCTAGTGACTTTATCAGTTTGACTATCCATAGAAAGAAAAAGGATTAATGTAAACATCATTTTTTTTAAAAGATTCTATTATTATTGGAAAGCCGGATATACAGAGGAGGAGAGACAGAGAGGAAGATCTTCCGTCCGATGTTTCACTCCCCAAGTGAGCCGCAGCGGGCCAGTGCGCGCCGATCCGATGCCGGGAACAGGAACCTCTTCCGGATCTCCCACGCGGGTGCAGGGTCCCAAAGCTTTGGGCCGTCCTCGACTGCTTTCCCAGGCCACAAGCAGGGAGCTGGATGGGAAGTGGAGCTGCCGGGATTAGAACCGGCGCCCATATGGGATCCCGGGGCTTTCAAGGCGAGGACTTTAGCAGCTAGGCCACGCCGCTGGGTCCAGCGTGATGCTTTCTTAAAACAACCAATGAAATTTTACATTGGTTGAAGATTAGGACAATATCGGGTCCCATGAAGAATGGTGAAACCGCTCTATCTGGATTATGCGGCATCCTCCAAATAAAAATATGTATTTAGGAATGCCAAGCGTGGTGGAATCCAAAGCATCCGCCCATTCAGAGTAGGTGTACCCATTGTAGAAGGTTAGTTCTTAAGAGCTCACTTTTTGAATTAAAGAGGCGTAAATGCATCAGTTTTTAAATTCAGAGATGAGGGAGCAGTGGTTGTTTATAAAGACAACTGTGTCAGTGTGTGGTTGTGAAATCTCCCAGGTCTTTTTAGAGCTCTGAATGGACCAAGACTCATGGAATGCATATGCATATCAATGAATACATCATGTGAGAAAGCCTCTGCTTGCCTGGAACATTTCTTTGAGCATCTAACAATTAGGATGGTATACTAAATTGGCCCTGTTTATTTTCTTCTGGTGTCAATATCAGTTAAGAGGATTATACTGGACTTAGATATTAAGGCTGTTTTCCTAACTGGCAAAACCTAATCCTGATTATTCACTGTTTGTATTTATAAAATACACAAAACTAGAGACAGAGCTCTCAACTGAGTCCCTAATTTCACACCCAACTTGACCTTCACTGCCTACAGATTCACTTTGACTCATTGCTAATGAGGCTGCTGCATTTTTTTATTTTTTGTGGACGAGTGCTATGTAGTGTTGGGAAAAAATGTATTGTGTGTTTATTTATTTATCTCCTGTGCCCTTTTTAACTGCTTTCAGTTCCTTTGGGGAATATTTTTTGGTCTGTTTTATTTTTCTGTTTTTAATGCAAGATAAAATCTCATGGAAGAATAATCAAAATTCAGAGCACTTGCCACAATTTCATCAATTAAACCTCATTGCTATTTAGGTCACATCTATTTCCTTGGGGAACAGATTTAAGTATAATCTGCCAAACATTCCCCTGGAGTAACCGAGTTAGTTTTGGTGTGTGTTAAATGTTCAGTTACTCAGACACACTACAAGACATTGAAATCAGGATATCCATGTGTAAGATCCAAGCATCAATATTTTTTTTGTATCTTCCCAGGTAATTCCATTGTAAAGCCAGGTAAGAAAGCTGGGGTCATAGGGACTGATTTCCCATATTCCGAAATATTAATATGGTACTTAAAAAAGTTCTAAGGCATTTTTCATTTGGGAAATGTAGCAAGTGTAGTTGTCCTTCAGGCAACAGAGAATTATCAATCACCATTTGCACATTAAATACCAAGTAGTCCTTTATGGGAGAAAACTGGTTGTTGCGAATAATGAGAAAGGAAGAGCGAAAAAGAACTCTGAACCCCATGTACAATAAAAATCTGAAGCGCTTGGTTCATTTCATCATCCCTCATAGGTATTCACCCATAGTTGTGCAATATGAGGAATATCTGTTAGAAAATAATACTCTTGGAACACTGACCCCATTTGAATATTATTTGTAACATACAGTTTAACAGGAATTTATAGTAGTTTCTTTGGTGGTGAGCTTATCAAAGACTTAAATCTGGATTTTATTATACCTACATACAGTAACTAAAATTTAAATAAGTTGAGAAGCTTATCATGAGTTCATAAATTATGCAAAGTATCTAATAGAAGTAGCGTATTTGGATCAGAAGTACTATATCCAATTTAATTTAAGATAGATGTAAAAATTAATAGGACAAAAGAGTTAAATTAGTGCTACATACAGAAATGTTGGCATTTAACAACATTGAAAAAGTGTGGGAACCTGATAAGGCAATAAAATGGAGCAGTATAAGAGCAGAAATAGAATTCCAGAATAAATTAAAACAAGTGTTCAGAAGAATGTGCATGGCCAATGCAAACCAACCAGTTGTTTTGTATCATCTTTTCATTTTTTCCATTTTATGTTCTTAGTTTTTTTCTAGAACTTTATTTCATAACTTCACATCTTATTTATTCGTTCATTTATTTATACTGAGATTTTTATTTATTTTTTATTGGAAAGATGGATAGATATAAAGAGAAAGATCTTCCACCTGCTGATTCACTCCCCAAGTGGCCCCAATACCCAAAGTTAATCTAATCCAAAGCCAGCAGCCAAGAACCTCCTCCTGGTCTTCCACGTGGGTACAGGATCCCAAGACTTTGGGTCATCCTCTGCTGTTTTCCCGGGCCACAAGCAGGGAGCTGAGAGGAACACAAACTGGTGTCCATATGGGATTCTGGATAGCACAGGCAAGGCAAGGAATTTAGCCACTAAGCTGTTGCTTGGGACCCAGAACTTTATATGTTTGTGAGTACCCAATCAGTTCTGGTTTCATAGTTTATTTTTTCCTTCATCAAAATTAACCCACACCATTAGTATTATTCAAGTCCTTATTGGAGATGTAAAATATCACTTTCTGACTGTATTAATATCCAACTCTAGTGATAGCATCTCAGGCATGGTGATAGATTTTTAGCTGTAAGGTTGTTGCACAATTCTGATGATCATAGCCCAGTTGGGTTTTCTAAGAGATCTATAAACGTCCAATAAATTAGAGTCCTATTTATAAACATGTCATTAATGTTACAATAAATATTGGTGACATATTTAAATCAATTGGATGAATTGGATTTGAATAGACATTTTGAATGGATAGCCAAATATTGTTGGAGAAGGTTCCATGAGTAGTGGTTAATGGTGCTGACAGGCTAGGAAATGATGAAATGCCTAAGAGACAAGGCTCAGAGGGATGTGTTAGCTCATTGACTGTGAGACCCTGTGGTTGTGGGCAACAGACCCTCATCCACCATAAAGGCATGGTCCTAAGAGGGAGTAGTCGGGTAAGCTTGTGTGTTTGAAACTGTAGAACAGCTAGTCCCAAAGGGAAGGATGACTGCAAGAGGCAGGAGTCCACCCCTACAGCAGGGAGAGGCTCCTCAGATCCCACTGTGACAAAGTTTTCCAAGGGCATGTTACGCACAGAAAGGCATTCTCGTACCCTGCTTGAAACTGTTTGAATGATGACTGTGTGTCCAATACTTCCCAACCCCGAGTCTTCACTAGTCTTCATGAGTGGGATTTCTGTGAGTATATTGGAAAGCGAATGAAATCCAACCCCCTGTCAGATCAATGCAGTCCGTCTTAGTGAGAACAGGCAGTGATCGGAGCACACTCAGAAACTCAGGTCGTACAGCAGAAACCCTCCCATTTGCAAGTGACATGGTAACTGCAGACTCTGACCAATAATTTTGCATTTTGTTTTACAACATTACAGAAAATAACGATATGTAGATAACATTATTTATTGTATGCAGCCATAAGTGTGCTCTTCACTGAGTTACAGCCTCTGTGTAATGCAATACCAGTCTATCATGTTGACCATCTCAAAATAGATATATTTTCCTGTGCTTTTATTGACTGATGCTGGTTCAAAGAGATTTCATTTTACAATCTCTTGAAAATCACTTTGAACCTTGTCTTTTAGTTAGGTCATACTATTTTCTAAAAAAAAAATGTTGATACCTGTATTTTGGCTTTTTTTTTTCATTGAGTATCTGAAGGGACTTCATATTTGTTGTTCATTTACATTCATTTCAGTCTTTGCTGTTAGATTAAGGTGTGATAATCTTAAACTGTTAGGAACTATGAAAATAAACCAATGTATCTGTAAAATAAGGGTATTTCTTACGCATCACAATAGATGGTACCAACAAATACTATGTGAACACAGTAATATATTCTAAAGCATTATATAGAAACATAAATGTCATATGTACATATACACTTAAGAGGTACAACAGAAGCAAAACTAGAATAAACTATGCTGGCAGATTACTCTGCGGTTGGAAGCTTCCAAAGATTTTCTGATCAATAGCAATGATATGGAAACTTAGGGTTAGATGCCCCTTCTCACTGTAAGTAATCTGAAAATTCTAATGAGTCTGGAATAATATTCAAGGTGGTTTCTAACTGCCCTTTTGCAAAATTTGTTCTTTTGGCAAGATGTTCAGCAGAGAGAACATCTGCTGACGATTATAATGTATTTGAATTTAAATATTCAGTCTTTTCCCCAGTTTCTGAAAGAATTGGAATAAAAGCATGGGTGATAAAAGGAAAGGAAAAATGTATAGGCAAAATCAGTAACAGGTTAAACATTCCATGCAGTTATTTCCATGTCAGGATGGTGGAAAGTGTGAGGACCGATCTGCTCTACCTGGAGTTTGGATGCCAACTGGCTCATCCTTCTCTGCTCTATCACCATCCTAAATAAGCCTGCTGAGGCTCCTCCACACAGTTTTGATTTGCAAGACACTCCGGACTGCTTGCCAAATGGACCAGACATTTACTCCTTACTTCACGTATATTTTTTCCTATCTTTCTCTGTAAAACTTGATAAACCCAAAGATAAATTCTCATGCATCTTCTTGCCTTGCACAGAAAATTCTCTCTTCTATTGTACAAAAAAAAAAAAAAAAAAAATCAATTCTTCCTGAGAACATGGCTTCCCCAACCATCCCCTCAAATAGAGAATACAGTTTTCCTTCCAGTTAATGGGGCTAAGAGAAAGTGTGGAAAGTCCATGTCGATGCTGTATCTTCATGACCTTGTGCAGGTTCTCTAGCGTTTTAATGATAAACACCACCCCAGGATGCTTTCCTCTTTTGATCTCGCCTACCTGTATATTAACTACGATTTTTTAAAAAGATTTATTTATTTTTGTTGGAAAGGCAGATTTACAGATAGGAGGAGAGACAAAGAAAAAGATCCTCCATCCACTGAGGCCACTACTTCCGAAATAGTCTCAATGGCAAGAGATGGGCTGATCCAAAGCCAGGAGCTTCTTCTGTTCTCCTAAATACGTGCAGAGTCCCAAGGCTTTGTACCCTCTCTGTTGCTTTTCCATGCCACAAGCAGAGAACTAGATAGGAAGTGGAGCATCCAGGACATGAACCGAGGCCCATATGGGACCCTAGCACTGGAAGGTGAAGCATTAGCCAGTTGAGCTATTGTGCCAGCCACCCACCCTAAAGCATCACTATGACCTTTGGTCGTCGCTGTCATCTTTCTTCCCATTCCTACCTCCCTAACACCTTGGGGTCAGTGTTCTGTGACTTGCCTGTTTTGCGCGACTTTCACCTCATGTATTTCTAGCCGTGTGTCTGAAAGACTGCATTTTGGAACTGAAAGCAAGGCACCTCTCTGAAATCCTACAGCCTTCAACAGCTTACCAGCAGTTCATTCTTGCATTTCTCTTTTATCACTGTGACCATCACTTCCCTCCTTCTTTCCCTCACTGGCCTGGAAAATATATTATTTCAAGTATGCTCTCCTGGCACCTCCCTACTACAGTTAAAAATCATAGTGGAACTTGAAGTTATTTCATTTGTTCTGAATCACATCCCTTTCTGTAATTTACCAGTGAAGTAAAATCCAATGTAATCATTCCTTCAGAGAATTCCAGTAAAATTTCAAGCATTGGTCTCGATACTTACAACACTCCATCAGTTCTCTTCAACCGTGAACTCCTGGATGTCTTGATGAAGAAAGTGAAGAACATCAAGTGTGCATTTGTTCTTTCAGTTTCCTCAACTGGAACTTACAAATAAAGTGATTGTTATAGTCAGTCTTTTCTTATTTAACTGCAAAGGAAAAGGGAAGTCCCCATTCTCAGATTACTTCTCTAACCTCGCCTAACCTTCAGCTCCTTCTGTGTCCCTGAGGCGCGGTTACTTCACTACCACTGACTCCATTCTCATCTGCCTTCAGAGTGCCTTTTAGCAGTGGTCCCCAGAGCGTCCACTTAGGTGTTTTTCACTGTCTAGACAGGTGCATCTTCTGATAGCAAAGCTTATTTCTACTTCTATACCCCTCCCTCTTTTTTTGTCTTGATTTAGTTTGGTGGTTTAAAATAAATTATTTTGTAATTGGATATAGATTTTTTAAAGACATGTTGTATGTAGGAAAATTGTTTTTAGTGCTAGGAGTAATTTTTATCCTAGCATCCCCACCCCTGATCCTGCATTCAAGCTCTTATTAAAAGGAAAAGGGGGAGAAAATAAACTGTTTTCTTAGCTGACCTTCAGTTCTTGCACAGAGAGCATACGCTGGACAGGAGGATGATTGCCTTCTAGTCTTCGTTTCTGTGCTCTAACCTGCTTAGAGGGACTCTGAATTCTTATGTCCTGGGGAGTAAGAATGGTCCAACTCATCCTTTGGCAGAAACTCCTCCTTTACATCTTTGTGTTGCTAAAATCACTCTTGATCAAGCAGTATCGATTAAATGTGTTTCCCCTAAGTATGCAGAATTCCAAGAAGGATCAGTCAAATAGATTCCTGATGCATTTGCACGGTTTATATTTTGTTTTGTTTGTTTGTTTTTTTAGAAAGGGAGATTTACAGACTGAAGGAAATACAAAGAGGAAAAGCTTGCATCTGCTCATTCACGCTCCAAGTGGTCACCGTGGTCAGCTCGGAGCCTGTCCAAAGTCAGGAACTTCTCCTGGGTGCAGGGTCCCAAGGCTTTGGGCCATCCTCTACTGGTTTCCCAGGCCACAAGCTGGGTGGGAAGTGGAGCAGCCAGGATAAAAACTGGTACCATATGGAATCTTTGGCATGCAAGGCGAGAATTTAGTCATTGAACCATGCCACCAGGCCCTCTATGTTGGTTTTGCTGTCTGTGATCTTACTTGTCTTTAGAATGCTGCTCTCTTTCTTCTCTTTTCTTTCTCCTTTCATTTACTTTGCACTCATGTTGACTCAATCTCTGACATGAATATTTGGAATACATGAGTAGGTGATAGTCTCCTGTCTCTTTAAATCTCCAGGCTGAAAAATAAACATATTAAGAAAGGTCTATATTTATTGACTCTTGTGGAGACTGAACTTTGTTTCAAAGGTCATATGGGAGCACTTGCAACATTTCCTCTGTAGGGTTGTATCATCAGCTCCAGTCTACTGGGATAATTGGGGTTCACGCTGTGTGGGCCTGTGACCACTGAGCGGAAATGGTTTGTGTGGAAATGGAATGACTATGTGTGTGGTAGTCTGGATGAGTTCCTTTTCACTTTGGCTGAAATCTCTCCACCCAGCCCCACAATACTTTACTCACCAAGCTTAAAGAGAAAGCAAGAAAGCTTCCAGATGCATTGAGGATTTCTTTCTTCATTGGTCTTGAGAAAGTCCTTCAGTTCTTCCAGTTCCCAAATAAAGAAGCAAGCCTAGTGTGCCAGAGAAACGATCGTGTGAGCTGCAGAGCGTCAGGACATTAGTTTGTCAGATGTGCGTCCATAAACATTTCTGCAAGGACCCTCCCAGTTATTTATGTCATTTATTCTTGATGATTTCAAATTTAGAGACTAATAAATGATGATTTACTTTAGGTACTCTCTTGCTTAAAGAGGTCATCCCTTTAGGGAATTACGCATTTTTATAATTAAAAAACTATAACAACTTGACGGAATAATGGAAAGTGTTAAGGAGGTTATAAGTATCTAGAGAATTGAACTGTGGAATGGGAAGTCTAACAGAAATCAGCAGTCAGACAAAGGTCCAAGTTGTAGGGATTTCATTAACTACTAGATATTATAATGAGTGTAAGTTTGGGCAATAATAAAAAATGCATACAATTAAATAGCTTTCTATGAAGGCAAAATCAGTAAAGAAAAATAGACTATGGAAGATTATTAATTGATTTATAACCAAACTGATTTATTTTGGACCTTATCAAGTAATATTGCCTGAAGTATGCATTAAGGCTATACTATGTGGAAACTCAATAAGTGCTGGCACAGAGTAGGGGCTCACAATTCTCTGACTGAATGCAACTTTCTCTATCCTATCACAGAATTTGCCATTAGCTCACCTGTTCTGTGTTTGAATTTCAGCCACTGAATTTCAAGTATTTTGCTCCCTAACAACCACTTAATTCTTTCTACACATTTTCTCCATGATTCATATTGCAATAATTCTGACACCATTAAAGTTTCTTTTCTACTTATTGTTATTCATTCAGTATCATTTTTCTCCTCATTCCCTCGTATATATGCCCACCTTCTATTCCATTGTGAAAGAATGGAATGAATCATTTTCTTTCTTATATCCTCTACCCTTTGGCTAACTCTTCTATCATTGCACTCTCCTGGTCAAACTATGATCTCACTTGGGTATTCATGAAATTCTCCATCCACTCCATTCTTTTGAATGGTGGATACATGCCATCATACAAATGGATTTCATATAATTTTTTTTTGCCATAGCTGTGAAATAGACTGTTAGTAGTACCCACTAATCTTATAGCCAAATCCACTGTTTATGACGAGGATCTCATATTTTCTGTAAGATTCTCATGTCCACCGCCTCTCGATTTCAATTCAAAATTAGAAAACAGACGGCCTGATCGTCTCAGCTTTGAATTCATTAGTTATTTGTATTGGAATGGACAGATGCATTTGGATCTCATCCAAAGTCAGTCTTTCCGTTTTTCCTGTTGATGATTCCCTTTATTATCACTCTTAATGAAATACAAAGAGAAGAGTGAAGTTTTACGAAGTGATAGTACCGATGCACCTGCCATGTCAGGTCAGGTGCTGTCATCACAGAAACCTGGTCAGGTGCTGTCATCACAGAAACCTGCTCAGCGTTCCTGCATTTTTATTATCTCCACAACAGAATCCACACTCTGATTGCTGGTGTCATTCAACTAAATAAAATCACATAGTTGGAAGTCTTTTGAGTTTGACGTCTTTTAAGGATTTATTGATCTATTTGAAAGGCAACATGGCAGAGAGGAAAAGGAGAGAAAGACCTTCCTTAAATGATTATAGCAGTCACATGTAGGACAAACAAAAGCCAGGAGACAGGAAACCCATTTGAGTTTCCCACTTGGGTGGCAAAAATCTGGGTCAGAGGCATGGAGTAGCAAGGTCTTTAATCAGACACATTGTTGTGGGATGTAGGCAACCCAGATAGCAGCTTCATCATCATCTTGATATAGTCCCATTTGTTTGTTTTGGCTTTGACTGCCTGTACTTTCGGTGACTTTTTGAAGAAGTCTTTCCCAATTTCTATATCTCGGAGAGTGTGTCCTGAGTTTTCCTCTAATAGCCTGATGATTTCTGGGTGTAGATTTAAGCCTTTGATCCGTTTAGAGCCGATTTTTGCATAAAGTGAAAGGTGGAGGTCTTGCTTCTTATTTCACTCATATACATACCTTTTTGTTGTATTCTACATCTTTTTACTTCAAATCAGAAAAAAGTCACATTTTTGCTTTGGGGTACTGGCTTATTTCACTAAGCACAATTGTCTTCAATTGTATTGATTTTATTGAAAAAACCAGTTCTTCATTCTTTTCTTTTAGTTCAGCACTAATATTCCATCATGTGCATTTATCTCAACTTCTTCATCCAGTCATCAGTTGACGGACATAGGGTTGATTCCATATCCTTATTATTGGGAACTGAGCTACTCCAAACATGGTGGTGCTGAGAACTCTTCATATGCTCAATGCCTTTTCCTTCAGCTCCATTTCCATCGTATATTATCTGTTATTTGTATTGTTCTAACAATTATTTGTGCACACATTTAAACATAATGGGCTTTGAATTTTTTCTGACATATTTAGGCAAACTGCCTTTTCTGCAAATGGAAGGCATCCATACCTTGTGGTCATTTGGGCTGGTGATTGCTCCCTGTAGTAATAGTGTGAGGTTGTGTGGACTTTCAGGCTGAGGACTGTACCCCAAATTTTCCTTTAGGATTCCCTTTACTGTATGCCACTGTCAGATGATTCCATAGTATTCTATGAAACTGGGTAAGATAATATGGCTTGCATTCACCTGTGAATTCTTTTTTTTTTATTAAATTGTGATAAAAACATTGCATCAAATTACAAAACCTGAGTAAGAAAAACAAACGGCACATGCTTAACTGTAGTTGAGATTCAAATAAAATTTGCATTCCCAAAATATTATACAGTAATTAGAAAATACCAGCCAAAGTAATACTAGGATACTTTTACGTGCGGTCTCAACAAATTTGAACAGAAGCAAATTTTAACAAAGGTAAATTTTACCGTGAAACATAGCAGTAGATTAAGGATCTTAACATGTTTATTTTACTGCTATTTGACACTATGATACAAAAATAAGAGGATTCTGAACTCTCTGTTAACTATGCAAATCACCAATTTCTTCTCTGTCTTCAAAGACTTTCATTCCCAGCAGAGGAAGTTTATTCTGTCCCCAATTCACCTCCACGGATGCCTTAGGGACAGCAATCTTATTATTTGTGCTAATCTACTTTATTATTAATATATCAGCATATTAATATAATGAAAAGCAAATAGTCTATTTTGTATATCAATGCTAACCTTAGACATTATAAAATTTTACAGTTTTTATTCTTGAACAGCATGCACACCATTACCCAACATTTAATTGACAGAAGCAGAATAGAAGAGAAGCCGATTAGCAGCAATCCAAGTGGGATTTCGTCAAACCATGCTGTAGTAGGGACGCTTTACATGCTGGGAAAGTTTCTTTAGTACTTTTCTTGTCTCTCATATATTCTGTAGCATGAGATTTAGCAACAATTCTTAAATTTACAGTTGAGGCCACTACTCCACAGACAAGGCAAGCTTATATGATATCAGCCTGTCATCCCAGGTTTAAACATCGTTCCTTAACTGTAAAATGATGGAATTAATTGAATATTCTCAACAATGTAGTCCTCAAAAGTCTAGAATATCTCCACCTGTTAAAACACTACATTTTTCTCAACCATTATCCCCCAAAGGAAAATTTGAACTACATTAACTTTTGAAAGTAATTAGCATTGCCTGCTATTGGTATCATTTACTGCTATATCTGTTTTCTTTTGTTCAACTGTTTTTTAAAGGATGTTTTATTTTTGAGAGAGACAGAATTATTTTCCATATACTGAGTTACTGCTCATAGGCCACAGGTGGGAGTTGGACCAGGCTAAAACCATAAGCCAAGAATTCAAGCCAGATTTCAGTGAACTAAAGAGACAAGTAAGTTTCCTCACCAGAAATGCTTAAAAAACAAACAACCCATTTGCTCTGTTTTGTTTTGTTTCAATGAAGAGAGGGTGAGTTCAGAACTGGCAATTGGGGTGGTCTTTCTTTTTGTCTACAGAAAAGATCAATGATTCGACAGTAAAGAAACAGTTTGTCCCAAGTTAGGCAAGAACACAATTCCTTTCCAATCTCACACTTCTCTTTTCTTCAGTTCAAGCAACTCTTGGTGAGACAGTGTCTAGACTTCTTGGAATAAGTGCTGAAATCTGGAGTTTATTTTGTGGGTTTGAAAATGGTTCTTCAGGGTTCCTACACATTTATGTACGAAAATGCAGTTCCTTCAGATGCATAAAAAATGATCAAGGTAGTTACCAAAAACAAACAGAAGATTAATTAATGCAATAACTTCAAGCTGCTACTGTCTGGAAAATATTACATCGTTTCATCCGTTTTATCTTTATTGTCTTGTTTGTAATAAGGTTCTCATTAACTGCTGTATCAAAATAAAGCACAAAATCATTTGTATTCATGAAAACATTATGTCTGATACTTGCTAGATTTTGAGAAACATGCCACGGAAGGAAATTAGCTTAAGGGGTATGCATCCATTCCTGTTATGGATTTAACAAGTAACCCACGGAAATTTTCAAGCCAAAGTGTCAGAGCCGGTATCAGAATTCTTCTGATAGTTCCTTCTTCACTCGATAAAATAAGGCCGTCTTTTGTGCACCCAGACCTAAACAATGCTTGTGCAACCTGGCCTGAATTTTTAAGTCTCACTGCAGTTTATTTTTGTTTTTAAGGAAATCAAACTGTGTTTAAAGAGCTGGTTCAGTGTTACTTGAAGCTACTAATCTTAAATTCAGAGTTCTTGAGCTAATAAAGCAGACATAGCCATTTCCTCCAAGAGCCTTGTCCTAATTTTAGAAGATTATCACTACTTGAATCTTCACCCTAAGAAATATATGCCTGTCACAGACAAGTTTCCTGTAAAAGTTGACTGTGAGTTTCAGTCACAAGGAGCAGAGACCCTCTTAGCATTGACCTGTTTCAGTCCTTACTCAATTTCCAAACAAATTTCTTAATTTTTGTCTGTTGGGTTTTCTATGACAAAAGAAAAATAAATAAATCTTTTAAAAAAGTAAATTTAAGCACTCATAAATAAGCTTCCACAAATCATGATCTCTGAATATTTTATTGTATTATTTTCAAAACAAAGGTAATATTACATTATGCAGCATTTTGGAACACAGAGCACTTTCAATATGGAAAGAGTATAATTAATATTTTGGAAAGCATTTTTAAATTAAAGGAAATTTAAAACTTGTACAGGCAAATTACCTTTCTGAAATAATCAGGGTCTCTTATGCATAACTTGCCCCTCTGTTTGACAAGGCAGATACCCATCATAAGTCTCAAATACTTATTGTCTGATTGTCCGTTAAGGCGCACAAGAATAATAATGGGCAGAATTCGCTAAGGTGTATGCTTAAAGATTATACCAACACATCATGGATATTGGTGAAACTAATAACTATTATGAGCTCAGAATTATCAACAGCTGAGAGATATGTAAGATATTCAAGTAGAAGACCCTTCCTATATGTTTCACTACTGAAGTTTCTTGCCTATTGGAACATCCTGAAAAAAATAAAACATGTTCCATACCTTGAAGGATAGACAGTTTAGCCAAAGGTGATGCATACAGGCCAGAACACATAGTGTAGGGTTCAGAAGCCACTGATAATTTTCAACTAAAACCTTACTACAAGTATCACTAACCCTTTCGAGCCATTGCTGTTGGGTCAAATTCCAAAGTAGTTCTTTTTGTAGGTAGGTGCTAAGCTCAACACACATACTGCTGACAGAAACTTAATTTGTTTGGTTTAGAACTGGCTCATTAAGACTTTAAATTTTTAACAAAGAGTATGGGAGAGTGTTTTTAAGATGGAAGTAATGTATTACAAAGATGCCTTCTTACTGTAGTTTGAAATGTTTTGCAACAACAAATGAGTCTCCATTAAAATTATTTCCTGAGTTAAATCTTGTCTCCTGAATAGTGAAGCACTTAGACACATAAAACATGGTGATTTAGAGTTTTCAAATTATAGCTGGCATTGATATTTGATAGCAAAAAAATTCAGAAAAATCAGGAATCACAATTTATGCTTCCAGGAATGAGTTGTAATGTTTCTGTGGCTTTTTTCATCACAAATATATATAGTATTCACACTGCGTATTTTATGGAATACTACAACATAGTGAAAAACAGTTTGGCAATTTCATTTGTTTGCCCTAACAAGAAAAATCGGAATGTTAAAGCTGTGAGAAAGGAATCACTGACAGTGAGCTGAGACTGGGTTGGGGGAAGTTACAGAAGTGGTGCCATGGACTGCAAGACCCTGTGCTTACAAATGTGGGAAACTTTTAAAAAGACAGTGGAGCAAGGGTTGCCATTTCTGCATGTTGCCACATAACTGTTTCTACAGTTTTACCAATTCATATGCTGATTCATTCATTCAACAAATATTTGTCCAGAGCCTACTATGTGATCGAAGTAGTAATAACATTTTTTTTAATAACAAGATAGTATCTTCACCCTCATGGAGTTTGTACTGAGATGTGAATAGTGATAGATTTGAGATCTTGTGCAGAGATTTTATCCAAGAGTAAAGTGAAGAGGCGGGGGTCATAACCAGGGAGGTAGGTTTGCTTCAGGTGCTGAGTCAGTAAGCAGAGGACATTCGATGCCAGTTGGAACTGGCATAACTCACACAGAGTTTGATTAGATATTGGTTATGGTCCAAACATCTAAAGCAGTCTCATTTGGCATCTGATTCTCTCTATGATTGGAACCCCAAGTTCACATGGATTTTTCTTTAATTCCCTCTAGTATATGGCTGCTGCTGCTCCTATGCAAGGGACCTACATTCCCCAGTACACGCCTGTGCCTCCGACAGCTGTTTCTATCGAAGTAAGTCTGTTCCTGCCTTACAGAAAGAGGTCACAGAAGGTAAACCTTAGTCACACATGCTGTGGTCCCCTTAACTGCAGAGACCTCTAGTGCCATTTCTGTATGTCTCTAAAATTGCAAGCTGAAATATGTGTGAACCTATATAATTTTCTTGGAACAAAGCTATGTTTTTGCTTTACACTTGCAATACCCAACTTGCTACAGAGCTATGGGGGGAATTTTGTTGTAGTTTTTGAAAAAAAAAATAGCCATCCAGAGACCAACTCATTAGGCCATAAAGTCATCTAAATAAAAGGGAATAAAAGGTTACAGCTATTTGTATAAATTTTTAGTTCCTTATGACTCCAAGAGTGCTCCCTGGGCTAGCTTCATTGCCATCACCTGGGAACTTGTTAGAAACTCGGATATTCAGATACCAGCTGCACCTTCTTAATCTGAGCTTGCATTTTAACATGATCTTTCAGTGATTAACACACACATTAACATTTGAGAAATATTATTCTTGTTCACTGATTCTCACACTTTTCTGCATAACAAAAGTACCTTTGGGACCTTTACAAAATTTACTGTTTTCATGTCTGTCCTCAAAGATGCTGGCATTATGTAGTGGGTGTAAAGATATTTAAAAGATGTTGGATGATTCCAGTATGTACCACAGAGTAAAAATTATTGCTTTACCGAATGCATCTTGGTAATTTTGTGACTTCCTACCAAAAAGAAGGAAAAGCATGGACTCCTGTTATCTCTGTAGACATCATGAGGGATCTTTTAGTCTCATCCTTAATGAAACTTTATCCATTTTCTCTCTCTGTGGAGTGAGTTCATCATTTTATATACCGCTTTGCCGGACAAAACCGTCAAGCTACATAGTAAAAGGAAAAGATGTAGAACTGTACATGGGGAAAAAAGGGAAGGAAGGAAAGAGTGAAGGAAGGAGATAGGAAGGAAGAAAAAGAGAGAGAGAGAAAGAGAGAGAGAGAGCACATAGTTGTATATCTTCTTTCTAGCTCTAACTCTAATTGTTTATTGTCCTGCCTCCTCCTGTTCTGAAGCATGCACACATTATGAGGGATGTATTTCCTCCTCTCAGCTGGGAATCCTTTGGAATGGGTGCTTGGATAATGCAGGAGTAGGCCGGCAAACATGCTCTTGGCACGACTGCACATGAAAGTCCACCATGGTTTTTTGCTCCTGGTTGCTGAGGAATCTGAGGGAAATGTCTACGGACTGAATTGGATCTTCTAAAATATTGGTAGTTTCTTTTCATTGTGTGACAAATGTTTGCTCATACCAAGATTTGCAGCTCCCAAAAAATTGAACAGGACATTGTTAAATATTTTAGGAAATGAAGAAGCTCCAATTACTTTTAATTTTTTATGTGCTGCAGACCTATGGGCTCCAAAGAATATGTCATATTAAACCAGTTTTAATTGGCTCATCAAGGCTTTGTCTCTGCTTTGCTAATTTTAGCTATTGGAAGGCAGTCATACCATGAGAAAATTAAGAATCTAGACATTCAAAACTTTAAGCATGACTCTTCACCATATTTGAGTACTTCAAAAAGTTTGTGGGAAAAATGACGTTAAGTGATAATGTGCATTTTTCATTTTGAACTTTCCAGAAGTTCCTCTCATTCGCGTTTCTCTAAATCTACAACACAGGAATATGTTTACCCAAAGAGTTGGAGCATTTTGATGACTCAATTGACAGGTGACTTATCAGAAACAGTTTAGCTATGCTTAAGAAGTAAGAACACTGGTATGTCATCTTCTATCTTGTAAGGGGAAGCACTGATTAATTTTCTATGAAAAAGTACTCATTGCTCATTCTCTAGTATCTGTGCAACTGTTATATAGATAGTTCATTAAAATATAGAGTAGCAAGCATTAAAGAGCATTATAAAAGGAATACAGGGAGTATCTCAGATCCTGAGGAAGAATTTTGAGTATCTTTGGTTAGAGACCGAATTAGTTAAGACAATTTGAAAGCTGATCAATGCAGATAGCCAAGTCTGTAAGCAGAATCAGGATAATGTATCCTGGAAGATGTCTTCTGCATGCCTAACAACAACCAACTAAAACTGTGCCATTTTGGAATCAAGCATCATGTATCTTACTGTGACCAACCTCAGAAACACATTCTTGCCACCATCTTTGAGCAGCAAGAGATAGAAAGCCCAAAGGAACAGTAAACCGAAATTAAGAAAAGTTTGTTTTTTCGTCATTTTTGAAAATTCCAAGTGAATTCCAATTTATTTCTTGGAAACAAGGGGGAAAATAAAATGTACCAAATTGTTCTTAACAGTATCCTTTAAAAAGATTTCCGAATTTGCTGAATATTTCTGTTAATTATTTTCAAATAATACATGCATAGTACAGTGAAATAAAATGCAAGTTTTTATTGTACACCAAATAGATGCCTTAACAAATGTTATCAATTGTGATGGTGAGAAACCACTACCTAAAAGTTCCCAGTATGAGCAAAACAAGCATTCTAAAAGTTCGGTTTCCACAAGGACTCATGAGGATAAACTGTATTGGTGTCACACTGGAATTACTTCTTCATTCTTTATTCTGATTTGCTCTGGGTTCATCTGAATATTTACTCTGAATGTTTTGTATTACTTCCTATTGCTAAAAGCCTCTTTACTCAAGCCAAATAAAAAGGAGTTATAGCTTATATAGAAGAGGACTGTCTGTGAAAGCAATTAAGGCTGTTTTATAACCATCTGCCTCCTTAGGGTGTTGTTGCTGATACCTCTCCCCAGACAGTGGCGCCTTCATCCCAGGATACCAGTGGTCAGCAGCAACAGATACCAGTGGACACATCCAATGAACACGCACCTGCATACTCATACCAACAGTCTAAGTAAGTGTGGTCTGTATTGAATTCTTTTTCCTGGGATCAGCCGATTCAACATCACTCTTTCATGGTATGTCTATAACATTTTACTGAAGTACCAACTTCTCCCAATTTAGTGGCAACCATTTATTTCATTCTCAGTTATGAGGATGGAACTTTTGGGCTGTTGCAGCTGGATGGTCATATGCTCTTAGACTCAAGAACCTGGTAATGGTGCTGATGATCCCCGTAGCTCTGCTTCTGAGTCTAAGGCAGCTGTTGGTGGGGGTGCTGGGAAGGAATGATCACATTCTTGATAGATAGTCTAGCATATGTTTCAGAGAATTCCAAAAATAGTACGAATCAGCCTATCTTCAACTCTCTTTGTGTCTCATGTCCTTCTGTTTCATTTGACAAAAGGGATCATGTGCTCAAGAAGAATCAAGATAGATGTTCCATAATAAAGGGATTGGTATTGTGGCCATCTTCTCTAGACAGGAAACTGGGGCAGCCAGAACATGAACTGGTACCCATATGGGATCCTGGCACCTGCTAGGGAAAGATTAGCCAACTGAGCCATTACAGCATGCCCTTGATGCTAGCAATTTAATAGCATCTGAATAAGAAGAAACATGCTTCATTCCCTCAGTGTCTGCTACAAATTGCTAACAAAAGAGACATATCTGAGGCCTTCAGCACTTTCTTGCAAAGCTGATTATTGAAACAATTGCTATTGCTAGAGACTAGGAAAGGACCCAGGATTAGGAATGAGACGAATCTTCTCATTTTGACTTTAGAGATTGGTAAGATTCTTCGAAGCCAAATTTAGGACTATTTGGAACAAAATTCTTCTGAGAAAGGAAACAGGGATGTGGAGTCTCTGAAGGGAGATAAAAATGCAAATCATGCTCCAACCGATTCAGAACCTCCTCATCTTCCCTAATGACTAAATAAGTTTTAGTCGCCCCAACGTGTCAGCCCATGATAAAGTCCTCCCTTCTGTCTCAGGACTGTGTCCACGCAAGATGGGAAGCACCTTTCCGTGGACATTTTGTGATGTGATCTCTCGGATCCAGAAGAAATCATCTTTACTTCCCCTGAATTCCATTGATTGTCTCCTTGTTCACTTCCACCCCCAGATCTAACTTCACTGTTTGCACTGCACCTTTTGTTATAGCATCTGAAATTGAGTCTTATAGGAACTATTAATTTTCTAGGAAATGCAGCAGCCTGATCCAACCCCGGGATTTGAGAGCTGTTTTTGTTTGCTTGTTTGCTTTGTGTTTTTATGTTTGCTTGTTTTCGAGATGTGGAAGTAGAGTGGCAAAGTAGTGTGAAAAGGTGGATTAGAACTGGATTTTCTGTGTCAGGTGTTTTGCTGAGTACTTTAAGGGCATTTCACTTGTTCTAGCAGCTGAGGTAAGTGGTTCATTTGAAAGCAATGTATCTGCATTACTGTTAATGTAGTTGTTTAGACAGCAATTGTTTAGGAACATAGGTCTGCAGTGTGAATGTGGCAATTGTAATGGTGGGATCTGGATTGGAGAAAGAACAAGATAGCTAAGACTTTAAAATTCCAAGCAAGTCAATGTAATCGTCCATGCCGCAAACCAAGGCAGACAAAATAAAAAGTCTAGGAGAGTATGATTTGTGAGGAAAGACAGAATTTAATTTTCCTTTTGAGGATGAGGTATATCCAAGAAGTTCTATTCCTTGAGAAATCTGTGGAAGTTGGAGTATGGCTTAAGAAGACTTGTTAAGTGTTTAAATGTCTTTAAAATTATGATCACATCATTGTGGTGTGCCTTAAGCCCTAAATTCTTATGGTGGACAATGATGAGTTTTCCAAATGTGTTAAATATCAAGGAATGAAACCTTCCCCCACACATGGTCTTTGCAGTGAAAATTATGACAAAAGTTGTCTTGCTTCAAATGTGCTTTTGCAAGCATTAAGCTGGAGCATATGTTGCAGGATGTTCCACAGGTCGTACTTACATTGCAGCCCACCAGAAATGAAAGCACCCAGAAGCATGTGACATTCCGGCGATGTGACATGTGAAAACTTTTGCAGCTTGTAAAAAAATCAAGAAGTCCTATGTGTATTCTCAACTTCTTCTCCTTGGTATGATATAAGCTTTTAGATTTTGACTGAAATAGCAACATCTCCACTACCAACAACAAAAGCTTGAATAAATATCCTAAGTAAAATAAATGCGTAGTTGTAAATCAATTTTGAAATGTTATAATGTGACTCTACCTAAATTTTTATCGGTTTCAACAAATAGAAATTGGTCTATGTAGTGATAAGACATGAGATTTTAAAAAAAAAATAGGATTTATTTATTTTTACTTGAAAGGCAGATTTTACAGAGACACACACACAGAATCTTACATCTGGTGGTTCATTCCCTAAATGGCTGCAAAGGTTAGGGAAGAGCTGAGCTGATCTGAAGCTAAGAGCCAGGAGCTTCTTCCAAGCCTCCCTAGTGGGTGTAGGGTACCAAGGCCCTCTACTGCTTTCTGAGATCATATGCAGGGAACAAAACTGAAGGTAGAGGATTAGCTTGCTACACCACCACGTTAACCACAAGACATGAGATTCTTAGAGGCAGCATTCAAGGAAGACACAGAGATTTGAACTTGAGTATTTGAGCTCCTCAAACTGGGTTGTTTCTCTTAGGTGATCATCACTGGGAAGAGTTTGAGTGATGTAAGGGCATTCGCGGACACATTTATTTGCCAAACATTCGTTAGAAAATAGGCACAAGGACATCTATACAGCTTTTTCTGTCCATTTCATAGTTTCAGCTCTATTCCTTAAATTTATCTGACCATAGCTTCTGTGAAAATATGCATTTGAGTTAGGTTTTACTGTGTTCAAGAAGCAGAATTACTAAGCTTATAGAAATCACCAGCAAGCTAGTTGATAGTTCTGATGTTCTGCAATCAAATGGCTCTGGAACTCTATGTCCACATTTTGTTCATTGTTCTTGCCCTCATAGAGATAAGAATTCAAAGTCAAGGCCTAAGTACGGTGCATAAGTGAAAGCAGGATTTATTTTAAAGTGTGAGCATGAATTTACATTCAGTTACGAATATGGGCAGCTCCACGGGGAGCAATACCCACCCTGTGAGGACCAGAGTTGCCTATGGTTAGAGAACGTGCAAGGATACCAGAGGAGGATCCAGGAGCAACGGTCTCAAGTCCAGAAACAAAATGATCGTTCCCCCATGTGAACAGTCACTTTTAATGAGATGAGCGATAGCATCCTAATTAAATACACAATTGGGGTAGGGTCTGGGTTGTTTTAGTGTGCTTGAGTTTCTCTCGAAATTTCATGGCACTTTCTAATGACATCTTTTCCTTCATGGTCCCAGATGAAACACAGGTGAATCATTGGAATGAGGATGAATTGATTGGCAGGTGAGATATGGGATTGCCAAATAGGACTGGCAGAAATTTTGAGACAAGTATTCCAGGAAATATTCCTACTTTGCCTTATTGTTCCATATCAAAGTGTCTGTACAATCATAGAGCCAGCCCATGATGTCTTCAGTCATTCAGACTGTGCAAGTGGCAGTTGATTTCCAGAATCATTTTGCTAATTAACATGTCACTACTTTCAGAGGCAATCCATTTCTAACCATAATTATGCTAATTGAGATAGGGAGAGCTTAAAGTACTTGTATGAATCCCTGGCCTTTCTCATTAAGTGCCAGCTGACCTTCTGTGGTGTGTGAAACTCTGATTAGGGCAACCCCTGAGAAGTAGCTTGACCCCTCACACAAATATTTAATCCCTAATTTCTTCACTAAAGACATTGTACTGTAAAGATACAACTCCAAAAGGCTGTAGGAGTTTGAGAAATAGAAGTGATGCACCCATGAATAAAAGGCTATTTTTCATAAGCAACATTTACATATTCACAATTTCACTTCCCCAGTTAAACACAGGACTTGACATTTTGTGTCCATACATTTCCCCTTCCTTGGTAAAAAAAAAAAAGTTATAAATGCAAACGGAGGAATAAACAATGGCAGAGGGTGTATTTCAGAAAATCTGTGGGAATTCCAATTCCCACCCGTACTATCTATTTGTGTGCTATGTTAGAGATCTCAAGCAGAGCTTGGATCGTAAGGATTACAGCTAGGATCATAAGAAATAAAAGTTTAAGAGCTAAGTAAAATTATCACATTCAGAATCTGAAGTCGTGGGCTCGCACTCTAGTGTTGTTGCTTCCTAGTTGCCTCTCAATTTTTGAGGTCTCATGTCCCTCTTCTTTGTGGTGAAATCCCTAGGCACTTTGTTCTCCACGGTGTACTTTAGGTCGCTAGTGCTGAGGGAGAGTTCACCACTACTCCTCGATTTGAGGAAGTCGAGTGAAATTCAACTCCAAACAGAGTGAAATGCTTTACTTAATTGTATTTCTGTTCAAAACCATGGAAAAGAATGCACGGGGCATTAGGGAAGAGCTGAGCTGATCTGAAGCTAAGAGCCAGGAGCTTCTTCCAAGCCTCCCTTGTGGGTGTAGGGTACCAAGGTCAGATAAGTACTTCCTGAAAGCTTGGCTATGTGCTGCCTTCATTCGCTACAATTCCCAAGTTTGTTTCCCTCCAAAAAAAAAACATATCGCATTATTAAAAAAAATTAAAAATGTGACAGTCTGCACAGTGATTATTTTGATATTGATATAAGATATAAAGCATGTTTAGCATCCTTCTTTTGGGGGTCCTGGATACATGTTTAGTTTCCTGGATAATTCAGTAGTGGGAATGTATTGTGCAGTTTCTCTAAATCTTTGGCTCACATACTGTCTTTTTCCGTTGCAACAAATGAATCTGATATGGAAGAAATTATTCTGAGATGTTACACCATTTGGTGATCTTTAAGACTTTACCTAGTTCTGGAAGACTGGATTTGTATGGCTAAAGTTTGTTACTTTTCAGTCCAGCCACTGTTTTTTTTTTTTTTTTTTTTGAGAGTGGAAATTAGCAGAGAATTTATAATGACTCTACGTCCCTTAGCTGAGTCAAGTGCCCAGTCCGTGATACTCACTCTGACTGTAGAAGCCCCTACTCATCACAAGACCTTTTGGTTTTTCCAATCTCTGTTGACTAACTGAACTGTGAGAAACACTAAGTCCCTATATGTTGTCAATACATTCATGTTGTGAGAATTTTTCTTACAATACCGCATTCTGTGTAAACAGTGCTTTACAATTTATAAATCTTCTGAATACTCATGATCCTTACATGAATTAATCTAAATTGCAGGCCGTTTCTTTTCCAGAATATTCTCATGATCCAACTTAAACATTGTTCTTGCCAATGATCATAACCGTGAAATATAGGCCTCATCTCTTTTCATGAATACTGGTGTGATTCACAGTCACTATGATGATGCTCACTTCATCTCATGCAGAGAAGGTAGGCAGGAATAAAGCTGGTTCTGTTAAATAGCGACACCTTGTCAAACTTCAGCTGTTGACCATGGACATGCCACACCAACCATTTATTTCTCCTGATTTGTTTTCATATAATAGGAAGGCCCCTGTAAGACTTCGACAAATTATGGGATAAAATTATGGAAAAACAGTGATAGAAGGCTGGAAGACCTAAAAGTAGCTCCAGTCCAGCTCATAAATATTGATGTACGTGAGATTAGCACATGCTAAGTACCTGAACACTGAGAGCTTTCCGCCACTGTGCTCCATAAAGTAAGATGTCACTGGCTGAGCAGCCGTGTTGGGATCCGTGATTGTTTAGGCGTTTCCTGTTTAGTTGCACAATACCCGTGACAGACTGGAGGGAGAATAAAAACCAGGAAAAAAAAAGATAAAAAAGCACAAAGTCAAGGAAAAAAAATACTGTTTGCCATACTAAGATACATTTTTGGAGATAAACTGTGTAACTGGCAAAGTTGATGATAGTGAAAAATACGCTGCTCATGTCTCTTAGAAATAAATTTTATCTGATTATTATTGCAATTATGAAGAGTATAATTGCAATGTCTTTCAGAAAAACAATACTTTCGTAAGATGCAACCGTTTATGAATTTATATGCAATCAAATGTATTAGTCATATTAACATTTCGGTACAATTAAACATTTATCAGCGTAAATTTCTGCAGCTATCAACTATTTGGTAATGTATGCATGTATGCATGTATAGGCACACCCTTAGAGACATATTAGTTAAGCAATGGAGAGATCTTTCCTATCAACCAGTCGTATTTGTTTCATCATTGTAGAAATGAGTTCATCAGGATCCTAACAGACCAACGTCCACAGCTGCTTTCAGATTGCTTTCTGCAAGTTAGGAAAAGTGGGTGGACTGGAACAGATCCTCCAACCCTTCATCTCCATGTGTCACACTGTGTACAACCTGTATACCTATACCCTGCAACCCTGATTCTTACTGAGTTAAGCAAACAAGCAATAGAAGAATTTGCAAAAGTTTTTGCTGTCATGCAGAGCCCTAAAGAAGGAAACTTTCTTCTGTGTGTGACCTGAGAGTAGTACCTTGGATGGTACAGATTTTGATAGCTCAACTCTAAAACTGCGTAAGAGAATCCTAACTTGTGGGCCAAAAAAGATCAGAGTCAAGGTCAGCCCGTGAGAAACCTCATCCTGCAATACAGACTGGGAACCAGCAGGTGGCACTATTTGGACAGGGCTAAGCAAGGTGACATACTGTGAAGGACACGTCTTTTTAAACACATTTTATACACAAAGCTCTCTTCCAGATACCTGGCCAGTGAAAAAAATACAAATAAAATATATAGTCCCATCCTCATGAGGATTAATAGCCAGGAAAGAACAAAAGGGGAAGAGATAAAGAATAAAACTTCACTTCCTTCATAAGTGTCATCTCCTAGACGGATAATGTTCGTGAGAATACACTTAGTGGACACGACATGACAACATATGAATTGGGTATCTCGGATACATAGTAGGGAATCTCACATTCATTTCCTGAATTAGTAGTGCTGACTCTCAGTTCTGAAAGGACACGACCATTTGAGGAGTCCTGAAGGCGTTACACCAAGAGCCAGACGTTGCAAACTGGATTCTATACTCATTGGAATATAGTGAGTTGAGGTATATTTGGGTATTTACAGTATTTATATCTTTAGGAGGGAATCCTATTCTTAATGTTTTCATCTTGATTTTTAATGTGACCTAACTCTCTTACTGGGCTCTATATTTGCATGGAAGTGGGAGAATTTGAGAATCTCATTATCTCATTGACTCTTTGGTTTGATTGTATAATTGCTTCCAACATCGTGTTATATTGAAAGAGGCCGGTATCATTTGAAGAGACGCCACTGGGACGGACTGGAGAAGGCCATTTCCAAGTTGCATTGATGTAATAACCATTCTTGCCCGATTGTTTTCACAGACCATAACGGGACTGAAGAATGTCCATGGAAACTTTGCCTTGAATGAAGAAACTTCATTGAACAAGAAGTTGGCTTCCAGTTTGCACAGACGTCTAGAGAAGGCTTTTTGTGTGTTTTTATTTTTTAATTTTATACTTTACTCAATGAAAACGAAGTTTTTAATGTGCTGTGCAAATGGTTCCTTCATGTGGTCTGACAATTTATTTTTTGCAATCTTCTTTTTTTTTAATTAAAAAAAAATCCCAGAAGAGGGACAAAAATCAACAAAACAATACATCGAAGGTTGATGTGTCATCCAGAAGAATATTTGAATTCAGAATGTGTCTGAAGGTGTAGATAGATTTTTTTTTTTAACAGAATACCTGATGTCAAGAGGTGGGCAAAGAGAAAATAGGAACAATTGTCTTCCTCAGTAATTAAGCTACTCTTTCTGTCTTCTTCCTTGTTTAAACCTGGTGGGTTTTTATTTTATTTTATTTTTTCTTAGAAATATTTAGGTAAGGTTTATCTTGAATCTTAATTGCCTTAATTTTAAGGACGTCAGAGGCTCTCGAGGCAAGCTATCAACGTCTTGTTAAAAAAAAAAAATCAAGAAAGAATTGAAATATTGTTCCGGCTTTAGCTGGTACAGAGGTTTAAGACTGAATTTTTAGGGTGACAAAAACTGTACAGTTTAAAAGAAAATGTTTTTCTTCATTTGAAGAAAATTTGTGGATAAAAGAAACCATGGCAACTGCAAGAATTTGGAAAAATGCGGGAACTTTTCATGAACTTTTGTCTTCAGTGTTGACAGGAATCATTCTAGAAGGCTAAACCATTTTACGATAAAGTTATTAATGTTGGTTTAAAAACAACTGCATTAGAAATAATGCGTGTTTTGGGGGGCAGAATGCAGATTTTTTTTAATTTACAAAGCGTGATCGCTAGCAAGAGCAGTAGTGCTTTTTATCTGCAGTCTTTTTTATGAGCTTTACAAAGTTTTTAGTCAGCTTTGCTCGTCACATTGCAAAACCTAGCTTAAGAGCATTAAAAAAAAAACTTACGTAGATAGGAGCTTATGGTCAAAAAGTGCAAAAAAAAAAAAACAAAAACAAAAAAAGCAATAGATAGAGAAATTGTTGACAATTTCTGTAGTCTTTCCCAGTTGTGATCAAATTCAGCCTATGGATGGCCTATTTTATACCAAAGATAGAGGTTGTTTATCTTTTCTTTCCTTTTTTTCGGGGGTGGGGGGGTTAAATTTATTTGACCTACGTGGCCGGACCAGTTCTTACTTTGTTGTCTGTTTAAACTACCTTCCACTGATGTTTTACATTCTACAAAAAAGGAAAAAAAAAAAAGTGTTTTGTTTCTTTAAATCTGTGTTCCTTGAGAGTAGAAGTTTGTATCTGCTGCCTTTAGCAGCTGGAGCATGGAGAATTCTGGGTACAGGTTGATATCAAGTGGCTTTAAATTCCTTGAGCTTCGCTGGTTCCTGGTTACGAACCAGTATGGATGGCCGCCAAGAGGACAAGCCGCTTGAATGGGTTGAAATGTCTTTGTATGAATTATGAAGTACAGAAAACTCCTGATCCTGTTCTGAAAGGTCAATTGTCAGAAAAGCTTTGTGGTATTTTGTGCAATGGTGGGTGGTCTCCTGAGAAGGTCCCGTTGTCTTTGGAACCATCTTTTTCCTTATAAACTCCAGATCCCTTGAGTTTCTTTTTCTCTCAGTTCTTCTCTTTATACACCATGAATAGCCACCTTGATTCCACAATTGGGGAAGGAGTATCTTGTTATTACATTCGTGTGTTTGCATCTTAATGTTGCCAGGAAAAAAAAAAGGACAAAATAGAACATTTTCTTTCAGTTTAACTCTGAGGCAAGTAGGACCAATCAAGTTAAAGATTGTGTGAGTGGAAGTTAGAAAAGCTCTTAAAATGCTGGTTGACAATCAAGCAATTGTATGATTCATATGAAAGAACCGAACGAATTAAGTTTGATCAATCATTAAAACCAAAGGAGATACATTTGCATTTGAAATGATGCAAAATATTATCTAAAATGAATCGACTTACTTAGAAAACATGTCTAAATTTTTGATTGTTCAACATGTATAGCTTTACCTAAAATTAAGAATGATGTAATAGAATTTTGCTAATTCAACAATTCATACGGTGTTGTGAATGAGTCATTTGGATCCAGTAGTGAAGCTCTTTCACAAGCTAAAACACTCACATTCCTTAGCCCGTAAGGGAGAGAGGAATGCATTAAGTACAGTGTAAAACAGGGTAGAGTTTTAAGAAGTAAATAGATTAAACAGTAAAACATATCCCGGTTAAGCACCAATGTTGATTCATTTGAAATCACCAATATTCCAATGTTGAAATAGACTCTGGGTCTCTTATTTGACATCTCATGAATTTGAAGCTTCTATCTAGAAAGCTGACTCCACATCTTGATGACTCAAGGAGCGAAAGAAAACGTCATATGTGCTACAGAGAAATTTCTTCTGGCCACACCCATCTGATTGTTTTCTGTATTTTACAGAAAAATCCCAGGATTAAGCTTTCTTCTTTCAACTTTCAGTTGCCCGTGTATTGTTAAATGTAGCACTGATGCTTCATCTTTGGGAAGGGAGCCTCAAGTTACCAGGCCTGGGAAAACAAAAGTATGCGAAGCATGATTTTATTTTGTTTTCTTGTTCACTTTCTGTACCCTTTGTATACATAATTATCCTGGGCATATTTATCTGAATATGAAAGCAGCACGCTTTCTTTTGTTTCTGTACAAAAACCTAAAAATCTACATGTATATTAGTGTGATACAAAGAAAGTCTCATTTACACACTCAACAATGAGGCTAAGAGGTAGCTACCATGTGGCTGACGAATGCGCCTAGGTAACTCCTGTTTCTATTCCAAATTGATGCTTTATTTATACATTCAGAAGCATTTTTTTCAACTATGAAATTTCAATACTCTCAATTTTTTTAAGTCACTTCAAGCAGATGGAAATTACCTGTCATTGTCTGTGTCCTTGTGTGTTTTGTGTTTGGATTGCTTTTGTCATGCATTTTATAAAATATATCATTTCGAATGAAAAAGAAGAAAAGTGGGGAGGAAAATGGCAGATGTTCAATTTTAGTCCTTGATTATCATCTAATCTAAGAATTGCTTTGCAAGAGTAAAGTCTGTGGGAAAGTACAGGAACCAACAGGTAAGCCGCATTATTACATTGTATGAAAAATAAAAGACATTGAAATAAGTGTTGAACTCAAGCCAGACGTCAGAATTCTAATTTGGCCAATAAGTCTTCGTGATTTTATTCTATTCAGGACTATAGTCATTTTCTAAGCTCAAGTTAAATTTTCCATGTATTCTGCAAGCATTTATTCAGATGGTTCACTTTTCCATTTGACGTTCATGTAGCTTAAATATGAGGAAATAAATGAAAGCCACAATCCAAATGATTTCATCACAGTTGCTTCTATGGTTTAGTTGCCTTGTCGGTTAAGGATGGGTTTTCTCTTAACGATGGTTAAATAGTATTGGAAGATGCTCCCCAGTTGGCGGCATATCTTCCAGGGGCAACAATAAAGCGTCTTCAGTGAACTAAAAACACTAATAGCAGGTGCTGCTCATAATTTGTTCTATCAGTCTTGAATATCAATAATGACCTGATAGTCTAAAAAAAAATGAAACAGCAAAAAACAAAACAAAACAACAAATCCTCTACCTGACTACAGTTTGTCCAGCTTTAGTTTGTTTCCTTGATGTGATTCAGCAGTTCAGAATGTTGCCTCTGTATTTCACATTGGAAAGCACATGCCTTGCTTGCATCTGCCTTTAATAAACAACTGTGTTTCTAGAAATTACTCTCCTGGAAATGGAAAGCTGAGTGTACAAGAGGGCCGCATGGAGCAGGCATTATTTTATTTCACTGTGATTATAAAACATATCAATGACCTCATTGCGAAGTGGCTTTGAATTGCCCTTTAGTTCATTCAGGACCAACATTTCTCCAAAAAAGTGTTTTATTTGGGTGAGTGGAGTTCTATTACTTACCTGTTGATCTTTCACAGTGGCCTGATGTGAAAAGTGAAATTTGATATAAATGAGACCCTTACAGTTTTCTTCATACTGGAAAAGTATCAATGGACTGTCTAGACAGATTATCATGCTAATAAGAGACTAAAAATCCATCTGACAATTCAATCTCATTTTCAATTTGAACACATGAGCCACACTGTGGATAAGTTGCAGAGAGAAATACTTAAGTGGCTTTCCGTTATAAAAGCTTTTATATGATTTGAAGTCAAGTGAAGGGACAATATTTATGTGCATGTATAATAACATCTGGCACATTCGAGGAGTCACACATTGTAATAAAATTTAACCTTGATACAGAAGTTTGATATATATTATTTTGTCACAGTAGGGAGTCAAGAATGAGATTCTATTTTCTATGTTATCGTGGTGGGCATGCGTCAAAATTTTGAGCTCCCTGGGACTGACAGCCTTTCACTTCATGCAGTGGAACCGGCTGAATTTAAAGGGCCTCATTGATTCTGTGCAGGATACCTTTCCTGTGACAGAGTGGTAATAGAATTTCATCAATGGATCAATTCATTTTACAAATGACATCCACTTTGGCTTTTGGAGACGGTTGCACATTTGACATTGCTTTACCAAATATTAGCTAAGAAATTTGTCCCTTCATCCAGCTGCTAGAGGGCATTGCTGTCCTTTGTGAATTCCAGGCAGTTCAGGAATGTACGAAGGCTAAATGCTGAATCTCCAAGGGGCTCCAAACCAATTCATGATGTGAGCCCGCCCCAAAGGAATGATTTCTTTTACATTTGGTTCTATACCATACAGATGCTTAGTTTCATCAAAGGGGATTGATGGCATCTCATTATTCATTTTTGTTTGCTCTTGAGATGAAAAATAATGTAGTCTAGGAAGCTTTTCAGCTCAGGAAGGTCTGAAGTTAAAGCGCAGGTGACAGAAAGCTTGGAGTCTGAATAAAATACCACTAAGCCACTGAGTCACTCTTGAGCTTTTCAGTATATTGCCCCAATTTCTGATTTGTGCAAACACACAAGCATCACTCTTAAATTTTGAAGGGCTAATTATCGACTTCATGGGTGTGTTTTCTCTTTTCAAATCATTAGACCTGAGACTCTTTCTTTTATTAGCATTTTACCCAGAAGATGAAAAAAGAAGCAATTGGAAATAAAATTAAAATCAGCCTGTTTCCCGTTAAACATGATTTTTTTTTAACAAGTTTGAAATTGCTGTTAAATGAATACTTGCACATTACTTTCTGTAGATTTTGGTGGGTCTATAATGTCAGTTTGTCATCTACCATGTATTGTTGCAGAATAAAACAAGGACAAAAACAAACAATTGGTTGGCTTCCCTCCAAAGAAAGCTGTTTTTGGTTTCATTCACCCTACCAAATGGAGGCAAGTTAAGCCTAATTTCTGGTATGAGTACATAACAGTAACTCCAGTTAGATGTACGCTTACATGCTTTTACCATGAGGACAAGAAAAAAGGCGCTGTTCCTAGGATGTTTGGACTTCTACCTTATTGAAAAATTGACCCTCCAGTGGGTATTGTTATGATTGCATCAAATTTAAATACCATCCAAAGTGTAACTTCAGTGTTATGCTTTGTATTTTTAACCCTCTCTGCTTTGAGTGTTGGAAAAGAGGCTTGTCCTGCTCTCCAAAATATGTTATTTCCACACATGAACATAGGAGTTATTTCATGATTTTCAGGAGCTGCAGATATTGCTTCAAGGAAACATTTGCATATGATTCCTCCATTCTGGAAAAACAAAAACAACAAACAAACAAAATCTATTTTTTAAATAGCTGAGGAATGTAATTGGAATCTTAATTTCAAAAGAATATATATGAAAAGGCTGTGAAATACTCAGTTTCTTAAAAAAAAGAAAGAAAAAAAAATACCTTGGACACAGTTTCTTTTAAAACCCTAATTGTGGGCCATTTACAACATCATGGGACTTCTGAAAGATCATTTGTTTTGCAGTTTATTTAAGGGCATTTTTGTACTGCTGTCTCTGTTATGGAAAGTTCTGTAATTCTATGGTGTTTCTGGTTTCACTTTTTACTTCTTTCTTTTTTTTCATCTGTATCACCGTCTAATTAGATACCATTTCCCTAACTCCTTGGGCTTTCTGTAGATCAGTGGATGTTAGGTTTAAATTTCTGTTTTCTTTGATGAAGCTTTCAATAAAAAACGAAAATAAAATCAGTTGCGCAGGGTTGTTGTGATTTTCTGCCCTTTTCCAGAAAGTGTCTCTAACAGAGGGGCTCTTGGGAAGGAAGAGATGCCTGTGTTTAATGGGGGTGTATCATTAGAATTCCTCAAAGGAGCATCCTGCCTCACAAAACAGAGGAGAGGGAGGGAGCATTGTATTCAAGCCAGAAGGCTGAGATGACTGCTGGCATTAGAAGAAAGCAGAGAGGCAGGTATTTGGACACCTTGGGGCATCTGCATTCCACATCTAAGTCCCTGGGTTCACGCTGTATACAGCGTCTTACTGATGGGTGCCCTGGGAGGCAGCAGGTGGTGACTGAAGAACCTGGGTGATGGAGTAACAGCTTCCTGGTTTGATGTGGCCCAGCCTTGGCTGTTGTGCACATCTGAGGAGTGAACCAGCAGATTAAAGATTCTTTCTCTCTTTTCTTTCTGTTCTCTATCTTCCTCATTGAAATGTATAAAAATAAAATCTTTGCAGGGAGTACTTTTAGATCATCCTGGGCCCACCCATAATGTTTCTATTTATTCAGCACCCAACTTTGCAATCATAGCTTGCATCATCCAAATACTCAATGTATCTTGCATGAAGGCCGGGGGGGTCTGAAGTTATATATAACAGAGATTTCTACAGACACTTGGGGTTTGTCTCTACAAGGATTAAACTGTAGGTCAACAAAAATCAAAGGAATGCAGGCCTGAAGCCATAAGTGACTGTGGCAAACACAGAAACTATATTTCTCTGATCCAGAATCATTCAAGTTAGCTTGGCATCCATACGCAAGGATCAATCAATATTCCATTCTGAAATGTGCATTTGCTTTATTGGTCAGCATGTTCTCTGGAAGTCAGGATAATGAATGGGTTGGATGAAAGGCCTGTAACACGCTCAACATCAAAGTGAGAAATCTTCAGGACAGATGAACTAGAACAAAATAAAAAAAAACAATATAAAGGTTAAACTAACACTATTGTTATGCACTAAGCATACATGGTTTCAATACGAAACTCTTCATGCAGAGTTTTCACGTGTATAACATCAGTGAGCAAAGCAAAATTTATTGAAGATTTCAATGATGGAGATATGATGCAGCAAAGGGATTGATATCCAGGAGAGAAAAGACGCAAGAAAATAAAGGAAGTGGTCTCCTTTAGGCACAATTCGGGTGAGCAGAACAACTCACAGTCATCAAGAGGATTGGACCAAAGCTATCCAAGGGCCAGAATTGTAGTCCTGTTTAGCTTGCTGATGAGAAAACAAAATCCGTAAGAAGGGTGTGACTGGCAATTCCTTTCCATTCTCATAACTTAAAATCTCAGAAGGGTGGAAAGGCACTTTTGTCTTGACAAAAGTATATTCGGGACAGAGCAGAGACTCTGTCTTTTCTCTTGCCAGCAATAACTTGACCCTAACTACCTGTTAGTCCAGGTGACTGCTTATCCTACTCATTCCAGGGTAATTTATTTATCCTTCTGCTCCTTATATTTCTCAAAGGGACAAGCATATCTCAGAGTCTCCCACATTTTTTTTTTCCTTTCTCAGAACTCAATCTGGTGCTTGCAACACATCATCAGTAGGGAAGGGTGTGGAGGAGTAAAGGAATCATGTCAAAATATCACAGAATATGCAGCCAGTGTGAGCTTTTCAGCTTTCTGTGCCTTACCCTCAGCAAGTCAATAAAGTTTATATCTTTTCTCTTACTTCTTGCTGCAGGATGCCAGTTGGTATGTTAAGCCCTGTACTTTGCCCACCTTTTAGGACTGTGAGCATTTTTTAAAGGTATATTTTATTTTTACTGGAAAGTCAGATATACAGAGAGAAAGGAAGATCTTCTGTCTGTTGATTCACTGTTCAAGTGGCCACAACGGTCGGTGCTGAGCCAACCTGAAGCCAGGAGCCAGGAGCTTCTTCTGGGTCTCCCACGCAGGTACAGAGACCCAAGGATTTGGGCTGTCCTCAACTGCTTTCCCAGGCCACAGGCAAGGAGCTGGATAGAAAGTAGGGCCACCGGGATATGAACTGGCACCCTTATGGAATCCCGGCATGTGCAAGGCAAGGACTTTAGCCACTACCATGTTGGGCCCCTATTTGAGAATTTCTAAAAACAACATGTGAAGCTTTTCTGCCGCATGGCCTCTGGTATAATTTGCATTGCAGGCAATTCCATTATGTTAGTTTCCCACATCACATCTTTGTACTTTAGAACGCAGTCCTGTATTATTTAACAATGGGAGTATATTTCAGGCTGTTCATCCTGAGGCAATTTGATTATTCGAGCACACCTAAATTAAGATGGCATGATGAATTAATGCAACCACGTGGTACACAATGCAATACAATGCAATCGTCAGCTACATGATTAGTCATTGACTAAAACTTCATCATTTAGCACATTAACAGACATGCACCTGAGGGACAGGGATGGTAAGAAAAAGTGTACAGTGTCCCGGCTCTAAGAGTGCCTGAGGTTTAACCCTATCCCTTCTATCAATGTGGTTTTATGTTGTACTGGCAAACAAGAAAGGGCAACTTTCTCCCCTAGGACCTTTCTCCTGTCCTTAGCAAATTATAGGTAACCATTATGGCAAAGTGGACACCAGGTGGCGCTGCTGTATTAGACTCCTCTGGATTCCAACCCGGAATCCCAGTTTCTGCATCCCTAAATGGAACCAATAACCTAAGATGGGGCTTTAAGAGCAAGGATCACAGCCTGCTGAGCCTTCACTTGGAACCCATAAGTGTACACAGTGTTCCAGACACTTGGGTTCACGGGATTTTCCGTAAGAGTGCTCTAAGCTAAGTGCTACCATGATCTTTACTTCACGAATGACATTTAGACGGGCAGGCAACTCACTCATAGACCTATCTTTATGACAGGTTGGAAAGCAAGAAAACCAGTCCAGCTTCTCACTGTCTGGCTGCAAAGTTTTACTCTTCAGAAATAACTTTAGGATATGTCAACTTTCTTTGATCAGCAATGATTTTCAAACCATTCATCTAATTTGGACCAAGAAGTGTACTTTGTGGAGGAGAGAAGCCCCAGGCAGTCTTTCTAATCACCTTTAAGACAGAAACCCACCACAATTTGTATTTCCCATCTCAGAAGTAACTTGATATTTCTGTCATATCTCTGTGTGAACCTGCTTCTAATTTTCTATGGGACAGAATGATTTATCTACTAGTTGATAAGCATTGATTTTCATTGATTTATTTCCTTAATACTGTCAAGTAAATGGTCCATCTGTAAACCTTATTATCTTATAGCATGGGCAGGGTATGTTAGTCAGCTTTCCATCACTAAATTAAAACACTTAAGAAAAGTTATTGGTGAAGCAGGTGGCTTACTCTGCCCCATGGAGGTCTATGATCAGGCAACTTGTAATGAGAGCAGTAAATGACAGACCAAATGCGGTGGGTCTGAGCTGAGGCAGGAAGAGGACACAGACAGGAAACGAGTTGTCTTCTGAGGGCAAATCTTGGAGGAACCAGAGACCTCCCGCTAGGCTCCTCTCTCAGACACCGTAATTGGATCAAATCTCCACCCTCAATCCGTCATCCATTAGCATTAATCCATGTCCCATTGATGTAAGACTATATGGGGTTTGAACATCTGCGTAGGTTGGGGAGTTGCATTCTGTCCAAACCATGTCACATGGTTCTTGTTTGCAAGCATGTCATATTCTACTGAGTACTGGATAAAGTAAGATCAGGCAATGGTGTGGGCAATAAGTTTAACCCTTCTGTGTCTTGTAAAATACGCTGGAAAGTTGCTCTGAAGTGTTGCTTCTCGCTTTAACGCAAGTGGAGGCTGCGCTAGTGCCTTCCTGCCGCCTTTGCCACTGGCTCTGTGCCTTGGCAGAGTGGCCGTCATCCTTTCCTCAGATCACTTGGGACACTGAACTCAGACACAAAAAGGTGGCTGGCATCCTCATTTTCCCAAAGCTCTAGTAATAGCTGCGATTTGTTTCCATCAATTTTTTTTTCCACAATCGCTTAAGGCAGCAAGCTAGTCACAAACATGATAGAACTAGGGATTTAAAAAAACGGTGTGAAGGAATTATGCTCTTGGGTAGCAGACAAGACCCAGACTTAGCACTACCTAGAAACCAAAAACAAAGGTTTTTTTCTCCCACAATGCTTGACTGCACTGATGGAATTTGAAGGGATGCACTGTTTCTACCAACTGATATTCCACCATCCTGACTTTATTCCTAGAAACAGATAATAAACTATTGGATAAGGTACCAGCAAGCTCAGGAAAGAAACATCCTGCCTGGCACGTTAGCTTAGTGGCTAAAGTCCTTGCCTACCATGTGCCAGGATGCAATATGAGCACCAGTTCTAATCCTGGCAGCCTCACTTCCCATCCAGCTCCCGGCTTGTGGCCTGGGAAAGCAGTCGAGGACAGCCCAAGAACTCAGGACCCTGCACCTGCGTGGGAGACCCGCAGAAGGCTCCTGGCTTTGGCTCACTCAGCTCCTACCTTTGTGGCTGCTTGGGGAGTGAATCAACAGACAGAAGATCTTCCTCTCTGTCTCTCCTGCTCGCGGACTTTCCAATTAAAATAAAATAGACCTTAAAATAAAAGAAAGATCCTGCCTGGATTCTGACTCTGTGTGTGTGTGTGTGTGTGTGTGTGTGTGTGTGTGTGTGTCTGTGTGTGTACGAGGAAAGAGAAAGAGAGGCGGAGAGCGCTTGAATACTTTCACCTATCAAAGCACATAATTTTTATTTCTCACCATGGTTATGAGGCAGTGTATTTATCATGTGTAGAACTCTAAAAATTTTAAGGGCAATACATGCTATGCATAATTTTATCTTCTCAGTTCAGAATTTCCAGATTCAAAGAGCAAAATGTCCTTGTCGAAATCTGAGCAGCAAAGGAACGGTGAACATCCAAAATGGGGGAAGGAAGAAGATAACAGTTGTGCCGAGGTCACACTCAGGTGCTTTGCAATGGTACCCGCGTTCTGGAGGACAAAACCACTATGGTTGGAGAATCTGGTTCCCAGACCACAAGAAAACCAGAACATAGAGGTCTCGATGGCCCGTGCTGCCCATCTCTGCATGGTCTTACTCGATGAGGTCAGGGAACCCTGTGTTTGGGACTAGCCTGAAAAGACCCATGCCAACATTCCTTGTGGGTAATGGGTCATCCAGAGACCTGGCTCTTGCTACATTTGGTAACGGCATTAGGTGTTATTTTGTAAGGAAAGAAATCTGTTGACTCTTGGAATTTCTTCAAGTTGTATTAGGGCATACGCTTCACTCCGCACTCTGCTACAACCAGTGACTGCTATGTAATACTGCAGAGAAATTTTCCCTGTGGGATTTCTACCCTACTTCCCTTTCCTAATACTCTGGTTATTTACAAAGATAAATTTGTCGTGTGGAGTTTAACAGGTTGAAGTAAGCTTCAATTCAATGATCTTTACATGCAACCATCCAGATTTATAAATAATAGGTCTATTCCATTTCTAAATAGGAAATTTACCCAAAATATTAAATATAATCAGTCAGGCATTTAGAGGGGAAGAATTCACCCCAAGATCCTCAGCAGTTCAGAGGCAGACATTAAAATTCAGCTTTTCTAGTCAACCCACCAATGTTTGAGTATCAGGTTCTACTGCTACATAGGTACACCTTGGTTTCTCCACAAGGAAAGTGGTGACAACTATTGCATTTGAGTCGCATGGAGAGTCACGGAGTAAATGCTCAGCAAGCACTGAGTTTCCTGACTTCATTGAACAATTATTGTGAAGTTAAGAATCAGGGGAAACAATTTTTACAATTATGTATCCATTTAGCATGACACTATGAAATTCTGGGTCATTTTTCCACTTACATTACAAACACTTTTGCTGCATTATTTTTGACACACTGCTTTAAGCATTGTATTAAATTCCTCTGAATAGATACACTATAATCCACCCCTGGATTTAATTAATTAAAAAAGAGCAATACCGTAAACTAAAAGATTGGGCAATGATGGGCAATTTGGTTTTGAGGAGCTGAACTTTAAACTACTCAGGAAAAGAAGTCGGTTTCCATCAGCAATCCCCCTAAGTCCGTCTCCTGTTATTTTAAGCTGCTTGCATTGAGTGGCCAGTGCATCCAGACTAGTGCCGGGTTTCTCAGGCTGAAAATGGAATAAAGTAAGAATAATTGAGACAGAGTGTGGTCAAAATATACTGGGTTTTGAAAGTAGAATTTTAATTCCAGTTTCAGTTTAAGTTTTTGGCACACAGCAGAGATGAAATGTTAAGATCTGCTTCATCTTTAACACACGCTTTGGACTGAGAGATGACTGTTAGCAGAATAGAGGTTCGAGACGCACAAAAAGGAAAATACCTGTGTATGAATTCTGCTGCATGTTTATAATTCCCCTCTGTGTCTCCATGCACCATGACACACACGATCTACACACAGACCAGCTCTGCATATGGTCCTGAGGACGGCTCACACAGATGTAACCCACAGGGAAAACTAGGAATCTAAGATTTCTCACTACTCACTTTTCATATTTTTTGCACTTTTCAATCTGTAATGGGATCCCTCAAAGACAAGCAGAAACTAAAGACACTACTAAGAAATGTTTTTTTTTTTTTAAAGAGGTATATATCTGTGAGTCAATGATTTACTTAGGTTTTGAACTCTCCCATACTCCTTGCAAAGAAAATTTCATCCTTCCAAGAATATTATTCATGGTTCTTACTTTCCGAATGGCAGTCTAATTTGCGTTTGAAAATGAATTATGCAAAAGATATTTTATGACCAAAACCAAGATATATGGGAATAAAATAGTTTTATTGACAAAAATTACAAAATGATTAAATGATTTTAAAATGCTCTTAGTATAGCAATATCCATTTCTTTATTAATATCATTGGTGAAATTTAATGACCCTGACATGTAACTTTCTGAGACAATTGTAGTATGATGTGAAATTACTGGAATTTCTGTTTATGACAAAAAATGCTATAGATGTTCTATACATGTTGAATTATGATCATAATTAAGGAACATTCTGAATTTTTTTTTTGTGAGGAGTAATGAAAGAAATGTATGCTTCCTCACTTACTTTCAAAGTTGTGTAAATCACACTAACTAAATGGTCCTAAGATTGAGATTAGGGCACCAACCCAGCCTGAGGAAACCCAAAGACATGTTCTGTGACAAGGTCTGAGCTATGTTGTCAAGGACAAGTAGGGATTTGCCATAAGAGGTGTGGGCATTTGATGTGGTGGTTAAATCATGGCCTAGGACCGTGGCCTGATACTAACATCCCGTGTCAGAATGCCTGGGTCTCAATCTGTTCCTGATTCAATTTCCTGTCAAAATGTACCTTAGAAGGTAGCAAATGACGGCTTAAGGGCTTGCATCTGTGACAGCCATGTGGGAGGCCTCTTGGATTGACTTTCGTGCTTGTAGCGGTCACCTGGCTAGGCCTTAACTGTTGTGGCGCTCTGCAAGAGTGGAACTGGGACTTGTATTTTAAAATCCCCGAGCCTGGGTCCATCACCCACTCACTCTGCACCAAGCTAATTACTGACATCCAGCTGGAAGAAGAAACCTCATATCCATTTGCAAAGTGTACAGCCCAGAGTCGCAAGGCTATTGCTCAATTCTAGGCTACTCTGAGGATTAAAGGTACAGGAGCTTTCAGACTGCAGCCGGGGTTGAAAAGTGTGTGTACTCTCCCTTTGCTGCTCAGAGATATCGTTTTCCTTTGGGAATGTTGATGATGACAAGCTGGCTTCCATTAGTTTGCAGCTACATGTAGGTGTCGGTGGTGACTTTTTTCGTTTAGAATCCGGGCCTGCTGGAAAAACTCGCAAGACAATTGCAAAGCAGCAACATGGTGTTTATGTGTGCAGGTGCTTGTCGTAGCCACCCAGACAAAGCGTGGGACACCTGCATCCCATATCCATGTACCTGTTTCAGCTCCAAGCTGTATTTGCTTTTCCTGATTCCAGCTAATGAGCACTCTGGTATGCAGAATTGATGCTTCAAGGAGCTTGGTCCTTGCCACCCATGTGAGATACCTGGACTGAGTTCCTGATCCCCATGGTTGAGTTTACCTAGCCTCGGCTGCTGTGGGCATCCGGGAAGTGAGCTGGTAGATGAAGGCATTCTCTCTCTCTCACTCCCTCTTTTTCTCTTGCAGAGGTCTTGTGATGGGGGACCCCATGAAGCCAACAGAGGCAGTTTCTCAATTAAGTGGGTTCATTTCAGTAAGAGATTATATTTTGTGGTTGTTGAAGGAGTGTGAAGAGTTTAAGCCCAGGGGAGGAGATACAGAGTCTGGCGCTCTCCAGAGTCCACATCAAACAAACCCCATGGGGACGGGCTCAGTTATAACAACCAGACCTTCCAAGGTATGGCAAGTTTCAGTTCACAGATGTACCAAATAAAAAAAAAATGAGCAAGATGTTATCATAGGTAAATATTCTTTGGGAGAGTTCCTTATGTGAACAAAGCATATCAGTAAAAAGCAAAACAAACAAAAATCAAAAAGCAATCCTCTACCTGTGAATTTTTTCTATAGCTCATTTTTTACCTGGGATAGGTACTTGCCTTTTCTTTCTTTTTAATCACAGTTTGCAAGGATTATCCACCTGTTTCAAAGCAAAGTAGTTGGGGAGCATCCTTGAAGATGAACAATGTTTTTTCAAGCTTTAATGTAAACAGAAATCACCAGGAGACCTTGTGAAAATGTAGAGTGCACATTCAAGTTCAGACACTGGCATGTGGGCGGGGTGAGATAATGACACTGGAGTAGCTGGACTCCAGTTGTACTTTTACATATATGAATACATTTCATTAATTAGGATAATTTTAAAATTAACAGTAACTATCATCAGACTTATGTTTCAGTACATAAACTGGTTCCAATAATTTCTATCCAGTTGATTCAAGCTAAATAAATTTTTTAAAACATTTATTTACATTAATTGCAAAGTTGAATATACAGAGACGAGGAGAGAGAGAGAGAGAGAGAGAGAGAGAGAGAGAGAAAGATCTTCCATCCGATGATTCACTACTCAAATGGCCATAGTGGCCTGAGCTAAGCCAATCCGAAGCCAGGAGCCAGGAAGTTCCTCCAGGTCTCCCACGCGGGTGCAGGGTCCCAAGGTTTTGGGCCGTCCTCGACTGCCTTCCCAGGCCACAAGCAGGGAGCTGGATGGGAAGTGGAACTGCTGGGATTAGAACTGGTGCCCATGTGGGATTCCGGTGCGTTCAAGGTGAGGACTTGAGCCGCTAGGCCACCACACCGGCCCGCTAAATAAATTTATAATCATCAAAAACTACTTCCAAATTTTTGCCAGAAGTGTAAAGATTGGCCATACCAGAGTGTGCAATTGTTAGGAGACATGAAGTAAGTGAAATGAATGAAAACTGGAAAAATTACCGTAGCATTGATCTGTTTGTTGAGGCATTTACAGTCCTGAGTTTGTGAGGCACACTAGCTATTATGTCCCTAAGCTCAGACTTAACGTAAACTGAACAGTCAAACCAGACAGCTCTTTCCCGACAGACCCCCCCAAAGCTAAATTTACTTCAGCGCAGCAGTATCCCCACATGTGTGTGAAGAAACTATTCTAGACGTTTCTATCAGAGTCTCAGCCCTTTATTAATTCTCAAGCTCTGAGCCAAATAGAAAAGGCAACAGTAGGCAATTAGAAGTATCTATGATTTATACATTAACAAATAATGAAATGTAACCCACACAGGGGAGATTGAAATTGTGGCCAGCTAATAAATGTCTGTACTTATTAAATCTAAAGAAACAACCAGTGAGACAAATCTAAGCCTTTTCCAAACAGTACTAGGCAATTATATTTGGCATAAGTTCCACTGGGAGGATGCGGCTTTAGAAGCTTAGAGTGTGGGAATGGGAGGAAGTGAGCTAGATGAAGGCAGAGGTAAAGTACTTTTCAGGTGCATCATAGATGAGAAAAGGATAATGGGGAGAAAAAAAAAGTGAAACATGGAAAGCCAAGGGGAAAGGAGAAAAATGAAACATGCCTTTTTAACCTCATCCTTCATTCTGGAAGATGATGGCAAAATTTAAATTTCAAAGTCATCCACAAAAACTTGGAGACTAACCCTGATGGAAGATTTCTAGCAGGACCAGAGAGACCTTTAATGCCAAAATCCAAAGGGACAGACACATGTTCCCTCAATGGTCCAGTCAGGGCTGTTTCATGCCAAAACCAGAGTCCAGGAACTACATTTCGGTCTCCCACGTGGGTAGCAAGGACCTAAACATGTGTGCCATCTTTCTTTGTATTTCATGGTACAGTAGCAGGTAGCTGTATGTAAAGAGCAACTGGGACAAGATCATATACTCATAGAACTCTGGAATCACAGGTGGTGGCCCAACTCATTTGCACCACAATGCTGCTAGCTCCAATTTTGTCTTTTCTTTCAGTTTGTCTAGCAAGCCTGCTCAGTTTTCTTATCATGTTTCTGGTTTTTGCCTATTTCTAGTCTAAATTTGTGTCCTACTCAAGATGTCCCCTCACATTTACAAATGCTTAAAGATACTGAATTATACCACGCTACAGTTTTATTGATTTTTACTAATAGTTTCTCCTGCCATAACTGTTTTCCTTTGCTAAGAAGTTGTGATTCTCATGTTTTATTTCCTTCTTAGAGTGTGGTTTCATGTAGTTATTGCTTGCTATTTTCTGCTTTTAAATTTCCCTTCTGAGTGATAGCATGTGTTTCTGTGGCAACGAGTCTTGGACTTAGGTTGAATTATTTGATTTTCTATTGCAAGAATCGACATTTGTGTTGATAAATGCAATCTTCAAAATACAGATGACTGGCGTGGGTCTTAGGGATGGGGGCTACACCCTGATCATGATGCCATTTTAGAGTCTGTAAGATCCTTACATCACACATTTCTAACAAAATATCTCTGCCTTTCCGTCAATGGTACTTTCCTAAGTCATATACTTTGGATCCAAAGCACCCAATCCTGTCTGTTCCACCCACCACTCATGAGTCATTTATTGTTTTTGGTTTGGTTGTTTTAAAGAGAAAGTCACATTTATCCACCACCATGATCAGACTATTACATTTAGCATAACAGCATAGATGAAAAAGAAAAACTAAATTAAAGCCCTTTGTTGGAATGCTTTACAGTTTCTACAGAACAGAAGCTACAACAACCTGTTACACAACAAGTCACAAATAGAGTTTTTAGTTTTTTCTGTTCTCTCTCTCTCTCTGTTCTCTCTCTCTCTCTCTCTCTCTCTCACACACACACACACACACACACACACACTCTTGAGTACATGTGTTGCATCTAGGCTCTGCCACCACATGCTTGGCTGAATTAACAAATCCGTCGTTATCCGTATCTTCCCTTTCACTTTCTGTTACTCTTCTCTTATGCTAAATTTTGTTTCCTGATGATAACCATTCAAACTTTTTGCTTCTGCTGGCACTGGCACAATCACCTTAATTTCATGGTTTGGCAAGATATTGGCTGCCACTACCATGGGGGTGAATGCTTTCACCTCCAACATTTCCTATCTTCAAGGGTCCAAAATCTGAACGCTGATTGTTGTAACTGTCAAAACTCAATGTAGCCTCTGCTTCCTCCAAAATTGCTCCCACTAGCTCCACCACAGCCACCTCCATTGTTATTACAGCTGTTATTATCTTAGCTGCCACTCCCTTCATAGCCACTGCCTTGGTCGTTGTTAACCTGTCTGCCACTTCCACAGTCTCTGCTTCCTCCAGAGTAACCAGGGCTGCCTCTGCTATCACTACAAATCCATTATAACCATCCCCACTGCCACTAGAACCACCGTCATCTTGGCTGCAACCAAAGTCACCATGACCATTAAAGTTTCCTCCTCAACCAAGATTGTCATTGCCACCAAAGCCACCTTCATAATGACCACCAGAGCTTCCAGAACCACTTCAACCTCTTGGGGTGAACCAAGTGCTGACCGTCTGCTTGGGCAGAGCCTTCCTTACTTTACGGTTATGACTGTTCATGCTGTGGAATCTCCAGATGACAATTTTATCCACCGAACCGTGGTCATCAAAGGTCATCAAAGGTCTTCTCACCATCGCCTTGGTCAGTCATACTCTCAATCCCTAATTTTCCCATGCTCTTCAACGCATTCTCTTCAGTGTCTTCCTTCTTGTCCCCAATGAAGATCTTCATAGTGGTTCGGTGGGCACTTGGTGTTTGAGAATCCTCTCTTAAGGCAATCCCACCACTCTTCTATTCACTTCGTGTGACTCTTGCGTTCACGGCTACATCCACCTCTTCTACAGTGGCATAGGAGACAAATCTGAAGCCCTCAGAGTGCTTGTAATTCAGGCCTCTCGTTACTCCACAAATGACGAGCGAGTCTCACTGTGTGAAATGGCTCCTCAGGCTCTCGTGGGTGGTTTCAAAGCTTGGTTCTGCTAGGAAGAGTGATGGCAGCTGGTTTGTGACTTTAACTTCAAGGTGTCGGGAAGAGAGAACTCGCCATCGCTCCTTTGGCATCGGCCACAAGCAGGAAACTGTCACTGCTATATAGCAGAATGCCCAGAATTGAACAGATTTAAACATTCCAAAATGTATTAAGCCATCATTCTGGTGGGTTAGGAACTTGTGAGTGGCTATAATGAGTAGTTCTGGCTGAGATCTCTCACTAGATTATATCTGAATGTCACATGAAGGTTCAATCGCGGCTGGAGGATTCTTTTCCAAACTCAGCTATGCAGTTACTGGTCATGAGTGTTGCATTTCTCCGTGGCATTAGCCTCAGTTCTCAGCCCTTCTCCACATAGGTCTTCATGTTTTAAACAGTGTTTATTTAAAAGGCAGAATTATAGACACAGAGAAAGAGAGGAAGAGAGAAGAGAGAAAGAGATTCTCCAGACTGATTTGAGAGAGAGGAGGGAGGGAAAATTGGTTTTACATTGCATTATTTTCCTTTCCTGTGCACTGTCTGTTAAAAATCTTCACCCTTCTGTGGACTCCTGAAGTACTTACTGTATTTTTTTTCTTTTATTATCAATAATAAAAGAAAGGTATAATTTCTGTTTCATAAATCTGAATAGAGTATGGAGAAAAATTTGTCTTTAGCCAGCAGTAGCCTAAGGAGAATTGAAAATCTCCCAATAAATAATTTCTGAATGTGCAAACAGATGAACAAATTGATACAAAATGAAAAGATGAATTTATTGGATTAAATTGCATGGATCTTCCTTGACGGATAGTGGCATCTTGGGACTGTAAAATCAGACTACTATTTCTAAAGAAAATACAGCCTCACAATACAATCAAAATATTCCTGGGTAAAAATAGAATTTACATACCAGTAGAATCATGTATAACATTAGAAAGTTTGATAGTGTAAGATCTCAGGTGACCAGAGCTGTGTAATTGGCATGACAGTTTCCTGTCAGGATGTGACCTTAGACCGGAAATAGAAACCTGTTCGGTGAGTCGACTCATAGGACTCCCATCCTTCACAACACCATATTACCATGACTCAAAACACTATCATATCTCCTGGGAAATACAATAGTCCCTTTCTGCACACACCCCATGAAATGAACAATGGTGATGGAATAGCATATCTGCCTGTGCATATCCAGGCTCACAGAGAAGGGCCCAGATGGACTTGCTTATGGATGTGTCCCAGTGTTCCCTGTCATGGAGAGAAGCCCTTGCAGCATGGGAAGGACTCACTCAAACTTAAATATCTTTCCTGGGTTCTGAAGCCCTCAAGCCCTTCACTAACTTTGCCAAACAAGTTCACCTTTCTGAGCCTCAAGCTATCTGTTCAGAACCTTAGCATGACTTCATTTATCTCTCAACCTGCGTTTTTTCACTAAAACAGCTTTTTTAAATATTTATTTTTATTGGCTAGTCAGATATACAGAGAGGAGGAGAGACAGAGAGGAAGATCTTCAGTCCACTGATTCACTCCCAAAGTGGCCATGATGTCTGCCGCCAAACCAATCCAGAGTCAGAAGCCTCTTCCGGCTCTCCCACATGGGTGTGTGGTCCCAAGGCTGTGGGCTGTCCTCAACTGCTTCCCAGAATTTTTATATTATATATATATGTATATATATGTTTATATACACACTATATATACTCACACACTATATAGTATATATATACTATATATACAATATATATACTATGTAGTATATATACGCTATATATACTATATATATATATATAGTATAGAATTAACTGCAAATATTTTCAACTCAGTCTCACCACTCAACCTCCTTAACGTCATGAAATTCCCAAAGACACACTTAGCATTTCTAAGCTCTTTGACAAAGTCTTTCTATTGAACCTCACCCAGATCAGGTTCAAAGATCTAGAAAGGAGATGCTTTTAAGTTAGGAAGCATAAAGGAATAGACTTTCTTCAGTTTTGCTTCTGGGGTGGGTATTTTGCAAAAGAGAATGACTTTCAATGTAGAAACAAATATTCTAACTTAGAAAAGCGTGTCTCTAAACTTGAACATAAAAGAAGGAAAACAGTATTAGTTATTGATAGAACCCAGTCCAATGATAATTATGGGAATAGTGTAAGTGCCGCATTCCCAGCTAAATACATACTCAGTTGCCACATTTGGAGGTGGTGGTGGTTTTGTTCGTGTGTCATATATAGTGTCTCCACACACGCAGAGATTTCTTTTATGGTAATGCATTTCAGGTTACTTGGTCAAGACACCAAACCAATCATACAACTCTTATCAAATGAGACTTCATAAAATCTGAGTTATAAGAATTCTTCCTACATAGAATTTTCTGAATAGCTCAGAAAATTGTCTAAATGAGCCTCAAATTCTATATAAATCTACACAGAAAAAATTATTCAAAGTGAGGGATTATTTGGTCATCTGACCACAAAATAAAACATCCAAAAAACAAAACAGGTAAACCAATGAAAACATTCTGGTTTCTCGCTTTCCCATAGTCTTCGACATCTTGGAAGACTGAACGAATGGAACCTCAATGACTTTTGAAAGTTGGCTGCCCTAGGGAACTAACAGATACGATACTGATTCCTTTCCACCAGAGGGCGCCATAGACTATAATCCAGACACCTTGCTTATGGGTGTGGATACAAAAACATAATAATCTGAAACAGTTACTTGCAGGTTTCATATTTTTGTAAGCAAGGGAGAGGTTTTTTTTTAAGGCCAACAAATGAGCTGCATCGATTTTTCAATAAGATAGGATTTGTCTTAAAGGCATTAATTTGACTCTCTCTCTACCCTTCTGACATTTTTACCCTCCAGATGGGAAAACAAGCAAGAAAGATGGGAAACAAACAGCTTTATCTTAGACTTATCTATGTCCTCCCTTCAAGAGTGGTTTATTTAGAACTCCAATGATGGAAAACTTAGCTACGGTAACTCTGTGATGAAGTCCCCTATAATCGGACCTCTTGGAATTCACTCAGGACAAGTATGAGGAATGCAAGGGTTCTGCAGAATTGCCATAGGTTCTGCTTTCTAAGGCAGCTGCAGGAAGCAAGGGCTGTCTAGGCGTTTCTTCAGCATTGGAAGTGAAGCATCCGTGTCCCTGTTTGTCCCAGCACTGCACGGAATAGCTTCAGAATGGCACACAGAGCCCAGTTCCTCCACGGAAAGTCAAAACTTTGTTCAAAGGCTCCAACATTTGAGAGCTTTCAAGCCATCCTATAGGTTGCACCAAAGGCTAGACTTGGGGAGACAAATATATTTGTACTCCCTTAATACTCAGAGGGATGAGTTTTATGAGGCTTGTGGTCGCCTTTGAGTGTTCAGTGTGCTTAGGTGCTTATAAATTCTCACCCGTCAACACCCTTCTCCCGGATGATTAGGACTGAAACAATGCATCTGAAAACAGAGTGCTGTTTAAAATTCAAGGCTGGCAGAGCATCACAGCCAATCATATTTTCTCATGTGAAAATAAGGTTTCCTTCCCCGTGGCCCATGTGACACTGCTGAGGCGTATTACATGAGCTCCCCAGCCTGTGGCCACAGACATCTGCTATGGCACATCTGGGGAAGACAAAATTGAAAGTAGGGAAAAGGATGTGATTCTGACTCTTCATGTTTAGGGATGGCTTTCAGGATGCATCGAAGATGGGGGGAAAATACAGGTTAAGCCACCCACTCAGTTTAATGCAGTTTCCACAGTCACTTAGAACAGCAATATGGGCTTGTCTCTGACAGGTTTTCCTAGAGACAGCACAGTTTGGAGGCCAAAGGAACATCTAAGCATGATACCAACTTTCCTGTCTTCTATGGGACTCCTGATAGTGATTTTAGTAGTCTATTTTCCTATACCAACTGAGAAATTAATAATATTTATGAAAAGGATGCATCTTATGTTAAATGTTCTCAGGACACACACACACAAACACAAAAACTTCAAAGCTAGGACTATAACAACCAAAAATATTTCATAGCTTTAAAAAGAAATTAAGTGGGCCCGGCGCGATAGCATAATGGTTAAGGTCCTCGGCTTGAACACACTGGAATCCAAATGGGCGCCAGTTCTAATCTTGGCAGTTCCACTTCCCATTCAGCTCCCCGCTGTGGCCTGGGAAAGCAGTCAAGGAGGGCCCAAAGCCCTGGGACCCTGCATCCGCATGGGAGACCAGGAAGACCTAATACATGCATTGGAATTCCTAGTAATAAACTACATTATTTTTTTCTAAAGCATTAGAGATTCTAAAACTAATTACTAATCAGCCAGATTGGTAATAATAATAATAATGTTTTCATTACCCTGTAAACACTTTTGAAAGTTGAGTATTATATGTTTGTTTATAAAATACTAGTTTAATTATTTATTTTTAAATTTTCCTTAATAATTACTTTCACAGTTTTCTTTCAAAAAGTTATCTCTATGTCTTCAAATGAATGACACTCTTTACTATTTAAAAACACATTAGACATTTAATGAGATACATTTTTGGGGCTTTGAACTTGTTAAAGCATTTTATATTCATGTTTTAGGACTGAACATGTATTTTGTGTCTTCTCCAAAATAGATAATGCTTATGAAACAATGAGAAAAACTGAACAGAAGATAATGGACAGCAGGTGTGATGCACTATTTCCAAAAGAGGCAGGTATTGCCAAGAAATACAACAACTTGCTACATTCCGTGAGTATATGCCCAACCTCCCCCCCCCAAAAGAACTCGATGATAATGACTCTATTAGTTAATTAGAACAGACCCTTGGGAGACTGCCTGTTCATTTAATAAAGTCGCAGGTATGTCTAACCTAGGCAATGTTACTCCTTAAAGCAACTCCTGCAGCCTTTTTCTCAGTTGCTCCTAACAGGAATAATTCTGAAATCTATCAACAGGACAGTGGATGAATAAATGATGATGTATTCATGAAGTAAAATGCAGTGCTGCTGCAGCTCTGTAAGAATGAATCTCAATGAGCTAATGCAAAAACATGATAAAAGGCCAATCTAAGGCTAGTGATTATTACTGGGTGATAAGTGTGCGGAGCTGATGGGGAACAAATGTGATTAGCGTTTACTCCATAAAGCGGCATGGTGGCTACCTTCTATTCTTTATCGTACCTGCTCATCTCAATTATTTCATATTAAATGGAAAAAGCCCACCTGGTTGCAAGATCTCAGAAGAGAGTGTATTTGTTGTAATTCTGGAACCTGCAGAAATGTGCTGGTTGCATTGGTTGCAAGACTCTCATTGTAATGAGATCCCAGGAGCATGATCGTAACATTAATATTCTTTGATGGGAGAGAAAGGAGAGGGATAGTTGGCCACTTGATTCCCTTCTCTCTGAACTCCCCCTGAAGTTGAGAGCTGTATTTGGGTGTATTGGGGGAATAGGTCTCTTGGATTGGTTAGTGGCTACAGAGCAATTTCATTTTTGACTCAAGGGAACTTTGAAAAGTATGAAATAGCAATTAAGTAAATATTGGACTAGAAAAATGAGGTTTGAATGCACCAGTCTGTCATTATAACTGGGAAGCATCTTTTAAAAAAAGTCTTGCCTTCTGTAGTTCAAAACCTTGCAGACTTGTGAGGAAATGTTGAAGTCTTTTTTAGATTTACAAACACCTGAGTTTTACAGAAGTTTGAGTTGCTAATTAAGCCAAGGTGCTCTGTCAGTGGTGTTTATTCATTATTTTTTCTTTTACTTATGCCTTGATATGTCTGCACGTGTGGAACTTTGTGCAAAGCACATGTCTTCATGCAGTTAATGAGTTGTATCCTAATGATAGGAGAATGGCAATGGGTACATAGGTCAAAGACGCCATCTGAAGGCTGGCTTTGTGCTTCTCTGTCCACGATGAAAAGGAGTTCTATGGAGTTGTGCAGTAAAAGCAGTGGACAGAAAATTAGAATTCTTAAAGACCCTAACCATGCTAGCCTCTATCTAACTTGCCATCTGGTGATGTTGCAAGTTATTCGGTGTCTCTCAACTCTGTTTACTAAAATGTCAAAAGGTTTAGCACTCATGGGAGGACAGGGAGACCTAATACATGCATTGGAATTTCTAGTAATAAACTGCATTATTTTTTTCTAAAGCATTAGAAATTCTAAAACTAATTCGGTGCTATCTACTTATTAAGTGCTGGATGATGAATGTTTTTACTGAGGTTTGAGATTCTGGGAAAGAAATTGTGAGGCATAATTACTGTTGGCAGTACACATGACGAATAGCGTGAGAGAAAAAAAAAACTTGCATTATGACTGTAGCAGATTTTAGGTATTTTACTACAGAAGATTGAAAAATGGCACCGTGTAAACCGAAAGATGTAGCCCACATAACATTGATACAGGTGAACTCTCAAGAGATAACATCCGATTCACCCACAAGATGTTGTATGAACAGAGGTCAGGGAAATTAAACATCTTTATGCTCAAATGTGTATCTAGAAGAGCAAATTTCCTGAGCCATAGACTATGGTATTAGCATTCTAGCTGCCAGGACTGCATGATGCTTGAGTATTGATAGAGAGAAGGATAGCTAAGGGTTTAGAAAGCTTCAGTTCCAAAGATTCCTAGAACTACAAGCTGAGGAATGAAACTGCTTTCAGTCTGGAAGGGCCAGGGCACTGCAGAAGAGCCCCAGATGCCTCTTCTAGGCAGTTTCAGCAAAAGTACTTCCCAGTTTACAACAGACCATGCCAGCAGCAAGGGAACTATTCAGTATGTATTCAAGGGACATTGCTTTTTCTTTATGTCCATGTGCGTCGTCACATAGCGCCTTCTCAATTACAGGGAGCAACTTAATAGGACAAGAACCAAACTACCCTGCCATGATTTACCGTAGCTTCTAGGTAAACTAAAGAACAGTTATCCTTTACAACACAAGTGTAAAATGGCTTCAAGTTTCTAAAGTGTTTCCATATTCTGTTGACTCAAAATTGGAGACAAAAGATTCAGTTTTGTGGCAGTTTTTCCTAGAATAGATAACATTTTTTTTTTAAATTTTTAAAGCAGCCTCTGTTTATTGAAAACTATCTAAAAACCACCAGATCTTTGATTGTGTCTTTAAAACTTTAAGGGGGAAAGAATGTAGAATACTTGAAACCTTGTGTGAAGCATGTGTAACATTTTAGCCCAACAGGCGGTTTTATTTGTCTTAAAAATTAAGCTGCCGGCAAGGCAAATTGAGTTCAGAAACATCGAGAAATAGCAACTTCAACCCAAGTAGGAGTTTCTCTACCTCTCACTTTTGCTTTGTGTTCAGATTTCATTTTTTTCCCTTCTTTTAGTCTACAGCTGGAGCTATAGACTTGAGTCATTGTTAAGTGCTAATTCAAACAAGAATCTGAAGCAAAGACAGCATGGACTGAGCTAAGGTGGTGGCAGGAAGAGTGAGGCTACCCAAGACACTTCCAACAAAAGGAAATGGCTACAGCACAGACAAGAGCAGCTTCTCAGATAAGATCAGTGTCCATTTTGACTCTTCTGATCTGCAGTTCTCACATGACAAGCTGGATTTAGAGCAGGTAACAGTCTGCCCAAGGTCCCTCAGCTCCTATGAGAGAGAGCTGTGATTTGGACACTCCTTGTGTGCAGTGTTCAGTCTTGAATGTTTGATTGCCTTTCTGTTGTTGTTTTTGGTTTAAAGTAAGGTGTACATTAAAACTAACCTTAATGTGTATGTAACAGAAAATTTCAAGCAGTCTTCTACCTCCTCCGCGGATCGGATAGATTTTCCTTGCTTTTGAATTAGTTGCTAATAGTGTAAACGTTATTTAACGTTGAGCAATCCACATGTCCAGCTGCTCTAGAAAAATAGAATGTTCTAAGAAAGAAAGTGCATATTCTCAAAGGAAATTAACTGATGGCTCCAATAGAGAAGCAGCAGCATCCCACCCACTTAATTGGATGTTCACTGACAGTGGGGTCTACCATCATTTGTCTGATTTTTCTCATCGTACATTCACTGGACACTATTCTTTCTGAATTTGTGATCGCTTTCTAGAAGATTTTATTCCATGGGTGTATCTTAATTTTCTTAGCCATTTCTTCAATAACAATTAGGTTATGGCTGATTTTTCATAGTCATAAACAATGATTAAGTCATTATATTAGATTCTTTCCTTAGGGTGGATTTTATTTGCTAATTCCCAAGGTAAGATTTTTAAAATTACTTTCCAAAGAGAATAAGAAACTGCCTACTGCCAGCTATGTTTGAGGTCTGTATTTCAATATGGTCAGCCAATGCTGTATTTTATAATTTTTTGTATTTGCTAATTTTATAAGCCAAAATTTAATTTGGATTGTTTTGCTTGGCACTGAATAGAAGCAGTCTCTTTCACTACACACACACACACACACATATAAAATATTTACTGAAAGTATCAATTATGTATTAATTATATATATAGTATTGATTTTTCTGAGAAGCAGAATAATGAGACAGGTAAATAGAGAGAAGAGATAAGAATTATTTTCCAGACGCTGGTTCATTCCACAAACGGTCACAACAGCTGGGGCTAGAATAGACCAAAGTCAGGAGCCAGGAAGTCCAACACAGGGGACAGAGGGACTTAAGTACTTGAGTCATCATTATTTGTTTCCCAATGTCGTAAATAAAAAGCTGAATGAGACATATGGGTTTGGGGGACTCCAACATGGGACATGGCATCCCAAGTTGTGGTTTAATTCACGGGACCACAGCACCTGCCCTTGGTTTCAATATTTTAGTAGTATGTATACAGAAGTATTTTCAAGTATATTTCATTTTAATTTTCCATATGCTTATGTTTGTTAAGAACTGTTTCCATATTAACTATTTTTTGCATTTACTGAAAATATTTGTTCTTTAAACTTAATGCTGTAATAGTAGGTTCTTTAATTTTCAATATTTAGGTTGCAATTTTTTAAAGTTTTTTTTTCATTTAAAAACAAGTTTTACAGAGAGAAAAAGAGAGAGCGATATCTTCATCCATTTGTTAATTACCCAGAATGCTATAATGGGTGGGGTTGAATTAATCTGAAGCCAGGAGCGTCTTCAGATCTCCCACGTGGGTGCAACAGCCCAAAGACCCAAGTCATCCTTTGCTGCCCCCACCAGGCCACAAGCAGGGCGCTGGATGGGGAAGTGGAGCAGCCAGGCATGAACTAGGATGCATATGAGAAAACCAGCTCTGGCAGGCAGAGAAATCAGCCTGTGGAGCCACTGTGCCGGCCCTGTAATTTTATTTTTACAATATTTTAACCTTACTGTATAATTTTCCCTATAGAGATCTGTTAAACTGTGACACATAATCTTTGTGATTCAATTTAAGCATGTTGTGTTACGTTTAAATTTGGTTTTTTTTTTTTTTTTTTTTTTTGGTAGAAGATGAGCACTTTTTTGTCATTGTTGTCAAATTCTATTGTTTTGGCTTTTTACTAACATCAAATCAGTGTCCTGAAAGATATTTTGAAAATGCAGCTTGTCTTCCCCTTCTATATGCGTAGCTCAACTATGTATATTAGAATGAATCTATGCCCAAGTGATACTTGTTTTATAGAATTGCCTGTCAGCCATTGTGTCATTTATTATAAAACTTTATAGTGTGCTGTGATAGCCAACCACTGATAAACACCTCAACCTTCATTATTTCTTATCTTCATTTTTATTTAACTTTTCAGAGGAATCCAATTATTAACCTTCAATTGTTAGAAAATTAATTGGAAGGCAGAGAGAGAGGAAAAAAAGAAGAGGAAAAAGTCAAAGAAAGCCTTGCTTTTGTTTACGGGCTCATTCCCAAAATATTTACAAACAGCTGTGCAAGGTCAGGTTGAAACCGAGACTCAGGGACTCCATCCGTGCCTCCCAGACGGGCAAGAAGAACCAAGCAGTTAAGGCATGTCTGGCTCTGGGTGGGACTTCCGTAGGAAGCGGGAACAGCGCCTGACAGAACCAGGCACTCAACACCCCAGACACTCAGAATTATAATTTTCAAGTTGTAAAAATCCTGTTTGGTTCCCAATGGAAGATTATGTCAACATATAAATGTGTGTAAAAATGGTTTCCATTTACAAAGTAATACTGACATAGTCCTTTCCAAAAAAATTGAAATCTCTCCAATTGTGGCAATTTGTTGTCTGTTTTTACAAGGGTTATGATTCGTATCATAAATATATACACATCAAAATATCTGGTTACAATTGCTTTCATTGTTTTCTATTTTATCTGTATTTCAAGATGATTTGTTTATTATGGCTTTTATTCACTTATTGCTAATATTTAGGGAAACTTATCATGTTTTTTTATATCTTCTGGATCTTTATTTATTTAAAGTTCTGAACTGACCCAACACTTTTTATTTATACATAGCAGTGACATTTTTATTATTGATCTACTCTTTTCCATTATTATAATTCTCATTTTTGTTATAGTCCATGTTGTCTTGGTTGCATTTGGCAGAACAATGTTAATGTATTAATGACATTGCATATTCCTGCCTTGATTGTGGTTTCAGTGGAATTATCTCTTGGGTTTTGCTGTTGGGCATAATGCATTATTGATTTGCCAATATAATCATCAAGTTAGTAAGCAGCATTTTCTCCCTAGCTTATTAATTATTTTTATGTGCAATTGGAGATAAATTTAAACCTCTATTTCTTTCATCATTTGCTGACACCCAATTGAATTTGTCTCTATGTTTCTTTTCTCTGCGTGTGCTTTAAAAAAAACTTAATGAATTTACTAATACATTGGATTCCAAAGTCACAGCAAATGAGTGATAATCATTGTCGTGTAATTTTAAGCTCATGTAAAGTTAATGCAAAGAAAACCGGTTTCATGTGGTTCATAGATATTAATTTTTCTAAAGATTTATTTAATTGAAATTCAGAGTTATAGAGAGAGGAGAGACGGAGAGAAATCGTGTATCTACTGGTTCACTCCCCAGATGGACACACCTGCCAGGGGCAGACAAGGCAGAAACTAAGAACCAGCAGATTCTTCCATGCAATTTTAAAGTGAGGCCATCTTCCACTGCTGGATGGGGCTATCAGGAAGCGGCACCTTTGGGGGGCATGCAAGCGTTTTCAAGTGATGGCTTTACTTCCTATGCCACAGCTTTGGTCCCGCCAGGAGATACAACTTTAACAATATAATGATACTTTCCTTCCTCTTTCTCTCCCCTCCCTTTCCTTGTTTCCATCCTACCTTTTTAAAAAATTTTTGAAACATTGCATGTTTAATTTTATTGTCAAAGGCTCAATGCTTCCATAAATAGAAAAATCACAAACCGACACTGTACTTTATACTGTTTCTTTTAAAAACCTGGACTGTTTCATTTGATTTCTATAATGAGTAGTTTTGTGGTTCAATTTCTTTTTCCCCCAAGAACTTCTGCAGATATTTATATATTCATTAATGAAATTAGCAAATAGTAGTAGCTGGCTTATGTTTGTGAGAAATGGTGTTAAATCGTTATGTCTAGATTGGCAGTGTCTCTCTTTTGTTCTTGTCAGGCTCAGCCTCATTAGGAAGCTGATCGTTGAGAGGAACTCTGAAGGGGAGGAATGGTAAGACAGTTCTCTGAGCCGATTGCTGAAGGCAGAGAATAGCAGGTGCAAAGCCCTAAGAAGTTAATGAGTGATTTCAATATCCCAAGCTGCACTAGCGTTTCAGGTGGAATAAAATCTCACAGCCACGCCATAGAGCCTGACTATGAACAAGTGTTTATTGCTTCACTGTGGTTAGAAACCTGCAATCAGATGGTCACACAGGGCCTTGGCAGCCCTACGAATGTCTTCCAGACCAACCTGAAAGCAGTATTTGAGGAGATTTCCTGTTGGAGACATTCTTTGCCTTGGAGTGAGAGGGACTTAAATGGGTGCAGGGGAAGAGATCACGTGAGGATGGAAAAAAAAAGGATTTTTTTTTTTTTACATAGTGGAGACATTTAAAAGTGTGGTCAAGATAGAGATAAGAAAGTATCTGGGGCTGACAGTTGGCACATTTTCACAAGCTGATCTTATCCCCATTTGCCATTAGGGGGTGCTATTCTAGGGCTTCTGGCTAGAGAACGTCTTAAGCACAAGTTATGTAAGAAGGGACCATCTTATGCAAATGATACAGTTAGCAGGGTCAGGTTCCTGCTGAGCATCTCAGCAAAGACTGAGGGAAACTGAACAAAAGCAAGCAGGGGAGATGGATGGAACCGGTGCATCTGTGTGTCGTGAAGAGACTGTAATGAGCTTTGGTGACTGACTGCCAGTAAAGGAGGGAGTCTGGAGTCATTTCTGAATTCCTGGATTAGTTAGAAGGTGCTGAACTTTAGGAATGCAGCACCATGAGCTCAGGGGGAATAGAGAAAAACATGTGAAGCCATCAAGCACTTTCTGTAAAATGAAAGACACGTAATTCAAACTACCAAACACGCTGTGTAGGTCTAACTCCCTTACTTCTAGATTCATGTATATTATATATTAGATCTGAGAGCCTGTTTTACTTAGCACTTGAAATCTAATATGTATATGTGTGTTTCTAATAAAGCCTAAATACATCCACAGGGCTTCTTTATTAATTGGATTTCCTGAGGCCTGAGTCATTCCCATGAGGTGTTAGTAGTCTGAGCATTTCAGATCTTTAAAAGTGGAAGTATTGGTAAAAGCAGTTAAATGGCTCCTGAAAGATTTAGTTGTCCATATTTGTCTTTTAACTTTCAGTGGAATATGAATTTCTTCATTATCACATCCTTTGATGTATCATCATTCGAAAGTGAAGGTGTGCGTATAAGAGTGCCACCTCCATCTCCTTGCTCCTGGTAAGAAGCTTGTCCCTGATTTAAGGGAGAAGGTTACTGTGCCTGCCTGCAGGTTGCCCTCCCTTGTCCTCCCTGTGGCAGCTTGAACACATTTTGCTGTGTGAGCGTTCAAATGGTAAAAAGCAGCAACAGGTTGGGTCAAGCAAGCGAGACCTGCTGAAGTCATCTTTACCACCTCCGGGAACAACCTGCCTGGGCTTAGGAGAGAGAGCTGGACCTGCTGAATCCCCAGGAGGAACACAGCCTCCCTAGGAAACTGGCAGAAGGGTTGCTGTAACAGCAGATTGAGTCAATCCCAAAAATCACAGTTGTATTTCTCACAGTTCTTGGAGTCCCTGAAGGCCAAGACAGGGTCAGTGTCTCACGTCGCAAGATTGCACCTTGAACCCTGGGACCACCCAGAGGAGATAATTCAAAGGTGAAAGATATAGAGAAAGGCACAAGGAGGTCTTGATAGTTTTCTCTGGGCTTTCATGTGATTATTAATTCCATTCACAAGGACTTCATCTGCATGTCTTAATGCTTGGAAGGTCCTCCTCCTTGGATTATGGTATTGATAATTAGGTTTCAAGATGATTTTCGAAATGATACAAACATTCAAACCATGGCAGGCAGCAAGACAGAAGAGTGACATGCGTGCAAAGAAGCAGTCACAGAATCTAACAGTGGAGGAAGTTAATCTGACAATAACCACTTTGAAAACATCCAAGCTGAATGACACATGGGTATCTGCAAACATCTTGGAAAATTGGCACATAGATTTGGTTTATTGGCCTTGACTATGGATTAAATGCTGTAAGGAATTTCTTAATGAAAAAAACCTCTGCATTTGATTCAATTGTGTCATTGTGACTGATCCATTTCTGTGATTTTTTTGCGTGGCTGCAATATTCTGATGATTGTTTGTCTTTGGGTGACTTGTGGTCCACTTGAGCCAACTCTATACTTGCGCCAAACCTAAAATCATGCTGAGTTGGATGATACAACACAGACAGAATCCCTGGGGATATCAGTCAAACTACGCCTGGAACTTCTGCCTAGGATGCCTCCTGCTTGCATGAAACTCTTCTTCCATATCATCATGCTCTTGAAAATGTAGCTTAATCAACCTAAGGGGAAAAATTATCCTTGGAATAAAATTAAATGTCTCAAAGGTGTGTCTGGTTTTATGGATGAAAACCAAGCTGGTCTCTTTCTAAAATAAAGTTTTTAAAGGCATGTAAATAAATAGATCGGAAATGTATGACAATTTGAAAAAAAAGCATTTGGGTAAATGTTCCTGCATTTCATAGAATGTTCAAATTATTACAAAAATGGAAGAGCAGAGGTGTTACTTCAATCCTGATGACTACGAAATGATTCCAACTATAGGTTAGAAACTTCAAGAAATTCAGCAATTCAGAATGTACCAACCGAGATAAGTCATAGTCTTGGACACTCCAGCAATGCGGTGCCCTGTCAAAGACAGATTGTTTCTTTATAAAGGACGCAAGAATGTAAGAGAACTGAGAAGGAAGGTAGGATGTGTTAGATACAATACCGCGTTGAAACAGCAGGACTACCGAGACCAGAATGATGGTAGAAAAACAAAAACAAAACAAGTTTATTTATTGAAATCTGCTCCCAGAATAGGTTCATCGGTCCACAAGGTCCTCAGGCTGCTGAAGTCACACCTGGAGTGAGCTGCACATTTCTTAAATAGCGGTGGTCCTAGAACATAACCTCCAAACTGTAGCTGAAATACACTTCTTTCCTGAAAGACTCCTTTTGAGTATTTTAATTAGTAGTGTAAAACAGAACCTATACAGCAGATTTGCCTGCATACTTGGACTGTAAGCTTAATTGAGCATGTTCAGTCATGGGTCCCACTCAACAGTGAGAACAGATTCCATCACACTGGACACACAGAATTGTGATCAACAATGCCAATAAAATGACATTGAGTTAGAAAGGCAAGAAAAAAAGCAAAAAATACACACTAGAGTAAATGTGGAAACCTGTAAAAACCTGAGTATTTGTAGGTTGATAAGCCCTTAAAGCAAAAAGCCAAAAGCCATCTTTCACTTTGAAGTCATTTTCCAATTATGACTGACATACCTAGTGCCCAGTCCAGGGCTCATCATTCCTTGTTTCCTCATTATGAGAAACCTGACTTGTTTTATTTGTCCATTTGCACATTGCTTGGAGGCAGTGTGTACACCAAGCCTTATACCCAGCCTCCTCTTAGAAGAGAATTGCCAAGTTCTGACCAATAGGAAGTAAATGCAGATCACTGGCTGGGGCACAAACCGAACAGGCATATGCTTTTGGTGCTTGCATTTCCCATCCTCACCTGGAGTACATTTACAGTACTATTGATGCCACATTTTGTGACAGTAACTGGAATCAGCAAAGACTGAAAACCATGATGGATGAAGGCAAAGACAGAAGGAGACAGGGGTGGGTTTCTTTTTATACGAGAAAAATAATGTCTCTCTTCACTTAAGGCATTGTAGGATGGATTGTCTTTTCAGGAAAGCAAAATACAATTCTCAAGACACATGCAATCCAGTAGAGCTGCATTTTAAACACCAAGTTAAAATTGGCAAAAGATGTCAATAGGCAGATTTGCCTTCATACAAGTCAGCTGGACATTATAAAATGAGAAAATGCCTTCCGTGGAGAGGGTGGCGGTTGATCTTGACGAATTCCAACTGCACCTTACAGGCAGTGGTGTTATCACTCACTGTTGGCAAGGACTGTTTCAGGGAGTCCAAAGGATGCTTTTCACTATGTACTCAAATTGGCACCAAGCAATTCTGTTTCTAGAAAGTTATCCTACGGAAATGCTTGAGATAACAGTGAAGACCAGTGTCCTGAAAGACTCTACTGCCATAATACAGATGTTAAAATGAATGGGCTAAATAGAAATGCTTGTCATACTGGCCAGAATAATCCAATTTATTCCAGAGTCTCTCTGTAACACTAGTTAGATAACAATACAGCTGCCATTATTATATTAAATGACAGAAAGCCTAGAATCTATGTAATCAATAACAAACACATACAATTGTATACACGTGCATGACTTTAAACAGCAAAATTAGATTATATGCAATTTGGGAACAAATCTCACATATGCACATTTAAGAACATAGTGTTGCTACCTGCCTTCCTCACCTGAACCCTTTCTCTCCCTTTATTATGTTCCTTTCAATGTTGTGATGACCTACTTTCTATTTACTCTGTAATCACAAATATAATCCCCAACTGCATGAAGAATTCAGCAAGTAGAGAAATCAATTTGAGGAAGATAGAAAAGGGTTACAAACAACAATCACATCTCAGAATGTCAATGTCATGACACATGACTTTTTATACCCTATTAGTTACCACATGTTATTTTTAGCATATCCGTATTGATCACATTGTTTCTCAACGTTCTTCCACTTCCTAGTCTCTCACACGTTCACAGTTGATGGTAGTCTTAGCTAATTCATCTATGCACGCTTCGTTGGTTTAGTTTTCCACTCTCCTTCCCAACCAGATGTCAAATTCTTTTAAAAATAGTTTGAGTTTTCACCCCGATCCTATATTTATATTTCATTATAGAGTATAGGGCAAGGTTAAAATTAACTTTTTGTTTGCTTGCTTGCTTAAATTAACGTACTAACTGATTTTATGGTACCAAAAATTGACTGAAGTATTTATATGGAGTCTACAGGGGCATAGATTAAATTGGCCACAGGTATAAAAATGAGAAAACTGGGGAGAGTGTATAAGTATCCAGTGTTCCTCTTAAGGATCGTTAGATAGTTACATCACTGGTGAAGACTCTCCATCTCACATTTGTAAGTTAAAAGCATTTTTTGCCTCTTTTTTTTTAAATGAAAGCTAGTGTGTGCGGGGGGTGGGGTGGGATGGGGCAATACCTTTGTCAGCACTATGTGTGATACAGCACTAAATGCATTTGACTGCAACTGCCAAAAGAAGAAAATGAACCCTTTATCAGCTTGGATCAAATGTTAACATGGCTTCTTGTCTCCCAGGAACTACCTTTATGAACTAAATTCCAAAGCCCAAGGAGTACATTGGAGTGGTGCATAGAAAACAGGAGAGACAACAAGGGTAGGCAGACAAGAGGTAAAAAAGAAAGACATAGTCTCAGGAACGCCTTGGAGTGTCAAGAAGCCTGAATACCTTTTGGATCAGAGAATGGCAGGATAAAAAAACGGAAAACGGAGCCCACAGCAAGCCAGCTATGATGGGTGCAGATACGGCCAGACACTGTAGGTATTTTCAAGGACTGGGTTTATTTCATATTCACATAACATTCTCCATTCAAAAGTACTGCTATACTCCTTTTCATGTCTCTCTTCTTCCAGCCTCACGACTCTTAACTTTTGACTTTTGCACAGCTAGAATTCTCTTCCCAGCCGCAGAGGTTGCTGTCGAAATCTTGAGGAGACAAGAGGAGGCACCATTTAGAAGCCATCTTTTTAACTGAGACCCCTGCTGTAGTCCCAGTCGGCTTGAGCATCATAGGGATGAGGGAGGCTCTGCTTTTGAAGAGCCGGAAAGGTCATTTCTTCCCAATCGAGGCTTTGTGAAGTAACAGCCGGAGAGGAAGATGGTTTTGTGCCAATTCTAATCCTTGTTCAAACTCAAGGTATAGCCTCAGAGGTCCAGGAGATAGAAAAAAATGAAAGAAGAGAAGAAAAAAAAATGTTCCTTTGATGTCTGTTCCTCTTCCTTTCTGGTTTGGTATCTTATTCTGCTCGGAAACTAGGCAGAGACGAAAAGGTGACTGCATAGGATGGCCATTTTTCACTTGGATTTGTATGTCTTACTAAATCCAAGTTTAATGACTACATTAAAAACAATGAAAAAGTAAATCAAATAATTGCATCTTTCAGTTTTAGCATTTAGGTGTTTTGTTTTTTTTTTCTGAGTTACTATTATTTCAATTCATGTTTTTTTTTTTCCTTTGAAGACAAATACAGAGTCAGGCACTATACCGGGGAGAATCAGTAAAAATTAACACACAGATTTCTGTACTCCCAGATATTTTAGTCTGTTAGTTTATTGGAAGAAAATGAGTGTTTTTTTATTCCTTTCTTCTAACTATCAAATTAAGAATAATGAGGGCAAGGCAAGTGTAATATTAGGTCATCACTGCAGGCCTTATAAAGTTAGAAGCCAGATATGCCAGCATTTAAAAATCTACTTATTTCATTAAAAGAGAAAACATTTATCATATGGCTTCTCCTGCATATGTTTTGAGAAGAAATGAAAACATACATTCAAGCAAAGGACTTGTACCCAAATGTCATAGCAGTTTTATTTCTAAAAAACAAATCTAGAAACAGCTCAATTGTCCAACAACAAGCGAACGGATAAACAGGGTATTGTGTATGTGCAGAATGGGACACAACTCAGCTGTAAAAAAAAAAAATTTGAAGAAATTATTGAAAATACAATAAGGCAAAACAAAACGATTCCTGGAAACACTGTGTTAAGAGACAGATGATGGACACGGAAGAATATATACTCTTGAATTCCACATATAGAAAGTTCTAGCACAGATAAAATTAGTCATTAATAACAGGAAGAAGAGGAGCAAGAAGAACTTTTATTTCAAGAGTAATTAGGGACATAGAGACAGAAGGCCACTCTCTGTCTGCTTACCCTCCTGGTGTCCTCAGTGGCAGAGGTGGGCAGGGACCACCTCTCTGGCTGAGAGCCAGGCACTTATTCCAGGTACTATAGTTGATAGAGAACCAATTACTTGAGTCATTACCGGCTGCTGACATCAGGAGCTCCAGCCAGGAACCAAATCTAGGCACTCTGATACGGGAGAGAGATGTCTTCACAGACACCCAAGCTACCAGGCTCCATGTCCTCACTAAGAGAATGATTTGAAATACGGAAATATTCAACCTTGACCATGGTGATGGCTTCAAGGCTGATTTTTATACCCTAAAATCAGCATGTGTTTCTTCTATCTACAATATATTTTAAGTTATGTTATAAATATGCAATCATGCCAAAATCTGTATGCATGAAGATGGCTAATCATTCATTAGGGATATGTAGTATGTATAATGTGTATAATATATATTCTGTACTTACATATTGTAAATGAAGATTCATTAAAACATTCTAGAGTGTAAGAACATGGCATGGACAATTATCACCACAACAATTACGGATTGTGCCAACCCTTCAGCACTCCCCAAAGCCCCGTCCTGTAGCAACAGCATTGATATCCTCAGTAACAACAATACTTATTCGGGGTTAGTTAGTCTTCTTGATAGGCAGTAGTCCTGATAACCATGCTATGCTACTATAAGAAACAGCATTTTCCTTACTTAGACAAATGTAATCACTGAAGCTTAGATACATAAAATAACAACGTAGTCACGGTCATTCATCTCTAAGTGGTAAATGTCAGCTTGCAACACAAATCTGCTTGATTCTCTGCTCCTCTGACCGATCTGTCGTTTCCTCCCACATTGGGGAACAAAACGTACCTGCGATCAATTGGTTCAACTGAACCTTTGAAGTCACAACAAGGAAAATACCACTGCCAGATCACAAAATCCATACAGTGTCATTTGTGTCCGTAAAGTCCGTGGGAGGCGTGTAGTCGAACATTTTTATCTTACTTATGCTTTTCTGAAGAATGAGTGACAGGAAATCCCATGAAGTTCTCCACCAGAACTTTGAAGTGCTCAGTGTGTGAGTACACACAGAGGGATCTGGGTAGAACAGAATGTGTCCAAACTAACATCCAGTTGACACCATCAGAACGCAGGAACTTTCCAAGTTCAGCAAGTTATAATACTCTTACTTCTGATGAAAACATTAAATATGTACAAAGACAAAACTCACCACCCCTTCCTCCTTCTTCACCTCCAATGCCACAGGAGTTAAACAAGCAAAAAAAAAAAAAAAAAAAAAAAAAAAAAAAAAAAAAAAAACCCTTCTGATATCAGTTCAGGATTCGAATGTTTTCCTCTTTGCCTAAAAACAACAGAATATCCATGCATTTGTGAGTAGGCCTATACCTACCTATGTAAAGACACACAAAATAAACTTGTGTATGTTGCTTCTTACAAATTTATTTAGTACGATGCATAACTCTGAAGACATTTTTAACAGCACATTAGCCACTTGAATAAGTTATAAGGTATAGATCAAAGTTCTTTCCCCATTTTTATACTATGCACACAGACATATGCACACACAAATGCATATTAAATGGTGCATCCCACACAGGCAACAGTGTTTTAACATGCACATTGATTTATTCCTATTTTTTTCTGTTCTATTTTCTGTTTATTTTTCCCTCCCACATGTATCTGTCTCTCCACCCAGATTATTCCTAGACCACACACTCCCACCAAGCTGTTTCTAGGTCATTGGCTAGCAATTTAATGTATTCATTTTCATACTCTATAATCTTATAAAATCTACATAGGGCTCCATGCATATATCAGATACATATAATATTTATTTAAACTTTGTATAATGGATTTTAAGGGTTTTTTTTGTAAAGTTAAATGCTATTGTACACATTTAAACTTAACAGCACCGTGTATAACAAACTGCATACTGTAGTAAAACAATGTTGATTCTCTCACATGTACTTTTTCATTTGTGACAAGAGAGACTAGCCTCTAGTTATTCAACAAGCATTTGTTTTAAGGAGCACTCTTTTAAGGAGTACATGCATAATGCACTTGTTTTACTTGAACGTTGAAGTTACAGAGAGAGAGGGAGAAACAGAGAGAGAGAATTTTTTTCTCCCACTGGTTCACTTCCCAAGTGGCTGGAGCAGCCGGAGTAGGACCAGTGTGAAGCTGGGAGCCGGGAGCGTCTCACAGATCTCCATGTGATGCAAGAGCAGGAGGATTTCAGCCATGCTCTCCTGTTTCCTGGGACATTAGCAGGGAGCTGGACTGAAACTGGAGCAGTTGGGACATGAACTGGTGCACCATGGGATGATGGGGCCACAAGTGAAAGATTAGCCTGCAAATGCACACTGCACTGGCTTCCTAACAAATTCCATGTGATTATTTTCCAACTTCCACTCACTGCTACATTCCCCAAATGGCTGCAGTGGCTGGAACTGAGCCAATCTGAAACCAGGAACCAGGAGCTTCTTCTAGGTCTCCTTCACTTACAAACTCACTGTAATTGGAGCAGGAGCTATCTCTGAGCCATCTTTTCCTCTTCTGTTAGAAAAATGTTTCCATCACATTCTCACAGAATTTGCAGGATGCAGTGGGTGATTGCACATACATTGCATTTCAAAAGTTTTTGGATGTAAGTTTTCTATTTTAAACAATACAATGAAACTTTAGTAGGAGAATGTTTTGTGTTATGTCTATAAAAAGTGACTGCTACAAGAATGTTTTCAGTTAAAAGAGGAAACAGAAGGCAGTAGGAATTTGAAACTGTGCCAGTTCAAAACTGCATAGCTGCTTTCAAGAACTCGAGGCATGGCAAAATACAGCTGGCTCTGTCTATCACACATTGAGTGCATTGGTGATGAAAACCCTTCTGAACTCGGTGGCCAGGTTTACAGTTGAAATCGGCGAGTTGATTCAGGCAATTAAATGATTAAGAATGTGTACTCTTGATGTTTCAGCCAGTAACGATATGTTCCTTAAGTTTTGAGAAATCTGATTTTTATTTTAGCGGATTTTTTTTTAAAAATTGCACCCAAGTTAATGCAATGCAATGTATAACCTTCTTTGTTGTTTTGGTGATGCTAAAATAATTAAGGGCAAAGGAATTATTCCATTTGCTATTGTGCAAATAATTGCTCAAAATTTAGTCACTTGAACAATTACAATTATCAATTTTGATCATGAATTCATAACAGTGTATCAGAGTTTTGTGGATGGCACCTTTCTCCTTCACTTGGAATTTGTTGGGACAGCTTGAGCGGGCATAGAGGAACCCTGGGCAAAATGGTTCACTCCCATGACTGCCAAGGTGATCTGGCTGTATTATTCCCTCATCTAGTCTGTAAACATGAGCATTTGGTTTCTCTTCAAATATTGCACTAAATGAGATCATTGAACTTCCTCACCACATGGTGGCAGAAGTCTTAGCATATCTCCAAAGAATCAGGTGGAACTGCATGATTTTCTGATGAGGTAGCCTTAGAAATAGTGTGATTATTGGTTACGGTCATTGCAAGCATCCCATCCACAGACTTTAACAACACGTAAGAAATTAAGCAAGACAACATTGCAAAAAAAAAAAAAAAAAGAGAGAGAGAGAGATTTGAAGACAGAGTTACAAAGCAGGGTGGGAGGGAAATGAACCTTCCATCTGCAGGTTCACTCCCAAAATGACCAGAGTGACTGGGCCAGGACAAAATCAAGAACAAAGAGCTTTTCCAGGAATCCATAAAAGTGATACCAAGACTACAGCTAGTTAAATGACAAAGACAAAACAGAAAATGGTGGTGATTTTAGTTTTAAAATTTCTCACCATTTATGCTATCCTAGGTTATAACTCCCCACAGAATTGTTTTAGAATTTCAGTTATGATCTCAAATCGATTATTGTTCTCACAAGTAGGCAGCATATTAAGACAGAGAAAAACAGGCACTAAAATTTAGAAAGCTGGAAGTGGTCATTTTAGCCTGATAGTTACGACACCAGTATTTCATATTTAGTTTGATTCCCAGCTGTGGTTCCTGAATCCAGCTTCCTGCTAATGTGCAATGTGGGAGTCAAGTCTGATGGCTCAAATGAGAATGTTCTTGCAAGTCAGGGTTGAGTTCTCAGCTCTCAGTTCAGTCCACATTAATGTAGATATATGGGATGCAAATTAGGGGATGGGAGCTCTCTCTTCCAGTCTTTGTATCTCTCGTCCTGCCTTTCCCCTCAAATAAATTAAAAAGTTAGGAAAACAGATGGAAATTTTGCCCATCCTCCTTTTCATCTCCATATTAAATCAGTCATCAAAATTAGCCACTGCTGGGCCCAACACGATGGCTCAGTGGCTAAATTCTCACGTTGCAAGGGCAGGAATTCTATATGGGCACCTGCTTGTGTCTCAGTTTCTCTATTTCCCATCCAGATCCCTGCTTGTGGCCTGGGAAAGCAGTAGAGGATAGCTCCAAGCCTTGGGACCTTGCACACATTTGAAAGACCCAAAGAAACTTTTGGCTTCTAGCTTTGCATCAGCTCAGCTCTGACAGTTGTAATCATTTGAGGAGTGAACCAGCAGATAGAAAAATGTTTTGCTCTGTCTCTCATTCTCTCCATACATGTGATGTGCTTTTTCAATAAAAAAACAAGTCTTTAGAAAATTTGGCCACTGCTTTGTCATAAACTACATTTAATTGACCTCTAAAATGTCTATTTGACCCATCCTGATCAGGATGAGACTTAACAATGCAATTACCAATTTTTTTTTTAAATTGGAAAGGCTGATCTACAGAGAGAAAGGAGAAGGAGAAACAGAGTCAAAGATCTTCCATCCATTGGTTTGTTCCCCAAGTGGCCACAATGGCCAGAGTTGAGCCAATCCAAAGCCAGGAGCTGGGAACCTCTTCCAGGTTTCCCATATGGCTGCAGGAACCCAAGGCATTGGGCCATCCTCTCCTGCTTTCCCAGGCTATACACAGAGAGCTGGATAGGACGTGGAACAGCCAGAACACAAACTGGTGCCCCAGTGTGCAAGGTAAGGATTTTAGTCATTGAGCCATTGCGCCAGACTGCAACCACCATTCTGTGAGCACACTGGCCACATACAGAAGCTCATCTATAAACCTGCAACCTGCTCCTCAGCTCTATTGAGTTTCCTGTTTGTTGCCAGCATCAACTTGTTGTGTTGCGAATATGTTCAGCAGCGTCTAATTAGGAGTTTTCAGGAAAGGAAATGACGGTTTTAAAAAATCATTACATTTTATGGTGTTGTAGCAAGAGATCATTAAAAATTTATGAATCTAAACAGTAAGCAGTCTTCAACGACACTGTACTCAAAATGGAATAAGCGTTCAATAGTGTAAGTTGAGCGTTAATTACTTGAGAAGTATGACATTTGAAGCACTTCAAAGTTCAGAGTTTCTCAAAGTTTTTGGAATATTTGAATAAACTTTGCATGTTGAGCAGCTCTACTCTGGAAATCTAAAACTTTCCAAAGTTGAAAACTTTTTGATCATGAGATAAGTGTGCACAATTTTTAGATATTATAATTTATTTGCAGTAATTTTAGATTTGAGATGCCCAACTGCACCTAGGAACATAACATAGAAGTCCAGGAAATACCTTCAAAAGCTCATGTTACACAAATATTTTAAAATGATGATAGAATCTTTTTATCATGCAACTGTACTTACAAAAATATTTCTTGTTTAAACTTGAAAAGCTCATATATTCTACATACAAAAATAAATACTGGCCTCTCTGAGCCTGTACACACAGCTGCACACAAATAAGAAGATGCACTAAAAACTGTGAAGCTGGTAGCCCTGGTCAGCTGGTCTATTAGAGTGGGAATTCTTTGATCATCTGAGAACGCTCATCCAGTATTTTACACCATTCTATGGAAGGTCTTTCGGTGAATGGTCACGCAGTCATGATTTACAGGTCAAGTCTGTCCCACTGCCTATTTTAGTAAACACAGCTGTGTGACATATAGCCACATTCATTTACTGACTTATTGTTTATGATTACTTTTGCACTAAAAGAGCAATGTTGGGTTTTCATGTCAGAGGTTGGACGGGTTACAAAACTGTCTAAACTTTCATAGTGAAGACCTGCTGCTCCTACTTAGATGAATAATCTGAGAACTTCACAGAAAGCTTGACAGCTAGACTGGCCTGAGGAGAGTTCATTTCCATGCTGTTGAAATTTTGCATCTCAGTTCACAATCCTGCATAGACCTGTTCCTGTGTAGCTCCGGAACTGAAGGGTGAAGATTGGAAACAGACAGAGGAGTTTGTGCAGCAGGGCCTGTGAGTCAGGAAGATCTGATTCAATGAGCCAGTTGTGAAGGAATTCAGAGTTCATCTGAAATCTATTCATTGCAAGTGACAAAATCACATATCAAAATCTAAAAGCATACCTGACTTCAAGCGTAGCTGGAGCCAGGGGCTGAAGTTATTTCAAAAGCATTGCTTTTCTCCTACATCTGGTTTTTGTGAACTGGCTTAAGTTTCAACATCCAATCCAAGCAACGCTGAATTCTTGTCCTGACATCCAGCACACCAGTGAAGAAAGTTAATCTCCTCAACAGCTGGACTGGAAATCGTGGGAATCTTGTCCTTTGGTCAAATTTGAGTTTTCTGCATATCTCTGAGCCATTCCGCTCCGTCAGGGTGATGAAGTCCTTTAATTGGTTAGGTCTTAATCATGTCTAGCTTATGGCCTTAATTATACCGATGAAGACTGAAAAAGGAGCCCTTCACTAGATAACGTCCAGGTAAATATTTTATTTTAAAATATACTCATTGCACTTGGCCTCTAGTGTTAGCTTTCAACTGCCAATTAAATATACAATGCTCCATTAAAACTGAACTTGTTAAAACTGAATTTCATATGAACAACAAATTAGAGAACACATTTTTAATTTAAGTGGACCCCAAACATTGCATGGGACACACTTACACCAAAACATTCTAAATTGTTTACCATAAATTAAAATGTAACAAGATCCCTGGTAGATTTACTTTCTAAGTCTGCCAACTCAGTTTTTTCATTGTCTCCAACCTCATTTAAGGCTATTCTAGAAAAAGCATACATAATTATTTGAGTATTAATCAAGATAGTAGTAGGAAAAACATTTAATAAATTAGGAAGTACAATAGAAACAAAAGAAAACATTTTTTGATTTCTAAAATTTTATCTCAATCTTGGTGTTATTATAAGACAGACATGTATCAAGGCTACACAATTCTAAACTGTAAGGCACTTATTCTCCCTCACAAGAGGATGAATAGCAGTGAACACACACACACACACACACACACACACTTTAAAATAATTGTAACTGAAGAGATTTTTCCTTAAAGTCAATGAAATGAAACAATCAACATTTTCAAAGACCCACACATCTTTTCTCAATTCCTGGGAGAGCTAAGTTCAGTGTTGACTGTTTACAATTTATAATGAACCTTAAACTTTGCTCAAAATATTTCCAAAAGGGTTGGCATATAATTCTCATTTGGAGTTTTAAAAGTTTGTTTAAGTCCCTACTGCCAAGTTTTAATTACTTCCTGTAGGGAATTCTCTCTTCTTCAGTCGATGAAATTATTCAGAAGAGAGACATCTGTTTGCTGCTAAACTGAAATGCTACTTCCAGCAACGGAATTTTTTCCTCCCTTTTTTCATTTCATCCTTCCAACTGGTAAAAACAAGATTTATTTTCTTTAAAGAAGGAAAAAGATGATAACTGCTTTGTCATTTAGCTATCTTTAAAAGACCCAAAAGGACTTTTTGCCACTCTCTTACAAAAACGGGGAGTTTTATCGGTATATAATTGCCAAGGTTAATTAAGTACCACATCAGGGCCAGATTTCCTTAGACAGCTGAGAAAATGATCTGTTTTATTATTTTGTTCCATTAAAGAAGCAAAGTGACAGATTCTGTTGCAACAAAATAGCAAATTAAACTGAAAAAACAACACTATTTGCACACAGCATTATATAGAGAAATGACAAATTACTAACTAGATCTGTAAAGTCAGTTAAGGAAAGGACATTATATAATGTGTTAATTACATGAAAAAAAATGATCATTGAAAGAAAATTAGAGAAAAACAGGTAGGTAGGGAACAGAGTTACAAGGCTAGGATTCCCAAAACATTCCCTGGGCATAGATTGAAAAATAACCTGGCTACTTGCTAAGAGACTACGGGCAGGTATTTTAAAACCCCATGTCCTAGGCATCACTAAGTGATCATGGTGTAGTGCCCCACATACATTTATTACAAGAAAATGGATACATCGTTTTTGATACATCTTGAAAACTGCCTGGCACATAGTGCATCTGAGTTCAAATTGTCGTGGTTTCCCATTTTGTTTATTTTGGGTTCTTTCTCCTCCACCAGCACATTTATTCATACCCTTAAGCTAGGCACAGAAAGGCCTGTGTACACGCACGACCTTCAAAACTACTTGCAGACCAGCTCTGGGTTGAGAGACAGAATCCAAGGTCAGTGGTGGATGGTCTTTTGTCCGAGGTCTTTCTGTTTCTCTAGAGAAACATAGCCAGCATCCAGGGTGGTTGTGGGGAGGCAGAGCGATAGATGTGTCAGGTGGCACCATCTTAATAGTTAATAATGTAACCCCAGGACTCTTCATATTCATGTTTCTAGTCTTCCAAGAGTCCCAGATTCAGACCATCTCTAAGTTAACTACCTCATAGAATAAAGTCAAGACCTTTTTGGGGGAAGAAAGACAATAACCCTGTTGACAGGGATCAGGAAAAGATCCAAGGGCATCAAAGAAACACTTTCTCCCTCAGGAGTCCTTGGGTCATCTTCCACTCACCGTGCAGTCTTACGGAAGACATACAAATCACTAAATCACAGATATTTCACCTGGAAAACATGGGTAATGATACCAGAGGAAGGTTTTCATGTGGATTAAGCAGGAAAATATAGGAAACCCTAGATACATAGCATAAAGCCACAGATTATTATTGAAAAAAAATTATGATGAGAAGCACTTTCCATGAGTGAGTTCACTGGAGAGTCTTCTGAAAACTTGGCCAAGGCTATCCATTCAATGGGTTCCAGTTGGAGGAAGGAAAATGATATGTACGTATTCCAGTCTGTGTCTTTATCATGTATAGTTTTTACATTATTTATAATTCCACTAGTATGTTAAATCATAAAGGGAAATCATTATAGCTTCTATATAGTTAGAAAGAAAAATTAACAGTACTTAAAGATGTGATGGCAGGAAAATGGTCACACTTACAGAGCGAACCCATAAGGTTTGTGATAGATAGTGGCTGCATCTTTTACAAAATGCCAGTGCTTATGTTACCATGATATGCTTTCATAATGAACAGTGCACGCACCAAAAGATTCATGTGGTACAATTTTTCACTTTGACTTATTAATGTTAAAATTAGCTTTTCAGCAAAAAGAAAGTATTTATGCTGACAATGAGAAGTTCTGAGATCCGTCACGAGTAGATGTGTTAGTACAGTGCAGACAGTGCAATCTCAATCCACAAAGCTAGATACGCAGAAAGTGATATTCAGCTTTGCTCTGTCAAATTAATTTTTTTTTATCTTGAGAACTCATTTCACTTGGCCTTTTAGGTTTCCAGAAAGTACTGATTCTTCATGTGTCTCTCCTTATGTGTTTTGATTTGACACACACAAAATCATCCCTTGCATGGCATTATCCTCAGTTTTCAACTGGTCCTGTGATGGAGGATGGGGAAACGAGATTCTCTGACTTGACTGAGACCCTAAGCCACCTTAGGGAACAATTACCCACTATGAGGAACGCCGTTATTCTTCACCAAACACTGGCCGAAGCAGAGGAGATTCCAGTGGGACTTAGGGGACTGAAAGGAGAAGAAATACATTTCCATTTTTAGTTTTGCCATCATTTAGGTGTTTTATTTTTTTTTATTTTTTGCTTTGTATATCATGTGGTTGACTAATTCCATATTACCCCTACATGTGCCTTCTGATGTTGAACTGTATCAGGGAAATCCAGAAAAAACCTTGAGTTGTCAAATTTTGTACTCATGTGCAATTCTTCTTTAGAGGTGGAAAACCATGGTCTGACTGTGAGTTTACTTCTCTCTCACTTCGCAAAGACTATCGGTTACATGTTCTGTAATTCCTTTCTGTACGCTGGAAGTGTTTATTTCTTGAGATTTCTTGGAAATCATTAGGCCTTCATTGTGCTTTTTTCCTGGTTTTAAATATATACTGCTTTGAAGTATTCTGCTTGGCAGACAAACAATTCTACAGCTACTTAAGTGAAAATTGACAAACGCCCTTTTGAAATAAAAGATAAGACTCCCCCAAACACTGAACACATCGCCATACAAACACACATTCTCATACATATAGGTTAGAGTTTCTCAGTGATCAACATGAGGTCCTCTGCCTAGGTGTGTAAACTTGGGTTTAGATACTTATCAACTGACTTTAAGTTCACCAAAGATCACCAAATGACTAGCATCCATGTATTCTAGAAGAACATTTGTTGGTGCAGCAGATCATTGACTATGGAGTCACACCCGTGGGTGGCATTTCTGGTTCTGCGACTCTCCAAGCAGATGAACTCGGACAAGTCCCTGATGGTGTTCAACTGCGGTAAGGCCAGAGCCACTGACTCTTGTCTCCCAAGGTAGAGGATGGCGCTGCGAGGAAATCACTTAACACAATGTCTGTGCCAACACGGACACGTTAGTGTCATTGGATTTGCTGATAACTGTCATCGCCTTTGAGATGAAAACCTTCTCTTTCTGGCCACAAGGTGGAGAAAGCAAGCCTTCCATAGTAAATGAATTAAGCCAGAGGTCTAGTAATCCTGGTCTAAATACTACATACATTTAAGAGTGAGAAATAAACAGATCCTCCTATCCCCCTAGCTCTTGTTAGAACTTTAGACAATGTAAACAGGCACTCCGAAGGCGTGTGTGTGAAACTTTGAAGAAATTTACAATAAAAAAACTTGCATTTTGAGAGAGGTCATGTCCTGACTTGGACTCAGGCATAGTCCTAGGCAAATACTGAATGTTAAAAAAGTGTATTTCCTGTCCCAATCTCTCACCAAAGTTCCAAGCAGGCACCTGGACAGAAATCTCTACTGTCTGAGGTAATACTTTGCTGATAACCAGGGGTGTTTACAGTTTAAGATGAAATCCTTTGTTAAACCACTTATCCTTAGTTTTAAACACAGCAATAATAATCTGTGGAACCTACTTAGTAGAGCTGTTATGACAGTCATTTGTATAACGCACATGCAGTTCCTTTGCGAAGTTGGAATTCTATATACACAAAAAGTTCTTTTCATATCAGAGCCACTCAAAATGTTCAGATAGCATTGAAAGAGGCCGTTATGCGAGAATGAACCTAAAATTTTCCAGCAAGCTTTTTTTTTTTAAATCTTACATGCAGGTAGGTGCCTAACAGATTTACTACTGCTAATTTCACCAGTTTTTCCCAAGGTGTGAGTATATTTAAAAAGAAGTGCACACAGTGATTTCACATTTCAGGTTGTAAAATGGCAGACATTTTTTTTTTTTTTTTTTTTTTTTTTTTTGAAAATACTGAAAGATTTTATTTTGAAAAATGGGTCTTATGAAATAAAAGGAGGTATTCTTACAATATCAGAGTAATTGATGCTTTTTTATTTCTTCACTATCACATACCATTAAAATGGCATTAGTATTGTATAATAAGAAAATTGTGATTTTTTTTACATAAAATACCAGGATTTTATTAACAACCACAGGTACATCATGTTTTTTTTTTTTTTTTTTTTTTTTTTTTATTAATTATTATGCATTATGTGACAGTTTCATATGCTCTGGGAATCCCCCCACCCCTCCCTACACCCCTCCCCCCTGGTGGATTCCTCCACCTTGATGCAGTATTACAGTTCAAATTCCATCAAGATTCTTTCCTTGCAAACATATACCCAGCATAGAGTCCAGCTACTCATTGTCCAGATGGGTTGAACAGTTTTTTGGGGAGACCATTTCTGGTCCAAAGTCAGAGCTGGTAGAATATCATCCCAGTCAATTAAGAGTCTCAATATAACATTAACAGCAGTTTGTAACATTATGGAATTGACAAGGTTTTGCGTAACCAGTATGTTAAAAAAAACAAAACAAAACAATACAAAACAAAAAAGAAGCAAGTTCTTAACCACAACCTATGATTAGCTCATTGACATTTCAATTTTAGTTCATATACAGGACCAGCTGCTATATACCTTAAAATGGCTATAAGGTACCATTCAGCTGTCTCGTGTCTGTTTCATTTTAGTATTTAGCCATTTGTTGTGTTGAAGTCTAATTTTACTGATCTTGGCAGATTTTAGGATAATCTAGACTGGCTTGTAACTCTAACAAGACATTTGTCAGCAGTTAAGGTGCAGAACATTTTTTTTTTTTGGGGGGGGGGTGTGCAGGAAAGTCCCCAACACCATGGTAAGGAGTGACTAATCTTTGTGTCCTACCCAGCGAGGCATTAGCCAATCCACGCCAGCTCTTTCCTGTCGGATTTCAAGCTCTACTTTTTGTTGTTTGTCTATTTATTTTAGGTTTTTTTTTTAGTTTGTATGATTGTTTGTTTGCTGTGAGGGGTTTTCGGAGCGATCCTGATGGTCATTGCAAGGGAGGGTGGGGGTCCAGAGGTGGAGCCAGGCTCGGTCCAGAGAAAGCTCTCCTCCCTGGTCCCGAGGGACGTTTATTGTTCTTCTGTTTCTGCGGACCGCTCAGGGCTTCTGGTTGTCATTCCGATGACGTTGGTTTCTGCGCGGTAGTGTTTGGACTTCTTCCATCCCCTGCGGGAGCTCCGGTTAGGGGTGGGTGACCTCAGAGTACTCGGCCTCCGAGGGCATCCAATTCCCTGTGGCCTCCTTGGCAGTTGGGATATAGTCCTTGTTGCTCGTATTAGTAGTTTGTGGTGAAGGTCTGGGAGTCTTCATGGTTGGGATCCAGGCTTTCTCCTTGCCAGGCAGACATTTTTTTTTCAGGTACTTAATCCTCATTTTCTGCCTCTAGGGAACCAAGATGAGAAGTCCAAACCACCGGTATACTGAGTCAGCTCCAGGTCCAAGTGATGAGAGCAAGAGTGTATGTATTTATGAAAGTGTACATGGATTTTAAACGAAGATATCATTTCTAGAATAAATGCCCTCATCTCACACAGAGTTTGCAGATCTTCTAGGAGAAGCTAGTGTAGCTGCTCTTAACACTGGGTCAGTCTTAATTCACAAATCCGTAATTCCTGGCTCTCTCTCCTCTCTCTCTCCCCACCCCCTCCACCTTCATTTCCTAGGCCTCTTTCCTCTTGCTTTCATGTATATATTTACCCCCAGCACTGCCCCTTCAGTTGAGCAACTAATTGCAATGTTCATCCCTTTTATGGGTTAGACATTCCCCCAAAATGACCTCACTAAATCTTAAAACAGCAGCTACCACTTTTATTTCTGATCCAAACTTCATTTTTTCAATCTATTTTTCTCTACTTGTGTTAAAATAATATCTATTTTCTACACTTTCACAGTAGTGACAGAAAGAGAGGATGAATCGGAGAGCAACAGTCCTCCCTCCCGAAGGGCACAGCAGCTCGTACTGGTTCAGGCCAAAACCAGAAGACTGGAACTCCTGGGTTTTATTTCACATGTGTCTTCCATCTGTCTTATTCCCCGTATGTCTCTGAGTGACATGGTCCAAGCAGTTGAACCATCGCCTACTGCTTTTCCAGGTGCTTTAGCAAGGAGTTGAATCAGTAGCAAGGCGGCCAGAATTCGAACAAGCACACCAATTCATAGACGCTGGGGTTGTGAACAGCGGCTTACCTTGTTGCACCAAAACAACAGCCCTGCAAACTTTCAAATGTGTCACTATTTGAAGAAAGCATACTATGGTTTCTTTGCATATAGACATGCTCAGAAAGGAACATGAAAAAAATCTTCAGACTTGACACTTATCTTCACTTATGAGCTCAAATTTTTCTGCTTTCCAAGATGGAAACTACTAAAGTTGCATACCAAGTGTTACGTCTGTGGTTGGCATAATTCTATTACAAAAGAAGAATCTTCTTTTGATGTGTTTCAGATAGCTGTCTTCTTTGTCTTTACGCTGGTGCTATTGAAGACACTTCGGCTGTCATTTTGGTTTTCCTGTTTTTAAGGAAGAAATATGACTAGGGATACATTTTATTTTCAGTAAATTTCCACTCTAGGACCCAAACAAAAGTTTCCACAGGCAGCCAACAACATGACTGGAGCCCTGCAATGTGATTCTTTCAAAACGAGGCTTGAAATAGCACATTCATTTCCACTAAATTTACTTTTAATGCATTTCATGGAATGATCCTTTGTGTCTAATCCACCCACACGAGTATCTAGGGCTTACAGCCTGACACTAAATTTCCAATTTTCCTCTTAATAATATCCTTATTCCCGATAGGTATTGTCAGTCACTAGAATTCTATATGCAGAAAAGAATCACGCTTGTTACCCACTGACTTAGGCATCTCCCAAAGCAGTCTGAGACAAGGGCAGTTTAAGGAAAGCATACGGGGATGCGGGAGAGAGAGATGCATGGGTTGGAACGGCAAGCAGCAAACGGTTTCCTTAATGGCCGCTCTGTGGACAACTCTGGAACTGCTGTCAACTAAGCTTCTCAATGCTGTGTGGTGATGGGTGAGGAAGGTGAGATGTTTCTCTCCCAATACCTGAGTCATGAGAAAAGAATTCCTGGGACAGAGGAGATGTTACTTCTCAGGAATTCCTGACCTCCTTGCTTGTGGAAGTAGTTGGACTCAACAACACAAAGCCAGCCTTCCAACAGTGATCCAGCATGGTGCCATTGGACCATGGCACGCAGTGCGTGGAAGCTGTAAGTCCGTACAAAGAGAGAGAGATGAGGAACAGTGATTCCCCTGCCAACCTACTTTTTTTTCTTGTATATTTCACCTTACATGTTTGCCTACATTCATATCAAACTTCAAAATTAGTAGTCAAAACAAACTCCCCATAAGGAACCGCCCCCCCAACCGTATGGTTTCATTGAACAAAATATTTTAAAAACGATTAACAAGAATTTTGAATAATCACTTCCAGAAAGTAAAAGAGAAGACCTCCCAATGAATTTTGTAAATTTCTTCCTCATACCAAAAACAGACAAACAGTACAAAAAAAAAAAATAAGGAAACATGAAGACTGGTGTCTCTCTAAAACTTAGAAACAGCACCCTTCACTGGAATATTAGTTAACAGATCCAAAGATAAATGTATATATCATTTCCATGTGGGCCACCCTGTACTGCTTTCCCAGGCCATAAGCAGAGAACTGGATGGGAAATGAAGTAGTTAGGAAATGAACTGGCACTCACATGGGATACTGGCCACGCAAGGCAAGCATTTAGCCACTGAGCCATTGCACTGGGACTCAAAATCCAATTTCTATCCACAATAAAAACTCTTAGCAAGACAGGGGCACGAGACAGTTGCTTCAGCTTGCATCTTCAAAATCCTAAATTCTAGCATCTGACAGACTTAAAAACCAGAGAGAAGACAATGATACGGGCTCTTACTGTGTGTTCAACATAAAAAAAAAAAAAATGCAAGAACTATATAAACCTCAAAACGCTCACACTAATAAGTGAGTTTCACAATACTACAAAATATAAGTTCAATGCTCAAAAATGAATTGGTTACTCATCATTCACAATGAACATGCAGAGACTGAAATTTGAAGCGTAATTCCATTAACAGTCATTCCAAAGAAAATTAAACACTTAGCTATACACTTCAAAAAAATGTCCTGAGGTGGGTATTTGGCACAGTAATACCCATACCCCACTATCAGAGTGTTTGATGCTTTTTGGGTTGGAATGCTGACTCCACTCCTAATTCTGGCCCCTGGTGGTCCACATCTGAGTGGAAACAGATAATGGTTCAAGTGGTTGAGTCCCATCCACCCATTTCTGAAACTCTGATAAACTTCCTTGCTGCAGTCTGGTCCAACCTTGGTTGTTGCAGACGCTGGAGAAGTGAGCCAGTAGGTGGGAGATCTCTCTGTCTCTCTCTCTGCCTTTTTTTTCCTCCTTCTCTCATTTTAAATAATCAAAACATTTAGAAAATGTCCAAGAACTGTATGACAAAAATAACGAAATTCTCTTAAAGGAAACTGAAGAAGAGCAGAGGCCATGAGTATAGATTGGAAGACTCTGTGTAGCAAAGATCTCAATTGTCTCACCAATTCACAGTAAATTCAGTTTTAATGTGATTCTCAAAATTTGAGAACAGTATTTTTTTTCTAAGTGTAATCAAGCTTTACATAAAATTTATGTGGAGACATATGGGTCCTGACTACCTCAAACAACTCGGACAACGAGTATAAAGCAGGATGAGTAATTTGCCGTGATTGAACAAAAAAGACAACTGTGCACTAACAATAACCAAGCCTAGATTAAAGCATATATGAAAAGAAGAAAAGAAAACTATAAATGACTATAAACAAAAAATCAACTGAGTTTTTAAGAGGAGGTGTAGGGCAAAGGGTTGAGGGAGAGAAAAGACTGTTTTTACACTTTTGGCAAAGAATGTAGGAGAAATTGCACATCCATGGAGTGGGAAGTTTGGGTTATTGACTTAATTGTAAAACATTAAATTCTAAAGAGTTGAGAAAAAAGAAAAAGATGTCTCTGTTGCGTGCTGCTGTGCTTCCTACTTCTGCTAAGATGATTTTGTTGTACCGGATTTTGAGAGCCCCAGAAAATCATCAGTCGGTGCTAAGGCATAAAGCCTGTTTATAAAAGCTAACCTAGGCTCCCTGCCGCCACCCCAGCGCTGCCACCATAGCCCAGCAGGGCTTGGGGGAGGGGTGGCTGCAGCAAAAACAGTAGGGGCAGAAGAAAAGAAAAAGAGCCAGGTTGAACAACACAGGGTTCTTATACATTTCGGCCAATTCCATACAATTATACAATCATGATTGGTCAGTTCATCTGTTAACTTTCAAAAAGAGCAAGTTAGCAGGCTTCTATTGGTGGGTTTGAAGCAAGCAACTTTCAAAAAGTACAAACTGATGGGCCATAGGGCAGTGGGTCTTATCTAATTAAAATTTAAATTATGGAAATGTATAATATTATTTACATTACTTCACAGTTTTCTGTGAATTGACAGCAATTTACTAAGCCAAAAAAAAAAAAAAAATCAGTTGTGAACTTAGGTCTCCATAGAAGGAATGATTATTCATAACTATCTGGTTTTCGGTACTCTGACTTACTTCTGAAGACCGAGTAATAGTTTTGAATCTCCAAAAATAAAACTTATAAAATTAGACTTTACTAAGTTCACAATAATCAAGCGCAATTTCCTAGTATTTTGAATGACAATCCCAATTTGCCGCAAGCAATTGTAAACATGACATTGCCGCTTTCAACTGAGTGAGCTACAAAGTAAGGAATAAATTTGAAGAAACTCACATGACTGTCTCTGAGTAATTAAATTTCACATTGATCCTATTGCAATCAATGTGAGAGGCTGACCTAGAACTGAAGTGGGATGAGAGAATGAAGCTTTCTTTAGCTGGCAATATACAGTGGATGAGCAAAGAGTGGTGGGCTGTGAAAACACATCCCATGACATTGGCTTTCTCAAACTGTTCTTTGTAGAAATGGAGTCGCTTGCCAGCAGCATCCCCATGCAAAATTTGATTATCCAGGATTGGGCAGTGTTAGTGATTCTGCCACAAATTCGTGTTGAAGCCTTCACCTGTACCTCCTTGGAACTGATCTGTATTTGGAAACAGGCCTTTAGGAGATAATTCAGATGAAGCCTTAATCTGATCTGACTGATACCCTTTTAAAAAGATGGGATTAGGATCCGTGGTGTGAATCGCAGGAATGTTTGTGTGCACAGCAAAGGTCACATAAGGACACCGTGAAGAGGCTCCAGGCTCCTGGCTTGAGATGCTCAGCTATGCCCATTGTGGCCAATCAGGGACTGAGTGAGAAGATGGAAATTTTTCTCTCTTCTCTGCTTCTCCTTCTTTCTGAAAATCTGTCTTTCAAATAAAAATAAATAAATATAATCTCATTTCCTTGTCATGTGCTACCAGAGATCATAATCATCTCTCTTGGGTCTCATCTTTTTTTTTTAAAGATTTATTTATTTTTATTGGAAAGGCAGATATACAAAGAGGAGGACAGACAGAGAGGAAGATCTTCTATCTGATGATTCACTCCCCAAGCAATGGCTGGAGCTGAGCCAATCTGAAGCCAGGAGCCAGGAGCTTCTTCTGGGTCTTCCACGCGGGTGCAGGGTCCCAAGTTCTTGGGCCATCCTCGACTGCTTTCCCAGGCCACAAGCAGGGAGCTGGATGGGAAGCGGGGCCACCAGGAATAGAACTGGCACCCATATGGGATCTTGGCAAGTTCAAGGCGAGGACTTTAACCACTACGCTATCACGCCAGGCCCTCTTGGGTCTCTTCTTAGCACATCAATACTACACATAAGGGTCTCACCTTCACGGCACCATCACCTGAGAGTTAGACTTCCACACAGGAATTTCTGAGAGACACAAGTGTTCAATCTGCAGCAGGGCTCATACTCATGCACAAAGACAGGTGTAGAAAAAAAGAAATAACCTGCAAAATCCTGATCATGCTTTTTCTAGCTTCCACAAGTATAAGAATGTAAAATCTGTTGTTGAAGGCACTCTGTCTCAGATATTTTGTTTTAGCAGGTGTAAGCAATTAATACAGAGAAAAAAATGAAATCTGTAATCCAAAAAGATAAAAAAAGATTGAAACTTCTAATAATGTGGGAAAAATGATAAAGGACAAAAAAATTATAATAAAGATGAAGGCTAATATGGCTTTTTTAGAGACCACGGAACAATGCACAGGAATCTATTGCTTCCCGTAGTTAGAGGGGAAGATTGTTCTGGCATGGAGAACTTACAGGCCAAGAATACTGGTTAACATCTGGCCATGTCATTGGATGTTTCCCTTTGCACTCCGCTTTCCACCCACATAACAAATAACTAGCCAGCCCAAAATGTTATTGATGCTAACGTTGAGAAATCCTGGTCTGACATAGATTTGCCTGACATTCTGATTAAGCAATGAGAAACTTAATTTTTTTTAACTTGCAATAAGGGTCTGTAAAGTCATTTCTGCATGTTAATTATCTTGTGCCAGACACTTTGAACAGGTAGTGAATGGGTACTCTTACTAATAATACTCTTCATCAGAAAAACTGACCCTGGCTGTGATCACCACACAGGATGGAGGACTTTCCTCATTAGCATCGGTGAAAGAACTTCTCTAACATGCTGCCTTTCATAATATGCAGGAGATAGACACGAATGCTTTATGCCACACAAAGGGTAAATAGGGCCACTGGTTCTGGCTACGCTGTTTGCTGACCATGAATTTGCTATGCAAACAATCATTTGAAGTAAAATTTAAAATGCTTTATTAACTACAAGGAGTATAGTGACTTGGCACCAAATTTTGAAATACAAGCTTGCAGTGATTTGATGCTAACTTTCAATAATTTGTTTCATCTCTTTTGTCTTCTTTTACCATCATTTATGTCTAGTACATAAAGAATGATAAAGGTAATGATGTCTAAGTATAAGAGACTGAATCAAAGCATGTGAGTTGTACTTCCCCTGGAAGAATCCAGACCTCTGTATCCATGGATGACAAGGAACAAGGTTTTCCCTTAGTTGGAGATAGAGAATATTGATGCCACATCTCAACTGCTTCCAATTTACCAAAATGGGTCTTCGCTACGAACATAGAAGTCATTTCGCTGGACTTCAAAACACAGTGTAAGCCTCAGAATGTTTGTTTCTGTTTGTTTATGTACTTCTTTAGTTATTTGAGATGTAGATAAAGAGGAATGACTCAGGACAGAAAGATGAAAGACAATGAGAGAGAAGACAGAACTTCCATGCATTGGCTTCCTCTGCTCAAATGATCGCAAGAACCAGAGTCAGAAGCCAAACCTAAGGGTAGCTGGGAAACATAGCACATGCCTTTCATGTGGGTGACAGGGTGCTGACTACCCGAGCAGTCACACACTTCCAAGGGTGTATATGGATAGGAGGCTTGAATCAGGGAAGACCTTGGACTCAAACTTAATCATTCTCATGTGGGATGTTGGCTTTTTAAATGGTTTGTTCATCATGGGGATCAATATTGACTCGAGTCCTGAGAATGCTATGGTTGGAAACAGCCACAGACTTGATTCAGTAATAGAAGTGAGAGAGACCAAGAAAAATGAGGGAGACCATAGCTCTTTACCTATTGCCCGTTTTCCTTCCCACAACTGTGACAGTGGTTAAAGAACCAGGAATTAAACGTTAAAATTAAGAAAGAAAAATTGTCTAAACCTAGAGTGGGTAAAAGTATACCAACTAATATTATTTATTCTCTTCTTCTAATATGTAATTAACATTGTGAAGACAATATTCAATCAATTTTCTGGTAGATTTTAATGAGATTAAGGTTTCCACTGGGGAGTTAATTATCCTTCATCTAAGCACATACTGTTGGTTAGATGTTATTTTACCATCTCCTTTATTTTTTATAAAGCATGAGGCACTTTTGAGTATCCATTCACATCATGTCAAATAAAATTATAACCCTTGTTTGTTATCTACTGCAAGTGGAAGTGGGCATTATACATGTAAGTACAACTGTCCTTCAAAGGATAATTACAGATGAAGCACCTACACTAAGAGAAGGAAATAAAAACATTAGCGACCTAAATTTTCACTATGTGAAATTTTCAAAAACAGTGAAAAGATGTATGAAGCTAACAGGATGCAGGGAACAACAGTGATTGAGGTAGAATTGAATGAAACATAGAGTAAATACAGTAGTATGTGCTTATTTCCCAGGTTGTTGAGCGTAAGATGCAAACACTTGCAAATGGTACCTGAAACACTGTTAGGTTGAGAAGATCCAGTTGTCACTATCATTAGTTATTCAGGTAACCACCAGTGAAGCCAGTGTTTGGACCCACCTTTGGAGAACATGGAGATGCCGTGCGGTGTCCCACTATAGCGAACACCTGCTGTCTGGTAAAGTGGCCTGAGCCCACCAGAAGGCTTCAGCAGGCATCACCCCCAGGGTCTATCTCTGCTGTAGAGAGTTGTTCTCTCCAAGGTCAGGTGATTTGAAGAGTAGTGGGGTGCAGATGTAAAAGTCTAACCATTTTGACCATGGGAAAACACTGATGGGCAATACAGATTTCTGATCACCACCTAATTAGCCTAGACTCTGTTGCTACTTTGTGACAATTCAGCTTCACCCTCTTTGCAATTCTATTTCTATCCCTCTTCTTCCATAAAAGCTGACCCCTAATAAATATTTTTGAACGCTCCCCTGTGCCTCTTACATGTGCTTCTGGATCACCCTACTTGTCCATCTCACTGACAGAATTTACAAGCTATACCAAGAAAAACAACTAAGCGGGGTGAGATTTAGGGTCACTGATAAAGTGAAGAACGCCTGATCAAATTGGTGTTTCAGAGAGTTGTAGTGCAGGATAAAAGAAGGAGTGGAAACAACAGATGCCTTTTGAAGGATGGATCCACATTGCAATGCAATAGACATAGTGAACACAATCGGCCTTGTATCTTTTGCTTTGGAGGGGAAGGTTTATTTAAGTGGATGCCGTGATGAGCGTCCGTCATCACAGTGCTTGCCTAAATCAAAACTAAGATTCACAGTTCATCAAAATGGCTCCGTGAGCACATCATAAATTGGGCAAGATTAGGTTTCTTATATTTTTAGCTCCAGAAATCAAAATTTATGAGTCTCTCTGTTGGTTGCAAAGTGATGAGAGATATAAGGGGACTTGCAGGGTCTAGGGTGAGATAATCTCATTTGAATTAGACAAATGAGGCCCCGCTGCAAAAGAACACCAGTGTCTCTGGATGAATTTATGAAGTCAAAACAAAAAATAATTACAGTGCAGAAATGACTGATGCTGGATGAACCTGCTTCATTCCTAATGTTGGTTGGCAGCTCTTCATCCTGATTATTCCATCTGGAGATAATTGTGTGATATCATCCATAAAATTAAACCGTAAATCAGTCCAACTACAGAATAAGCCAGAAAGCTGCTGGGAAAGCCACATGTAGGGGATGTATGTGGGGGGGTATTAAGGGAAGCCTTGGAGAGGGTGATCCTCAGCACGTCCACAGACTCTCTTGCTGACAGTGGCCACCAACGGCTGTTCCAGCAGGATCAGGTCAGGCGACGTACTGACCGCATTACCGTTTTTGCTGATGAGGAAATAATGCTCACCTCATGAATGGAATGTTGTGTGACTTTTCAGGGGTTGTTCTTACAAACTGTGGATGTTCCAAAAGAAAACCCTTTAATTACATTGCTCATGAAATGTTAACGGTGAATCTACAAATGTAACCAACGTATACAAAGGCATTTGTGGTATACCTAACTGAAAAAACACCACCAGTTTTTAAAATTTTAATAATAAGTGACTTGTGGTCAGTAGGCAAACTTTATTTTTTTAAGATTTACTTTATTTTTATTGGAAAGTCAGAGATGTAGAGAAGAGGAGAGACAAAGGAAGATTGTCCACCAGTTGATTCACTCCCCAAGCAGCTGCAATGGCAGGAACTGGGTTAGTCTAAAGCCAGGTGCTTGGAGCCTCTTCAGGGTCTCCCACACAGGTGTATAGTCCCAAGGCTTTGGGCTGTCCTGGCCTGCTTTCCCAGGCCACAAGCAGAGAGATGGATGGGAAGCTGGGCTGCTGGAATTAGAACGGTGACCATATAGGATCCTGGTGCATGCAAGGTGAGGATTTTAGCTGCTAGGCTACCACACTGGGCCCTTTTTAAAAATGTCTAAACTTTCATATATATTTTTAAGGCTTATTTATTTTTATTGGAAAGGCAGCTATACAGAGGTGTAGAGACAGAGAGGAAGATCTTCCATCCGATGATTCACTCCCTAAGTGACTGCAATGGCTGGAGCTGAGCCAATCCGAAGCCAGGAGCCAGGAGCTTCTTCTGGGTCTCCAACATGGGTGCAGGGTCCCAAGGCCTTTGGGCCATTCTCGACTGTCTTCCCAGGCCACAAGCAGGGAGCTGGATGGGAAGCAGGGCCACTGGGATTAGAACTGGTGCCCATATGGGATCTGGGCACATGCAAGGCGAGGACTTTAACCATTACTCTATCACGCCGGGCCCAAAATCTCTAAGCTTTTAAACAGTTGTTTAAGAGACACACAGAGAAAGAAAGGAAACTGACGGTATCTGTCAGTTCACTTTGCAAATGTTCAAAATAGCCAGGGGTAAACCTGGTGAGAACTAGAATTGGGGAATTCAATAGAAATTTTTCACATGGTTCGATGAAACCTAACTTATTGAGTCAGCACGGTATTTCCAAGGATACACATTACAGGGACAGAACTAGGCGTTGGGATTCAGGTGTTTCACTAGGCCAAAGAGTTGTCCCAGCATTTGCCTTTAAAAAAATTGAAAGCTGGGCCCGACGCCCTGACCTAGCGGCTAAAGTCCTCACCCGAACGCACCAGGATCCTATATGGGCACCGGTTCTAATCTCGGCAGCTCCACTTCCCATTCAGATCCCTGCCTGTGGCCTGGGAAAGCAGTCGAGGACGGCCCAATGCATTGGGACCCTGCACCCATGTGGGAGACCTAGAACAAGTTCCTGGCTCCTGGCTTCGGATCGGCACTGCACCGGCCGTTGCGCTCACTTGGGGAGTGAACCATTGGACGGGAAGATCCTCTCTGTCTCTCCTCTGCTCTGTATATCTGAATTTGTAATGAAAATAAAATAAACCTTGAAAAACAATTGAAAGCTTCATTTGATGTATAGAACAGCAAAGTATTGCAATAGAGTCAAAATATGGATTACATAGCTCTTATTGATTTCTGCAAGTGATTTTGCTGGGGCTACAAGTCGGAGGAGGTCAAAAGTAAAAGGTGAGCGCAGGTTTCCTGACATCTCAGTGTGGAGCAAATGATGAGAATGTATTGAACAAGGGAACAAGCAACAAGGAACCCCACCGCTTTGGGGATTCCATTTGCCCAACAGCAAATACAAAGTTGACATTTCTACGGAGTCTCAATTTCCCATGTCGCAATACTAAGAGATGGCAAGAAACTGTGAGCTGTGATCGTCACTGCGCTGCTTGGCAGAGTCACCAGTAAGAAAGCCATGATGAGGTTTCCTTGTTTCTTCTTCTCTCTGAATGTTACATGGGAAGAGTAGCGTATGTTCCTTTTATATACAATTTACTTAAGGTTTTTAGTATTATTATTATTCTGAAGCTTGTGGAATGTTACTACATGGCTTCTCTCAGTCTTCGGAGATAATCATTGGGTGTTTACTCTTCAGTTTGTTAACTTGATCTATGACATCGATTGATCGATGCCACGCTTGGTGTGAATGGGCTTGCTGGAGTGGTGGTCGGCTTGATCAGTCAGTATTTCCCAGAGGATTTTTGCATTAGGGGTATTGCTCTTTATTTTGTGTATTTTCTGGTTTTGAAATACAGATGACGCAACCTGTTAGCATGTTTTGGGAGGATTCTTTCCCTTTCCATTGTTTTGAATACTTCGAGAAGAGTTGCAATATGGTGTATGTTAAGCACATGTTTGTTGTTTCCTTTTTATAAATAAAAGGAAAAAAATGAATAGCATCAGAATTTCGTTTTCCTCACCATTTTAGTCATTATTAAGCTGTTAGCTCTGAACCTTAGTAACCCAAATCAGATCATTTATGAAAATGGAAGGGATTTGGTGTAAGATAAAAGTTTATGGAAAGATCTAGAGAGATACCTGTTTCTAGGGAGTGTTTCAGGTGGGACTTCATGCAAGCCTCAATCTTCAGTTCATCTTTCTCTCTCCCCCTTCCTCCCATTACATCCCAGCCATTTACTGTATGTCCTGAGTCTCCTTTTTTCCTTGTGATTACTTTGTAACTCTTTCTACTAAAAACAACGACAACTGAAGATGCTGGTAGACTGTGAATTCCTTGAGATTCAAGATTTCTCAGAGGAAGAATATGTAATGCTCAATGATTTAAATTACAGTGCGAAGTGGTTGTAACATGTATCAGGGAAACAGTAGACCATAAAGTGGAAGCACACTGAATCTCTTAAATTAGCCCATAGTGGGGAGTTTTATAAAGTTTTAAGGTTCTAAAAATCAATCAGAAGATCTTTATTCCAGAAGAATTGCCCTGATAATGATGAAAAGTCTATGAGGAACAGACTTGAACTGAATTTAGCAAACGATCACTGCTGGCCAAATTAAAAAAAAAAAAAAAAGATGGCAGGGAAGTTTCCAGTTTTGGTGACAAGGGTTCTTAAGATGTGGTAGTTTTAAGGCATTATGTCTTTGTAGATGTTTAAATATTTTTTTTCCTTTTCCCTAGATAGAAATGCTACCAAATTTATTGGGTCTAATATTATGTTACAGCAGAGAAATTGTGGCATAGATTTTAGGCAATATTCAAGCTTAGTGTGCTATTCATGGTTGTGTTGGCTTAACTATTTGATATAAAAATTAATTAAAATCATAGACATTCAAATCACTTTCTTCAAATAAGTTATTGCCAAAGGATTTACTATTTTTCTTTAATACTTGATTCTGAAAAACACAGGTCAGTTGGATTCACAAATCAGAGCTATGCAAAGGATTGAGTAATGAAAGAATGAAAAAAATCCAGAGTTTTGTGCATCTCTTTCTTTTAAATTTTTTATTAGTAGAGAATGAACAGATTTTTGAATTCCACTGGTATCTTTCCAAAGAGACAACTGTACTTTCCTGGTACCCATTCTCTCCCAATACCTCCCCACACCTCCTATCAGTTTTTGAAAAACACAATTTTAATCCAGTCTGTGTCCGCAGGCTTAGTTTGTCACTAATCATATTAAATAGGTAAAAAGTAGAAAGACCACAGTTCAACAGAACGTAACATAAGCTAAAAATGGCAATCAGATCCCAAAGTGACCATCTCATTCCCACTTACTTGTTGCTTTCTGTATTTGCTGTCTATATCAGAGAAATGATTTTTATCTTTTTGAGATTGGGTTATTTCACTAATCATAATGATTTCTGGTTGATAGGGTTTCATTCTTCTGTAAGACTAAGTAGCATCCCTTAGTTATGTACACCATCTTTTCTTCATGCAGTCATCAGTTCGTGGACATCTATGATGGTTCCATGTCTTTGCCATTAGGTACTAAGCTGCAACCAACATAGGGGCACAGATAACTTTCTCGTATGCTGATTTCATTTTGGGGTAGTAAATCCTCAGGAGTAGAATGACTGGGTCATACAGTAGATCTATCTTCAGAATCTCTGAGGATTCTTCATACCAACTTTCATAATAATAACCTTCTCTTTGACTGATATGTGGGGTCATAGATATCCAAAACGTATAACCAATTGAATACAATAAAAACCTAAATGATGAAACAAGAAATCCATAGTGAGTTGGAACCTCTTTCTAGGTAAATCCTATGTGATTAGTGATGCACTCTCTCTCACACACAAAACGTATGAGGTCAGTGTCTTGCTTCTTACTTCTAATCTTTATTCTCCTTTCCTTTATCCCTTCTTTGTCCTCTTAACCACACATGTCACAGTTGTCTCACATCAATGCAAAAAATGACAGAAACTCAGCTCACGCCTCTTAGAAAGGTTTTAATGATAGCATTAGACTTGAGAACTACCTGAGGATTAGATAAGTAGACATTTTAAAGTAATATTTAAATTTATTAGTTTCATATATCTGAATCTGGCCTTTGGGAAAAATTCAAATGATAAGTCCTAGGGCATGCAATTTTCTTTGCAGGCCTCTTACTCACGAATGCACATTTACGCTGCAAAGAAACCACGTTTAGAGGTTTGCTTCTGTTTTCCTTTCCAATTTAACGTATTGAGCCCTTCTCCTGCAGGAGTCAACACATGAATCTTGTTTATGAAAGTTTCCCTTAGGGCTTTCAATCTTTGTTATAAAACCCCTTTGGCAGGTATCCAAGATCACCCCAGCTCATAGTAAAATCCGTTTTTTTTTTTTTGGTGAATTACAGTATAGCGATGGTGGTTAGCACTCGAATGCTACAATTATGGGTAATTTCCATCATTAAATAGCAATTAGCCTTTGAAATTTAAAATATGAGAGGCAAGCAAACACACAGGAAGAAAGTAGGATTTGGACTCCAAACTGGCCTTTCGATAGCTTTAGCCTCATCTGTGCGACGTGAACTACATACCTCCTTTATCAGGTTGCAGTGATTCTTACAGGAGATTAATGTGAAAAGTTCATCAGGTGTCATGAAGGTAGAAATTACTGTAGAGGAGATAAAATTTTTTCTGCTAACTTCTAGATGCGTCTTACTGGGCTTAAGAATTAAATCAACATGGAAAAAAATGGTCCTTAACCAGGTCTAGGAGAAATCAACAAAGGAAAAATTGATTAGAACAAACCACACACTTTGCTGATTTTATGTGTACGTAGGCACCTTCACAAGCTAAAATAAGATCTGGAGATGTACTGGGGATGAAAGCATAGGGTAGCATCACTTATTCTTGCAGATCTCTCTCAGCCTTGAGGTTCCCTCTGATGATAATTATGCCATTTCTCTTCTTTTTTTAAAGATTTATTCATTTATTCATTTAGTATTTATTCATTTATTATTGCAGAGGAGAGACAGAGAGGAAGATCTTCCTTCTGTCTGATGATTCACTCCCCAAGAGGCCACAAAGGCAGGAGTTGAGCCAATCAGAAGCCAGGGGCCCAAAGCCTCCTCCAGGTCTCCCACATGGGTGCAGGGTCCCAAGGCATTGGGCCGCCCTCCGCTGCTTTCCCAGGCCACAAGCAGGGAACTGGATGGGAACCAGGGCCATCAGGATTAGAACCTTTGCCCATATGGGATTTGGCACATTTAAGATGAGAGTTTTAGCCACTAGGCTACCGCACCGGGCCCAGTATTTGTCTTTTGGATGACAAAAGTAACCATTCTGGTACTCTGATATATGATTCTCTATATTTGAAAATATTTCTCACACTTGCCAATTGGAAACTTCACGTTGCATTTTACCAATCAAGCTCACAAGAGACATTTGCGCTACAAAGCCAAGTGTGCATTATGTTGCTTCAAATATTATCCAAAACCCAAGTGTTTCACAGGCAAAATAATATTAAAGTTGGAATAAAATCCTATATTGACCATAAGCCTCCTGAAATCTTTGTTTAAGTCTCACTTATTAATGGGTACAACGGTGGATGGGATGAAGCGCTGACACTCAGTGAAATGTGTTGAATGCATTAGTCAGTAAAAATTAGCATATTTTTTTTCCTGAATGCCAGCTCTAAATAAAGTAGACTTGAAGAGATTGTCCCCAAAGTCATGCTTCTAAAATGTAATTATTTATGGTACTACAGTTTGGAATTATGTTGTCTCAGAAGGCATTATGTCTTGTCCATTTCAATTCATGTTCATATACTTAGCTTAAAAGCAGGAGTCTAATAAGCACAATGTATGAACTCAACTCAGCTGCAGCTTGGTTTTGAGATAACTAGGTCCCATTTGCAGTTTCTCCCATGAACTGATCACATCTTTGAACAAATATTTATATTTTCTCTCAGAGGTGTACTTTGCTCACAGTTCTTCAGTATACAGAGGAGTTTGGCTTCAATTCTGGGAGATTTCTTTCCCTTATAACATGTTGATTCTATGAAGTCAAATCTTTGGAATCAGATCTCCTCGTCACTAAAACGATTCCAAGGAAATGGTTCTATGAACATGAACAGTGTCCTTGGCCTGAAGGAATTAAGCAAACTGTGTCAATGCACATTTCATCATAAATTGGTAAGAATCAGTGACCCCGAACAGTGGCTGGTCAGTCCCTGAGAATCCCTGAATTCTGATGGGAGGCTATGTCCACAGAATAGAGTTCAAAGCCTCCATTAGCCCAGTGAGAAGCCTAGATTCTGATTTAGGTTTATGGATAAAAATCGTGATTCCTTCTCCCACATCTAATTTTTCTCCTGGAAATTTGTGGCTTTTGCAAATATAAGCCAATTTATGAGTTTCAGCCTAAGGTCATAATCCTCAAATCTCTTAATGATTAGAAGTTGTTGCTGTGTTAACACAGTCAAGGGTGAAGTAAGAGAAACCCTGAGATTATTAAATGATTGAGCAGACATGACACCACCGTCCACGGAGTCCAGGTGAGTGAATCCATTATTCTAGATTTCCAAACTCTTAATTGCTCCCTCTCCATGTCTGAGAAGGGACAACTCAATATGATACCCATTATTTGCAGCAAGATTTTGTTTCTGCTTGAGATATTTATAGCAGCCTAGTGGAAGAAGAAAATGTAACAGTGATCTCCCCTAGTGCCTTTCAGGACCCCACTTCCTCCCTTGAATAGACTTTGCCTTCCTTCTGTCTGGTTTGCAAAAAAGGAAGCCTAGGAAAAAAAGAAATGAATGTTGGATGGAAAGGGCTTGAGACTCCTGAGCTAGCCCGTGGTGACCCTGAAGTCTTCCTCCTTGAAGGGTTAGCTGTTTATGCTTTAGCCACAGCTTGACAATATCTAAGGGATAGGCAGGGAATGACAACTGCTGGCTGCTGTGCAATGGAGGCCTCAGTCATTTGTGTGCGTGTGGACTCTTTCTGTGTGAGACCTCCTTTCTTCTTCCTTTTTATGGGGACCTTAGAGACTGCAGAGAAGTTTGTGGCACTGTATACTGCAACTGGAGAATGATGGTGGAGTGTTACCTCCCACCCTGTGTACCCCATCTTCACTTCCAGTGCATTGACCCATGACCTGGGAGTACTGCATGTCTGCTGATTACCAGTGAAACAAGGTATTTATAAGAGCAGTTATCACGCCCTGATCAATGAAACATCTAAGACCACTAAGATCCTACTCATCGTTATCGTATTTTGTTTTGTTTCTAGCCCCAAGTCTAATTCACCCGTGGTTAAGGAAATTCAGTGTTTGAGGTACCAGTCAGCTTTGATTTCTCATTCTCTCACAGGGTTAAAGAAGAGGCTTCGAGGTATAACTCATGTCACTAACTCACACAGCCTTAAGGATACCTCAAAGGAATCATTAACAACCTGAAGCCAGTTATAAAGTATGGGAGGCAATCCCCTAACGGGGTTGGCGTAGTCCAGTTGAAATGATTTAACACAATCCATTCCAGGGGCCACTTCCACATAACTCCATTGGAATTCGCTGTTCTAGGCCCTTTGGGTTGTGGGTGATGTCTTTCAGCAAAACCTAGCGTGGGTAATTCTTATCTGTCCTCATTAGAACTGTCGGTTCCCTACTGGATGATGTCCACTCCTACTTTCAAATCCTGTAGGCCCAGTTTTCTTCTCGGCATTGCAGCTCAGCACATCCGTCTGGCCAGGGAAAGACTATAATAGGCATATTTTCAGCATGACCAATTAGATGTGCAACTCCCATTAACGATAACAGAACTCGCACTCCAGATTCTTTCTCAATAAATCTGGCCTTTCCTCTTACGAGCAACAGATGGCTTTTCCACAATGGCTCATTACCTTCTGGCTCAGCTCTGCTGCCAGAAGTGAAATATAAAGTTATTTATGGATGGGGAAAGATGCATAAGTCACTGGTGGATTATTTTCTGCCATCCTTTTTCACTTATTTAGTTAGATTTTTCTATCACTCGGGATGAACAAGTTAGGGAAGATGGTGGTAACCCCACTGGGAAAGGAGATGGATGTCCCTTCAGCCTGGCTACTTTTTCTGATGGCCACAGATCTCTGGGGTGAAGCTTTGCATTTCTCACAGCAAATGGTAATGGGGACATTTCCATGGAGAAGATTCCCATTCCTCTAAAGGCTCCGCGGCCTCTGACAGCCCATCTTGGTGAAATCCGGCCAGTGGGGGCACATGTCAGTGCCATTTAGCTGCCTGCAAAACATTTGAGAAAAGAAAACAAATTGCTGCTTTAAGGAATGCCAGTACATCTCAGGGTTTGACATTTCAGCCAGATCCAGATTATTCCTCTGTCGACTGGGGGGAAGGATGAGGAGGCAGTTTAAAAGACTCCTGTGATTGGCACCGTGAGAGAGCTGCAAAAGCACACAGTACATGAGAGCTGTCCAAGAACAAAAGGAAAGGAAAGGTAAGAGAAAAATAGAGAAGAGTGCTGGGGTTAGCATTCTTAGACATAGGAATGCAGAATGGGTCAGGCTCTCAAAAGAGACTCCCATACAGCTCAAGTCTACCCTGGGTAACCCCTTGAATGTCTTTGGCCTCAAATTCCTCATCTTTAAAATGAAAAAAAAATAATAGAGATTCCATAGGATTAGCAGATTCCATAGGATTAGCATAAGAGTTATATGTACAAATACTTAGAATGGTGTCCACCACAGGATAAGGGCTGGAATTGTGTGTGACATGAAGTAACTTAACCTAGCAGTAGGCACTGATTTGTCTGCTTTCCCACATGGTTCAATGGAATGGCCAACAGCAGGAGTTATCGTGCTCATGAGGCCACAGGCATAGATACAATATCCAGTCCCAGTTCTCTTACCTTTTATTTTTTGGATGCTTACAGAAGAAAGTTGATAAGTTTAAGTTTCTCTCTCTCTCTCTCTCTCTCTCTCTCTCTCTCTCTCTCTCTCTCTAATAACATACTTAAAGGCAGAGTTACAGAGAGAAAGAGAGATCAATGTGTGGGTAGCTAGGCCATAAATAGATGGCTAGATAAACAGATAGATCTTTCATCCACTTGTTCATTCCCCAAATAGCCACACAGCTGGAGCTGGTTGCATTCAAAGCCGGGAGCTTCTTCGAAGTCTCCCACATGAATGCAAGGACATTTGGGCCATTTTCTTTTATTTTTAAGGCACATTAGCAGGGAGCTGGATCTTTAGTGGATCACCAGACCTCAGACTAATGCCTGTGGGGGGTAGAAGCACGACTATAAGTTCCTCTCTTAAGAGTAAGACTGTAAATTGAAAAATTCAGGTCCTTCTAAAGCCATGTGCTCTGTACCATGTGGCCTGGGAAAAAGCTGATTAGCAAAAAGAGAGAGAGAGAAAGAGATGGAAAGAGAGAGATGAATTCAACACATAGGGAAGCAGAAACAAACTATGAATAAGGAAAATATGAAATGTGGTTCTAGTTCTTGGTTCCAAGACAACATATCAAACCAATGCCTTTCCTTCAGTGTGCTCACACCAATCAAGATATTGAATTCTCTAGGATAGGAATCAGGGTGTCGTCAGTTCAAAGTAAATTTCTGTTGCTCACAATGAAAGACCCACATTGGCTAGAATATATACCTCCTGGTGATCCTCCCCACAAACCCTGAAGCATGTCACAGACATGGAGCTAGAGATGACAGAGAGATTGACTGTGGGACACAGGAGATGGAAGGTTTGTTTTTAGAAAGGCAGATAGCAGAAATGAAATGCATATGTTATCCAGACAATCACACAGTCACAGAGCTGAGAGTCGCCCCACCTTGCTTCTGCGTTCTGGACATTGCTGGGCACGAGAAACTGTTTCTTCTAAGAATGCAGGAAGCTGCAATGTGAAGGCAATTACTCTTTCTACTGGGACAAATGTGGCTTGCACAGTGTCCCTTGTCACCCCTCAGTCTTCTGCCTGGGACACAGTACCTTTCCCTTCTCATTCACGTGGGAAGATTGTAATTGGATCATGACTTTTATTTTCTCATATGTCTTTTTCCACCTTGGTTCAAACATCCCTGCTGGAGCAATTCGTTTACATGTTAATGAGAAATAGAATTTAACACGTTTAAAAAAACACCAGAGCTGGTACACAGAATATTTTCCTTCAGTTATGACCAACACAGTATTAAAATGTGGTAAGGTCATCACCTGGAACAGGACAGGGTAGTATTGGATCCCTTAGACATCCTGTAACAGAAAGAACAAGCCATTTAACAGGTGTGGTTCTAGGCACTAGATACTCCTGGTAGGTATGCCACCTGGATCTAATTGGTAAAAAATAATTGTATTTCATTGATTTCCTTTAGAATTGGCAATAATTAAAAGATATTTTGGCAAATGGCATTCTGTATTTGAAACAATATTTTTCATTTATAAGATTTCATTTTTCAGGGATTCTATTTGGACATTACCTATGTATCCTTGGAACAGTTTTAAATGGAAAGAAAACATTTTTGAAAGCTCATTTCTCTAACTGAGAAGCCGAAATTAAACATCAGAAGCCAGGAAACGTCTTTTGTCTCCGGTTTCATGCCTCCAGTCCTGGAGGTCTGATTCTAGCTGGTATTTGTTTTCTGTTCAGAAAGCAGAAGTAATGGTCTTTAAAGACTTGCAGCCAGTGGAACAGACAGGCCTCAGTTACAACTACTATATTAATATGGGGTGGGCAGAGGAACAATTACCTGTAGCAGTTTGTTCAAAGAGCTGGTATGAGACTGAAGGAAGCTGTACTGTAGCAAGTTGAGCTGCTGCTGGCAATAATGGCATTCCCGATCAGGGTACAGTTTGGTTCTCAGTACCCAGATCATACATCTGAGAAAGGAGTCTCAGGTGACTCAGGTACTTGTTCCATATCCACCTCTGTGGGAGACACACATGGGATTCTTGGCACCTCTCTTAGCACTGGATGTTATGCAAAATTAAGGAACTGAATCAGTAGAAGAAATATTTCTCTTTCTGAATCTCTTCCTGTCTTTTGGACCCTCTGCCTTATCAAATGGATAATATATAATCCTTTTTTCTTTTCTTTTTTCTTTGTAGATGATACGGTAGTATAATTTTCTTTTTGTTTAAGATTTTTTTTCATTTTTATTGCAAAGTCAGATATACAGAAAGGAGGAGAGACAGAGAGGAAGATCTTCCATCTGATGATTCACTCCCCAAGTGGCTGCAACTGGCTGAAGCTGAGCCAATCTGAAGCCAGGAGCTTGTTTCCGGGTCTCCCATGCGGGTGCAGGGTCCCAAGGCTTTGGGCCATCCTGGACTGCTTTCCCAGGGCACAAGCAGGGAGCTGGATGGAAAGTGGAGCTGCCGGGATTAGAACTGGCACCCAAATGGGATCCCGGGCATTCAAGGCGAGGACCTTAACCCCTATGCTATCGTGCTGGGCCCTATTTTCTTTTTTTAAAATGAAATAATACATCATCACAGTATAATGGAGAATAGAGAAAGTATCGTTAGCTATCTGGAGATTCAAACATATTTTTATTTATTTTTATTTATATTCTCTATTCTAGAAGCCTCTATCTAGGATCATTGAAACACAGGTTAATCATTTTAATAATTTAATATTAAGTAGAATTAGTAATTGTGAAGTTCAGAACATGAGAGAAGCTTGAGCCTGGATCATGTTGGATGGACTCCCTTATATCCCTTAAATATTACCCCCAAATGTTGCTCAAATTACTGATTCAAAGCCCTAGCGAGTATGTAGAACAACTGAAATTCTAACATAACTGTAAGGTAATGCAAAACGGTGCCGCCACTTCGGCAAAGATGTGAGTTTGTTTCTCACGTCATTTTACACTTCCCTGAAGCCCAGAGATCCTGCTTCTAGGAATTCATCTCAAAATAGAAGAATACACACGTCTACATCAAAAGGTGTCCATGAATGCACCTGGTCTCTGAACACAATGCTACACAATATGGTCTGTGGGGATGCTGTATACTTTGGACTAAAGAACATTGGAAACCAACCTCTGATGAAAGCTCAGAATCAAGCTACGCCTGACTTCATCCTGCCTCAATGAAGTCAGCTGTAGACATCAACACTCCTCTTTTCCAGGGTGATTTCTAGAGACCAGAACCCCTTTTTGCTCTCAGCACACCAGAAAATCTAAAGATATTACCCTACATGCTCCCATATTTCTGTCTAGGATATGAATACAGAGAAATGCTTTAGTCTACTCTATCTGGGAGGCGATTATAGAACTTCCATTCTAGAGGGAACTTGTCTTATGTGTGTGAGGAACGAACTCAGAGAAGCCGAAGCAAATCCGGACAACAGATGCTGCTGAAGACAAGCCAATTACCAGCCTGTCCTCCCACTCAAGCTCACACCATCAATCACTCACTCTTTGTCCAGTCATATTTCTACATTACCCTCCAGGCCTCACTGCATCTAAATGTATAAATGGTCATCTACCTTGGGTCCTTGAATATGTCTTCTAATGACTCCTACATCTCATAACATTTTGATTGAATATGCTTTCTCTTGCTGACCAATATTTCATTACAGGAATGTCATCTTTGATTCCTATGAGGGTTGAGGAAATGCGTCACATATTCCAGAGCCTATAAGAATTTTTAGCATTTCATTTATACTGTCCAAACTCAGAACAACCTAACGTTTACAGGAGACTGAGTGTACACACACTGTGCAACGCTACAAGCACACAACTTCAGCTACAAGAAAACTTATCTATAACTGCAACCACATGTCCTTGTCTCCAAGGAATTATCCTAAGTAATGGTAGACTCAAAAGCTCACAGATTACATGATGCTATTTTTAAAAGTTTATTGATTTGTTTGAAGAGGAATGTGACAGAAAGAGTGAGGAGAGAAAGACAAAATAGACAAAGAGAAAAAGAGATATCATCTAGTCACTGTCAAACTTCTCAAATGGCAACAGCTGGGGCTGTTACAGGTCAGAGTCAAGAGTCTGGGATTCCACCTGAATCTACTATGTGGCTGGCAGAGACCCAAGCACTTATGCCATCCTCCTTTGCCTTCAAGATACATTGGCAGGCAGCTGGACTGAAAGTGGAACAAGAGAAACTCAAAGTGATGCCAGCATTGCAAGTGGCTCCTTAGTGCCCTGCACAGGAGTGCTAGCCCCTATATTGTATTTGTCTGACAATCTGTTAAGGAAAAAAATTGTAGAGACATAGAACATATCATATTGATAGACAGTAATGACTGCCAGGAGTGATAAAGATATTTTTGAGGTAATGAAAGTGCTTTGTGTTTTGTGGTGGTAGCGATTACATATGGGTCCTCATTTTTCAGAATTCATAATATTGTGTACCAAAAAAGAGGACCTTTTTTTTCACCTGGACATTATATCTTACAAAAACAAACTCTTCCAAATGCGGCAGAACTCCTTGCTACATACATCAGTGATTTAAAACACTGCTTGTTGTCTAGGGTCTGTGTGTTGGTCATAGTGTGTGTGGTGGACAATGGGTTGAGTCTGACTTTCAAATCAAGACATTTCCTCGCTTTCCCTGCAGGGCATATGGGTCCTCCATCTCACATTGATGTAGAAAGGGCACAACAACCTTACTTACAGGAGCAGATTTTTAAGTATTTACTGGAATTAAGCAGTTACTGGTTCATTGTCCTGAAGACCTTAATGGCCAATGTTGGACCAGTTTGAAACCAGAAGCTAGGGGTTTCTTGCAAGTCTCCCATGTGGATGCAGGGGCTCAAGCACTTTTACCATCCTCTGTTGCTTCCCCAGGCACGTTGACAGGGAACCAGATCACAAGGGAAGCAGCTGGGACTTGAACTGATGCCCATATGGGATGGTGGCACTGCATCCTTGACATCCTGTTGTTGGAGATTTTATAATTCTGATCAGAAATTCATTATCTGCTCTCTGATACATATCATCAGTATTTTTATCAGACAATTTGAAGTCTGATTCATTTTGTTTCTGTTTCATGTTGGTAAACAGGCAGCTCAAAGGCAATTGTTTTGATCAACTGAGGCAACCATAGTATGCCATGTTCTTTGCTTGTCTCTCTGTACTCTGTTGATATAGAAGTTCTTTCTTCCATCTTCAAGTGCATTTGCTTTATTCTGTATATGTGTTTATCACAGAGCCTCAAATATATTTTGAAAACAGGTAAAAATACAGAAGAGGGAGGATCGTAAAACTTACAAAATACAATGGGTGTAGAGGTAGACTATTTGCAGTCTAATCATTTCCTTGGAATTTAGTACGTAAATCTCTCGCTCCTTGTCTTGCCTTGTTAATCATTTTATAAGGTAATTATGTCTCTCTGTACTCACTTTTCAACATAATGGAGAAAGCATGTGAAGCTACAATGCATTTTTTTTTTTTTGGCACAGTGAACTCTGGGCGTAAGCCATTTTCATTAAGTGAACACACAGGTGTGACTTGGGCTCTAGAGAAAGCTCATATTGTTCTATAAATGGAACAAAAACCTACCCTTGGTTTCTTACAGTAGCTTAGCCTGCCAAGTGATTCAGAAGATTTGTATTAAGCAGAGGAAGGCTCGACTTCAACTCACTCATATTTTCAAAAGCATGCAGGATGACAGGGCTTCAGTAGCTGTGAGTTGTGAAATGATATGGTGGTCTCAGACTGATTTTCAGCAGAAGTCTTGCTGCAGTTCCAGTAAGATCCTATGGGATTTACTGTGTCAAAGACAAGGTTGACTGAAGTGCAAGGATAAAGGAACTGGTTTTCCCCAGAGAGGTAATTTCTAGGTCAATGAGTCATTGAAATGGCATGTTTGACAGACCTTTGGTGACCAGGTTGTGGGGAAACTCAGGCGAGAACAATTAGTTCTTTCACCTAGTCCTACTCTCCTGTTGACCACAGCATAACCCTGGACACATGTCACAACCATTTCTAGTCATTGTTTCCACTACAGAAAAACAATAAGTAATGTCTTAAATGCACGACCATTTAGATCTATAGTTGTTGGAATAGGAGATTTGTAGTCTTCATGAATTCAATGGAAATGCTTAATCATTTATCAGCATTTTGAAACCTGTGTGTTCCTAAGAAGCTTTGAATCAATACAGGATCACATCTTTGAGCTGTGTTTCTGAAATAGGCATCTACTAAGAACTGTGTCTATTTGGCTAACGTTAAGTGTAGCATAAACCTGCTGTGCAGCATAAACCTGCTTGGGAATCACCTAAGTTGCATATTAAATGTGTTAATAAGGGGGTCCTTTCCATACATCTTGAATTACAACATCACAAATGGAACCCTACATGAAATTTTAATTTTTAATTGGGTTTCTTTGCTGAAACTAAAAAATGACACGATGAGACTCATAATAGGAAACCGAATGAATCCCACTTTATCTGTCACCATCCAGGGTTCTTCCCTAGTTGTACCCAACCACAAAATAAACATGTTACATATCTTGTTTTAGCCTTTCTTGCAAAAGTAGTGTGGCTTGATATCCATTCAGATATCTTCATTCAAAAAAATTGACAAGATAATAGAACAATTGCATGACATTTTCAGATGGAGCAAGAACTCATGAAGAATCAGCCTGGTTTGTGGGAGGGTGTTCATACCCTTTGGGATGCACCCTCATTTTTTCTGCACTTTTCACTGCCTCAGAAACGATTTGGTTGAAGTATTTGAAAAACCCAGCGAAGGATTTTGAAGGAGAAAATATTGTCAGGGACACAGCAGTTCTCAATGCATCTGCTTATTGATGCTACAAACATTTAGGGAATACCCACTGTGTGGGAGGCCTGTGGAAAACATCCTATTAGGTTCTTGCCTGACAAACATCTCTAATATGTGGAAGCTCCCAGTGGACAGTGAATCAGTCTGGCTGTGTAAGAGGAAGGGGGTGGTAAGGGATTTGAGTAGCTGTGCTGATGGTTAGGGGGATGGCCTTCACACTGGGTTGTTTCATTCGGATATGTTTGGAGCAGCAGAGATGAGAATGATGTCTTGTTGTGAAGGTTCAGACACAAGCAAAGAAGAAAGAAAGGGAAACATTTATTGTGTGCCTCCCATAAAGTTCCAGTCACCAAGAAAGTCCTTCAGAGTGATTTTTTGACATTTCAAACTCAGCTAAAAGTGTCTGCTCTTAAATACCCACTCCTCCCAACTTTTGTCACCTCTGTTACATTGTCTGCAGTTTAAATGTCTAGTCTTAACTCCGGCAGTGTTTGTTATCTAGTTTAATCCAACTAGATGTGGTTATTTATCATTTTGACTTATTCTACCCATGAAAGTGCATTCCAAGGGGGGTGTTTATCATTTACACCCTTTATGCAGAAATTCACATTCAGAGGATGACTGCTGCCCTTTGTATCACATCAGTATCAGATATTGATAACTGTATTCCTACATTGTGTTCATTTAGAATTGGGGCAAATCTCTGAACGTACAGATAACACATAAATCTCCAATTCCTTTGTTTTCACCAATGAAAATCTATTTTTCTAGCCTTCATTGTGTGTGTAACTACAAGCCATATTCATGTCACTTTGATTTTCACCCTTTCGCTGGACCCCTCCTCTTCCTCGGAAGAGCGCTGACCACCTGTCAACATAGCTGACTTCAATCCGTAAAGCCTAGATGCTGTCACAAATATCCCTGAAGGTCAAAAGACCATCAAACACCTGTGAGACTAGCTTTAAAAACACAGACATAGTATGGTAGTAAAACTATCTTCTGTGCAGTCTGCCAGTTGCATTTGTGTGTGTGATCTTCCCCAACTGCTACTTTTCAGAGAACAAGCTTACTATGACCTCTGAGTAGACGTCATCTGCTCTGAGTCGAAATTAAGTTGTCTTAATAAATGCTACTCTTACTTTAAGTCTGATTCTTTTTCAGTCTCTGAGTGTGCTCTTAATTTGGGGAGCCCTATGAACTGAGCCGTCATTCAGACCACTCCCCATCTAGGCACTGGATGAACCAGCTTTTAGCTGATATTCAGCACACTAACTTTCTGGCTTTGTGTTGTTGTTGTTGAGCTAATAATGGCAGCTGATTCACTTTATAACTGGCCTCCAGATAATGGGCTCCTGAAAGACATGTCAGCCCACTGGTTCGAAAGTCTTGTGGCCAGCCTCTTTGAATAGAGTCTGGGTGACAGCTTATCCAACCAGCATCCAGCAACTGCCACTCTTTCTATGTTGAAACATTTTAAAGCATATCATATATTATTGACCTTGAATAATTGAGCTTTGTACCGCATGGCTATTGCCCAGAGACCCTCAGTGTGTTCCCATTCCCTTTCTGATGAGTGGCTGCATCAGTAATTAAACAGATGAGTCAGTGACATTATTTAATCTTGATAATGTCCATGTGTGATATCAGCAGCAGCTTATAGATTATAAAATTAATACCTACAGAGGTAAAGTAGATGTCTCTGTAGATATTCTTACTCAACAAATAGAGGGATTGCTGTTCTGACCCAAGCTTGTCTGCTGCCCAAATTTGTCCTCTTCTCACAACTTTGATGTACCTTCATGCACAGAGGCCTAGAAGACCACAACATTTTATACACACAATGTCTGACTATGAGAATGGAGAGAGAAAGTTAAGCTGGGAAGACAGATGGTGTTTATTTGAAAGCCATACATTATATAGGCAGTGGGTGATACTCCAACATTTCTTCTTTGCAGGGTAGTGATTTAGTGCCAGCTATGCATTGAAAAGATGGATCTGAGAGGGATTACTATGATAATTTGAGGTTGGTAAACAGTAGATGAAAGATGTGTAAGCAGAAAGAAATTCGTAAAGAAAATTTAAAAGAGCATGAATGAGAAAAATAACGAAATCCAAAAGATCATGGTAGTGCCCTTTTGAATGTGGGATAATAGGGAGGCGAATGGATTTAAAAAAGTAGATATTAAGTAACATGGATAAAAGCCTACTGGCTGTCTTCTAGAAAAATGGTCCCCAAATTCTCTGCCAAGCTAATGGCTTCTTCAATTTATGTCAACCTGCTGACACAAAGCTGTGCAGGTCCTATGTTGAGTGACAGCACTGTGAAATCTGGTATGGACTCTCAAAAGGTTAATTTTCAAAATTAAAGAAAAAAACCTAAATAAAAGAAAACAAATGACACACAAAGAGTGAGCATATGGCAGAGTTTTATTTTTGCTCATTAATGAGGGATCCAGCAGGAAGTTAAGCTATCAAAAAACAGGGTAATACAGCTAGATAAGATAACATGAATGTATATTCATACATTACTTTAAAAAAAGAAAATAAAACAATCACTGAATGAAAAATGACACAAAATGTTGGAGGAGTATATGTTAGTTAAATACAAAAACCTATTAATGTCTTGAAGTAAAACAGAATCTCTGCTTGTTTTCTTCAAAAAAAGTCATTTGCATAGCTATCAGGGAAAAATGGTATTTTGCATATTTATGAGATAGAAATAATTTGCATTCATTTTCTCAAATTAATAATCTTTACAGAATTGTACTTTTATGGAGTTATCCTAAGTATACATTCCAAAGAATGGTAATAGCAATTTCTTGGGAAAATTAAGCAAACTTGATGCACACTTAACGCCCTAGCATGACATCAAAGATTGCAATAAGCTTCATGTTGCATTTCCATAATTCATGTTGCATTTAGGTAACTATTCTTCATGAAGCATATATTTTGCCTGCCTACCAATTATATTTCCCTGAGAACTACATGTTTCAGTCCTTCTACCTAGAAATTAGAACTCCTGCCTCAATGATTCCAGGGAGAGTGATTTCTGAAACGAGAATTGTGGCAGTGATTGTGAGAGAAAGAATTTACCTGAAAAATAAAAAGAAATGGCCAAAGCTCACTTTATTTTGCCTTGCTGATTATGAACTTTGAAATGACAGCTTTGCTTAAAAAAGGGATCCTGCAGAATGCCATCCTTGTACCATAAAGCCCATTCTTATGCTGAAACTCATCTGTCTTCATACCATATTAATATCCCTTTGTGTCTGCTTTTTATACAAAGAAGTAAGGTAATCAATATGCCTTCGTCGAATGAGTTTCTCTTTTATTCCAAGATTACATTTTGCATTTTTCATGTTGAAATGCTCTGTGTGGGTAGAAGATGAGGACAGTGGCTCGTTGTGTGAGTGCATGGTTTTATTTTGCTCTTAATGACAGTTAAATTACATGCCTGTTCTCTGTTTGCTTGCTTGCGGCTTGCTTACTTTTTAGAGGCAGTTTTTCTTGTGTGTTTATTTATTTGAGATGCAAGGAAAGAGTGAGAAATACAGAGAGAGCTCTCTTCCATTGGTTCATTCCCCCCCAAAGCCTACAATGACTAGGTTTGGGCTGGAGTTGACCTTGGTACTTGAATATGCAACATGAGCATCTTAACCGTATAGAGCTACATGTCTATTGCAGAGGTATCTCTCTTTTCAAAAAGACTTGTTCATTCAAAAGTCGACCTACACACACACACACACACACACACACACACACACACGCTCACATCCAAGCACCGAGGCCATCCGTTGGTCTTTCCAAGGCACGTTAGCATACAGCTGGATCTGAAGCACAGCAGCGACTACGTGAACTGGCGCTGTGATATGAGATTCCAGTGCTTAATTTGTTGTGCCTCAATGCTGTCCCAAACAGTGTTCTCGACAAAGTAAAATCAACAAACTATCTTACAGCCCTTCTGAGGTTTTAGTCCTGAGTCTGTTGGGATTCAGAGAACATTATCACTAAATATTTTTTATTTTATTTTATTTTGTTTTGTTTTGCTTTTGCTATGCCAAACAATCTAATCTAAAAGAAAATTCAAAATCTTGAAAGGAGAGGCTGAAAATCAAAGTTCCTCTAATCTTGTCTTGTCTCTGCCATATTTAAGGAGAGGCTTTGTGCAAAGCGCCCTAATCTTCCTAAAGTCCAGCTCGGCACGGAGTCCACAGTTTCCTTTTGTCCCTTCCCTGAGTTCTCTGCCACTCCATTTATTTGCAGGAAAGAAGATTGAAGTTCATCCATACTGCTGCACAGATTCCTCTCACACATGGCTTTCCTCTCTCGTAGTCAATCATCTGCAATCCACTGTCTCTCCCCCAAGTCCAACTGGCATTGACCAGGCCCCTATGTGTTTCCTAAGCTCATTAGATTCCCCTAAAGATCACAGACTACCCCCTGACACCCCCCAGTCACCTGCATCTCCAGAACAGAGGGGCACCAACACTTCTGAATCATGTTGTAGAATAGGTAACACACACCTGCTGTTTTCTTCCATGCGTGAGTTTCCTGTTTTGCTTGCTATGTGTATGTCTTATTGCTTATTGAATCTATTGTCAGTTCATTTATGAGTACTGGAGACAAAATGAAAATGATCCCTCTCCCTAATGCTTCAAGCATTGCAAATACATGATGTGCGTGTATATATATGAGCTTTGCATTGACAGCTTTGCATCAAAAAAGGATTCTGCTGAATGTAACTTACTTGCCTGCTTGAAAGCCAGGATTGCAGATATATACAGAGAAAGAGATTACCACCAACTAGTTCACTCCTTAAATGACTTTAATGGCCAGGGCTGGGCCAAGTCAAAACAAGGAAACTGGAATTTGATTCCAGGTTCCCATGTAGGTACCAGGGGTTCAAGCACTCAGGCCATGTAATGCTGCTTTCATATGTGCATTAACAGAGACCTGGATGGGATGTGAAGCAGGCAGGATTTGAAGCAGTCCTCCTATGGGATGCTGTCATCAAAGGCGATGAGTTATTCTGCTGAAGTCAGAATTCTGGCCACAAACATTGCAACTGTGGAAAACAGAATTTTCTTTTCTGCTCACGAAAGTTAAACTATTCAAGGACAAGCCACAATAACCCAGGTTGACATATAAAAATGAGTTAAGAATAGGGAACAAATGGCAACAGGCTAAATTAAAAGTTTTGATCTAATTGTGAAGGAAATGAGATAATTTGTTCACCACTTTTTCCTGGTCTCACATCACCCAGCTGCCCAGTTGTAGAGAGTAGCTGCTTAGCACACAAGAACGGGCATCTGTTTCAGGGTTCAGACCACTGAAAGGTTACTCATGCCAGGTTTCCCACTGAACTAAAAACGCCACACCAAGGAATCCTGTCTATTGGGCAAGGCATGCTGCATACTGCAAGTATTTCTGTGTATCTTTTATTGGCTACCAGCAAAAGAAATCTCTTTTCAAATACCGTCTTTCTGTGATCCATATGAAATGATGTTAATGTTGGATTCTAGAGGAGATGCTCTTAGTTTCTGTGATCTCTGTTTTTCAGTGAGGGTCACTGCCTTTCCATCTGCAGTCACTATTTCCTTTTAAGGTTATTCAGATTGATTGGGGTCTTACCTGCTATATCAAGCATAAATGAGAAGGTATTTTTTCTTTCCTTCTTGGGTTCACATCTTTTCATCTGAGATTCATAGCTGAGCTGCCTATTACAAAGACGGATTAACAAGGGGGAAAGAATAACATTAAGGTAATAAAATTTTACATGACACAAGAATCTTCGGAAATTTCTAAGATCTAAGGAAACAGGGAAAGCTATACCTTTGCATTTCAGGCCTGTGGAAGCAGGTAGTTGTAGAGAAATGTAATTGGGCAATAGGGCTGTGATCATGTGGCGATTAACTTTGGGGTACTTACCAAGGCCTGTGTATTCAGACTTTCCTCTGAATCCTTGTATCTTCAAAGATGAGGGCCATGTTTCCTGACCCCTACTCACGGGAAGGTTTTTTTTGTTTTATTTTGTTTTAAGATTTATTTTATTTTTATTGCAAAGTCAGATATACAGAGAGAAGGAGTGACAAATAGAAAGATCTTTCGTCCGATGATTCATTCCCCAAGTGAACACAACAGCCGGTACTGTGCCGGTCCGAAGCCAGGAGCCAGGAGTTCTTCCAAGTCTCCCATGCCGGTGCAGGGTCCCAAGGCTTTGGGCCATCCTGGACTGCTTTCCCAGGCCACAAGCAGGGAGCTGGATGGGAAGTGGAGCTGCTGGGATTAGAACTGGCGATCATTTGGGATCTTGGTCTGTTCAAGGCGAGGACTTTAGCTGCTTGGCCACTGCACCAGGCCCATCATGGGACGTTGTAGAAGAGTTTAGTAGAAGATCAGAAAGTTTTCCTAGGTCTTGTGTTCTGCTTCCACAATAAATTTAAGAGATTAGATAGACCATGCACTAATTTTTTCAAATGCCAAGGTGTCATGTCTTCCTTAGCAAGTTCTGAACCTCATCCCAAGATATTCTGATGTGAACCCTCAGTCTCTCCCTGTGACAAACCCAAGACATCATGACATACCTCCTGAGCCTAGCCACTCTATTTATACAATGTTTCTGGCTTCAAGTCTGCTTGGAAGTGGCTTGTGCAGTTTTTGAACAATTTTGTGTTGCACAATTGTTTGTTTATTGCATTCCTGTGGAGAGTTGTCTCTGTTCCAGTTCAGTTTTAAAAATACTCCTGGATTTATCCAGTTTTACTCACAGTAATTTTTGCCTCATGTCTAGGTAAATATAAGAGAGTTAGTGTGAAGTTCTGGGGCCATAGCATCGCCGATGCTTTCCTTGTTGGAACTACCTTAGTGTGCAAATTAAAGCTAATTAATATCCTTTGTAATTAGTACCCCTGTGTCCCATGGTCTTACAGTTCACGTTCTAAGCTTATATACATTCTGAAAAACAAAAACAATACCCCACTTTAGGTTGAGTTAAGCTATGGGAAATTTCCAAATTTCCACTAAAATTATTTGAACTGAAATAAAAGTGAAATTTTACATGGTTCAATCCATTATTTTTTTTCTTATTTTTGTTTGTTTGAAAAACAATGAGATAGAAATGGTGACAGATACAGATCTACCTTTCAAGTTTCCCATGGGAGCAATGGGGACCCAAATGCCACAGCCATCAACTGCTGGCTCTCAGGACCAGGACTCAGATTTAAGTACCCCATTGAGGGATGTAGGTGGCAGCTGGACCAAATGCCAATCCCCTAATGCTTTTCACATACATCAATCCAGTACTTCTCTAGAACTCCTAAACTGTACCTGAAGCCAGTACAAAAAGCACTGCAAGTTGGGGGAGGAAAGGTGAACTGAGGAAGAAGAAAGATATGCCCTGCTGAGCTTCAGGTTGTTCTAACAAAAATGCACCTCTGCCTCAGCTTTTTTGTGAAAACAGAAAAGCAATATAGTCTTAACCTGCTCTGAACACCCTTGGCAACCTCTGGGTCACAGCCCATCTTTCTCTTTTGAATTCTATGACAATTACTAAACAAATCTTCCCTGATTCCTGACTGGGACTGTCATGAGAAAAGCATTCCCCTTTCTTCATCTAAGCCCCTTCCTCTTTACCATATAGATTTCTGCTGCACTTTTTTTTCCACTTAATTTTTTTTAGATGATGTTTACATAGTTGATCAGCATGGGAAGGATCCATGGTTAGGAAAAATTGGGTGTGATCATCGTGTCCAAACTTTCTAGTTCTTCTTCCCATTTCTGGGTAGGGGGGAGTTAAGGGGAGACGCCTTCCAAACACCTCAATACCTGGGGATGGGGAACAGCCACCTGATATCTATACAGGTTCCTAATGGGGCACAAGCTCCGAAGGTTCTGCCTAGGTCGATGAGATGGTTCCTAAATGCTGTTAATCTCACTGATCTGTGCATGAGGAAATGCTTCCAATATCCATTGGCTAACACAGTCGACCTTAGTGTCTCCATTCACAGAGATATTTGCTGTCACCGTCTGGCAGGGTAGTTGCCCAATATGTTCTGTTCTCCATTCTCTGCAATAGTGCCAGATGTCCTCTGCATGTCTCAATGGACTACCATAGAGTCTATATGCACTAAGGCCTGCCATCCATCACTCCATCCTTTACAAAGAGGAGGAGAATCTCCATTGGCATGCATAAGATCTGCGGCTGGAAACAGGCCTGGTTGGGGAGCTAAGGGTAGGCCCAAGCTGGCTTGGGGTTCCCACTGGCGAGTGCGAGAGTTGAAATTGGACCATTGTCTGGTCTGCTACACTTTCATACAGGGCCTTTCTGAACACTGCCGTGTTTTCCCTACAAAACACCACAGATTCTCAAGTTGTGTTCGCTTCCCTCTGGCCAAGATCCTTGTGTAGCTCGATGTCAATGCTTCTCAATCCAGCATGCACCTGCTACCCTTGCACTGCCTCCAAATTTTCTTACTTCCATCATTTTCCTCTAGAGAACAAAACCTAAGGTCCTGTTTTTCCTTGCAATGAAAATAAAAATCAAGTATAAATCAAAGCAACACAATGTACAACTCCAAATTTTTCCTTTTTCTTCTTAAAAGTTTAAATAATAAAAATTTCCTTGTGACACTTATCACCTCAGAACATTCCTGAAATATATTTCATTCTGGTTTCCACCTTATAATGCCACTTTATAGTCATTACAATGAAATTTTTTTTTTCAGTTCCAAAGAGGTCACTCATTAAGAATTTAACTTGGTTTGAATATATGTTTTAATAATGAACACCAAGACATAGAGAACTCTAGAAAGCAGAACCCAAACACTGAGAAGTTTATGGCAGCTATTTTTGAATACAGGAGAAGTTTAACAGTAAAGATACAACAGATGTCTGCAATGTTCCAGGGTATAGGAGATAAATATAACTTGAAATGCAAAGGAATAAAATTGGGTCAATCTGATGAATGAAGTTCAGTTTGTTGCAGCTGCATACAAGAAAGTGAAGAGTCTGTTTTAGAATGATAGTGATTGATAGCAAACAGAACATTCTAGAACAGGGGTTAGCAAAGTATAGTGTGTGGTATAATCTGACCCACTGCCTCTTCTATAAATCAAGTTTTACTGACATCCTTTCTGGTCATACTGATAGGGATCATATTGTGTATGGTTGCTTTGCCTTGGCAACAGAGAGATGCAGTAGTCACTATGGACTGTATGGTCCAAAATCTGAAATATTCATTATTTTGTCCTTTACAGAAAAATATTGCTGGCCTATTCTATAAGAAAGCATTGCAGATGTTTTAGTGGACCTTGCACCATTAAAAGAAAAAGAAGAATAGGTTTAAATGTTGTGAAACTATGGAGAGCAAAAAGATTTACTGGCCTACTCAATATCTGCTATGATGAGTAACATCCAATTTGCAAAGTTTTGTCAGTTTTAGCACTGACTATTCCAAGAACGCTCAATCCTTGACCAACAGGGGCAACTGATCATCCTAGTACATGCAGTGACCAAAGCAAAGTCTTTTGGAGCACAAGTTGGAAATTAGAAAACAAAGAGAGAAAAGTCAGTCGACCTTAGATGATGACATCAAACAAGAGCATTCTGAAAAGTCGTTGTGTCTAAAAGAAAAAAAAAATGATACTTAATGGCAGAGTTGGGAGGTGAAGCTAAAATGAGAAGTCACCATAGTTATTCTCATTAGGCATATACATATAAATTAGCTCTCTATGCTGATTTTTAAATCAGGTTATAATTTTTTATTGAGATTTTACAAGTTCATGTTCTAGCCTCACAAGGTTAGCCATTAAGCTTCTAGAGATTTCTGGAACAGGTAGATGATATGACACGAAGACAATCTCTCAAAAAAGGAAATAGATGTATTTCCATATCTAGTCTTTGTACTCATAGAAACATTATTATAAATTGCACAGATTCAAAGGAAGTTTAGCACAGCTTTCAAATATCAAATTTAATACACTGTATTATAAACTTTATGTAGCCAATGAATTTCCCTAGAAAGATTTATTTGATTTTTGCTAAACTCTTCTCTTCATACAATTTCAGTTGACAATTATAGTTCTGATTTGAATGATAACTGATATTATCATTTATGCTAACAATTGAGATGGGAATACAGCAGTAGAGATTGATGGAAGCTTTATTTGCTCATCGGTAATCTGAGTGAGTCCTGAATGAGAGGATAGTGGCCTGAAATAATATTGGAAGGATATTTGCTAAGTGTTTTGCTTTGTTGAGGATGTATCAACACAGAGATGACACGCTGCCATTTTAGTTTGCATTATTGAAGTGACTTTGTATCCTCTGCTTAAGTCTAAACCAGGATTGAAGACTACCTTTCTTAAATCTGTCCTCAACTCATTGTTGTCAGTAAAACATGATTAGAATACTGCCATACTCATTCATTTACATATTATTTATGCTTGCATGCGCAGGACAATGTCAGAGTTAAGTAATTGTGGCTAAGTATGATTCACAAATTTGAACACTTTCTATTTACAGAAAAAGCTCTAAATTAACAGCAAGAACTAAATAACAGAAACCCATACTTTTTTGTGATAAAAAGCAGGGCTTCCATCAAGATAAGTAACTAAGGGAAAAAAAAATATCTCTCAACACCTATGAGCAACAGCGTAGGTAAGACAACTTTAGTTGGTCTATGCTGGGTTCTGAAATTCCAGGAATTCAGCAAGCCATTTATCCCAGCCAAAGATAATCAGTAGTTTTATCAAAGATGTTGAATAAGAAAGAAATTATGAATGGAAAGATATTTTGAGAAGAATGAAGACAATGCTGGGTGGACAGAGATGCTCCTGTGCCTGCAACTCCATGATCTCATTAGCTGTGGAGTGTCTTCGAATGCCAAGGTTTGGATGACTGCCAGAAAGAGAAACAAGAACCAATTGTCGGATAAATCCCATCGAAAGATGCACCTTTTCTCCCCTAACGCACAAAGGCTTAGCCTCTGAAGGACGGCCGCAAGTCTATTTCAATTTTCACAGTTCTTTTTAGGTGCTTATCGTGCTCAGGAAAGGAAAAAAAATAATAAAAGAAGAAGGGAAGAGCAAACGAGGGCATGTGTGAGCCGCAGACATAACGGATGTCTTGAAAAGATAAATGGTCACATAGCGGAAAACTGACAAGGTACTCAAATGCAAGTCCTCGGCGACTTGTTTTTCTTTTCTGTGTATGCAACCTAATTATTACCAGAATCGGAAACGGAACATTCTTCAGGATGTATTTCATGATGTAAATACAGGTATATTCAGTATCAGGATAGCCGTCGTTCTACTGGTAATGAAACGTTCAAAGGCAGGACACTAATGCGACATTGTGTCGAATCTACCACAGGGAGCACTGGATACTTTACTGTGGGTAGGTTTGTTGTTGTTGTTGTTGTTGTTGTTTTTAGCATCGTCGTCAAGCACTACCCTGTATCTTAACATGTTTCAATTCTCTGGCCGTTTTTTAATTTTGAAAACGAAGCCAAAAAGTAATGACTTCTGACGCTTGAGGGTCATAGGACACTGGCCGCTGCTTGAGGTAATCCAAACGAAGGGAAAGTTTGAGGCTTAAATTGTAAGGAAAAAAGTTTGATGATGACAAAATCCTATGCGGAGTATGGGAAAATGTGAGCTCTTTGATCAGGATCACAATGAAAACATAAAGTTCAAAAATTTGTGTGAGGGAATTCCCTGAACTCCAAGTTGACGTCCAACGATTCTGAAGAACCGATTTGAAAAGATGTGTCTCGCTTTCCTTTAAAACTCTGTATTTGTGGAGCGCGCAGTGCAAATAAATGTACTTTGGGAAATACTGGATTCATGGCGGACTCCAACTGCATTCCATGCGATAGAACAGGCAGCTGGAGAAACAGCCTCGCTTAGAGTTTGTTTTCTCAAGGTCCTGGGGAAAAGTCAGTTCACTATCAAGTTGAACTATCACCGTCACACAACCTAAACCGTTTTTAAGCTTGAAAAGGAGAAATAGATCACTGCACTTTCTGTGTCCTGAGGGACACAAAAGCTAAAGCTCCAACCTATTGTCAAAGAAGCCCTTGTGGTGCTCTCTGAAGTGATTGGAAATTGATGGTTCTGAATGCTCTCAGGGGAGCACCTGTTCTTAAGGAAACTTGAGGCCAATTTCACACTCTCACTGAGTGTAGATCACGTTAAGCTTGTTTTAGATTCTTTAGGGTTTTATTGTGATTGTATCTTTATACTTAGAGAGCTGTGTTTCCTCAAATGTCCTTCAGGTATTTTACTAACTATGGGGAGGGAAAGAAGAAGAAAGAGAGAGAGAGAGAGGATGAGAGAGGAGAGAGAGAAAAAAAGAGAGAGAGAAACTTTTGTAAAATTAATTAATGTAGGGGCCAGTGTTGCAGTGCAGTACATCAAACTATCACTTGTGATGTCCGCCCACTCATTTCAAAGCTCTGCTGCAATCCAGTTTCCAGATAACGAGCCTAGTTTGCATCTCAACATGGTTCAGGAATTACAGCCTCTCCCATATACCACGGCGACCCAGGTTGATAAACAGCCATGTGCCGGGAGCTGGTACACCTTGACTTCGGGAACTTTCATCACTTGCCGTCTTTATCTGATTGCTGATTTGTAGCCTTCATTGGCTCACTAGGACAAACATTGCAAAGTGTTCATTTGAGTTCTATGAGTTACTATCACGAATTCTCAAACCTGAGAAATGGGTTGGCAGCTTTCTGTCTCTGCCTCTAAAATAAATCCTTAACAATATTCTCCACATTTTTTTGGTTTCTAAGTCAAATAATAAATGCATATGTCTGGTTGCTTATTGCACTAACTTTACATTTAAATTAACTAATTAGAGATAGATAAACACACACAGAGAAACAGAGATAAAAAGACGGAGACAGGTAAAAAGCGCTCATTGGCTGGTTCGTTCCCCAAATGATTTGCATGTATCGGGTTGGTCCGATCTACAATCGAGAGCCAGGGGCCCAGCCCAAATTAGGATACAATTACTAGAGCCATCTTCCACTGTGTTCCAGGGTGTACATCAGTAAAAAGCTGGTAACGACTAGACGTAAGATTCGAACCTAAGCACTCTGCTGCTGTGATCCAAGCCTTTCAGCTGCTAGGCCAAACCATGTGAAGATGCCTTGCATGCATAGATTTTCAAGCCTTTTTGCACCAAAATAGATGTAGCTTTTAATTTAATTTGCCATGAATTTGTAAGTTCCATTCCACAGCAGCACCTAGCAGAGGACCGTGACAGCTCTTCATAGTCTGTTTCCATTGAATAAGTATTGAGCAAGAATGCAAACCTTGTTTAATCAGGGCTATATACATTTTGTGCTTTCAAAAATTATGAATGAGAATGACCAACTTGACATTTTATGTTGGCATCCCGTTGAATAACTATTTCTCCTCTACCCCTGGGCATTGGTCTAATGGAGTGGAATTTTACAAAGATAAGTTCTAAAATCATCTGTAAGTTAAATGATGTAATTCTATTATACTTAATGTAGCAGAAAAAAACTTAAGTGTAATAAAATCTATTTAAAACCAAGGATCAATGTGTCTCAACTTCAGCACTAAACTATCTCTTAGCTTTATGACACCAGATGATTATGAAAATGATGAAGACTTTGCAGTTACTTTACAATTTTGAAACGTTTGTTTCCATTTTACATTATTTGCTATAGATAAAAATATTAGGGCCCTATTTGTCCTCATTCCTTTTCTGGGCACTTTATTTCTGTGGTTCTTGTGCGTGTGCATGTGGTCCCCAAGTTGGCAAATCCTTTTTTTGCTACAAATTCAATGATCACATCAATCTTTTTGATTTTTATTTCATTCTTTTCATGTTCAAGTTTGCTAAAAGAATCTCCTAGCTACCAGGATCTGACCAAGTATTCTGAGGCCATGAACCATCCCAGAGTATGTGCGGCTGCAGCTTTTGTGCATTTAAGAATGTCTCTGACATTTATTCTGGAATGATGACTTGATTGGACATTATTATTCACAGATCAAGTTTTTTTCTTTCCCTGCAGAATTTATCGACTTTGCTCTTGTATGCTAGCTTCGAATGCTGATATAAAAAAGTTTAAAGTTAGAATATCATCTTTCCCTTCTGTTGTCTGAATGCCTGAAGGATTTTTTTCAGTAAATTTTAAAAGCTTAGCCAGAATCTGTCTGTATGTCAATCACTCTGAAGTCATTTTTTTTCTTCTAAAATAAATTGCTTTTTTCCAACTTGTGGATCAGGTTCTCCTCACATTTCACGGCATTTCTTTGAATGTTTTTTTTTTCTGCTTCACTTATTACACTTTTACCTGAGTTTGAACACTCAAACATAGAATTGTATTTATGTTGAATTGGTTTCTGCATGTTACACAACGTTTTCTTCCCAGATTTTCTAAACATTCTGTGCTCTCTTCTTTGGCGATTGTCTCAAGACATTGCACATATCAGTAATTCTCTTGTTAACCATGTTTATCATGCTTCCTGCTGTGTCTGGTTAATTGATTGCACCTATAATGGAATCACGTTTCTTCTTAATTCATTGTCTTAATTCTGTAATCTCCATTATTAGGTAATTTCATTGTTTTGTCATCAAAATCTATTTTTAAATTCATGTTCTCATTACTCCAAATCATAAAGCATTCATAGAAAATTCCATTTTAGGGCTGACATGTGGGGTGGCAGGTTAAACCACTGGCTGTGTTGTAGGTATCACATAGTCTCTGGTTCATGTTCCAAATGCTCCACTTTTGGTCCAGCTCCATGCTAATGTGCCTGGGAGAGCAACAAAGAGTGGCCAAAAGCTAGGGTTCCCATATCCATGGAAGAGACATGGCCCATGTCTCCTGGATCTCTCTCTCTCTCTCTGTCTCTCTCTTTCTCTCTCTCGTCCTTCTTCCCTCCCTCTCTCTTTCTCCCTCTCTTTTTCTCCCCCCCTTCTCTTACTCTGCCTTTCAAATAAGTAGTAAATATTTTAAAAGAAAAAGAAATTCCATTCTCTACTTTGCACTGTGTTTTTCTTCTGGAATAATTTCTTCTTCTTCTGCTTTACTCCTTCTAGGCTGGTGAACACAGCGATGTGTGAACAGACAGCGCACCCTGCATGCGTTCCACACACAAGTCTCAGGGCTTGAGACCTTCCTGCATTTACACTATGTCTTTTTTCAACTGTTTGTTTCTTTGAAGGCCATTATAATAACCCAGTAAACATGTAGATATATTCTAGCTATTCTAGTAACTTTTCGAACCTGAGGAAAATTTTGTGAACAGTTCTATATTGTTCACAAGTCGCATATAAGAATAACTCGAGGATTGGCTTACAGCAATGTCTGTCTGAAATGGGGACCAGTATAATGGAACTGAACATGTTATTAACCTAAGTTATGTATGATAACTCGGAGTGGTGTCACAGTTGAAACTAAATTGTGGTATACTCATTTGTAGAAGGGCATTCAGAATCTTCGCTTTTGTGGGAGACATAGCCAGTTGAATCTCCCCTGAAGGCACCAGGAACAATTGATAAGGAGATGAATGAACGGGAAATGATGAATGAACAGGTTCAGAGGGAGATTCAAGTCTGGAACCGCATTCATGTCTTTCAGATGGGAACCAAACACTCGGGTCCTTGAGCCGCCTTCCACTGTCTTCTCAGGGACTTTAACAGGGAACCAAGTCAAAAGCCGAACAGCTGGGATTTGAACAAGCATTTTGTCCCAAAGAAGCACAATCCTGGCCCTTCCTAGGTTTATTAATTTTTTTCTTCCTGTATTCCCTTCTTTTGGCAAATATTTAGGTTCAAATTCCTCTGATCTAACCTGAACTTTCTGTAACTGCCTATAAACCTTCATCCATTTGGCTTTCATTCCTCCACTACTGCTAAAGTAGTTTGTCCTATTCTTGTGCTTCCAGAATTCTTGGATTTCATATGCAGAAAATAACAATCAAAAGCAAGTGTTCATTATTTTTTGTGCTAACACCTTGCACAGAATTGTGAGGCTCCAACATGGTTGTTCTTATTGCTATAGAATGGCAAGCTAAGTGTAAGGCCTCAAACAGCTCTAGGACAGAGGCAGTCGGCATTGTCCTTCTCTTCAAAGAAGCAGCACACACACACATGTGTGGTACCTTGCGGAAGGCCACACAACTACAGAGACAGAACTTGCACTGCTATTACTGTCAAGACTAGGTTCTAAATGTTTCCTTAGCAAAAAACATTTCAGAAACGGCCATGCACTTGCCTGTTGACACTGCACATCCCAAGAGCAGGAACCGCACTGCAGAGGCCCAGCACCGACTCTGGCAGTCCCTCTTCTGTGGATGATCACATATCCGTGTACACAGAAACACAGGGAATTCTCCACCCCACCTCAAACTGGGTTGTTTATATGTCTCATTCTTGTGCTTTGAAGTTATTCTGGCTTAGAAACTGCCAAATGAGTGTCTCCTAAAAAATTCATCACATGATTTCATTTATAATGACAGAGACCAAACTGATTCCCGCCCTAGTGAATTTGAACTCCTGATCAGAAATGTTTGAGACAACCTAAATGTTCAGCATCATTGTATGGGACTGAAAAAGGCAAGGGGCTGGGTCAGGTTCCTGGAAGGGAGTTCGTTCTGTTACCTCTTCAGAGCTAAGGAAATTCTTAATCTGTACTTCCATATCCCCTCTTGGCACCATTTCCTCCAAGTCATGACCACACACCAACCATGTATGGTATCAGGTGTCACAATAAATTTTCTTTAAACTTATGGATTGTGTATTAATTAGAACTTCAATAATTTCAGACCTGTAACTCTTCATAGTAGAGGAGGCACTTAGAAAAATTGAATGTTGTAGAAGAATGAATAATAGCCCTGCTAAACTATATTCCCAATCTAACCTCCAGAACGTATGACTGTGTTACCTAATATGGCTAAGGGACATTGCAGATGTGATTAAATTAAGGAGGGTGCAATGTAATTACCAGGAGATGTGTCTGGAGGGATGCTGGAGATCAGACACTGAAGAGACTTGGTAACAGAGGCACAGGTCACAAAGAAATATTTTAAAATTCTAAAGCACTAGTTTGAAAACAGGAAGGAGCCATGATCAGAAGAATTTAGCTCGCCATAATATACCAACTTAGATAAGAAAACCCAGCTTCTCCTAGAGCTTGCAGGTGGAACGCAGCCCTGCTGACTTTTTAGAATTCCGATCTCCTACTATATGACATAATAAATTTATGTCGCTCTAAGCCATTACATTTTTAGTGATTTGTTACAACTGCAATAAAAAACTACAACAAATGCATAAATTCATGACTAAATAATTGCATGCTGATGTGAGAGTGATAAAAACTACTGCAGAAAAACTGAAGTAAACACTGGATCTTGTGCTGTGGAACAAAATCCAGAATTGCTGAGATGTTACAGGAAGCAGACCTCAAAGATCATTAGGTATGGAGGAAATATTTCTGAAGGTCCAGGCGCCTTCTCTCATGCCAGTTGCCTTTGTTATTTCTCTCTCTCTCTCTCTCTCTCTCTCTCTCTCACACACACACACACACACACACACACACCAGCAGAAGACAATTTTGAGGGACTCCTAAATTACAAATGTTTGCTTCTTTTTTAAAAATTTATTTATTGTTATTGCAAAGTCAGATATACAGAGAGGAGAGGAGACAGAGAAGATCTTCCGTCCAATGATTCATTCCCCAAGTGACCACACCCACTTCCTAGATTTTTGTGAGTATATTACATGCAGCAAGAGTTAGCACATGCTATCCTATTGCAGACAAAGGATTTCCCTTTCATGAGTGTTGCTTTCTCATCAGAGTTTTTGGCTTTTCACAAAGTATTTTACATCATAACAGAGAAAAAAACATCAGAAGGTAACAGTCATTGACACCTGTAACATATTGTAAGTTCAGTTGGTGAATATAAAAAATAATCGGCAGATTCAAGTCTTATCTCTTCGTGACAATATACAAATTACTTTATACTTCTCAAAATATGGTACACACACACACTAGACTTCAGCTATAAAAAAGAACGAAATTCCACAATTTGAGACATAACAGATGCAACTGGAGGGAATCATGTGGCATGAAATAATCCAAACACAAAAAGACAAATACTGCATTGCTCCATTGCGCATGTAAACCAAACTTCATAGCAGGGAGGGGCAGAAAATGAAAGAAAATAAACAAGATGCATGTCTAAGTGTTTCAGTAATGTGAAACTTTGATTTTCTAAAACTTTTGTTTTTATCTTTGTCAAAGTAATGATTAAGGATATTATGCTACTGTACTTTGAACGATCTGTGATTACTACAAAATCTACTGTAATTGGGTAAAAGGTAAGACAGTTATAATTTCAAGAGATGACTGTTTATAGCCCTTGTCTATATTCTTGCTGAATGAGGGACCTACTAGTTTTTAATTCTTAAGACGCTTCATATGATGAAGCATGAAGTCCTTGGCTATAATGTAAATTTTAAAAAGTAAGTTATCTCAAAAACAGAAAAGAAAGAGGGAAGGAGGCAGGAAAGACGGGGGATATCATCATGTTTTTAGAATTGCATCTATGAACTGTGTTGAATCTATTCTTTTTATATTCATCTCACACTAGCATGGAAAACAATCAGTCAGAAAAGAAAAAAAAATTAATCAAGATTCACCCTGAATGCACACCCCGAGTATTGTTTTCTCATAGTCCAATTAAATTAAACCTGGGGAAGTTCTGTTGAAAAATAAAATAAGTAAATAAACAAAATTTATAATTTTGACTTTCAGTTTTTCCTTTATATTCTAGGTAGAGAATAGTAATAGTGTGCTAGTTATGATAATTTGGATTGCAGCACACAGAAATTCATTCCAATTTGCATTAAGCAGAAAAGAACTTAATCTTACCTAATTTAAGGAATTTGAGTACAGCTAAGCAAATAACAGCAATGTCTTCATCCCTTGGCCCTAATTTCCTCTCAAGATGCCTAACTTTTAAGTTTGGGGCCCCCAAATTAGCAACACAGCTTACTTTGGGAAGTTCTAAACTTCTATTCAATCCATTACTTAATCCAAGGAGCAATCAATGCTTTTTCTTGAATCTGACTCAATAACGTAACTGTCTGACCCTCCACCTCCAAGTACTGGCATCCCATATGGGTGCCAGTTTGTGTTCTGGCAGCTTCACTTCCCATCCAGCTCCCTGCTTGTGGCCTGGGAAGGCAGTGGAAAATGGCTCAAAGCCTTAAGACCTTGCACCCACATGGAGACTTGGAAGAAGCTTCTGGCTCCTAGTTTTGAATTGGTTTGGTCTGGCAACTGCAGTCATTTGGGGTGTGAAGCAATGGATAGAAAATTGTTTTGTTTCTCCTCCTTTCTGTAAAGCTGCTTTCCCAATGAAAAGTGAACTAGTTTATGAAGTCCTTCTCCATTGGAAATACATACATTGTGAATAGGATGCTGCAGAAAGTGAACGAATGGCTTCCTCAGATATCTAAATCCTCATCCTAGGGGGTCTATGAATGTGGTATTTATAAGATATAATTGACCCTGTAGATGTGTCTGGCTAGAGATCTCATGAGTTGAAGGTTATATTATGCTGTGGTTTGAATAGGTTCCTAGTTCCTGTGTTGAAAGATGCATCCTTTAAGAGGTGATAATGTCGTTAGCACTCTGTTCCCTGGAATAGAGTATTATCCTTATTACTAAAGTGGCTTCATGGTCACAAGAATGGAATTGTTGTACAAGCAATCCAGTCCTCTCTTTCTCTTTGTGGATGAGCACTCTGTTGGGATGGGTGTCCTCTAACTTCGTTATCATATAGGTATAAAATCCTACCAAAAGCAGGCTCCATGACTTTGAACTTCTGGCATCCCTAACTTTGATTTTTTGTTTATAAAGCACTCAGTCATGATATTCTGTAGAGTAGCATGAAATGGACTAAAACATTCTGTATTTTCTGGGCAGATTCAATATAGTCGGGAGAACACTTTCTAAAAGGAGGCAGAGCATTTACGTGAAGATGGTAAGATCATCGAAGACACGGATGGATGGGATGGTTTTGTCTGGAGATTTGTGCATTATGTTAATGACAGAGAGATTAGCAGCAGAAGAGACATTTAATATTGAAAGGCATTGAACTTCACACTTGAGAGTTTTCCAGAAAAGAAATGAGGACTTCCCAAAGTAACCATTAAGTTCAGGAATTCCATGCCATTTTAGCAAAGAGTGACAAATCATACAAAATAACTGGACAGAAGAAAGGAGGCTTGGGCTTGAAGTTTTATTAATCTCAGCGTACTGGGCAAATGATTAAAGGATATCAAGATGAAGAGAACTGCGAATTGGTACATAGACAATCAACATCAGGGTAGCAGACGGAGAACGAATTTCCTGCATGTCAGACCACAGTGTGGAAGGACCGCGAGTATTTCTCCATCTCAGAGCAATGAGAAAGGAATATAGCAAAATTACAGAGGGAAATTCCTGCTCTGAACTTCAGGTCTGTGGACTCTCTGTTCCAATAAATGATTAAATCATCCTGTGATTTTTTTTTCTTGATACCAAAATTTTTACCCTGAAGTTTCCAGAACATATTCAAACTATTCCTTTAGGACATTAACTTTTTATGACTGTCTAACAGTCATTATAGTCATAATATTTGAAGTAATAGCAATGATTTCTGAAAACTCTATAGTTCCTCCTCCCATGGACTTACTAGGTTTTCCACACTGACACAATAACTAGATACTTATCGGCTCTTTCTCAAGAATGATGAGTCAGGTTCTGGTTTTAGAAAAGCGGAGAGAAATGTGCTGAGGTACTTCTGTCTGCCTTCTTATCACACAGACATAATTCTTTAAGAGATGTATGAATGCCAGGCATTGTTGAACAAATAGGTGAAGATGCAATAAAGGGTTCATGGAAAAGGCATCACATGAGACATCATATGAATGGAAGAAAGGTGTTGAAGGGAACATGCCATCACCCACTTCGAATGGACTTAGCTCCTGGGACTGCAGACAGCCTAGCCACAAACATGGGAGCCCATTACCCTCGGGAAGGTACTGAAATGCCACTCTTCCTGCCAGGGTGATATGCTGATTTCCATAAACTTTGTGAACCATTCCACTTTTCAGCCAAACAAGTTCTGGAATCAAAACACAGCCACTTTCTCAGACATTTCCCACTTGTTGGAGAGTTGGTTTAAGTTTTCTGATTTAATGATGAAAACATACACACACACACACACACACACACACACACACACACACACACATATATATCCCTCTTCAATGAGCACAAAATTCTTACAAAAAGTTGTGACAAATATTGTTCTTGTTTTGAAAATTTAAATATTTGGTGATCTTCGCTAGTGCAGTCCTAAAAGCTATGAGGCATCCCAGACCAATTCTCTTCAAATCCATCTTCTTACTCAATTATAATGAGCATACAGATGCATGATGTTATTAATAGCACCGTAGAAAATAATCCCAGTTATGAAGCACATTTCTGTCTTCAGAACCTCACGCATAACAATAGCTATCAATATCCGTGGCAGGAACAGCGCCTTCTCTCACAAAGAGCCACCACCACAAGCATTTATCTCTGTCATTTATTTGTTACACATTTAAGTTCCCCCATTTGTGCTTTTTGTCAGATTAATTATAAAGCACTCTCTGATTTTTGCTCTGAATCTCGGACTGATCTGTAAATGAGCAGGTGATTTTGCCTTCCTAATTGTACCCTTCCCTTCTGGAGATCACAGTCAAATGGTTCCTGTGTTTGGGAATGACAGTGATTGACATGAAATGACTGGAATTCTGTCAAAACCTGGCCTTGCTCAGGACTTTGGTGACAGTCACATGGCCACCCACCTGGGTGGACACTAAGTAAACTGCTTGCTTTCCTCTAAAGCATTTATTTAAATTTTACCTCCGAACGATTTTCATATTTACCTTGAAATCTAAAACAAGATAAATGAGCAAACAACAATAATAATGAGAACAACACAGTCCTGCCCACATGACACGTAACATTCCATTAGTGAGAATGCTGGAGGCTGACCCCTTAACTAAAAGTCCTTGTTCTAGAATTTCTAATAGCCTAATGCAAAAAAAAGGTTATTTTTCAAATACTATTTTATTGAATACAACCAATAGGCAGAGGAAAACCTACAAAATTCCAACATGACATACTCTAGGCACTGGGTAATGACTGAACATACATGTGGAGAAGAGCATGCAGCTGGCATCTCATGAATGATCAGACAGAATCGCCTGGAAGTCCACATGGAGCACACAGCCTCCAGTAGCAATCACCTACCACAATGAGTTGGTAGTTCTGTGTTTGAGAAAGCCAGGCAGCCACATGGGGAAGCTCACTCACAAATCCCAACTGTGTTCCTACAAGAATGCCATTATCAACTGTTCAATGAGGAAGACTTCAAGAGATTCCTCCCTCCAGGTATCATCACCTCCAGCAGCCCAGCTGTTCTTGCTCCTGCCTTAGAGACCACAGACATATGGTCTCCTTGGAGTTCTTCCAAAAAATGCAGAGTAAATGATAGTTGATGTCTTAAATCACTGCATTTTTTGCATAGCAGCGTCTGACCAAAACACTTGGCATTATGGAGCTTTTGGATCCTTCAAGGAGACTTAGCCTCTGGTGCTCAGACTTGGTTCCTGGTATTAATCACTAACTGTTACCTTTGCAATAATGAACCAAATATGTTTTACACTCACAAAGATGTTCCCAGTATGTGGTTTGGCCCATCTCACAAACCCAGTAACTCTACTCCATGAAGAAGTAGACTTCCTGTATCATATGTCAATGATTGTGGCATGTTAAGTATGAGTCTGCCCCTTAACAACAAATGTGATATTTATTGCTGCACATACTGGACTTGTCAGCCAAAAAAAACACCAGAAACTAAAGCATGGAAATCCATCAGCGTGCGAGAGCCTATCCTATCAGTACTTGGTAGAGACACGGTCTCTCCCCTGCAGCATGCACTTTACCAAGCAACTTCAAGCTCAGCCTCCATTATCCCTGTTTCTTCAGATGTGAATATTTCGTATTTGGTCAATCACTAATTATGGATGAAGTGAAAAAAATAAGTGACTTTGACATTCCCTTAAACACCCTCATTGGATGTGGAGTTACAGATGCTGTTTCCAGACCCTGCTTTGCTCTGGGATTTAGACAAAACTCTGTATAACCAGGCATGTATTTTTGGAGGGGAGAAGAAGCACCGTTCTTTATGTTGGCTGTCCTCCACGAAAGCAGAATGTGAGCCACATAAACTCACCAAGGAATCCCAAGCCAAGTGTTGCAGATTGATGAAGTCTCAGATGTGGTCTACAATGAGTTAATTACTCTTGGGAGCAAAATGCTATCTTGTGGATCAAAGCAGTATATAAGATTTATTTGTACTAGTGAAATAACTCACAGTAACGTAACAAAACTTCTCCCAGGACTTTGGTCTCTCAGAGTTGAAAAATAATCCTTTTCCTGGGGAGCCAGGGATGTAAACTGGAGACACATTTCTTGAAAACTAAAGTCTCTTTCAAAAAATTCGATACCTAGAATCAGCATGACTTCGCACTGCTGACGTTAATCTTGATCCTTGCCTCTTGATCAGTGGCAAACGCTTCAATATGGGACCTACTATCTGCTCCAACAGACATAAAATTTCTCTTTTTTTAAAGATTTATTTATTTTATTTGAAAGGCAGATGTGCAGAGAGCAGGAGAGACAGAGAGGAAGCTCTTTCGTCCAATGGTTCACTCCTCAAATGGCCATAACGGCTGGTGCTGCGCCGATCTGAAGCCAGGAGCCAGGAGCTTCTTTCCGGGTCTCCCAGGCAGGTGCAGGGTCCCAAGGCTTTGGGCCATCCTCAACTGCTTTCCCAGGCTACAAGCAGGGAGCTGGATGGGAAGTGGAGCTGCCAGGATTAGAACTGGCGCCCATATAGGATCCTGGTGCGTTCAAGGCAAGGACTTTAACCATTAAGCTATCGCACCAGGACCGAGACATAAAGCTTCTAAAAATGGGAAGTATTTTAAAGTGTAGTGGCAAACTGAAACATGGAAAGGTTTGAGGAAAACACATGTGAAGTGAACAGTCCAATCAGGGCTAAGAACTGAGCTGAATAAATTGACACATCTAGAAAAGTAGATGTTTTAGTAGATGTTTTAGTAATGGGTCTAATGAGCATGGTATCTGATCCTGACACTGTGAGTCACTGAATAAAGGATAAAATGTTGGTCAGATATATTTATCCATGCTAGGTTGGGCAAAATAAACAGAAAATTTGGTTTAGGTATTATACTATCAATTAGGTAATTAATGATTAAAATATATTATGGATTGCTTACTTAAAATTTAAAAACTGATTTTAAACATAAAGAGGAAAATGTAAGTATAGTTTAATACTCTCGAGGCAGAAAAACATTTTTTCAAAAAAATTTATTCATTTTACTTGAAAGTCAGAGTTATAGCGAGAGGGAGAAGCAGAGAAAGAGACAGAGAATCTTCCATCTGCTTTTTTACTCCCCAGGTGGCTGCAGTGGTCAGAGCTGGATAGTCTGAAACTAGGAGCCAGGAGCTTCTGGGTCTCCCACATGGGTGCAGGAGTCCAATGCCTTAGGTCATACCCCATTACTTTCCTAGGCTGTTAGCTGGGACTTGGATAGGAAGTGGAACAGCCAGGACTAGAACCAGAGCCCATACAGGATGCCAACACTGTAGATAGAGAACTAGCGTGCTGTGCCACTATGCTGGTCCCAAGAAGTATTTCTTGAAAGAATGCAAATTTTAAGGAAAAAATTAATAAATCTAGTCACCTTAAAATTAAGACTATATAAACAAAACCCGAGCCACAAGTTAGGATATAATTGCAACAGTATAATTGAGAAAGTTTTATTATAAAATATATATGCTAAAATCAATAACTAAAAGACAATTATAAAATTGTCAAAAGATAGGAGAAAACAATTTCCTAAAAAGGGAACACAAATGAATAACAAAGCAAAATGTTCAGATTTATCAGTAATCAGAAAAATAAAAAAACAAAAATGAAAATTTGATGTCCCATTAGACCACAAAATTGATAAAAAATGAAATAGGATTATTGTAAGTATAGACAAGACAGTGAGTTGATAAGAAGAGGGGTACGTTGATTCTGGGAGTCTACACTTTGAGTAACAGTTTATCTAGTTTAGTTCACTGGAACACTGCACCAATGCTGTCCTCTCTGCAGCGTTCCTGCAGTAACAGCCCTGCCTCACATTGACAAAGAGATGCATACATAAGCCTTCATGCAACTCAATCTCTCTGGACTTCAGCATTTATCCATACCAAACACAGAGCAGTTCATTTCCATCTTGGATTATCACAAAACGGAAGGCATAATGAAGCTACACCCACATCAACACAAATGTCATTGGTATACATACCGGTGCATAATGCTTCATGAAAAAACTCATGAAAGAGGCCACTGTGTAAAGGCCATTATAAAACCTGCAAAATGTAATGAACTATTGTTTCCTGGCGCTTACACCAATCGGAAACACTGCATGAGAACGATCATCGATACACTAGAAGGAAGTAGGAGAAAGCAAACGGGATCTTTAAGGCTCTGTTAAAATGGGTGATTGATGCCCAGTGTTCATTTTATCACCATTCTGAGGATCATACAAACATGCTATACATATTCTTATCTAAATGACATATTTCGAAATGTAAAAAGCCCAGTGAAAGTAGATAGTGTGTATCTGATGGCAGATTTCACATCCACACTTTCTCATATCTTTCTGAATGACGAAACTAGATGGGGTTGATTAAATTTCATTCCTGAGCAGCAGTCAGAATTAAACTCTCTGTGTATGAAAAAATAATAATAAATGAAAGACCAAAGGTGATCTTGGTTCCTGCTGCCCAAGCTATAAATACAAAAATGGGTTTTCTTTTTTTTTCTTTTTTTTTTTTTTGAGGGGTAAACAATGCCTATGGTTTGGTAAATATTTACATTAAAAGATGTTCTTTTGGCCTTTAGCCCTGTAGTACAGTGCTGTCCTGAACATTCTCCGATGACAGAATCCCATCAGAAAAGTCTTTGCCACATAGGTGCTGTCCCCACACTAGCATCATGGTATGCTCCAGGACCACCTATTGCACATGGCTGGCCTTCAACTGGTTGTTGTATCCTAGGCATTATTATCCTTCATTTATTTGTCTCCATTGGGATCCAAATTAAAAGGCCCCTATAGCATTTACTCTCAAACAGTAAAGACCTTTCCGGGTGAGATTCATAATCCCACATAACACACATTCAGAGATAAAGTATTGCACCAAATATTGGCCATCAAGAATCTTACTTGATGAGAGTACACGAGAAAGTACTTACAGCAAGGTCCTAAACCATGAGGGGAATTTAAGTGTAGAAAGAGTTCATTTTTAAGCAGATGGTTGTTGTTGATATACCCTGCATGACACCTGTTTATTGGCTCAGAGTTGATGCTCTTGTGGAACCAATCGCATCACACGAGCCTTCCTCAGGATTCTCTCCATTCTTCCCCTGACAACTGTGGGTCTGTTGAATTGCATTTTGTGATACTCCTATAAAGTAGCTTGCATTTTTTTACGAGCTCGTACAAATGTATTGTATTTATACTCCCTTTTTTTTTTTTTGGCCTTAGAAAGAGTCTGATATCTTTCCTAGGCATAATGACTTACATACACATGTATGTTTTATGTAGTAATAACTTCTTGCTGTTATGATTCTGAATAGTATTCTATTAGATGGCTATGCCACAATTGGTTTATCCTTTCAAAAAGGGATAGTATCAATCCCTATTTCCAAGGCATCAGCATTTTAAAATACAGGGAGGTCACATTAAATCTGATTATCTCTGTGGCAGGCACAATGACTCCAGCAGCAGCATCCAATATCAGAGTGATATTTCAAGTCCTGGTTATGTTCCTTCAGCTATTGATGATTGCTACTGGGGAGCAATGAGTGGTGCTTCAAGCAGTGCAGCCTCTGATACCCATGTGGGAGACCCAGATGACATTCTTGGCTCCTAGCTTCAGACTGACCCGCGTCACGTCCTTGTGACCATTTGGGGATTGACTCAGTGGATGGAATGCCTCTCCCTCTGTGCTACTCTGCCTTTCAAATAAATTATTAACGCATTAACTAAAAACCTTTTTTAAAAGTATCAGTAATGCCTCGGAATTATCTAACTTATGCTTAACTACTCATATACATTGATTTTCAAATTTTTACTGCTTTACTTCTCTCTCACTTTCTGGTGTCTTCAGAGGGTCTTTCCATTTTGTCAAATGTCATGCACAACTGAGTCATAGATATTCACAATAGCCCACAGAATACATGCCCAACACAGCTCAAATAGTGTATGTGTGGGGGGGGGTATTAAAGATGCCTACACTGGCTGGAATTCTATTTTAAGTGGGAAAGTAGTATCCTCTGCTTGAAGGATTTTAAGTTAAGCTGCTTACAGAGCTTTAATAAACAGCTTTTCCAGTTGTCTTTTTCCACCATTCTTGAGCTTGTAGGTATTAAATCTTAGACCATGGATTTAACTTTTCAAGAGACACTCTAGAGCTAGCACTAATGTCTAATTGAGCTCACTTTTCACCTGATGGCAGAAGCTGGAGTTTAGTCGATTCAATGTATTTGCAGTTAAATGTTTTGCCCCCTGGTAAGCTTAGGGTTTTCTCAAATTTCATAGGGTAGATATGTGCACAACATTAGCAGCTGAAAGGAAAGCAAAGTGCATCTGTGATTGCTGTCTGTGCTAACACATATTGAGGTGGACATGTTCCTGTCTGGTCTCCAGCTGTCAGTCCCTGCAGCTCGCTCTGCTTTCTTTACGCCACCCAGTAGACAACTTTATGTCCACCACTTGTTGGTTCCATACCCGTTATCATGGAATAGCTTTCTTTCTTTATTTATTTTTTCTTTCATTTTTCTTTCTTTCTTTCTTCCCTTCTTTCTTTCTTCTCCCTTCCTTCTTCCTCCCTTCCTTCTTTTCTTTCTTCCTTCCTTCCTTCTTTCCTTCTGTCTTTCCTTCCTTCCTTCCAATCAATGTGGGTTGCCCCTCTCTCCTCTTTCTCTCTCTCTTTCTGTATCTGAAAGGCAGAGAGAGGGGAGGAGGGACATTTCCACTCACTTGTTCACTCCTCGTATGTCTTCAATAGGCATAGCTAGGTGAAGACAAAGTTGGAAGGCAGATACTGAATTCACGTCATCCATATTAGTGGTAGACAACTGTGGAAGCATCACTTGCCACCTGCTAGGATGCACATTAACAAGAAGCTCGAATTGAGATCAGAGACAGAATGCAGAACCAAACACTCACACATGACATGTGGTTGTTTGGGACAATGTCTTGATGGCTACGTTTTGGCAAATGCATGCCTCAAAGGCAAGCATCCTTATTCATGTTTTCAATGCTAATTCAAATGCCTGTCCAGAGAATGTATTTCTAATCTCACAATTCTGAGCTACCAATGGTTCTTTGGACATACTGCGTTTTTGTCTCTTCTCTGTTCAGCAGTCTTCTGTTATTAGAACTATGATTCTATCCAGAAACAAATCTGAGAAGTAACTTCTTGGGGCTCAAGGATGCTTCAGGGAAATATGGAATTCTTCTTCACCTTTGCTCACAATGGCGCTTCTCCTGCAAGTATTATTTTTCCGTTAGTTTACATTCCAAGGAAAACCTCCCTGGTTTTTATGAAGTGCGGACTTCTGGTATATTTCCATTCCCAGCTTATCAGACATACTTAGACACATCCTATCCAAGCTCTGAATCCTTCAAAAATAAACCTGAGAGTCAGGCAAAACTGAATGAGATAGACACATAGATGGAGACGCTATTACGTTAGCACTGGAAGTGGTCAGACACTGGAGCTTTATAGGACTTTGGGATCAGAGCTAAAGCTATCTTAGGGGAGTCTTCAAGGTGCATAAGTGGCTAGCTTAGAGCCAAACCATGTTGCAGTAACAGAGTGTTTCCTGTCGGTAAGGTGAGGTCTTGTCGTACATGTTGACGGATTTATGAGATGGATGTCATGCACACTAAAATCTCACCTTCCCAGCCGCTCTGGCTGCTAGGGGGTAGTCCTGAGGTTCAATTTTGGCTGATGAGAGACAAACAGAAATCTGTAATCTTGTCTCTGAATCTTTTTGCCATGCTAATAGAAAGAATGGCTGTAAGTGATGTTACTTTTCTTCTTGCCCAAAACGAAAATGTTTGTGAAATCCATTTCATACCCAGATCTGAAGATGAGCCTGTGAGCGTCACAAACGCCATCACTGATCCGTAAACCCACCGAGTCAACACTAGCCACTCTCTGCACCTAACCTTGTTGTTCTGTGAGAAAAATGCATTTCTATCAACTGAATTTACCATGAGTTCCTTATTACGCCTAGACATTTGCATTCTTGACTGTTGCAGGATTTATCTGGGAAGGAAACAAGGAAATATAGTGAAACTAAATCATCCAAATGAAATTCACATCTGAGTTAAAAAATAATCACTGTTTTTCCTTTTTGCAATATAAACATTTACAATCTGCATCTGTGTGATGCTTTCCCCAGGTGCACAGACAGGAAAGACAGAAAGTGAAGCTGTTCTGGTTTTTCATTTGGAAGCTTGGGAACAAATGTAGAAAAATGAATCTCTGTAGAGAAGAAAAAAACGGGATTCAGATTCCAAGGGTCTGACTTTCCTTTGTACCCACAGTGCCTGGATCCTTGAATCTGAACTCCTGGCTCAGGCTTCAGGGGTCCACACATCGGGGGCAGTAAGGGCTATGCATGGTATTTCTCCTACGCATTTAAAGGGTAAGGCATTCCTCCATTACTTACACAATAGCTTTCCCTAAATAAAAAATATACAGAAGAAACAGTAAGCTTTAAGAAGTTGTAACATGCAAAAAAAAAAAAAAAACAGCTAAGATTAGCATTTAAGGGCTATTCTTCTGGATTAGCACGCTTCCATAATTTTAGTCAGCTCTCCAGCAGGAAACAATAAAGTCACAGTAAAATCACAAGTACCGGAAAAGGAGTTGAACTCTGGTTCCAATCTATCTAGCAGTATCCACAAGTTGCACATTGATTACTCATGATGGGTTGTGATTTTGGAGACAGAATTTAACCTCTCTAGGATTCAGCTTTCTTTCTTGGAAAATGAGTTACCAAAAGCCTTTGGTAAAGATTGCAGGAAGACTGAAAATTACACCCACTCGATAGGATTGGTTGTTACTACTGTTGATGAACACTGTACTTGGACAAGTATCCTCCAGTTCTGTAAGGATTTCCCAGTTGGGGATGGGGCCTGAGGGCGGCAGGACGCTGGACCGCTGCTCCTCCACCTCTCTGCATCCAGGAGCAGTGTTGTAAACAGATGATGGTGAAAATGATTCTTTTGAACTCCCCTGTGGGATCCCAGGGGTTGGCAAGACTGAACATCAAAACGGAAAAGCAGGTCAGAGTCAAGCCTTTTGGAAACCGGGGTATCTTGGAGCAAGTTGCTCCCTGTGGGAATCCTGCCTAGAAAGAGCGGAAAACCAGATGGCAACTCAGCCGCCTCCCCCAGCAGTGCCTCTGTTCCTCTCTTAAAGATTTAAACAGCCGCACTCTCTGCTAGCTTATTGATCTTGAATAAAAGAATTCTGGACAAGTTTTTTTTTAATTTTTTTTTATGCAACTTGTCCAGGAACTAGAGAATATATCACAGAGAGTGCCTGCCTGATTGTTTCCCTTGAATTACAAACCAAGTGATTTTCTTATTCTGACAACCCTAGAAGAACAGTTTATGGTGCTTATATCCCAGTGTGTATGAAAGGCAGTTACTATTTGCTTATCTATCTATCTATCTATCTATCTATCTATCTATCAACTAACTTTCTATCTCTCTCTGTCTCCTACGACTATCCATCTAGCATCTGTCTTTTCGTCTATGTTTTAGTCATCCACTGATTCTTTTGAGTGGAGGAAATTGAAGTTTGGATTGTGCCTGAATTGGAGACTTAACTTCAGTGAGCCAATACAACATAGATCTAGTGCAGAGTTTGCCCATACCTCAATTACAACTTGGGATCTGTTATCAAATAGTTGTAGTCTGCACTGCCTCTCTCATTATCTGCTACCTCACCTGCTACACAACTTTATCTGCTTCACTTATCAGCAATGTTGTTAATAGTCTGACGCTAAAGCATTTTAAAATCATGCCTTTGATTAAAAATGCAGCATCGCAAATTTGGCTGATGAATGGTGATGCCCGAATGGTGGTTACACCTGTCCTGTTCTCTTCCCTGGCACATGCAGACCCTGGCTGAGATTACAGGCTCTCAGTGTACAGAGGTTGTCCCTTTCATTCACCCACAGCACCCTAACCCTCAAGCTTTTCTGGTAGCACTTTGTCTGCCACAGGCCGATTCATTTGCAAGCAGCTAACGTCTATTCTCGATTCTTGTGGTTTATACTTGTTGGAGGTCTATTAGACAATTTCACTGGACCCGGTTATTTCTGGTTGAAGAAATGCAAAGACGTAGATACTCTATTATTGCGTAAAAGCAGAGTTGGCAAAGAAATGAGAAACTTAGGCTGACATGAGCCTTCAGCGCCACCTATTGGCTGATGAATTAATAATCGCTGCAGAGTCCCAAACTTTGAGCAAAGAAAGCTTGTTTTCAAGATAAATTCTCAAGACGCAAGGGGGCAGGGTGTGAGAAGGCCAAATTTAAGTTAAAAGCACTTAGACTTGAAGGGGAGAAAGAATATCCACACAAACTATTAAGCCGGCTGGGCATGCACTGCCATCTGCTTTTAGTCTATCAGAAGGACTTTCTCTGCCTTTCTCAGTCAAATCCCTTTGTTTTCTTCACTTTTTTTGTTAAGTTGAAACATAAAATTTATTTTGACGCAGTTTCATGATACGTATTGTCCTTAACCATTCTGAAATCCCTTCACATGAGTTGTTTAAATTAACACCAGTGTGGAGGTGACAATTTAATTCATAACCCCAATATGAATCCATCAACCGAATAATTTCTAACAACGGTGAGGGTGCCTACAGAATCTAAACTTGCCAAACAACTCATTTTCTCCTGTTACCTCTTCTTACCTCTTCTTCCTCAGCAGCTTTTCATCTGCTCTCATCATGTTCAGCACACCATGTGAACATGTCAGGATGAGTGCACGCCGTAATGGCTTGAGACAGCAAAAAGCCAGGGAAAACCCAACTCTCAGACTCTGCCAGCCTGAGAACATTAGCAGACCTGTTAGAAGGGATGAGCAGTGAATGGAGAAACACATCACCATAGTCCAACAAGGTGTGTCGCAGGAATGCAGACTAAAGAAGGCCACCTTTGAACCCCTAAGACCACAGCAGCTCCCCAGCAACCATGGGAAAAGTCAAGAAACAGACATTGGCAATATGTTTAGAATTTCTTAAGCGTTCCAGAATTATAGACACTTACTAAGGATTTTATTTTTTTAAGATTTATTTTTATTTTTATTGGAAAGTCAGATATACAGAAAGGAGGAGAGACAGAGAGAAAGATCTTCCATCCGATGGCTCACTCCCCAAGTGACCGCAACAGCCGGTACTGCGCCGATCCGAAGCCAGGAGCCAGGAACTTCCTCCAGGTCTCCCACATGGGTGCAGGGTCCCAAGGCTTTGGGCCGTCTTTGACTGCTTACCCAGGCCACAAGCAGGGATCTGGATGGGAAGTGGAGCCACTGGGACTAGAACTGGTGCACATATGGGGTCCCGGTGCGTGCAGGGCAAGGACTTTAGCCGCTAGTCATGCCACTGTGCCCCAAAGCCACTTATTTCTTAGGCAGAAATCATATCTATACTCACCTTCTGACAGCAGTAAGAATAAAGACAACATATGAACCAAAGCTCGCTCCCTTTCCAGTAAGTAATGGCGACAGCAATTGCGTGCCGGATCCATCTCTTACGCATCCCAAGCACACAGACAGCAGGAGGACAGGGAACGATCATGGAAGCTACACTGGCCATGCGTTATTCAATATGATGATTCTCAGTAGTGGCCACCAGATTCAGCAGTGAATTTTGCTGTATATAATACACACGGTCTGAGTTTTGTCTGTGACTGTAACAGTTGCGCTCTCATGTTGATCATGATGTATCTTGTGCGTGCTTTTTATTCTTTTTTACATTTTTTTTAAAGCACAGCACTCTGTGTTAACTGTTTACTTCCCATTTAGCATTATTAACAGTGTTAGCGCAATGCACAAACACACAGACACATGGGTTAAGAAATGAGCTACTGCAATTATGGACAGAAGGACACATTTGAGTACTTGACCTTCCTCCCGGGGATATCGTTCATGCTTGATATTAAAACTTTGGACTTTGGGGCCCAGTACAATCAGGACACCGAGTCTTGCACAACCTTACCTCGTGGGCACTGCCTCAGGCTAGGAAAGTGATGTTTTCTGTGACATCCTTGACACAGGACAACTGGAACTTGGAGACCTCTGAATTCTGCTCTATGTGTCTCCTGTGTTGGCTGATTTTTATCTGTATCCACTGTATCCACATAGGTAATAACCTATGTAAGTATAACAGCTTTCAGTAAAATCTGAGTCCTTCTATCAGATTATAGAAAGCGAGTATGCCCTTTGAGACACACACACTTGCGGCTGATATAATAGACATGAAATTAATCCGGCCTAGTGGCCTGAGGGCTGACTGTAGCCAAACGTGACTGGATGTGGCTAAGCTCAAACGTGCAAGGATGATTTCAAATGTGAAGGCTATTTATCATATTATTGACCTATAAAAGAAAATCAGGTGATCATCTCAGTAAAAGTACAAGGCACATTTCACGAAGTCCCAAACTCATTCTTTTAAAAGTCCACAGCGGGCTCGGCAGCTTGGCCTAGTGGCTAAGGTCCTTGCCTTGATCCCATATGGCCGCTGGTTCTAATCCCGGTGGCTCCACTTCCTCTCTATCTCTCCTCCTCTCAGTATATCTGACTTTGTAATAAAAAAATAAAATCTTTAAAAAAAAGTCCACAGCAAATTAAACAATGTAAGAGAAATTCCTCAACACGACCTAAAAAAAAATCATGAAAAAAAAAACATAGAGAACATAACTCTTAATGATAAAAATCAAATGCCCTCCCTCCAAAAAAATCAGGAATCAGAAAACATACATACTCTTCCACTTCTATTTGACATGGTACTGAAAAGCCCTAGACAGTGACATAGGGAAAAAAATTAGAGAAGGAGAAAGAAGAGGAGGAAATGAAAGATACGCATGTTGGGAAAAAATAAAAAAAAAAAATTTGTTTTTATTATATGAGACACTTAGGGCATCTCTGCAGAAAATTTAGCAAAATTAAAAAAAATCACTGTGAGAACTTCCAAATGGTTTCAGGAAGGCCGCAGGACAAAAGATCAATATAAACAATCAATTGCATTTCTATAGGCTATCACTAAGCAATTAGATCATGAAATTAAATCACCATTTATAAACACATCAATATATTAAATAATTGGCAATAAATCTGACAAAAGACGTATAATATCTGTACATGCCTTCTTAGAATTGCCAGGGGAAATCAAAAGAGTGCTGAAATAGAGGCAGTTATAGCCACATGTCAGAGTTATTTTTCTGAAGGTGTCAATTCTCTTCTACACTGAGCCACACATTCCTAGTGTGATAAGCTGATTCAAATGTCTGGTAACATGCACAGAATGTAGTGTAGCAGAGTGAAAATGGTAATAAGCCAAAAATAGAAGGTTATATATTAGAGAGAGATGTCACTGACCCCAAACTGGTGTATCAATGTGGGCAAATCACTGTATGCAAGAAAATAAATGTGGATTCTCAAAGAGTTCTTGAGAAGTGGATTTAAAGGGGCAAGCATGATCGCTCAACTGGCTACTCGTAGCCTACAAGCACTGGCAACTCATATTCGTGATGGTTCATGGCCTGGTTGTTCCACTTTCCATCCTGCTTATGGCTTGGAAAAGCAATGGAGAATGGTCCAAACCCTGAGGCTTCTATACCCGTGTGGGAAACCAGGAGGAAGCTCTTGGATCCCAACTCTGCTTTGTTTTTACTATTTGAGGAGTCTCTCCTTCCTTCTGTAAATCTGTCTTTCCAAACAAATAAATAAACATTTAGAGAAAAATACCAGGTGCGGGAGCAATGTTATGGTGTATGTAGCCGGTCAAGCTACTGCACATGAATCCAGCATCCCATATAGTGCAAATGCTCTATTTTCAATACAGCTCCCTGCTAACACACCTGGGAAAGCAGCAGGGGATGGCCCAAGTGCTTAGGACTCTGCCCCCCACCAGGGAGACCTGGATGGAGGTCCAGACGGCCCACCTCAGCCTGGAGCAGCCCCAGTCATTGTGGAACACGATAGTGGGTGAAGATCTGTCTCCCGTCTCTCCCACTTTCCGTGTCATCATTTCTTTCATTAGAATTAAATGAATCTTTAAAAATGATTATGTATATTTTCTACAAACTTCTTGAAAATCCCACCCAAAGTCCAGAACTAGGCTATATAAGTATAATGAATTGATTTTCATTATAACCCAACAGTTTCAAAAGGACTCTGAGACCATTAGCTATCCACATGTCAAAAATAAAAGTAAACCATCTGGTTGATACCTTTTACCATGCACAGAAATCAGAATTCAAATTAAAATACAGGCAGATACGCAAAATTTAAAACTATAAAATTTCCAGAAGAAAACATTAGAAAAAGATGTTGTAATGTGGTGTTATATAAGTATTTCTTGGACAGAACGGGTAAACAACGATCACTAAAAAAATCAAGTTTTATTTCATCAAAATTAAGAATGTCTGTTTTGGCCCCGGCATTGTGGAGCATTTGGTTCTGTTAATACATACTGGAAGAAACGGCCAAGATGCATTTCCCGTGCTGATGCGCCTTCATGTTTCCATGTATATCCTGCTTGTCTTCAGCGACTACCTTTCTGGGAGATGTTCCTGTCTTTTTAATTGAAAATCCCAAGCAATAGACTAACTCATGATCCTCACGAGGTATGTGTGTGTGTATTGTATCATTTCCTCCAGTGTAACTGTAAAACTGAATTTCTATACATTTTTCCACAATCAGTCTATATGTTTAATGCGATTCACCCAAAGTCTCTTGAATTTTTGGCTGTATACATAGCCATAATGCATGTTATTTATGAGGTATTTTCATGCATTTGTATGGGAGTGAAAGTTGGCAAAACAATTTTTTTAAGATTTATTTTTTAATTGTTATTGCAAAGTCAGATATACAGAGAGGAAGATCCGTCCGAGGATTCACTGCCCAAATGACCGCAATGGCCAGTGCTGTGCCCATCTGAAGCCAGGAGCCAGGAACTTCCTCCAGGTCTCCCACACACGGGTGCAGGGTCCCAAGGCTTTGGGCCATCCTTGACTGCTTTCCCAGGCCACAAGCTGGGAGCTGGATGGGAAGTGGAGCTGTCGGAATTAGAATGGGTGTCCATATAGGATCCCAGTGTTCAAAGTGAGGAACTTTAGCTGCCAGGCCACCGTGCCGGGCCATAGTAAAACATTTTTTAAAACAGAATTGCAGAGCTTACTAATTTTGATAGCTATGCAGAAGCCATAAAATATGGTAGATATCTTTTTGAAAAAGATACACCATATGTAATGTTGTATTTTACTTAAAACTAGAAATAGGGAACTGAAATTTTCCAACAAGCATAATGTTGAACAAGTAAAACACAGAAGAATATAGAATGCCTACATTCGTCTAGAGTTTAAATTAGACAACATTAAACTATATTACTTAGGATAGAACTTCTATGGTGAATTATCATGAGATAATCATTGGAATATAATTACTGTATAATTAAAAATTGAGTTTATTTACTTTTTAGAAAAAGTGAGGGGTTGTGTGTGGGCACTGAAGTTCAAGTGCAATTCATTTTGATGAGGACGTGAGCATTTCCCTATAGAAATTCATTTTAAGGTCTTTGTTTATGCATTGTTACCTTTGTAAAATGTGGTTTATTTTTGACCAAAAAAATGCAGAATAAGCGAGTTCATAATACATACAATTTTTAATTTTAACACATTTGTATTAAATTATAAGAGCACAAAGCAAATAGTGGTTTTAAAATAATACATTGAATACATGAATGATACATTTAATACATTTTAATTTTTAATACATGCTTATTTTTTTAATTTGGCAGGTGCTGATATTGTTGTCTCACACAATTAAATGAGTTTTAAAAATAAATTTTAGAGAGTGTGAAAGTAGAGTTAAGGATAGAAACACACAGTTACTGCACATGGATAAGTCTAAAACTGAAGAACACCATTAGGGCAGCAGTTAGTGATACTGCAACATGAGCTGGAAACGAGCAGACAATTAACTCTAGCTACTTTAACCACAATAAAGAAGACGCATTTATGTGAACTGATGAATACACTAATTTACTGCACTGTAATAAATTTTGATTCATTTGTATGTGTATCAAAACAGTACATTACACACCTTAAATAAGGAAAAACAAATAAGGTAAAAATAGACTTTTCAAAAGCTATGTTCAGTTTATTGTATCTGTATTTATTTAGCCATTCTCCCAATTTTGAATGTTTCGATCTTGATCTCTCCTATTCTGTTCATTTTTATAAATATATCATGATGAGCCCCATATGCGCAAATCATTATTCCTTGTATGTTTGCTTAAGAAGTCTAATAGTATATATTAGCATGCATTTTATGGTTTATGAATATAAACCTTCTGCCAAATGTCACATCAAGTGAAACTTCTATAAGTCTTTCTTTTTAAATTAATTTACTTTTTTAAACACAAAGTCAGATATACAGAGAGGAGGAGAGACAGAGAGGAAGATCTTCCGTCCAATGATTCATTCCCCAAGTGAGCTCAATGACCAGTCCCCAAGTGAGCGCAATGACCAGTGCTGTGCTGATCCAAAGCCAGGAGCCAGGAACTTTCTCCAGGTCTCCCACACAGGTGCAGGGTCCCAAGGCTTTGGGCCGTCCTTGACTGCTTTCCCAGGCCACAAGCAGGGAGCTGGATGGGAAGTAGGACCGCCAGGAATAGAGCTGGCACTCATATGGAATCCTGGTGTGAGGACTTTAGCCCTAGTCGACCGCGCCAGGCCCTCTGTAAGTCTTTTAGAAGAATTCTGATTTTCATTCACACACCAGTATGGCTATTAAATGGTTTGTTAATTTGATAACCAATTAATTTAAGTTTCATGAGAGTAGAGACCTTTGTATTTTTCAGTAATAAGTACATTAAGGATTCAAGTGCTTGAGTTATCATCAGGCTCTTTCCAGATGTACTAGCAGGGGACTGGATCAACAGCCAAGATACAAAGGAGTCATTCCATCCAGGAGTTAGCCTTGCAAGGAACAGTTAGCCCTGGGCAATGAAACATTCGCTCCCTTGGTCAACTATTTGCTGCCAGTGAGGAAATATGAATATATTCTACTGGTTTGGGTGAGAGAGTCAATTTCAAATCGGACCTCCGTCCCCTTATTACAGAGCAAACGTAGTTACTGCATTCCAGTGTGAAGTGCTCCACCAGCTCTAGTACCTGGAAGTAACCCTGTGCAGTGTGATCATGCCAGAAATAAGTGGTTACAGCACGCATGTAGGTGCCCAGCCACCTGTGCAATTGTATCCTTAGTCAGGACATTAACGCTAACTGATATGGAAAGTCATTTTACTCACAACTACATATGTTTTCCCTCTTTTATTTACCAAACACACTTATAAATTCATCTGCCTGCATGAAAGTGATGGGTAGCATGTTTAAAATGGAAATCACCCATTCTCTAACCAAACACTAGTTACTGAATACTCAGGCAACATTCATTTTATTATCGGCTTGATGTTATAAAAGCTGGAACTACTTTTTAATGTTGAGTCTTTAATTGTTTTATGTGTATCACCAGAAAGATTGAGAAGGAGCAGCTACCATTGTAACTGAACTCCTAAAGTCCAAATATAATAAAGCTGATGAGTTTCAGCACTGAATAACTATAGCCACTTGTCAAGATACATTTTCTGTGATGTGCCTGAGAACACAAACTCCATGTGCAAACGTCATGCTTTTCTGCTAATAATATCTTGGATGATAAAGGAAGCTGGCTTTTATCATCCTACTCTCATTTGCCCTAACAAGGTTCACCAACATTTCCTTACATCTCAAACGTAATTTTTATTGAGTATTTAATCAATAAGTACTTGATTTAGAAATGGTTCACTGTTTTAGTCCTATTTGAACTTATTCTGACCTTGGAAACTGTTGACAACTTCTTTAATTTACTTTGAGATGCTGCCCTTTGATTTCTTGGCATATATAAACATTCTCCCTAGGTTTATTATTTTTCTTTTTCAGTAACTCTATCCAATAATTTTTTCTCTTCTCCTTCCCCTTTGCTCCTAAAACATTGCTCTTTTCAGTCTTTTTCTTGCCTCTATTCTCTTTCAATCAAGCATCCTCAACCATTTGCTTCTGTGATTTTAAACTTAAATAATTATCACCTATAATCTCAACTTCTTGGGGAGCTCATCATGAGGTAAGGGGCATACTTCTTTGTATTCTCTTGCTCTTAACTGTTAGTACTGTTAGCTAACCTGCCATTACAGTTAGGACTCTGAAAAGCACACTCCATGCTCATCTCCATCCCAAGAATGCAGTTAATCCGAATTCTTCCAATTCCAGTGACAAATAATTTATCAAATCTTCTCCAACATTCTATATTTTTAAAAATTGTCTTTGAACAGCTTGTCAACGTTCCATTTTAACCATTATGGAAGACAACATGGAGAACCCTTAGAAATCTGACAAAGAATCTACCATACGACTCAACCATTCCCATGTAGGATTTACACAAATAAAATAAAATCAGCATATTAAGCAGTTATCCCTACCTCCATGTTGACTGCAACTCTACGGTACCTAAGATACAGAGTTAACCCGGATGCCCATCAGTTGATGTCTGGATAATGCAAATGGGGTTTATGTACACTATAAATTATTACTGAAGAGCTTTTTTTTTTAAAGAATCCTGTCTTTTGCAAAAAAATGCATGCAACATAAAACCATTATGTGTGGTGAAATAACCAAGTCCCCAGAAGACAAACATCACGTCTCCCCTGACATGTGGTAATTAATATACAAAGTGAAAGACTAGTCATATATATGAACGAAACTGACATTTTAATAACTGATTATTGTTCATAGATTTTGCGTGTGCTTTTAAGGAGCAGTAGTTTTTTGTTTTGTTTTGTTTTCACTTACTGCTTAGGGAGTTCTTTATTTACTGGAAAGTTAATCTTCAAAACATGCTATTGTAAAAATCAAAGAAAATAAGAAAGGAAAGGCAAGATGAGAGTGTGGCCTGGAGGGTGGGAAATACAATTTTGCTTTTCCATCTGTACATATCAAATGCCATAGCATTGTCCAGCTTGATATGCTCCAATCATTTTGTGTGTAATTGTTCTCTAGATTTTTAGGTAACAACAGTCATTCAAAATGTTACAGCATAAGTAAGGTCATTATGGTAATCTTCTGGGTTTATTTTGACAGTCCTGACCCCCATTTGATGCCTTATAGTGTTAATATTGTTTCAGAAATTTAAAGTACACCTAGGTTGTCTTTGGCAATATTTATCTTCCTTAATTTACAAATCCCTTAATGCTCAGATTTCTCATTTTTATTTGATCTTACAGCACTTTCTGTATCTTCCTACATCGTATTTTTCCAAAACATCAGCCACTGAGTTTATAAAATCATATCAACTCTACTTATGGGGATAGAACATGAAATTTACTATATTCATGGGAGTAGAAAATGATGATATTATTAACTTATTTTTGTTAAAGGAAACTGGGAGTTGGTGCTTTGGTGTAGTGGATAAATCAATCATCGGCACCCATGTGGGAGGTCCAGAGAAGTTCCTGGATCTCAGCTATGAACCCAGGCCAGATCTGACCATTAGAGCAATTTGGAGTGTAAGCCAGTGGATAGAAGATCTGTCACTCTCTATTTCTCCATCTCTTCTCTCTGTAACTCTGCCTTTCAAATAAATAAATCTGGTAAAAGAAGAAAGCAAACTTACCTGTCATCATCAGATGGGATATCATATACTTGGAACCATATATATAATATACTTTTTAAAGTTTATGTTTAAACCGTATATAGACCTTAGAAGTCATTATAAGTCAACTTACTCGTTCAGCAGAGCCAGTTGATCTTTATGAATGAGCACTGGGGCTTGTATTGCTAACCATGTTAAAACTAGAATGATGAAACCACCGAGAGTATCCTTGGTTGTTCAGCTGTGGACTTACGCTAATTCTTAACTAAGCTAGTACGTCAGAAACAAAAAAGGAGCAACATTAGAGTCAAAGTTTTACTCTTTGGTTTAAGTTTGCATTTGCAATGAAAGACTTGCTACCATAGAGTTTATTTCTGAATATTTCATCTTATTCAATCTTCTCTTCTCAACTGACTTGAGATTAACTCAACTGTTAAAAACAGCTAATACACCAACTTGTCAGACTGGAAAAGGCATGATTAAGAGAAACAACTACATTTCATTAGTGTATTTAAATATTAATAAATCCCTTAGGGAATAATAAATAGGGGAATAATAAATGATGACAGAGTAAATAATAAGGATGCTTCCTTCAACATGTGAGACAAACTGAATGCAAAATCGTTTCTGTTCCTCTAGTCAGTCCAGTTTTCATCTGCCACTCCTATCTGTGACTATACAGTAAAAAATGAGTAAAGCCATCAGGTAATAGTAATACAATCACTTCCTCATGTCCAGCACTCCGCATGCCTACCTACACATGGAGTCCAGCTGTATTTAGAAAACATAAACGGTGACTGGAGGTCAAGTGGAGTTTTTCCCTCTAGTAATGCCAGACAAAAGGTGAAAACTCATAGCCTTTTATCTTTTCATTACATTAATAAAGACCCAAATATTTCATATAACCTCAGACATGCCAACAGAATTATATTCTGTTCTATAAACTATGCTGTTTAAGATAAGAGAGGAAGAGAGGGAAAATGGTTTTCTGTTTTGTGTTTGAAGTAAGTTGCTTCACTTATGGGACTGAGCTGCTAAATGGGTTGGGGGAAGAATTATATGAGCAACCAAATAGATGGGGTACCTAAGGACTGTCAAAGAGGAGCCCAGCGGGGGGCGGGTCCACTCTTTAAAAACTGTTGGATGAATGAGCAATCAGCTCAGGCCAAGGCAGTTCTATGAATGCAATAAGGGAAGGTGGGGTTGCATAGACCAGATGTTTACCAGTTTGCTTTGGGAAATCTAACCTCTAGGGATTGGTTTGGGAGCAGCCCCGAGGGACCACTAACCGATGACAATGGTCCATGGCTTTGATAAACATCTTTCCTCTCCACAGATGTTTCCAATGATAGGAAATGCGGAAACATAAAGACCGCTTGCCCAATCAAGCCCATGCTGAACTAAGCTAAGGACAATGCATGGAGCTTTTTCAACTTCTCTATTGTGATTCTGCAGCCTTCCTAAGAGGGAGGAGCTTGTGGTTAATCAGCTTGATTTAAAAATCCTTCTGGTTAATAAGAGTAAACTTTCATTCTTCTTGAAACCTTATAGTAGGAAAATCCATCTGAAATCCCTCTTAGGAACGGAACACTGACAATACTTGTGCAAAGGACTTGGACAAATAGTGCCTCCTATGGCTTTCAAGGTTCTTAAAATGTGACACAAAATAAGACAACAATGTAGTGTAGCCACGCAGCCAGACATGCCATCTCTAACTCTATGGCAAAAACTTGTGTCAACTTTGACCACTATCATCCATAATTTGAAACTAACTAGGTGAAAAGAGATAGACATTTTGAAAGAGGACAGGCCATAACGTGGCTTTACTACTCAGTATGCCCTTGAACCATCAGGTCAGTAACACCTGGGAACTTAGAAATGCAACTCTCTGGGCAGGAGCCCAGATCTGTTGACTCAAAAGTAATGGTTTGCGACTGGCATTGTGGGGTAGCAGGCTGAGCTCCTGATTGGAACATGGGTATCCCATCTGAACACCAGTTCAAGTTCTGGTTATTCAGTGCTCCATTTCCAATACAGCTCTCTGCTAAAGCACCTGGAGTATCAGCAGACAACCTCCCAAGTGTTTGGGTCCCTGTACCCATGCGGGAGAACCAGAAGTCCCAGGTTCAAGGCTTCAGTTTTGCTCAGCCTTTGTCATTGCATCCATTTGCGAATGCGTAAGCAGATGGAAAATTCCCCCCATTGCTTTTCCTCTTCACCTTTCTCTATAACTGTCTTTCAAATAAAAAAAAATTAAGAAAAGTTTAATAAAAGAAGTGGGTTAAGAAAATCCTCCAGGTTATTCCTGTGCATGTGCTTGAAGTCTGCCACTGCAACAGACATTTGTAACAAGTAGTCAGGGGTCTGTTCCTCCTGGACATGTGTTTCTTTTATTCACTGTTGCTGTTATGTTTAGATTTTCATAGCTTGTAAATCTGTTGTTTTCTTTAACACACTTGTGCTCTCAAACCTTGTACATATCACAGGAATATTTAGAGCAAGGGTCGTTCTTGAAGTTATCTGCATTCTACATTGATCTATTTACTTATAATTGTTAAAATCTCATTTGGCTTTAATGTTGTATTCTAATTCAATTACTGGCGTTTGAAGAAAACATCCCAGAATTAAAAAAAAAAAAAGGTATTTGTATAACAAGCTCACTGTGAATAAATAGCACAATGAGGGCCTTATGAAAAAAATAAAGCAATTTGATTATGAAACAAACATTTCATTTTCTAAGTTGATTCATGTTAAATAAAAATGGCAAAGCAAACAGAAACAGAGCTAGGCATACAAAAAACACACAACAATGTTTGGTGAGTAAATCAAAGAGCTTTAATAGACTCTGCTTATTTGAGTGATCGATATGCCTAATTGACTTGTGGTATTCCTGTTATGGGAGAGAATTCATTAGAATAAACTAATTAAATTTAACACCCCTTCAAGTTCTTTATGTTCCAAGATTTGATCATTTTATTCTAAGTGAGTGGACCTGAGGGTCAAGACCAATCTGATGATATGTTCAGGAAGTTTGCTTGGCACTGTCAAACAGGAGATGATTTAAAACCACTAAAGCATTTTGATTGTTAATATTTAAGGAGTTCTGGGAAATGTGGTCATTTATTTCACAATTTAAAATAAACAAGTCTTAATGACAACCTTTGAAGACCTCTGAACAAGATTATCATCAAGCACGATTAGACATAGCTTTATATTGTCTGTGATCCATGACCTTGCTCCACAATAGCAGCCCTTCAATTATTTATAACTGATAATTCATTCTATTTATGAACGGTGTTGGAATTGGATCAAAAGCAGATAGCAGATTCAGGCTACTGATGCTGCTGCTGCTGCCTTGTGCACCTGAAATGTATAGAGATGAAATTGACCAAGTTCAAGGCTATGTTGTTTTGCATTGTCAGGATTTACAAGTTGCTCTTGAGGAGCCTTACTGCTCTCATGCTAGCAGATCTGAAGCGAACCACCAGATCTCTTGGAATTCTTTTCTGACATGACTAAATAAGTTTGATTCTGTTTCCTACGAAGTTTGATTCTGACAGCTTTTTTCTCATCTCCCCACTTTGAGATGCTCAACAAATTCTCCACAAGTTTCTAAGCTGACATCTTGACAGTGGACAGAACACTTGTTTCTTTGCTTTCCTTCATGGCATTATTTGTCAGTTGTAAGTTCAACATATTCCTTATCCAAAAAATATTTCTCCATTCTGGATATTACTCTCTGAATATAGTCCTTGAAATGCATGGATGTTGTGTTTGATTGCATTAAAGAACCCAAATTTTCGATGGTATGTCCAGTAATCCATAGTTCTTTTATGACAGTGAAAACGTTGAAAATGTTATAGTAGGCTCTTGAACAAGATGCACAAGAGGGTGTTGAAACCCAGCTTTGACCCAGCAATAGTTGATAAGCACCTAGACAGGTCCAAAAGAGAAAGAAAAAAAGAAAGAGTATTTCCAAGTAGATAAACAAGATGGCAGAAATGAAAGAACCTCATACAATTCCTTACAGAAATGTTGAAAAAAGCACTAGTTTCTTCATTTACTTTCTTTCACTCTGTGGAAGATATGCTCAGACTATACTGGTTTTATTTATTTTTAAGTATTTTATGTGTATTTATTTGAAAGGCAAAAAGGGAGGAGAGAGAGAGAGAGAGAGAGAGAGAGAGAGAGAGAGAGAGAGAGAGAGAGAGGAGATCTCATCCTTGCTGACTGTCTTCCTGAAATGACTGCAATGGTTGGAGGTTGGGCCAGGCTGCTCAGTACTCCATCTGATTCTCTTGTTTGAATGATAGGAACTCCAGCAGTTGGGCCATCATCCACTGTTTTCCCAGGCACATGAGCAGAGAATTGCATCAGAAACAGATCATTCAAGACTTGAGCTAATGCTGCCATGTGGAAAGCCAGATGCATGGCCAGTGGTTTAACCTGTGGAGCCATACACAGGTCCTGGGTTTTATATTTTAAAAGGATTTATTGTGATTATTTCAATATTAAGTATGTTAATCCATGGTGTTGTAAATGTGGATAGTGTCCCCATGGGTATGTATCATAGACAGGATCTTGTAGAATTCTCAGAGTGCTAAGAAAAACCTAGGGAATGATGATCATTGTAGAATATAGCCTAAGATGCTTTCCCCAGCAGGATTATCAATACTATCCCATTCCATTCTTAAAATGTGTCTGGATAAATTATGGATAATCTACTTGGATATACAAACTTAAACAGAGATTTTCAAGCTTATAAGTGGACAAAAGGCCAGTTTTTGTCCAATCTGTGGCATACCTGCTAATCTCTCCTCTAGTTGTATTATTTAAGTATATCACTCTTTGCTTCCAGTTGCTAGCATCTTTCTCTTTGCCTTAAAGATTTCTGTAGCTGCTGGTGTCCACTTTTTAAGGTGCAGGGAAAGCCAGAAGTCCTGGGCTTAATATGCCTTATCAGTATCCATCAATCCATGACTGATTTGCTTTGGTGTGGAGACACTCCCTCTGCTGCTCAAGTGGAAATTCCATGGCACCTGTTTACTGCCAGCATCCAAGAGTTAGTCATGGAGTGTAAACTCCAGTTGTCCACCTTGGCAACTGTTTTGTTGATAATCCTCAACTGGCTCCTTTCACTTCCTTATTGTACTTCCTTACTCACACACTTGTGTTTCCTATGATCTCGCCCCAAATAAGACAGCATATTCCTTTCCTTCACTTGGGCTGCTGCAAGTACCCTAACAAAAGCAAGACTGAAAGCAAGCTCCCTTGTGAAAATCAGATACATTCCCAGTCGTCTTCTTGTTCTGTGAAAGAGAAGTCTGTCTGCACTCTTGGAGGGAAGCAACCAAGTTTACCATGCGTTCAAGACCTGATTGTGCAGAAATGAGACGCCATGCACAAGTGGTGATCCAAAACTAATACAGTGGCTTCATGTAGAAACTCCGAATTATGACATTGACATCAAGATGAGTATAGGGTTTGTAAAAGCCATAAAGATGAAGTTCTGCTGTATGGATATTTCTATGACCAAGTAAAATGGAACATCTAAGCAAAAACACCCTCCTGATTATTCAATGAAAGATGTATCTACAAACTACACAAGAAATGGAACTGCTAAGAGGAGGAACTCACAGCTATCCTAAGTCAGAGAAATAAACTGTTTAGATCATATTTATTTAGTTTATTTAGATGACATGTAATTATTTACTTTCTAAGAGGTGTATACATAAACTACATACTTTACACTGTGTATATACTTTCTACATACATATGGCATATGTTTACACTATATATGTAAAGCATAATAATATTTAAATTACCAGAAAGATATAAAGTAAATATGTCCAATATATGAAAAAGAGATAAAAGGAGGCATGTAAAACGTAAGAGTATGTTTACACAAAATGAAAAGCTTTTATCTATTTGAAAAATAAAAGAGCCTAATGGAATTCTCAGAAATGAATAACAAATTTATTTTAAAAAATTTATGCTATCCAAAATGGATTTAAAAATAAAAGTGAGCCCAGTTGAATTACACCATAAAAATTTTATTGGTGAGTAACTGGGATATTTGCAATATCTTACTCAATTGTTGGAATATATAAGCAACCTCTAGAAAGGGCTAGCATTGTGCGAACAGTTAAGTCACTGCCCATAAACTGGCATCATAAAGGAGTGCTGGTTCAAAGCCCAGCTCTGCTTCTGATTTCATTGCCTAGTATCGTGCCCAAAAAGACACTAAAAGATGACCCAAGTATTTTGGTCTCTTGCTTCTCGTGTGAGAGCCCTGGATAGAGTTCTAGGTGCTTGTTTTGGCCTTGCCCAGTGAGGAAGGAGCCCCACAATAAATCAAGTCTTGAAGACTGACTACTGGCTAGGTATATACGAATTAGCATTTTTACCCAAACCAGTCAAACTACCCTGCCTTTATTCCCCTGTCTCCCCTTCCTACTCTTTCTCAGTGTCCATCATGTTTTGTCCCTATTTTGCTACATCTTTTCTGCACGTAGGATGAGTGTTTGTCTAAGAGGTCACATGAATAGCTTTCCTTTTCTAACTTGAAATTTTTCTACAACAACCTTTCATCAGAGCATTTATTCTAAAATCATATCAAGGAAGGAATATGAGGGAGCTATCTGTTTTCACATCTATGGAGAACAGAAAAAAAATGGAAAATATTATAAGGTTTTAAAAAATAAACTTAAAAATTTTAAATCTACTACTTTTTGTAAGTTTGTTGCTACTGTGTTGATTTTTTAAAAGTTGCTATTAATGTAAAGAAAACTAATTTCATGGATTCTTTTTTCTAAAGATTTCATTTATTTTTATTTTAAAGGCAGATATACAGAGAGAAGGAGAGACAGAGAGGAAGATCTTCCGTACACTGATTCACTCCTCAAGTGGTCGCAACGGCTGGGGCTCAGCCAATCTGAAGCCAGGAGCTAGAAGCTTCTTCCGGGTATCCCATGCGGGTGCAGGGTCCCAAGGCTTTGAGCCATCCTGGACTGCTTTCCCAGGCCACAAGCAGGAAGCTGGATGGGAAGTGGAGCTGCCGGGATTAGAACCGGTGCCCATATGGGATCCCGGGGCTTTCAAGGCGAGGACTTTAGCCGCTAGGCCACGCCGCCGGGCCCCTTTTCTTTAATTTTTGCCAAAATGTAATTTCACCCTCCAATGACACAGTAACTATAATTTTCAATAACCATAATTTTCAATGTAAAAAGTAGAAAGACCACAGTTCCACATGAGTGTAAATAAGGGCTAAAAATAATCAAATCACAAGGTGTCTGTTTCATTTCTATGCAGATTTTGTGTCCTGTATTAGTTGCCATATCTCACTAAACACAGTGGTTTTCAGGTTTGTCCACTCTGATGCAAAAGGCAGGATTTTATTCTTTTTGCAGTCTAGTGGCATTCTATAGTGCATAGGTACCGCCTTTTCTTTATCCTATCATCTGTTGATGAATACCAGATTTGATTCCAGATCTTAGCTATCAGGAATTGAAATGTAATAAACATTTTTTTAAATTTTGTTTGTGGAAATTCCCGTGATTTGGATGGCTGGGTTACAGTTTCAGATTTCTGAGATATTCCCGTATGATCGTCCATAGTAATTATTCTAATTTACATAAAGACCAACAGTGGATTAGGGTACATTTTCCCCCAAATCCTCTCCAGCATATATTGATTTTTTTTCTCTTTAATTTTCAGGTGATAGCTATTCTATCAGGGATGAGGTGAAACTAAACTTGTGAGTTCTGATGGCTAGAGCGCCTGCGCATGTTTTCCATGTGTCAGTTCGCTAGGATTGTTCTAGCCTTTGAAAATGTCTGCTCATGTCCTTTGTCTAGTTCTTAATCTGATCGTTCTGTTGTCAAGATTCTTGAGCTCTACACCTTGTAAATATTAACACTGCATTATTGCATAGCTCATAGTTTTCAATGTATTGAGTCTATCCTTTGCAGTGCTGAAATCTGTTAGCTTGATGTATTTTTGTCTATTTGTCTGTTTTTGCTTTTATTAACTGTGCTTCTGGTATCTTTTCGAAGATGTCATTGCCTTCACTATGCTTATGTATTGCAGTCTCCCCAATATTTTCCTTTAGGAATCTGAAGATAGGCAGTCATAGATTTAGATTCCTGATCCATTTACAGTTGATTTTTACATAAGGTGTGAGGTATGGGCTCTTGTTCTGTGCCTCTGCATGCATAGATGGAGTTTCCCAACACCATTTGTTGGTCTTTCTCCACGGGTTGATTTTAGCTTATTTGTCAAATATTAGTTGGCTGTACAAGCATGGATTAATTTCTGGGTCTTCTAGTCTGTGTCACTAATCCCCAAATAGCTAAGAAAAAATCTTAATTAAAAAGTATTGATTTGTTTGAAATGTAGAGTCATAAAGAAAGAGCTGGGCATACACATATATATCTTCTATCTACCGACCTACGCTCCAAGAAGCACAATGGCTGGGGGTAGCCTGGGCTGAAGCCAGGAGCCTGGAACTCTGACTGGGTCTCCCACCTGGAGTGGCCTGGATCCAAGTACCCAGAACACCCTCCACTGCCCTTCCAGACACATTAGCAGGGAGGTGGATTGGAAGTGTAAGAACTGAATTCAAACCAGAGCTCATATGGAATGTAACACTGAAAGGTAATGTTAACCCTAAATTCTTAACTTATAATAAGAGTTGTTTTATTCTTCCAGCCAGTAAAGAAAATCAATTAGAAATACTTACCTTCCAAACAAAAGGTAGAGAATGCCCATACCAACTGTATCCTCAACTAAATAAGGGAAGATGTATGTGGAGAAGTGTGGAGGCATCCAGCTATAAGAAGCTTTGCAGGAGAGTTAAGCAAGAAATTCATCCTCTGAACTCATCAGCAAACAGGCTGTGGTAGATATATTGGTTAAATTAATGACTCCACTGCATTTCCTCTGGTACAGCTGTCTATACCCTCTGCCATATGATTTCACGGGTCCTATCTCTACTATTTGATATCAGACTCAGTCATGATTTTCCTTTAGCTGATGTTAGCAGTCTTGATGCTGAGATATGCAAATGGGATTATTCTCCTTGCTTTTGTCATCACCCTGAACAGAGTCTGTCCCTGACAGCCTTCTGGTCTCAGGATCTTGGCTTAACCTGCTGCTTGTAACCAAGATGATAGATACGCCTGACAGTAAGTAACTGTTTCTAAAAATCACTGAGCTGGGGCTGTATGTTAGACAGTGAACTCTGACTGAGATGTTGGCGGTGTTCAAAAACTTGTAAATAACTTATATAGCCATGGTGGGACTATGGAAAGCTTTGTAGAAAACAGAGAAAAAGTGCAGAAGAAACTAGGATTGATAAATTGTAGTTCCTCTGGGTGATTTTCCTGATCTCTTTCTATTAGAAGAAGGCTAAATAAAAAGGAAGAAAGAAAAAAAAAAAACATAGCGGGAGTTATCTGCTGGGAAATTGAGAGAAATGAAAATTCTTGGTTTCTTCCTTTGCTGCTGTCACGATGAAGACCATCGCCTTTTATGTTCTCTGGCAAGTATTTGTAGTAACCATGTACTGTGTAGTTGCTGTCTGCCAAAGATTTCATTATACTTTATGCATATTATTTCACGCAATCATGATAATTCAGCATCATAAACCTCATTTATAGATAGAACACCAAAGTTCTGAGAAGACAGGTAAATAAGATGGCAGAATCTCTAAGTATTTTGCAGTCATCTGCTTTTGCTGTATTCTCCTAGTGGTCTCCATGCTTTCTGTATTTTGTCCTGCAGTTCTGTGTTCTGTACCAGTCAACATAATCTCGTACTCATTATACCCTAACCCTATTCACATGACTGTTACATTTTTAAATTGTTAAAAAAAAATTGCACTACCAAACTATTGACATTTGGGCATAACGTAAGCATAATTTACATGTTATATACATGATTAATCCCTGTCTATATAAATGATTATAACGTAAAGAAGAATGCCTCTTTCAGTCATGTAGTTATCCACTCTAGAACATTATTTAAAGAAGTCTGTCCTGGGCCTGGCACAGTAGCCTAACAGCTAAAGTCACTTGAGTGCTTTAAAAGTGTTGATGTGCCAGGATCCCATATGAGTACCAGTTCTCTTCCTGGCAGCCCCACTTTGTATCCAGCTCCCTGCTTGTGGCCTGGGAAAATAGTCGAGGATGGCCCAAAGCCTTTGGACCCTGCACCCACGTGGGAGACCCAGAAGAAGCTCCTGGCCCCTGGCTTCAGATTGGCTCCGCTCATGCCACTGCAGCCATTGAGTAATGAATGTGTATATATAGAGATCTTCTTTTTCCACTTCGTAATTTTTTTTTCTCTTGAAAGCAAGAATTGCTCAAATTCCGGGTCTTTCCTCAGGAATTTCACAGTTCACAGTTTCCATTCCATGATGGAAGTGATAGCTAGTTGCCATGGAGATGATCATCACATTTCCACTGAGGCTTGTAATTCCTGGCAGGAAATGAACATCCAGAACAAATGCATTTTTACATCACTTTTACATTTCAAAGTCAACCTTTCAATTGACCTGGTAGTATTGTCACTGGAATTACTATCAGTAATTACTTCTGCTGGTAATATAAATTGTTGGGAATTCAGACTGAAGTTGTGCTGTATGGGAAACAGTAGACACAGATGTGGATCTCATCCCATACTCCAATCACGACCCTGTCCAGGGAAAAGGAATTTGAAGAAAGGCTATTCAAGGTTTCTCAGTGTTCTGCATCTTTGCAAAAAGGAAGATAAAAAAATGTAAATTTGAGTTCTTAGATCCTGATCTGTCTTCACTAGTAATTTTCTTGGTAATGGAAAGGAAGTTGAACTGATAATTCAAATTAGGTTGAAGTCCTGCTTCTGTTACATAGTCCCTTTTAGCTAAAGTTGCCAGAATTAGCAAATGAAATAATAGGATTATTGATTAAAGTTTCATGTCAAATAAACAATGGATACATTTTTTTTCCTGTATATATGAGAGCACTTCAAAAAGTTCATTGAAAAAATTAAGTATAAGGTAAATTTATGGGCCCGGCATTGTAGCCTAGTGGCTAAATTTCTCATCTTGCACACTATGGGATCCCATACGGCTGCTGGTTCATGTCCCAGTGGCCCCACTTCCCATCCAGCCCCCTGCTTGTGGCCTGGGAAAACAGTCAAAGGCAGCCCGAAGCCTTGGAACACTGCACCCACATGTGAGACCCGGAAGAAGCTCCTGCCTCCTGGCCTTGGATCACCTCAGCTGTGGCTGTTGTGGCTGCTTGGGGAGTGAATCATCAACCGGAATATCTTCCTCTCTGTCTCTCCTCCTCTCTCTCTCTCTCTCTCTCTCTTTCTCTCTCTCTCTCTCTCTCTCTCTATATATATATATATATATATATATATATGACTTTGCAATAAAAATAAATAAATTTAAGAATAAGAAAGCTTGGATGGAGTTCTGGTCTTCAACATTTGGTCTGCCCAGCCACGGCATTTGTATTTATTTGGGGAGTAAACCAGTGGCTGGAAGATCTCTCGCTCTCTACTTACTGTTGCTATCGTTTTTCTCCCTGTTTAACTCTGTATTTCAAACATCATTTTTAAGAGTCACGTAAAGTAGTTAGTTCTATCTTGCTCCATGAATTGGAGGTGCTGTCATTATAACTAGCAATATCAACTGAATCGAGACAACTAAAATATCTTAGAAATCACTTTTTTAAACTCTCGGTCCAGTAAGGGCACACTAGTAGTCTTAATACCTTGAAGTTAGTAAGTTAGTGTGGAGGTTTATACTCAAAAGAATAAATTAGCACTGCTTGAACATTTATCTGTATCAAGATCACACAACCAAAGTGACGTGGAACTGGGATTTGAACAAAAGTCTAATTCTATGGCTGCCATCTTCAATACAAAGGTATCAGAAACAGTTTTAAAGCACTTGCCAGCAATGATTCTATTATTCTTGATTTTTAACCTTAAGGTAATTTTATGAAATAAATACTGACTATTATTATACATACTGCTGAACTTCTGTCTTGTGCGCAAACTGAGAATAATATGTGGGCTCAATTTTATTGGCTATATGGATTGTTGAAAGCTGCTCTTAGGGAATCATCCCACTCTTAAAATAGAACAGCCTGAAACTGGAGTGATCTTGTTGCCTCTGTTTAGTCAAGGGAAGAGGGAAAATGGGGAATAATGCAGAAAATAAAAGATGGCCATCTTCTAACAGATAAATCTGTCCTTTCCATGAACAGTATTGGAAGCTGAAAAAACACCCCAGTAAAGCCATCTGTGCTGTAAACAGAGACTGTGTGGACAGAGAGCTTTTAACAAAGCTGCTGTTTACCTAACAGAGGCATCTTGCGGTTGATCCCAAAGGAATTCACTTTCCTGCTTGATTCACCATGGAGGAGAAACAAGGCCAGACAAACAGAGCCCCTTGGTGTGCTCAGCTGTGAGATTTCCATTAAGCAAATATGAGTTCATCTGCACACACTGTGTGTTTGCACAGCTCTCCGTGGCATCTTTTCAAGACCCATCATTGTCTAGAAAGCTCTCTGAAATCCTCGGTCTATAATAAAGCAAATAGTTTGCACAGCCATTACTGTCAAGCTCGGTTATCATAATGCAGCTTATGAATGTCACATGTTGAATTAAATCACAGGACCAACCACAGTGCACAACAGTATAATGTGCTTGTCTGGTTGCTGGCACATGACCCAGCTCCTCCAAGACACTTCGTCTCCACCAAATTATTGGAGATTTGATTATAAGATGGAGATAGAGATACGCACTGTCCTTCATGCAAGTTAATTTTTTTTTCTAACAAATAGCCATGATGTATTTTTCCTTAAGATCTAGGATTGAGCACAAAGAGGGGTACTATCTATGGCTAGGAATTTTTCATATTAGCTGGCTTTCAAAACCACTTGCTGATGTGCTTTCTCATTGGCTTGCAATAAGTATCATTATTGTTTGGTTTTACTCATGGGAATATTAAGGTTCATACTGATTCGAGGAGTCCCCTAAAATTATTCATGTCATACATGGGAGAAGAAAGGTTTAGGTTCCTGTAGTTAGATCTTTGCTATTTGAAGTACAATTCATTGAGCCGTCATCAGTCTCTGTACACTTGTTACGAAGGCAGTATCTCCGACTCCCATCCCAGATGTACTGGATCGGAATCTGTATTTTTAACATCTTCAGTTGGTGTGCAAGCGTTTGATCACTAGAGACTCACAAGTACAGTCTCTCTCCAACTCAATTATCTAGGAAAGCACGAAAGTGTTGAATATCTTGAGTGTTACATTCCAACAAGGCAGATAAGATCATGCCAGTAAGATATTTTATGGCTTGAAGATCTATAATTTTATCTTCACTTCTTTAAAAAAAAAAACTATGTTGGCTACAAATACAACTGTATTCACAATTGTGCAAACCTTTACCTGAATAATAAAACAAGGCTGTAATCTCTACCTGTTTGGCTAACAATGTCTCTTTTCATTAGCATGGTGGATCTTAGGAGGGATAAGCTATCTGGAACTAGAGCCAGATATTCCATTAGGGCCTTTATACTTGATGCAAACTTTAAATTAAATGTTCAATGCCTAATAAATGCTTGTAAAATCGAAACCTGCTGCCATATAGTGTGCTAATATAAATGGCTCGTACTTGTTGGTCTTAAGTGATCTATTGTAAATCAATACTATGTCCAATAACTGTGCTGATAACCAGTCAAATGAACTAAAACAAGTCAGTTAAATTCCTTGATTCTTATTTTTCTTGGCTGCAAAATTAGAACATTTATGCACTGTGCATCTCAACCAAGTTTTAGCACAGAATTTGCATTTTAAAAGTCAGTGAATATTTGTAGAGTCTGGAAGAACAAAGTGAATTTGCAGCCAGAGAAAAGTTCTAGTATCCATATTCTTTCTGATTAGAATCCTCTGGGTTGTTCACTAGTTGCACTTGGAGTAACTGTTTTGTTTTTTATTCTGAGTCTGAAAGAGAGTTTTACATTTTCAGCTGTGCAGTCCTGCACAGTCTCCAAATGAAGTATGTGTAATTAAATGAATGTGAAGGAGTTGCCTAAATACTCCAAGAAACCCACCGCATAATCACAGGGCCACATGGTGTTGAGGTATATGGCCTGAGGAAGGAGCCTTTTGGTGAAAATCTATACAGCGGTGTACGTGTGGTTCCTGAGAAGTAGAAACATTCGTCAGAAACTGATTTATAAAATCCTTACAAAACAATGATCATAGAAACAATTCAAGCTCATCTTTTTGCAGTGCAAGAAATGAATTCCCAGACAGCGTAAGTAACCTTTCTAGGTATATGCACAAGTCAGGGACAAACGACATCCCTTTACTTTTCTCATATCCTCAAACTATTCTATCTTCTCCGATACTGAGCATCTGCATAAATTTGCCTTATTGAGAGAAGATGCGTTCAGAGAATATTTTTTAGTGCTTTATAATATTCCTCTACTCATCAGAATAGAAACACCAGAAGGTTAACTCAATACACCCATGTTCCTTGATATTTGTATATATATTTGTTCTAGCTTGGCTCCTGATGGTTCATCTTAGGACTATGTGCTAAATACTTCGTTTCCATCATGGAAGTATTGGGAGATGGTGGAACCTTTCTTAGGGGGCCTGGTGGAAATGGCCTTAGGCTGCTAGGGGCATTTGGGAGGCGTTCTTATAAATAGGTTTTTATAACAGCCTGAGTTTCACCCTACCGACTCTTTGCTCCTGGCAAAAAATGCAACCACCTGTTTTCACTTGTTCTCCCATCATTTCCATTTTCCATTTTTTAGACAACCCTCACTGGAGTTGAGTTGATGGACATGCTTTGGCCTTGAATCTCCAAAATTGAGCATAACTGAACCTTTTTTTACATAAAGTTAATTATCTTAGGTGTTTCCCTATGGTAACGCAAAGCTGATGAATGTGGGGTTGTTTCTGTGACACAGAAGGGTAATCCTCTATCTGCGATGTCAACCACCCATATGGGTACCATTTGTGCTCTGGCCACCCCACTTCCAATCCAGTTCTCTGCTTATTAGCTTGGAAACTGTAAAGAATGGCTCAAGTGCTTGGGTCCCTATACTCACTTTGGAGACTCAGAGGAGGCTCCTGGTTCCTGGTTTCAGATTGGTTAAACTCTAGCTGCTGTGGCCATTTGGGGAGTGAACCATTCATTGAAACATTTGTCTGTCTCTCCTCTCTGTAACTCTGCCTTTCAATTAAAAATGATATAGGCTTGTTAAAAAAAGGCTGATGGATGCCAAAGGTAGCACTGGAAATAATGAGCATGTTAGCAGGTGTATGAGATGAGGTAGCAGAAGATGCTACTTGGAACCAGTCGTTGTTATGTACTGATCATTTATTCCTCCTATACAGAGCATCTTCTATATTCCAGAAAAATGTTAACACTTTGACAAAGAAGAAATAATGCAGAAAAACCTTTATGAGGCATTTTCATGTAAGTAAAACAATTTTATATGGGTATTTAAGAGTGTTCATTGAAAGTAAAATGCAAGATAAATTTTTTTGAAAAAAGATTTGTATAGTCATGTGTAATTTCCTTATAATGTATATTTCCCATGAACTTTTTTTGAAGATTTGTAGCATGCCATATATGATCTTATCTATGCCAACATATATGAGTATAAACACAAAAGATGTGTTTTTAAATATATTTTAAACATGATATGGGTAGAAACGTGACAATGCCAGCCACAATGGGGCCGTAAAGGCACATTACTGAAGTTCAGCTCATAGAATACAGAAAAGCCCCTTCTCACCATTTTTAAGCATTACTTACAATGCGTATCTCTATTTCCTGTCCCTTTATTTAAAGTGGTAATACTATTACTAATTTTCTGAATTACTGCTACAACAGTAATTGCCTTGTATCCACTTGTGGCATCCCTGATTCCAAATGTCTGCATGGATCGTGGTCATATTCGAATTACACATCCTACAATGTCATTTTTCACAATGAATTTCTGCACCATTAATTCCTGGTCATTCCAAACAAGCACCATGACCTGAAATTCACTCACATAATGACTTTTCTTTTGAAACTGCCACACTGAGGTGAGTGTCACAACCTCGGTCATTAGTCAGCAGAAACTCAGAACATCAGATCTGTGTGGTCCTATATTCTCATCAAGCCACAATGTTGCAGTACAAGCATGCATTTGCCAAGTGTCCATAGGCTCAACCAGGTTTTGAAGACCTGGCAAGTGACCAGCCTGGAATTAATTAACAGTTGTCTGAAATATGAAATAACTTTTCTCTTGGGATACAGAATACTCTGTCACATTCAAACAAAGAAAACAAAAGAAAACTCATTTTCCCTCATAAAAATGTTATCTGTGTTACTGACATTTTTTGGCTGCCCAATACACTATGACCTTAACCACCAAATAGTTGGCCATCGTAGTATACACAGAGATTTCTCATCAAGCCATTGAAATCTTTGGATTTTTTCAATGATGCATTTATTTATTTAGGAAATCGGCGTTGCAGGAAGAGAGGGTCAGGAGGAGGAGGACCTTTCATCCACTGGTTCACTTAGATGGTTGCAAGCCAGAAGCTACAGTTTGGTCTGGGGGAGTCCACATGGGATTCTGCCATTGCAGGCAGTAGCTTTGCTGGCTAACATCACAGCGCCAGCCCCAATCTTTGGCTTTTCACTTAAGATTTCCATGGAGAGGAATAGTTATGATCAGTTACATATCTTTAACCAATAGGCTGATGCTTCATTTTCCACAAAATACGGAGAGAAATTGTTAATAAGTTAACTTTTATATGCATTGTGGAGCCTGGTATGATAGCCTAGTGGCTAAATCCTCACCTTGTATATGCCAGGATTCCACATGGGTGCCGATTCGTATCCTGGCTATTCCACTTCCTATCTTGTTCTCTTCTTGTGGCTTGGGAAAGCAGCAGAGGCTGGCCAATAACCTTGGGACCCTGCACCTGTGTGGGAGACCTGGAAGAAGCTCCTGGCTCCTGGCTTTGGCTAGGCTGAACTCTGGCCATGGCAGCCAGTTGAGGAGTGAATCAGAGGACAGAAGATCTTTTTCTATGTTTCTATTTATCTCTTAAATCTGCCTTTCCAATAATAATATAAAAATTATTAGATACATTTTACATGGCAGGATAAAACTGGGGCAGAAATCTATCCATATATATTTTTTGAACAGCACATAATGTAAATTTGAGAACTATCTTCATCTAAGAAAATGCCTGCATAAGACTGAGGAAATAGAAATGTATGCTGGAGTTGGATGTTGCCAGATACTCAGAGAACAGAAGTGGGATAGAGTTGTAAACTGCTATCCTTAATAGTTGAAGTGTGGGCCTGGTGGCGTGGCCTAGCGGCTAAAGTCCTCGCCTTGAAAGCCCCGGGATCCCATATGGGCGCCGGTTCTAATCCCGGCAGCTCCACTTCCCATCCAGCTCCCTGCTTATGGCCTGGGAAAGCAGTGGAGGACGGCCCAATGCATTGGGACCCTGCACCCACGTGGGAGACCTGGAAGAGGTTCCAGGTTCCCGGCTTCGGATCGGCGCGCACCGGCCCGTTGCGGCTCACTTGGGGAGTGAATCATCGGATGGAAGATCTTCCTCTCTGTCTCTCCTCCTTGTGTATATCTGGCTGTAATAAAAATGAATAATAAATCTTTAAAAAAAATAGTTGAAGTGTGGACTCCTTAGCAGCTAAGAAGGCAGGGGTTAACCTGCAAAGCTGAGAGAAGCTAACAAATGAAGAGAGGTGAGGACTGAAGGTAACCAATTATACCATATGAGAGAGGTGCCTATTTCTTCCCTGGGAAGCTATTTTTATGTGGCTGGAAGTTAATCTCCCACTTTACAGTTCTAATGTGATCTCCTGGGACGAAAGTTATGTGGTAGTAGGTTAAGCCCCAGGTTGCAATCGCTGTATCACTTTTTGCAGTGTGGGTTCAAGTCTCCTACCGATCCAACTCCCTGCTGCTGTATTTGAGAAAGCAACAGAACATGACTCAAATCCTTGAGTGCCTGCCACTCACAAGTTAGACTCAGATGCAGTTTCAGGCTCCTGCTTTTGCCATAGACTAGCCCTGGCCAACACAGCCATTTGACAGTAAACCCAGGGATGGATACATGGGTCCCTGGCCCACATTTGAGACACCCAGAAGAAGCTTCATATTACTGTCCATGGCCTGTTTCTGCTTCAGCTATGGAAGCTGTGGTTATTTGGGGAGAGCTTTGTGTATGAGGTGTTAACTACTTCAGCACAATATTAATTTTAAAAAGATGTATTTATTGATTTATTTGATAAGCAGACCTACAGAAAGAACTCCTGGTTCACTCTCCAAATGAAAACATGACTTAAAATATTCATAATCTAGAAGTTTTCCACCTTACTTAACTTGATAATAAGATAGCACTCATCATGCGAGAAAGCTTTCAGCGCTCATAGGGACAGTGTGTGTTTTTGTAAAGATCCAGCAAATGGGTGCCAGGATTTTGGCACCACTTTAGTACCAGCATCCGATATTAGAACACTTGTTTGAGTTCTGGCTGCTTTGATTCTGGTCAAGGTCCCTGTTAATGAACCTGGGAAAGAAGCAGAAGAAGGCCCTGTCACCCGCATTGGCAACCCGGATAGAGTTCGTGGCTGCTGGTTGCCCCCCGGCCCAGTCCTGGCTGTTGTTGGAGAGTGAACCAGTGGATGGAAGATTTTATTCATGCTGCCTTTTCTTGTCTCTGGGTTGCTTTTGCTTTTACTTTCAAACAAAAGAATTTTTTCAAAAAAATAATAAATATAAAATTGTTACAAACTATACTATAAAATGGACAATTCACCCTGTCTCCAGTAATACAACAAACTTAACTCTTAAAACCTGATGAATTATTTATAGTTTCATATCTATGTGCAACATAGTTCTTATGATCTTACCACCCAAAGATACTGTTGAAAAGGTTTTGATGTATCGTCTTCTTGCATTTTGTGTAGCCATTTATGTAAAGTAGGCATTCTGGCATTCCTTATTTCATCAGAAGCAATGTGAGTTAAAGGCACATCTCTCCGGGGCTTGTATAAACTATCAGAGTCTGAGATCTTATCTTTGCGCCTTTCCTTCGGCAGAAACTCCTCCCTAGTTCTGCAGGCAAACACAAAATCCCACAGAACATCTGGAAGATGGTCTGTTTCCACATACAGGATTTACCTAAATCCAGAAGTAGATTGGCTTTTTCCTTTCAAATATTTAGTTTGTCTGTAATTCATAGAGATTAAGCAATCGATTCTTATCCTTTATGAAAAAAATGCTTTAATTATACCTCACTCTTCTCTCTACATAAAAATCCTACAAAATGAAATACACATAATGAATATTGTAATAGATTCAATAAAATCATGAATGATTTAAAATAGCAATGTATCATTTTCACTTTGAGCACTCATGAAGGTTTTCTACTATTTTTAGAGTCAATTGCTTTGCATGTCCAATCTATAGGGACTTCCCTGAGATCTCATAGTTAACAGTGGCAGAGCACAAAGCAAAATTCAGTTTCTCATTGATGTTTGCTGTTTCCAAAGGTAGCACTACTTGTGTTATTATAAGCAGATGACAACAGAATCACACTTGGCTTCAGCACCAAGATGCTTCTATTCCAGTAGACACAAGTACAGGAGCAGTCTAATAAGACCTGGCTTAATTGCAGAGTCTTTGATGTCTGCAGTGTGTGTGTGTGTGTGTGTGTGTGTGTGAATTCTCTTTGGAGAAGAAAAAGAATCCGGAAACATAAAAGAACAGTAAAGCTTTTGTGGTCTGACGTGATGAGACTCATCGTTCAAAGCTGGTTCACAACCATCTTCACTCTGTGGTGATTCTTGAGGCAATGATTATGAATTCAGACCTGGAGACAACCTTACTGCCAGAGGGATTAAAAAATTTATGAGTCACTGTTTGTATTCTAGAGTGGATGAGGAGGGAATCATGTTGGGATTTGAGGGGTTGATAACAGCGGTTGAATGGAATCCTCTGGTGGGAGGCAGGAGGGGTTCAACCTGGCTTTCATCCTCCCCATGTCTTTTTTAAAATGGCATAAAATTAGAATGAGGTCATTGTATTACTTTCTCTAATTAAAAATGTAATAGATTTTCTTATTCTATCTTTCTTGGCTTACTAAGTACCAATTACCTGATTTTAATAGTTTCTAGAAAATAAGGTTTCAAGAAATATAGTATTATAATCTTAAAATTGTATTAATCTGAAGTGATCAAATTTTATGCATGTGTATAGGTCAAGAAGATGATCGCATGTCCCTTGCTCATCAGCTTCCTCCCAACACCCATCCTTTGCTTCCCAGTCTTCAACAGTATTTGCAAAGTCCTACCTTTAATTCAGTCCATATTCATATGCTTAACTTCCCTGTTATTGCAATATTCATCAAAAGACCACAAGATCGCATTTGTATCATATAGGCTCAAAAATGATATGACTATCCCAAAGTGACCACTTCATTCTTATACTTTTCTGTGTACTCTATATCAAAGTATATATATATATATATATATATATATATATATATATATTCCTTTTGAAATGGAATTATTTGGCTAAACATATTGATTTCCAGTTACAGCTAGTTTGTTACAAGACAGGCTGTCACTCTGTTTTATAGCTGAGGAATATTCTATATTATCTATGCATGTATCCTATATGTATGTGTGTGTGTGTGTGTGTGCTTGCTTTATCCACTGATGGGAATCTGGGTTGATTCCATATCTTATCTATTGTAAATTATGCTATAGTTAACATGTAGGTACAAATAACTCTCACATTGCTAGTTTCATCTGATCTGGGAAAATTCCCAGAAGTGAAATGGCTAAATCACACGGTAGATCTATTTTCAGATCACTCAGAAATCTGCATACTATCTTCCAAAATGGTTGTACTACTTTACAGTCCCACAAAAAAGGTATCCATATACTATTTTTGTTACCAATATTTATTATTTTCTGATTTTTAGATAATAATCCTTCTACCTGTAGTGAGGTGAAATCTCATTGTGGTTTTTATTTGCTTTCTCTGATGGTTAGTGGACCTGAGCAGTGTGTGTGTGTGTGTGTGTGTGTGTTGGCCATTTGAAGAAATACATTTTTGATCAAAAGGTAAATAATCAATAGATTAAAAGTAAAATGTCATTATAATTCATGACTGTTGATATTTATTATTGAGATTTATTTAATGCTGAGCTTTAAAAATATTTTACTGAAAATGTAACTAAAACATCTAAAACTGCTTTTGCAGAACAGAATGTCCACATGTATGGCTTTACTATGTCCTGTTTTCAGTGCAAAGGCGATCATACATTTAATGTATGATCTTAGATTTACATATGTGCAATGTTCAGAATAATCTGGGGCAGGCATTGATCATAGCAGTTAACACGCTGCCTGAGATGTCTTGGAGTGCCTTGGTTCTAGTCTCAGCTGTACTCCCAACTCCAGCTTCACGCTGATACTCATTCCGGAAGACATCATATTAATAGCTCAGTGCTTTGGCTCTTGAAACACACATGGAAGGTTCTGTTGGAGTTTCCAGTTCCTGACTTGAGCCTGGCACAGCCTTAGCTGTTGTGCACATCTGGGGAGTAATCCAGCAGATCTCTCTCCCTCTCTCTTCTCCTCTGTCTCCCTCCATCCTCTCTCTCTCCCTCCGTCATTCTCTGCCTCTGGGTTGGTCTTCCAATAAACTTAATAAGTAGGATTATCTTAGCTCATTAGTATTATAAATTATTCATCACTCAACAAGAATACCATCATAAATATTATATTCATATGTCTTTGACCAAAACCATTGGTTTCATGCTAAAAAGAATTTGGTATGTTAATTATAGTTTCTCCTTCTGAATATGAGTTAGACATTGGTACATAACAAACTACTCCAAAGCATAGCTTCTGATGACATCAAATGCTTATTGGTCACATTTGCATAGGGCAGCTGAAGACCTAAAAGGCAGCATCTTTTGTTCATCTCCCAGGATGCAGGTTGTAAGTGGGCTTATATCTTGAGGCTCAAGTATGGGGAGGACGTCTGGAAACCCCTCTTTCAATGGGCCGATTGTGAACAAATCTATCCAACTGTGTCAGCAACTACATGCATGCTTCTTTAAAGGATGTCCAGGTTCTGCTAAATGTCTGTGGCCACTCCGTGAGACTTTCCATGATGGACCTTGTGACGGGAGAAGCTAGGTATCAACAATGGTTTGTCCACAATTAAAATATACTGCTTTCGAAACTGTGGTGGTAGATGAAGATGTTTCCAGAGCTTCTCCTTCGGATGTGAAAATGTCTTAAAGTGTCCTTAGTTTCTTCATAAATTCACCTCTGCTCTTGAAAGAAGTAAAGTAACAGGGGGAAACAATGTATTGTACAACTTACATGGCACAAAATAGAGTGTATCTCTTACTTCGCAGAATTCAATAGATATTGAAGTTGGTATTTGTTAAAAGACTCATTGTGTTACCTTTCCTGAGAGGGGTGGAGGCAAATGATGTCTGTCCCTCGACCCTTCTCATCCCCTCCAGTTGTCAGGCTTCTGCAATTCCGTTTCCATATATCTTGAGCAATTCAACTTCTCAGGCAGACTAATGAAAACTCAAAATTATCCATCTAACCCAAACTCTAAATGGAAGATTCCCACTGTTTAAAAAAAGCATTGATCATGAAAAAGAAGCTAGCTACCATGCTGGAGTGTCACACATGCTAGTGTTGGTTGCTGCAGAAAGGGATGCCAATAGTGGGAAAGTTAGAGCACCAGCCTGCCCTCCAGCCTGGATTCTCTGACGCAGGGGCGCTTCTGCACTCCCAGTTAGACAGAGCTCGGTTTCACTTGTGGCTCATAGCGAGGCCTGCTTCTGTGTACTATTGTGCTTTTTATTTATCTCTGCTTAACGTGTTATTAATGGATCCTTATCATTACAATGGCCTGAAAACAAAGCCTTCAACTTAGAAAACCAACAACTCCAGCACTGGCATCTGCCTTTTTTTAATTAACTAGATCCCCCTAATAAGATCCAGAAGAATGGATAGTTCATGTGAGTGCAATGATCTCATGTCTGGGTCATGGCCTTCCAGTCAGCAGCTCTGAGCTTTCTGCTCACCCGTATGTTACAACTAGAGGATGTCACAGGTCTAATGTATATTAGATTATAGGAACCAAGCCTAAAGACAGGCATTGGAATTCAACTTTGTAATTATTCAGCAGAGTCTTCTTGGTTGCTTGCTGAGGTTGAAATGTCTTAGTGGAAATTGAAATAATTAATTTTAGTTCAGGAAACTTTTCCAACATTTAGTATGTGAGTATTTTTACCAAGTTTAAGAAGTGATGATTTTATCTTTAAATTCTTTGGAATACTTCTAACTTCAAATTGATTTTCTGAATTCCCATTTTCCAAGAAGGCTCATGTTTGCCACATCAGTGACTATATCTTTGGTTTATGAAAATAGGAATACACTAAAATGTGGTTAAAAATGTATGTTTCACTTTTCTTATATTCAAAAGCAGCAAAGTTGGAAGAAACAAGACTTGACATAATTCCTGCAAAGCCATACTCAATCCAAATATTCCTCACCACTGTGTGATTATATGGTTTTCTTGTTAGTGGTGAAATATGGGAAGGATCCTTAAAATGGTTTTAAAGAACTCACTGCCAATTGAGCCAAATGTATGAGTAACATTCAGTGCAGGTTGATTTCTGCTGCTAGTTTTACTGGCAAACAATGGCCACCTGCCAAGGCATGTTCAACACACACAGCTGTTTCAATGATTCATTTCCCTTTATTTCCCAGCTGACCCATTTACAAGGAGAATAGCGATTTGTAAACCCCCATTGCTAGCTTCATTCTTGCAAGACGCCCTCCCCTGCAATTGTGGGGCAACGCAAAGGCTAGAGAGACACCGTGGTATTCAGAAATAAAATTGTTTTCATGGCTAGAGTGTAAGCAGGTAAGAAAGAATGAGAACAAACTGGGAAATGTTGATTTATGGTGCAGTGTGCACCACAGCTGTGATTCATAATATGACTTCTCCAGCTTTCTCTTAGACCACACCTAGATTCTGAGACTGAATCCCAACCCCAATGGCAGTTTCAAAAAACACAAAAGGTTCTTTTACCAGTTGGTGCCACTTCTATTCCCACTGCATAGAATTCACTTCCTCCTCTTTGGTTCAGAAAATTTTGCTAGCTCCAAATGAAGCTTAAGTATCACACTTTCTAGATGTTTCTCCTGTGTCCTTCAAAATAGGTTAGATGATGCATTATTCCTGCAGCCATATTACTCCTAATCAGGTAAAAATTTTTGTTTAGAAAGAAGAATAATCTTACCCCTTTTCTGTATGAAGCACAGATAGGCAAATAGTACATGAGTTTATACACATGCATCTGTAACACTAAAATTAAATTGGGAGAGGGAGAATTAAAAGGAAATGTCAAAAATTTTTCGTAATGATGTACTAATGACCAAGAAGTTGAGAAATCCCACATGAGAAATTCCTGTGTCACCAGTGTTAAGTCACTGTTTTTGAATGATTTGTTGCTTAGCATTGCTGCAGCAAAGCTTGCTTTTTGTTTAAAGATTTATTTTTGTTGTAATATCAGATACATAGAAAGGAGGAGAGATGAAGAGGAAGATATTCCGTCTGATGATTCACTCCCTAAGTGACCACAATGGCCAGAGCTGCGCTGACCTGAAGCCAGAAGTCAGGAGCTCTTCTGGGTCTCCCAGACAGCTGCAGGGTCCCAAGGCTTTGGGCTGTCCTTGACTGATTTCCCAGGTCACAAGCAGGGAGCTGGATGGGAAGCGGGGCTGCCGGAATTAGAACCAGGTGCCCATATGGGATCCTGGCGCATTCAAGGCCAGGACTTTAGCCGCTAGGCCACTATGCCAGGCCCTTACTTTTTAATTTTAATTTTTTTTTTATTTTTTTCATTTAAAGGAGCTATTATGGGGATTTGGGGCAGGGGCTGAGAACTAGAGTGAATAGGGAGCTGGACTGGAAGAGGAGCAGTTGTGACATAAACCAGGACGCATTTGGAATGCTGATATTGCAGGTGATGGCTTAGCCGATTACGTCATAATACCGGAACTAGCAAAGCTTTTAAAGGCATATTACTAACACCTTAGTGTCAGTTGTAAACTTGTTAAAGGCCGAGCATTGCCACGTGCAGTTCTGCCCCTACAGGACAGGCTCAGTGCAGGGATAGGGAAGACGCTCAGGCATATATTGTTCCTCGGTATTCCTACCCTTTGTGGTCTAGAAAGGAGCCTTGGATCCCTTCCACCTGTGATTTAATGAGAAAGCTTTATTCCATCTGTGACAGCTGAATATTACTCCACGCTGAATTCAGTGTGAAGACATGTTGTGTTTGGACATTCCCCCAAGCAGTCTGATTCTGTCATTGTGAGAACATTTGGCATGTTCTATCTCCAAAAGGCACAGTGCACCATCAGGATAGCTGAATCCCTGCCTAAGGCATCAGTTGAATCAGAAGCATAGACTGTGGTGCAGCATGGTGGCACAGCGGCTTAAGCTACTGCCTGTCACCGAGAACCAATATGAGTCCAGGCTGTTCCATTTCCAATTCAGCTCCTTGCTAATATGCCTGGGGAAGTTCCAGGCTCCTGGCTTTACCAATTTGTCCAGCCCTGGCCATTGTGAACATTTGGGTACAGATACTCCCCCGTCTCTCCCTGTATACATATATAACTCAGCCTTTCAAATAAGCAAATAAATATGCTTTTAAAAAGATTGCAGACAAATATCCAACCTTCTATGATGGTATAGATTGTTTTAAATGACTCTGAACATCAATAAAATATTGAAAAACTTCTTTAAAGTATTTTCACATGTTGAAATCTGAATGCTAAGCATCAATATGATAGTATCAAGAAGGGAGGGGGAACTTTACAAGGTGAGTATGTTTCAGGGTTCCACTTTCTTGCATTGTATTAATACCTTTCTACAAGAACTTATCTAGGATTCACTCCATTTTGGCCATTTGCCCTCCCTTCAAGGGACACAGGATTCATTCTCTAACAAGATATAGCAAGAAGATGATCTTCTGAAGCATAGAGCAGCCCTCACAAGACACTGGACGTGCCTGTGTCTTGATCTTGAACTCACTAGCCTTGGGAACTGTGAGAAGTAAATGTCTGTTGCTTGTAATCAATTATCCAGTCTCAGATATTTTGTTTTAACAGCATACATTAGGAAGGGCTGTATTATTTTTACATGTTATGTTTCTTTTTATTGATACCTTGCGTTACATCAATGATGAAGATTAGTGAAAAGGAGAACTGACTCTCATGGAGGACACACTGTGTTCTTCAGTCACGGGTTAAGCATTTTCCTTTTGTATCTGCATCTGACTGTCCAACTAGGCTATTATTTTCTTATTTAAAGATACAAAAATTTGAGAGTCAAGACAGCTAAACCTTAGCCCCAGGACTCATAGCTAGAGTTGGGAAAACCAGATTTAAGCCCAGAAAAATATGACCCTACAGCTTAAGTCTTAAAACTACTGTGACAATAAAGAAAGTTGGAAAAAAAAAAAGATCTATTTCAAAAGCACACAAGCAAAATGCTTCATTCTAAAAACATCTGAGTGATGATGATGAAATTTGCTGTGAGCAAGATTAAACAAATAGACAGGAAATGTAAATTTGCAAAGCACAACGTCATTTTGGCTTGGAGTAGTACATAGTGTTCTGGTTCCAGGCACGTAGATGGAAAAATTAACTACATCCAAACACAAGCAAATTAAAAAAGAAGAAGAAGAAGAAAAAGAAGACCAGACTCTAAGAAAAAATGTTTGGATGTGTTTGAAAATTTGCATAGCTACATTTTTTATTAGAAGCTGTTGCTAGAAAAGGGAGAAGCTGTGGGTGTGTCAGGATTGGGTGGTGAATAGAGAGAGAGAGGAGGGAAAGAAAACACAAAGATAATATTGTTCCTTGCTTTTAGAACCACTGCTGCTTTCAGAGTCCATTGCAATTGCTGGCATGAATGAATTCTTTTCACAGATGTCGGTGTTATGATAGGATGCCAATGATTAAGGGGGAAAAATGCCAAATGTGGGAAGTGTGCAACTCAGAAAGAGGGAAGTTAGAAGAGACCTTTTCGGTTTCTGGAAGACATCACATTTTCCGTGTGGCAGAATTTCATCTTGGCCTCTTTTGGACAAAAGATAAGGCTTCGTTTAGCCTCAACCATGATATTGTAGCCTTTGAGAGAAAAAAAGGAGCGGTATTTCTAAACCCTGAGTGGAATTTATTTTATAAAATTATGGTATTAAAACCAAGGGAAAGATGATGGATGTGAAATTGCATTCTTCAGCTAAGAAATGTGTCCCAAGTACAATTTTGAGTTGTATTTTTTCTTTTGAAAACTCTTCTTCCCAAGAAACACTTTCGTTAGCAAAAAGCTTTTTTTTCCCCAAGACTTACCACCATTGTTGGGCCATTCCCACTCCTCCCAAGTCTTCTCCTGAGAAAACACACCCTCCTTCAGATTTGTTAGTAGGAAAGTCACTGTGGATAGAGGCTTGGGATGGGAAAGTTGCACAAATTCTTTGGGATGTCAGCAACTTGTTCCTGAACACATGTGATATAATACTGTGATCTTCAGTGCTAACCTCACCAAATTTAGTATGAATGTTTACTCCAAAGGCAATTGGGAGTCGAAAGAGAAAAATATATTGTGTTTTAGCTCAATTTTTTTTTCACCTTCGTCTTGTCCTCTCTTTTTCATTTAGAATGTATTTTGGGTACCAGTGATTGGTTGAATCATCTTCCAGATTTATGTTCTATGGTCATAGATTCCTGTTGTCAGAAATAGTTTTTGCACTGCTTCCTGGTTGAATTTCCTGTACCATTGTCATGTGTCACCAGAGAATAGGATCAAACAGCAAAGACAGCGTGGAGGAAACATTGTAGTGTGATTTTACATGGGCAGCTGCCCACATCTGCCAGTGGTTGGAATTAAGAAAGCTGCAAAGTTATCATTAAGAGAAACTTCTCAAGTCATCCTGCAAACTCCTTAGTTCTTAGAATGACAGCTGGAACAGAAAGTGAAGCAGAGAAGAGAAAAAAATACAAAGGATGATGGAAAAAAAAGAGAGAGAGAGATCATTTTCTCAGCTTTTCATCGATGTCCGTTACTTCGCCAAATAAATATACCATAGGCATTACATTGTACAGTTCTCCCAGTGGAATTAAGACAGAAACATTAACTCCACTTTACAGGTGTAATTTTCACATGCAACTTTCTATGCTCATTGATTGCTCCCTCTCCACTGATTACAACACCAAAAAAAATTCTCAATATTTTGCCAAATGAAAGAAATACAGAATCAAGTGGAAGAGATAACAATGAGAAATTTGTGTTTCCCTCTAGCTTTAGGCCACAAATTTTGTGCCCATATAACCACTCTCTATTTTCTAAGTATGAATTTTAATTTGCTCTCATAGAGTTGTTTAAGTATTCTGTAAATGAGGGAAGTAAGTCACTATTTTTGTGACTAGAGGAAATGTGAAACAATGATTTTTTTTAATTTGGTTAAATCTTACGGAAACATGTGGGATACAAATGTTGTAGAATAACTTTTGCTTTTGTTTAGTTTCTCTCTTTTTTTTCTTGTAAACATCTTAGTCCAAAAAAATGGAGTTAAAGAGTTGTTCAACATGAATTTTAAATAACACAGTTGGCAACAGGTGGATTCTATCTGCTTCCTTGAGATACAATTAAAACAGTATATACATTGCTATTGCACTGAAAAAGAAAATATTTACAGCAGTCCATAAAACCACGGGTACTCATCCATGGGGTTGACAAATAGTTTTGGGTTTCTCTGAGGTGAGAATTGAAGATGAAGCTGTGAATTGAGCAAGTGACAAATTACAGTAGAATTTCTAATTAACTGAAAATAAAGCAAAATTTCCCTGGGATCTACATTTATGAGTTTGAGAAGCTAGTCTCAAATCTAGAAAGATGGATTGTGTGTTTAAAAGTTCAACTGGAGCTGCAGTATTCCAACAGGTATTTGCAAAATTGAGAAGGAATTGTATAGGTGCTGATGCTCATTGCAGTTGGAATTTTAATATTTAAAAAGACATTCACTGTGCATGGGCCAAAAGGGATTCAGAGAAGAACGCATCAGAGGCCGGGGTCAGCTCTCACCTGCCCGGCGAGATGAGCATTTCTGTGCACTGCGCACAGTCCCCAAACCTAGACCATCGTTCAGCTTCCTGCTGTAGTAAGACAGCAAATAAATCGATAATGTGAAAGCAGAAAGATTCCTTTTAGGCCACAAAACTTTCTTACACCATACACCTTACACCAAAACCACCTCTGGACCACATTCGGCCTCTGCTTAGTACATCTTGGATAGCATCTAGACACTTCAAAAGTCCAGTTCTAGTCTTCTAAGCCACTATCAGCAACATAAGATAAACTACCTTAAAATAGGCCATAAATCTGAACATTTTTAAACATGTGCATAGGTACTTGAAAGACACAGTTACCAAGAGAGGAGAGAAAAACAAAGAGAAAGAGGTATCTTCGATCTGCGGTTTACTCCCCAAAAGACAGCATCCTAGGCTAGACCAGGCCAGAGCCAGAAGACTAGAACTCTGCTCTCATCTCCCACAATAGTGATGAGGGTCCAAGCATTTGGGCCATCTTCCACTGCCTGTTCCCAAGCACATTAATATAAAACAGGGTGGGAACTAGTGCACCCAGGACAGAATCAGTACCTCAGACAGCAGTGAAATCTATGGAGCCACAGTGCCAGCCCCTAAAGAGATATTCTTAAAGGCCTACAAATACAAACAGACACACAACAAATAAAATATAACGGGTTTCAAATAAATGGTGCTGTAAGCACAACTTCCATCCCTGTCAAATACCCTTACCACCACCAAAGGCACATATCAAAGAAAAACAATTCAAGTCATACAACGGCCATCTCAACTATCATTAGGGACATGGATGTTGTGGGCTTTTTTTCTCCTGGTTACTGGACTTTGTGGTTCACTAAGTTATCTCTAAGAAATCCATCAGGCATTCTCATTCCATGATCCTGTTATAATAAGAGACATCTGCTTGGGGACAGAAGTCACCTGCCACCATGAGCCTTGTGTCCTACAGGAATATGCAGGGAAAACATCTGCTCCCTGCAAGGTCTCTTAATTCTTTTATTCTTTTCAACATCATGGCATTTTATAGCTGCCCCAGCCCATGAGACGACTCCAATTATTCTTCCACTTTATCTAAGTCTCTGGAACAATCTGTTGGAATGTTGCCTTCCTACTCCATTCCCTCTGGTGATAGATTTATTGAGGAATACATTTTACCTTTACATTTTTATTTCTAAAGAAAAAAAATGCTCACTAGATATTTGTTTTCCCCGTGGCTCCCTAAGAGAGTGAGAAAAACAAAATGGAAATGTGTAAAATAGAATAAGATAAATTGGGATACCAAGAGAATCATGTGGTGGAGCTCTGGTGCCCTGACCTATTTTTAAAAGCTAAGGAGAAAGCAAGTGTTGTTTTCACTCCTAAGTAATTCCATGGGAATTCCTTGGCGTGGTGGTAATAGAAGCAGTTCCCTTCATTCTGAGGGAAGGAATTTTAGCCACATGACTTGCCCTGAGGAATAGCTCACTGTTCTGTAATTCTGAAAAATCCCTTTCTCAATTCTGGCAGCAGCTACCATACCCAGAGACTGAGCCCTGTTGGTCACATCATGGTCATTACTGAGATTCTTTAATCTCCTGAAATTTTTCATTCTGTAAAGTTTGGAAAATTCAAAGGGGGGGGGGGGGAGCCAGGCTTGCACCTTTCTAAAAGCCTGATTGTGCAGAGTGACTCCCTTTTAAGGAATCCCATGGATACTAGTTTGGAATAATGATGAGTGGGATGTCATACAATGAATTACAAAGAATTCATTCTCCAGGAACCTGTCAATCATTTAGCTTCCAAATTAACCATGAATATTGCATCCAGTATGCAGAGGAATGAAGTTCTAAGTGTTTCTTTTTTTTTTCCTTCCATCCTTTCTGCTCCCAGGCTTGTTCTTGCCAGTTACAGGGCATAGAGGTGTGCTAGAGCTCATCTCTCCCTTATTTCCTTTTGAGAATCTACATTTAACTCTTAACAGCATTTGAAGAGCTTGAATTAGTGTAAGAAAATTTTTTAAACTGATAAATATTTGTGCATCAACTCCTGGGACAATATTTTTTCAGATTTTGGGATATAGGAATAGACTTTAGTCTGCAGGTGAGGCATCCACAGGCATGGACCACAGCAAGGTCATTGCTGTGGTAGAGGTACATTGGGCCTGTGGACACTACGACATGGGATGGAGAACAGGTGTTTTGAAGCCATGCCAGGTGACTGTGGTCCTCCTCTGTCTCTAGCTCTGACTTGGTACAAGTTACCATCTCTGGGCCTCAGTTTTCTCTAATGAAAAATGAGGATAATGATAACATTACAGCCACTTCGGAATTCCAGTGATGCTTAAATAAGGGAACACTTGGAATGTAGTGAGAAGTTAAGAGTCTAACAGGCTTGGTCATATTGGCAATGCCGAAGGAGTTCATGGGAATATGGTACTGCTTATACACAGAGGCTCTTAGAAACAGATGAAGGCAGAGGGAACAGACTTCTCTTTCAAACATCTGGAGAAGATTGGAGTCATTTACAGACTTCAAATTGGCACCCCCAAACAACTTTGCAAGTTCTAAGTTTCAGCTCAGTATCTTCTTTGCCACCCAGTGCTTCTTCCACTTTAAGGAAGCTCTTAGTCCCTGTTTTAAAACACATATTTTAAAATCATCTCAGAATTCCTTAAAGAAATATTCAGTTTCAAAGGGGTACTCTCAACCAATGAGTCAACTTTTTTCATTGCCAGGGTATCCAGGATGTCTGTCCTGAGTTGCCCCAAACTACACCCAGGCTTCAGAATGATGAAAGTGGTGACCCGTGTTCAAGACGTTCTCGAACAGGTCACATTCTCAAATTAGTCAGACACTTGCTCAGGGTGACATGCATCTGACTGGGTTTATAAAGCATTACTTGTCACTCCCTGTGTATAATGAAGGATTTCAAATCACCAATGTGCCTTGTGGTCACATCTAATCAAGTAACATTTTCCCTTATATGGCATCAAAAAGAAAGCAACCTTTAAGTGCTAAGTTTCATTGTTCTTAAATACTTCATGCAATGTATTATCTGCTGGATTAAAAATAAGAATATGTTGAAGATGGATACTATCTTGTATTTCTGCAAACTGTGCACATAAAAAGGTAAAATGGAAAATTTCAAATATTGAAAAAGGTTAGTTGATTGTATGTGAATGACCTCAGAATCTTTTTTTATCTCAGGAAAAAGGTATCACTAGCAAGAAAGGGATGAGAGCAAAGTGACAAGGCTAGGATGATAGAATGAATATAAATGCAATTAATTTCCTGGTAAAATATTAAATACCTGATAGTATCTTAATTTCTTCTGTATATTTTTAAATTCTGTCAAATATCTCTTAAAACATGATTTTTAAACTGCTTAAAAAGTGAAATGTGGCTTTTGGAAAGGGCAGAATAGAAGGGCATGGGTTATTTTGTGATGAAGGAAGAGAAAGCTTGCATAAACTTGCAATGAATGAAGGACATTAACAAGATAAAAAGTGATCAATAGTCTGTTCATTCATTTTTCACTCACTTATTTAATGACCCACTACATTGTAGGGATTTTGTACACAAGACAGTTTTATTATTTATAGAATGTGTGAGAAATCAGATGAACAAATAGCTGCATATGAGACAACTTAAAAAATGCCAGGGCTACTCTACTGGTAGGCTAAGCCACTGGCACCCATTGATATCACATATGGGTACCATTCAAGTCTCAGCTGCTGCAATTCTGAACCAGAATCTGTTAATGCCCTGGAAAAGCAGTAGAGAATGGTCCAAGTACATTGGTTCATGCGCACATGTGGAGTCCTGGATAAAGCTCCCAGCTCCTGGCTTTTACTTGGTTCCTCTTCAGCTGTTGCAGTTGTTTGGGGAATGAACCAATGTGACACAGATAATGATAGAATAAAGATGAGAGTGACCAGAGAGAGAGAATTATGAAAAAGTGTCCAGGGAACGTGATCTGATGAATTAGTCATGCCAACTCTCCACTTGCGGTGGATATGGAAAGAGATGAATGGTCCCACTGACCCTAAGCAGTTATCTTCATTGTATAGATAGAATTGTTGCTGGAGATGTACTTGACTGTCATTTAGGTAACTAGTAAGAAGTATTGTCACTTGCAGTTCACAAATCCTTACGTATTTGTCATTTGCAAAATTATCTCATTTGCATTACTGGAGATATGTTAAATTGCTTTAGATTTTTCATAGATTAGCACTTGTATTTCAATAATAACATGCCAATTTGTATTTCAGCCCACGATACTGGTTTTCATGAATGATGCTAACCTATAGCTTCTCAAACAGAAATTCACTTTAAACAAAACTTAAGCAAAAAGATATATAGATATTAGGCTGACATTGTGGTGCAGTGGGTTGAGCCACTTCCTGCAATGTTGGCAAACAGTATTACTACCAGTTGGAATCCCAACCTCTTTGTTTCCCATCCAGTTCCCTGATAATGTGTCTGGGAGGGCAGTTGAGGCCCAAGTAGTATCCAAATGGGAGACCTGGCTGGTGTTACCGACTCCTGGCTTCAGATTGACTCACCCCTGACTTCTGTGGCGATATGGAGAATGAGCCAGCACATAGAAGACCTCAGTTGGTATCCCTCACTCTTTTTCTTCCTCTGTTACTCTGCCTTTCAAATAAATAAAATAAATTGTTTTAAATCTATGCAAAGGAAATTCAACTATGATAACAATTTTGAATTTGTGAAGTTGACAAAGGGGTGAATGACAGTCAACTTACATTGCATTATTTGCCTTGTTAAATTTTTTTTATTAGAAAGTCAGATATACAGACAGGAGCAGAGACAGAGAGGAAGATCTTCCGTCCATTGATTTACTCCCCAAGTGGCTGCAGCAGCCAGAGCTACACCAATTCGAAGCCAGGAGTCCAGCGTTTCTTCTGGGTCTCCCACACAGGTGCAAGATCCCAAGGCTTTCGGCCATCCTCGACTGCTTTCCCAGGCCACAAAGCAGGGAGATGGATGGGAAGCGGGGCCACCAACATTACAACCAGTACCCAAATGGGATCCCTGTCTGTGCAAAGTGAGGACTTTAGCTGCTAGTCTACCATGCTGGGTCCATTGCCTCATCAATTTTATCCTTATTGCTGCAAGGCAAAGGAGTATAAGACTCATGTCTGTAACCTTAGCCTTGAGTTTCCATCTTAAAGCAATTGAAGACACAAAATAAACTCAGTTAAAAAGAAAGGAGATATCCCTCCCACCCCATATTTTGCTGAATGGACAAAAAGATCACCTTAGCAGAGAATTTTATCACATAATTAAAGAGGGAATCCCTGATTAATTAGACAAACTCAATTAATTGGTGATGCTAGGAAGAGATTAAAGCATTTTTTTAAAGCACAGTAAGTGGATATTGCCGTACCACTTGAGTTTCTGTCAGCCACAACATCATCCATTTGCTGACAAATTTTCAATACTTACAGATTTATGCAGGTCTATTAAAGCCTCAAAGCAACCAAGAAGTGTTATAAATATTTGAACAGAAAGCTGGATATTTGGAATGTTGAATAAATTATTAGAAACAGAGCTAGTGAGCTGGCTGTGTTCACACAACATGATTGCCCTGGGTTCTGGGCTCACTCCCGGGATGCCTGGCCTTGTAGTACCCATGGTACAGCCTTCACTCACTAAAGGAAGCTCTGATTTTATGTCCAAAGATCTATCCCCATCCAGAAATCAGCTGCTAACGGGAATGCCTATGAAAACACTCCATTGATTCATTTTCTAATAATCAGAGCCAGAGTCATCACAATCTTGCAGTTGTTTTGCATCCTTGGTTTTACATTACAGATTTTAGTGATCCATCACGTGACGTAACCTTTATTCTATGAGGTCTTCCCAGAAGGATCGCAGAGTATTGGGAAGCACCTGTAAGTCATTGAAGATTTTTCCATAGTCAATTCTCTTGTTCCTTTCCCACATGTTGCAAAGTCAGGATACAGGCAAGATTCTCTTCTCTGGCCATTAACCTGGACCAAGAGTCAATATGAACCCATCATTCTATTTTCAAATGAAGATAGTAATTTTTAACCTAAAATCCTGGATTGAAAGCTGCCATAAAGCTTTGTTAGGTTTTTGCTATCTATGTCTTGTGTTTTAACTCCCAATTTCTTAACACCCCTCTTTTAAAAGGTGTGTAAAGGTACTGATACTGTGACACAAAAAAAGTTAAACTGCTGCTTGCAAAACTGGTAATCCTATATCAGGATGCCAGTTTGAGACCTACTGCTCAATTTTCTATCCAGCTTCCTGGCAACATAATAGAAGGTAATCCAGATATCTAGGTGTCTGACATAGTATTGTTGACTCAGATGAAGTTTCTGCTCCTGGCTTTGGGCATTTGGCAAATGAATCAGCCAATGAAAACTTATCATTTAATTAGAGCCTACCCTAATCTGATCTGACCTTATCCTAATCTAGCTAATTATAGACATTGTTTATAAGTGGGAATCATGTTCTGGGGGTTCACGATTGACCAGACATTTTTGGTGCCACAGTTCAACCCAGTACAAATGGATCACATGATTCTCATCAAATCTGACTTCACTGAACTTGGATATTTCCAGCTTTAGCAAGCAAAGAAGGCTAAGAGCCTAACTCTATGGGCATGTGTTTAGTCCTATCCCTGTCCTCTCCTCTCATTAACCAAAATGAGAGAGGGAATAAATCTGTTTAGCAAGCGCACACTAGATGAAGCCAAAGGTCAAAAAGGGATCCAGCCTCTTTCCTATTCTGAAGTTCCTAAAATATTTAGAAAATGACACAATACCAAACCTGGATGATAGAGTATTGGCAGCATGCATTCTCCATGGGTTCCCTAAGATGTTCAGCCAGGAACACTGTAAGTTCAGAATTTTACCGTGCAATGTTGGGGATTTCTCACTTGCACATCTGTGCCATGACTAAATTTTCTTATTGTCCAGTTTTGTTCATCCATAAACCCACAGCTTACATCAGGCTGGTGTACCAGATCATAACAAACTCAAGTGCTATGCACCCACAAGTTACCATCATCAGCTGAAATCTGGGAATTACAAATGCCTGAGGTTAGACCTGTGGCCCAGGTATTCTAAATGGAGAATTAAATGCACACACCTGGGTTCATTTAACTGCGAACAAGCAGTAAAAAAAAAAAAAAAAAAATGAATAAGAATAGATGGACAGCCTGAACCACCTCTGCTGAGATTTGCAGAGAGACAATCTGACAGAGTTGTCAGATAAGGCCGTGAGGTGAAGAGGTAGACATGGAAATACCTTCCGAAGCTGGTATTTTTGAATATAATTTATCTTTCCCTATCACTGTGATTTAGTGCTTTACACTTATTAAGTCATTCACCTTAAATAGCTCTTGACATGGGCACTGTGATTTCTACAGCACAGATGACAACACCAAGGCTTACGGAAGTACAGTGAAGAGCCTGGCATGATGAGTCAAATGCCCTTCCTCCACCTGCAAGTGCCGGCATCCCATATTGGCACTAGCTCATGTCCCAACTGCTCTTCGTGCCAACAAACTCCCTGCCTGTGGCCTGGGAAAGCAGTAGAGAATGGCTCCAAGTTCTTAAGACCCTGTACCTGTAAGAAAGACCCAAATTTCTCAGCTCCTGGCTTCAGATTGGCTCAGCTCTCGTTAGTGCAGCCATTTGAGGAGTGAACAAGTGTTTCTGCTTCTCTTGTAAATCTTCCCTTCTCATAAAAAGAAGAAATAAATTTTTATGTGTTTATGGGAAAGGAAGATTTACAGAGAGCGGGAGAGACAGAAAGATCTTCCGTCCACTCGTTCACTTCCAAAGTGGTCACGATGGCCGGAGCTGAGCCAATCTGAAGCCAAAAACCAGGAGCTTCTTCCAGATCTGCCATGCAGGTACAGGGTCCCACGGCCTTGGGCTATCTTTTAGTGCTTTCCCAGGCCACAAGCAGGGAATTATCGAAGCCCATAGAATATCCTGCCACATGCAAGGCGAGGATTTAGCCACTAGGCTATCACTCCAGGCCCATTGTAAATAAATGAGAGAATGAGAGAGAGAGAAAGAGAGAGAGAGAGAGAGAGAGAGAGAGAGAGAGAATTACACTGAAAAACTTTTCAACATTATTTTAGTGGGACCTGACTGATGAGCTGAGAGACAGTTATTAAAGTATCAAATTAGCTCACTGACTTGGTCTACATTTAGGTGATTGTCTTGGATGAACCTCTCTCACTTTATGTCTCAATCAATTATCCAGTTATGCAAAATTGCTGATAATTGTCCACAATAGGACTGAGCACCAAGTAAATATATAAAATCAATCCTGAGTCTGAGAATGGAGACAAGTTCAAGTTCTATTCAGTCTAGGCTTGGCCTGACTCTATGTACTTTCCAATCATGAACCTCCCCCCAAAATCCTGAACACCCATGTCTTGTGCTTTTCTTCCTACTAAAGATGTGGAGACTCCTCTGCTATGTATGCTGTTCTGAATATTCTTATTTTCCCCATGTTTTTTGCTTATCATCTTCTCACTCAAGTCTCTGACTTGCAATGCTATGTCAGGCATGGCAGTATTGACCCTGCAGGGAGGACTCGGTCTTCTCTTGTTACTCAGGACCCTGCCCTCAGCTCTGAACAATTGTAATCACCCTAAAAGAGCATGCTCCATTTTTCCACAGAAACCCAGCATAACCTAAAATCATAAGAGTAAAAACTGGGGCCCTATTTCTTTTCTGGAGCCAGCAGAAACCTCCGAGCTTGGTTGTCCATCCACCCCTTCCACCAGGACCATAATCTACCCAAGTGAGTAGAATGGATACAGCTCATGCACAGGGCATGGTGAAATGGGAAATGAAATTCTAGGACCTTGTTGATGCATAGCAAAAAAAAAAAAAAAAAAAAAAAGGAGATTCCGAAAGGTCAAGTTTAAATGTCTGGATAGAGAATAAGAATCAGTCTAGAGACCAGGGGCAAAAGCCCAAAACAGATGAATGAATGTTTGTAGGTAGTTGTTGGAACACAAAGTATGATATTTAGGGACAAGTCTATGGACAACTGTAGGGTCGTTGAGAGCACCGTGTTGATGAAGAGAAAGTTAAAAACCAAGAAAAAAATCAATCTTCAGTGACATCATTCTGAGGTATTGCCCTCTGATCACTATACACTTCGTGGCCTCACATCTGTTCTGAAGGTGAATGCAATAAGGTTACAGAAATTCTTCATTCACAGCAGAAATACTGTCATAGACAGGTGTTTGAGAAAGGGCTCTTGCCAAGAGATGTACGCTGCATGCTGCTGACTGATCCACACACTATTTCAACTAGAGAACTTTCACTGGGACCCAAAGAATATGTCTTCTTAAGTGCCATGTAAATAATAAAGAATTTTGGATTGCTGAACTTCTCAAGGATCTATTTACCATGCAGAGAAGCCTTCTTGGGCAGAAGATGGATTCACGTATTTCCGGGACGTCTGTTTTCAATTCCTTTGTTCCGAATCCACCCAAGAGCTGTTATCGCACCTTGTTTGATATGTTTGTTAGGTTTTGAATAGCATACCAGACTACATGTGTACTAGGCACAATGCCAATGTGAAGGTTGATATTCTACCTTTTTCATCAACATTTTTTTTTTATCTTGCTGCCATGGCTGCTATAAAAAAGTCCAGAAGAAATGGTCCTCTAAGAACGTTTAGATGGCATCCACCCCTTGGAATCAAGCTGCGTCTTTGGCACACTTCTCTATGCCACCACCCAAGGATTTCTCAGCAGTCAGATGCAAAGTGTCTGAGAGGGTGGGGGTCCTTACTAGCTCGAAACAAAAAAGGACTTGCTAGTGGGGATTTGGCCGAGATACTTCACCACAAGTTAGATCAGTGACCTCAACTTCTTTATTCTCTAAATGCCTTCCTTCTTCATTTCCACTTCTTAAAAAAAAAAAAAAAAGACAAAAAATGAGCTTATGTTTCTGCGCATTATTTAACATTTAGAAGAAGGATGCCTGGCCCATCTGTGGAGGTTACATCAGACATCTGGTAGGACCATCAGGAAGCAGTGCCAGGGGCTGGCCGGGCTCCAGCCCTTGCTACTATTTTTGTAAGTGGGGAGAGTGGGTGGAAGTGCTCTGAAAATCAACCTATGCTTATAAGCTGATTAAGTTAAAATCTAAAATCAGGTGATTTCGTGCTAGCTCTGTAAATCACTTGAGCTGATATGAATCTACTCAATTACCTAACTTACACTTGTAATTTTGGTAGGACAGCTCTGTTCCTGACTTTTGCCCCTTCCATGTAGCCCATGAGCATCAGCAGGCATTCTGTTTGAAACAGTGCCTTGATTCCTTTTACTTTCTGTTCTCTAAGACAGGGAAAGGCATAAGTTAAGAGAAATAAAATAACATCACCGGTTTGAATGTAGTTGGAAGTCATGGCTTCCTACATTCTCTGCAAGAAAAAATAGACTTATGAGACCAGCAACCTATGTTACGCCCATTTTCTAGTATGTTTGCAAGTTACAATAAACTCTCCAGGGTAATAGCTCTCTTCCCAGATCTGGATAAAAAAGCTTTGATTATACAACATCCCACACCAGTAGGCATTATCACTGTTCCCATCTCCATTTTCTTCCTGATTTAGACACCAGAAGGCAAAGCTCTTATTAATAGTTAAAGACAGTGTTACACAGAATCTAAGATGGAGACCATTGCTGTGAAAGTCATCAAATAAACATAAACAAAGGAAAGTTGAGAAAAGGGCTCTCTAGAAATGTGTAAATTCTCTCTGGCAAAATTAAGCTACCAGAATCACTGCAACCAGTGGTCAGAATAGGGCAGGCTTTGCATTCAATCCAGTGGGCACCCATGGTTTAAATAAACTGAACTGGACACTTGCATGCTCACTGGTTTCCTGAGACTGCGATGGCCTTCTCATGCCAATAGCCCTTGAAGCATGTATTCAGGCCACTGTGGGTCACAAAACCAAAGATATTTGGAACCTACCCCATGACAGAAATCAAAAATCCCCACTGCCTAATTTAAAGGAACATGAAAGGTAGCATGTAAGTAAAGAAGCAAAGAGTACTGAAGGTTTACTGTATCAGTTATGTTTTTTTGTACAAATGTGCTTGGCATCTCAATGGGTAAACCACCATAAATTTGTTTCTTATTTATATTGCACATTCATTGAGGCCTACTAGGGACCTCTTCCTCTGTTGTTGGTCATCTCAGGCTCCACTTGGATTCAGTGTTGATCTTCCCAAGTTTCCAGACAGAAAACATCCTTTTTCTTTTGTGGTGAGAACTCTCTCAGTATTACACCAATAATTATTTGCAATTTTTTATTCTAGGGTCAACCCTGTTTCTTTTTCTTGATACAATGCTATATGTGTATGAATTCTGAAAGAGCTCTAGCTGGAGAAAATAAAAATGATTACTGAAAACCTTTTGGAGGAGTATTGGATAAAAGTTATCCTATTAAGACAAGATGCATTTAGTATATTACAGTAAATAACAAATACACTTACCACTTTCATAGTAAGAAGAGCAAAGCACAACTTCAAAGTACTTCTAATGGGCTAAGAAGACAGCTCAAACAGAGAAAACAAAGCTCAAATAGATTAACAGCAACCGTGAGGATACACAAAGGTGGCATTCATAGTAAGAAAGATTGAGAATATTAAATATTGGCAAAACTCCCTGTGGTGGCCAAAACTGTAAAAGACTCCCAACATATCATTCATTGTGTACCTGCCTTCTGTGTATATCACTCCATCCTTTCTTAAGCATAATCAGAAGCCATGAAATGAGATGGACTATCACTGTTGTGATTAGATGGCTGCTAATTAGTTGACTGGAAGTTAACCGAAGTAGAGTTTCTTCTGGTTGAGCCTGACTTAATCAAGAGGATGAAAGCATAAGGTCAGTACATTTTTTTTTAATATTTGTTTATTTTATTACAAAGTCAGATATACAGAGAGGAGGAGAGACAGAGAGGAAGATCTTCCATCCAATGGCTCACTCCCCAAGTGAGCGCAGCGGCTGGTGCTGTGCCAATCCGAAGCCAGGAGCCAGGAACCTCTTCTGGACCTCCCATGCAGATGCAGGATCCCAAGGCATTGGGCTGTCCTTGACTGCTTTCCCAGGCCACAAGCAGGGAGCTGGATGGGAAGTGGAGCTGCTAGGATTAGAACCGGTGTCCATATGGGATCCTGGGGCATTCAAGGTGAGGACTTTAGCCGCTAGGCCACACCGCCGCTGGGCCCAAGGTCAGTGTATTTTATACATGGTCAGAGGAGGGATGCTGGCAGTCCCTCCTTACTTGTGGCCTAGAAAAAGCAGCGGAGGATGGCTCAAATGCTTCGGCCCCAGCATCCTTATAAAAGTTGGCTCTTATTCTTGAAAATTGACCTACTAACTTAATAGTCACAAAACAGAGCAATGATGCAAATATTGTCATGCTACACTAAATCAAACTCTTGTGTAGAGATGTAGTGTTTTCCCTAAGCTAAGGATATACTTTTAGGAATAGTTGTAGGCCTGAGCACAATATTCAAAATCCCTGCTCCTAGTTTACCCTATAGACTTATATGATTAGCATGTCTCTTATTAATTTTGCTGATTTTTATTATCAAGAAACTATTTTTTGAGTAAGAACAAAGATTCTAAACAATCCCTGGGAAGACAAAAAGGAATCTCAAGAAGAGGCAAGCTCAGAGCGCCCTAAGTCTTGGCGTTTGTGACTTCCGCACAGCCTTATGCATAATTAGTGAACCACCTTAAGGGCAACGTGTTAGCCTTTCTGCCAGCAAAGCTTTTCAGACACAGTAAATTGCCAGTCCTCAAGAACATCAAACTCCTGAACTGAATAATGATAGGCTTGGAAAATAAGGGTCTAACACAGATCAGAGTCTTGAAACCTGTAATCTCATGTTATTGCTTAGAAAGCAAATGAATCAAGAGCTCTAAAACCTTTGGCTGCCACCTGAAGATGCGCTGCTTGCAAGAAAAGACACTGGAGCTGACATGCAAGGAGTCTGGGCCACACCGGAACATTGCAGCCCTTCTTTTACCCTGGTGTTTAACAGACCCTAAGCGCCACCTTGTCAGTGGCCTCTGCTTTAGAATGTCTGAAAATTGCTTTCCCCACACTACTGAATAAAGCTATTACTTTGTCAGTTTTTTTTTAGTGACTGTAGAAACAATCCATGATCACCATACAAACTTTGCAAATATGGCTAAGGATCTTAAAAAAAATGACCATGTGAAAAATGAAGAAAGTAACTGTCAGCAGGCAGATGTCGGGATGTGGAGGGCAGTAGTGAGTGACGAGCGCATCGGAGCCTTCAGGAATCCTTGGCATGGATTGTGTCTTGTTCTGGGCCATAGTAACATAGGACTCATACTTATCAAATGACTTAAGTGATACCCTCTCAGCAGTTCACGGTATGTATGACAAGAAAAATGAAAACACTACACTGTTGATTCTAATGTAAATTTAACATGTGTTATTTCAAAAGTGAAAAGAGAAAAACACAAAAAAAGCAAATTGTGAAATCGTCCAACCCTGGTTGCCCTTTTGCATTTTGCACTTATCTCTGAGAGCTACTAAAGTATCTGCCTCCTCTCCATCACAGCAATAGGAAACCAGGCAGCAGTGGGCCCGTGCATCTGTATTTTAAAAGTCAAATATGAGAATTTCAGGGATGTCTTCTGATAGCAGGCTTGTTACTCCTGGATGCCCATGTCTACATTCGCTTAACAAAGCAGAGGCTCATTCAAGTCCCCGCTCTGCCATAGTGGATGGCAACCATTTAAAAGCATATTTCCACATCTGTTTTTGAGCTGAGAAATGGGGAAAGGATATGTATTTTCAGAGTTCCTGCAAGAGTTAAACATGATCATATTTGTGAAGAAACTTTGATACAACATAAACTCACTATCCCATTGAGAATAACCATCGAGACCATCTTTTCTCCACGAATGTGAAGGGAAATGTAAAATAAAATATAATAAAATATAAAATGTAAAATAAAATATAAATGCTTTTTACAAAAACATTTTTGTAATTCATACACAGCCTTTCAATTGCATGCATTTTTCAGGAGCTTTTTGAAGATCCCTCCAAGGTATGTGTGGCTGTGGGGGTGGGGATTTGGTATAGAGGACTGACGGGAAAGAACTTGGTACTCACACTGAGTTCCAACAGCAACTCCACTCAGTGTAAGTGGCTTGCCAAGGGCACGTGTGTTCCCATTTCTATTTATTTGTGCTGCTGCTTGTATGAGATTAGAGTATCTTCATGACCTAAAATAATGTTCCCATAGTTGCAACAGTTAATTCTCTCCCAGTTTTATCCTTTGTTCAGAATAAGCTAGATAGATAGATACACTTTTCGCTAAATGATCAGGAGCCATTCCAGAGAGGTGATTCCAAATTCTGCAGGTCCAACATTTGATGTGACTACGATATCAGCTGCCATGCAAAAATTTTAATAGAATTCAATAGAAAAAGATTCATTTCAGAATCACCAGTGCCATTGGCAACAACTCATTACTAATTCAAGGAAAGGCTCACCTTGTTATAATCATATTTAGCACTAGCCACCACATCAATCTATTATGAATTTTTGTAGGTCAGAAGATGTGTGCTTATGTATGTATGCCTAAGGCCAGAAATAACTAATGACATGTCAGATAAATATGCATTGTAAACTTTATTTATTGGTTCCCTCTCTTCTGAGCTTCCAGTGGGCCAGAGCTGTCTCTCCTACCTATAAAAGCATTTATTTAATGCCACTGAGGTTATATACATATATTAATCTGTGTAATCTTTACTGAAAACAGTTTAGGTAAATGTAACAGAGTAGGATTCAGTAGCATATAACAGAAATTTCAAAGTCGCTTAGAGAAGGCAGCGTTTTCACAGAAAGCTAGTACGAGAAAGGCAGTATGTTCATGTGGGAGTTCCCTTGTAGCTAGTGATCTGGGAGCCTCCAGTTGTTCTGCTCTGCCATCTTCATCATGTGACTCGCCTTGTTAGCAATACGTCATGGTTCAGAACAGCTTCTGGTGTTCCTGTTGCCAAGTTAACATTCCAGGCCCAAACTGAGAACGAACAAAGCAAAGGAAATAGAATTCTCTGTTGAGTGAAAACCATGAAAGAACTGTTTCAAAAGTCAGAATAACTCCTAGGCTAACATCGGAGAGTCTGAACTTCTAATAACCTTCAGGTGATAACAATGCTGCTGGCTCGTGGGCCACTTTGAAAAATAAGAGTCTAGGCTTGCATTGCCTAATCACACAGCTCCTTAGCACATGATACAGTTGAACATTTGGAAGGTGGCCAGTCCCAGTTGAGGCCTGCTGTGCCGTAACTACAAAAGGTACAGTGAGGTTCAAAGACATACTACAAAGAGCAAAATATCTCATTAATGTTTTATTATATTGGGATAAATATATACATATTACACACACATATATAAAATTATGTTTAGTTTTACCTGCTTATTTTCCCTTTTAAATATGGCTAGTAGAAATGTAAAATTACATTTATAACTCATATTTATTTTAGTGGACACTGCTAGCTTGGACTAATACTTTTCAAATCCTGTATGTTGATGTACTAACAAGAGGGCTATGAATAAATTCATCAACTTTATCATCATCAGTTTTCTCTCATAAACTATCAATGATAATAATGTTTTTTTTTTCCCCACAGAATTGTTCTGGTGACTAAATAAGAGAATTAAATAGGGTACTTGACACCATGTTACTCTTTTCATTGAACTATAGCACTAGATTTTCAACAAAGACCATTAAACCAACAAAAATTATTCAATTCTGCAAAATTTTAAATGCCAATCACCATAATGAAGACCCCTAGTAATCCTTATTGACAGCTGAAAAGCTGTGATGGGCATGTATATCTCAAACTTTACCAGGCTCATTACCCTTATTTTCAAAATTAAAAAAAATTGATGATGTTCCCAGGAAACATGAAGATCTTGAATTATACGAAATCATTGATGCTAGGCACAGCTATAACATCTGGATTTTTACTCTGATGCAGTCACATAAGCTTTACTTGCACAGTGACATTAAAGAAAAAAGGAGAAGTAAGTTTGGTGAAAAAAATTGTACTCTAAATAATCTTTTTTTCCTCATCATATGTATTTTTCCATAAACTTTTTGAACATCCTATACATTTTACTCTTGGTGGCCAAAGCCATTTTATACAACATGCTCATCTTACACAAATATCAAATCTTTTCACCATTCTCACTCTTCCCAGATCACACAGATTGTAGGTGAAACCTGAAGTCAATTTGCTGAACTGGAGATTTCCCTAGAGCCACTTAGCTAACCATCTAATTCTCCAAAAAAGTCCATTCATCAAATCCAGTTGCACCATTCAACTGTGTAGTGGTGGTTCACGGGTTTTGATTTTGTTCTCATTAAGGCCTTACAAGAAGTGTTTAATTCTTCCTGTCACAATTCCCTCTGCTCCAGCTGGAGTCAGGAAGGCCGAAGAGGGCAAGCAAAACAGAAGGTGAAAGAATATTGAAGAGCAGGAGGCACACCCACTAAAGAAAAGAAAGGTGCCCTAATAAGCCATAGTTCTCAAATATGCAACATTCCTTTGAATCTATATTTCAGAAATATATAGTTCAGCATGTAAGAGGACAAGTATTACCGTTATTTATTTATTTTCCACAGAATGTTGCAGAATACATTTGAGGATTTCTTACTGCTATAATCTGCTCATGAGAAAAAAGTAGCTTCTTCAGACGTTTTTATATTCAGTAATTACCCAGATAAAATTCTTACTCATGTTACAAGTCATTTCTATCTTCATTCTCCAACTGACCACTACAGGAAGCAATGCCAGAAATTATACCTTTCTTAGCACATTTCTATGAAGTCGAAAATGAACAGCGGCCCATCAAAAATTCTGCTGGAGTAGCAGGCCTTTGGCTCAATGGTTATGAAGCCATGTGATACAACTGCATATTGCATTAACATGCTTGCATTCAAATCCCAGCTCTGCTGCTGATCTAGCCTCTTACTAAGGACCATCCTGAGAGGAATCATGTGACAGCCCATGGACTTGGATTATTACTACCTGGATGGAATTCTGCATCTTGGCTTCTACCTGACCAAGGTCTAGTGTGGGCATTCAGAACTAAACAGCAGGTGGAAAACTTGCACCTGCCCCTTCTCTCTCCTTTATGACTTTCAACTAAGTGAATACAAGTAAAAAATATTTTCTGGGATACAGATTTTTGCCATAATGTTTAAGATGCTTTTGATACCACATTGGAGTATTTCAGTTCAATTCCCTACTCTACTCCCTGACTACAGCTTCTTACAAAAGCTGACCAGGGGGCAGTGGTGATGAGGTTCTTGAACAGTAAGTGAGTTCTTGCCACCCACTTGGCAGGCCTGGATTAAGTTCCAAGTTCTCGGTCTTTGCCTGCCCAACACAGGTTACACCACTGTTGGCATTCAGGGAGTAAAACATGTGGATAAGAGATCTTTCTCTTCTTCACAAGCGAATTAATGACATTCAAGAAAATACTTTTCAACAAGATTTATTTATTTCAAAGCCAGCTTGAGGCAGATACACAAAGAGAACTCTTCCCAAGATTTCACTCCCCCAAATGATTACAAAGGCCAAGGCTGACACAGGCTGTAGCCAGGAGCCACATGGGCGCAGGGGCCAATGAAATGACAGCTGGATCTGAAGTGGAACAACAGGGATTTGAACTACTTGCCCATGTGTGGATGCTGTCTTTAAAGATGGCAGCTTAAACATTATGGCAAAATGACAGTATATGAGCAAATGATTTTTATAAACATTAATCACATGGTGCTTTGGCAACAACAAAAAAAAGCCACATAGAGAATCATAGAGAATCAGTCGCTAAGAGTGAGAGTCGGTGTGCATCTGGTTGTACAAAAAGTTAGCAATGATATGGGAGAAATCCTGCAAACTTGCCCCCAACCTCACTCCAACCGTGTCAAGCCCTGTCTCTTGGAATGAGTACATCATTGTGTCAGCCAACTTCATCCTTGGATGGAGCAAGTAGACAACACAGAGAGGATAGCTTATGAGCCCACCTCGTTCCCAGGGAAGAAAGCAGAGGCCGCTGCGTGGGAACCTGGACAGGGGTACATGACAGTGCGCAGAATGTCAAGTTTACGAGAACATCCTGTACTCTGGGAAAACAGGGTTTTCCTGACACAAATGTCCCTGACCTTGGGAAAGTATTTACGATTGTTAAGTACAAAAGGATGTGTTTTTGTGTTTCCATCTGTAAAATGAGACCCGATAAATGAGGCTAGGAAGTTGTGGGAACACAATTCATCTGTGGGAGTGCTTCCAGCATTTTGAAAGACTCACATTGGCATTAGAGGATAAAATGAGAATTTACCTTAACACCACTTAAGTCTTAACAAAAGAAGAATAACAATTACCATAGAGAAAGCAGTTTCTTTTGGAACACAGGAAACTGAATCAGTGAAAAATCTGCCCCTCAGTTTCCAAGCTCCAATTCTGGTGTGAATGAGGTCACTAGGAAGTAAGCACAATGTGAGTGACAAACTCTCATTTGAAAGATGGTGACTCAGCCAACAATCCTTAACGACTTGAAAAAAAATCACATAAAAATAAACACGTGAAATAGCCAGTAACAAAACAACTCTGAAATGACATGGTTCTGAATAAATAAAAGGGCTTCAGAAACTGTGTGGAAAATCACTTTGAAAGCACTGTATGTATGGTAATGCAAAAATAGGTTCAAATCTTTGCATATGAGGGGTCTTTGTGAAGTCTCTAGAAGATACGTATTAAGCAAAGAATTATACAGGGACTAACCCTCAGGACAGTCATTGGCCAGGAAATGGAGACACGAATCCCTAGGTGATTTCTGCAGCCTAGAAGGTTAGATCTACATGAGCGCTTGCAAGATGTGAGGTTTTGGAATTATACTGGCTCTGCATCAACTGGATTCCCTGAATTTGCTGTGGGACATTAGCCTTTCAGATACATGTGTTGCTATAAATGATAGAGAAAAAAATCCTACCCAGCACATTGGGAAAAAAATGGCATTTCCTTTTGTAATGATATTTCCTGAAATGCATTATTTCTGCGTGTTACTAATATGTACTAACTCACTCATGATTCATGCTCTTCATGTTTTTTGGGTAGCTATCAGTAATTCCCAGTTGCTGACAACATGAGGGCTCCTGGTCTCTTTCCCTACTACCATGACCCAGGTTGTAACAAAAATGACTTTTGGCCCAAATCTGTTGCACATACATACAATTCTCTCATACAACCGTTGAGCTATTGCAAGATTTTCTGGTCCAGTGAGTCATTAAGAAGTGTCTGTTCCTTTAAGTGGTCTGATAGCATCCTCAGGATAAAGGCAAAAACATTTTAATAGCAGGAGCCAGTCTTCTAATTTGACACTTTCTAGGTGTCGAGTAACAAAGAATCTTAGGAATTTGTGTACATGGTCTATGTTGTAACCTAAATATAAAGTTCCACTCTAAAACCTACAATATAGGTTTGTGCAGAAAACAGTGGTTTGCTCTGATGAAGTGCCTCAGGAATACCAGATCATACACAGCATGCCATGTATATGGAAGTAATTAACTGACACTACAGGGCACTCTCTATGCCCTCAACAAGAGAAATGAAAAATAACAGGATTCAGTATATTCCATAGTGGAATACTCTGAAATGAAAAAGAACTGCCTAATAAGCAACTCAAAAGCATCATATTGAAGATTTCAAAAGTCAAAAACAAATACTAATTATGACTTCAAGTACACAAAAGCTCAAAAGATGAAATAGCTTACAAGGATGAAAAGAGGAACATTAGTTAACTATAGAACAAAGTGGCACAGCCTGGAAACAATTGTGAACATGTTGGTGATGATAGTATTTCATTTTTTAAAATCAAAGCTACATAAAATACATAAACTGTACATCATGTATGAATTGATATAGGAATATATATGGGATATTGTCTACATGCATGATATACATATATTGTGTACAAGTGTGTTTGATATCTAGTAGCATGTGTACTGACCAAATAGAACATTTAAAGCATTCTTAATTGCTACAATTTTATCTTTTTTTTTAAAGATTTATGTACTTTTATTGGAAAGTCAGATTTACAGAGAGAGGGAGATCTATGTCCAAGCAACCACAACAGCCAGAGCTGAGCCAATCCAAAGCCAGGAGGCAGGAACTTCTTCCAGTTCTTCCATGTGGATGCTGGGTCTCAAGGCATTGGGCTGTCCTCTGCTGTTTTCCCAGGCCACAAGCAGGGAGCTGGAAGGCAAGTGGAGCAGCTGGGATATGAACTGGTGACTACATGAGATACCAGTGCCTGCAAGGCAAGGACTTCAACCACTGGGCTCCTGCACTAGACCCACAATATTTTTAATGTTATTGCAAAGTTGTTTCACTAGCATCCCATATCAGAATGCCAGTTCAAGCCCTGGATATACACACCACTTCTGACCAATGTGTCATGCATCGTGCAAACTGATCAATATGAACAATTTATGAAGTTTGGATTTGTACTTTCCATTTTATCACTGGTCAGTTTGATGCCAGAGAAGCTGTGTCTTGTGTGTCAAAGCCTGGTAGGTGACAATGCTGGTCCCAGGCCCTAGTGCAATTAGTTAACTCCATGAACGTCCTACTCAAACCTCAGGTTAGTGTGTTTCCTGGTACTATTGTGAGAGTTCTGTGTTGTTAAAAGCAAAAAAAAAAAAAAAAAAAGGGAAACTTCTGGATAGGGAAAAGTTATTAAGAGTAAACCATGATACGATACGAAGGGCGAAGGTGGAGAAGAACAATATTGATTTCTTATGACAGAAGCTTATAGAATGTCATGCCTTCCAAACAAGTTCATAGAAGTTTGATTGCTGTCAACTTCAAGCTAAACTTACAGAACAAATTCTCATTTTCCTCCATGCATTATAATAAATAATATGCCATGCTAATTTGGACTTGTTAGATATTCTAAAAATGACTATTATGATTCAGAAGGAAGTTCACTATGTTTATACCTGGATTTCCATTCCTAGAGTTATTGACCCCTTACAATATGTTCAAGCTACTTGGACCACCATTATTTAACATGCCGAACAGTCATTACTGTTTTGCTCTACCCTGAGATGTTTTACCAAATATATTAGGAAAAATATTTAGTTGGTATTACACTTCAGTTCCTAAAATAAAATGAGGGAAGGCTTGCCTAGCTTTCTAAGTACATCAAATGAAGTTAGGAGCCAGGAAATCCAGCTGAACCTCACCTGTGGATGGCAGGAACACATGTACTTGGACCATCTTTTGATACCACCCAGGAGTGTTCACAGGAAGGATTCCTGGGCACTGAAGATGAGAAGCAAGTGTCTCCAGTTAAGTGTTCACTGCTGTATCACAATGCTTGCCTTTTGTGTCGCTTGATTAAACTGGCAGCATTGTAAATGACTTACAAAGAAACTAAATAGAAGAACATGTTGTCTAAAGCAGTCTTGCTTGCATTCCCCAAGACTATGTGAGCTCCTGGCAGCTCACATAGTCTTGGATCCAGAACTCTAAGGGGAGATTAAATTTGAGCACAATAGTGGAAACATATATCTGTAAGGATTTGAAAGATATTTTTTTCACAGGGTTTAACTTTTGTTGTTTGCCTGAAATAAGGTATATTTATTGCCTTCCTTTGCCTTTCTATGCCTTCTGTTTTGTATTTTCTGACCTTTATGTGTAGACACAAATCAAGAAGAGCAAGTGCTTGCAAATACAGCTACAGCATACTGAACAACCCAGGACCACTGGATGATATTAGAATCGCACTGACTCTTGCTGTAGTAAGTGTTCAATTGACATTTACGCCCGAAGGCAGCTTTTGGGGGCTGTAATTAGGCTCTGTCTCCATTGGAAGGTTCTAGTGCATCAGCTAGCTGGACCAGGATGGTATTTGTACTAAGTTTTTACCTGTAAGAAAAATATACACCATAAAGACAGAATACAATAGAAAGGCAAGTGCATCAGCCATGGGAGCCAAAGCTATTTAGTGCAAAGTATGGAAACCTGAGTTCATTCTACTCAGATGCAATTGGTTCATTCTGGATCAGTGTGCTGGCACACCAGGCTACCTACTACCACTGGCACCCCATGTTGGCACTCGTTTGTGTGCCAGCCGCTCCACTTCCCATCCAGTCTTCTGCTTATGACATGGGAAAGCAGTGGAGGATGGTTCAGGTCCTTGGGACCCTTTGGGAACATGGGAGATGAAAACACCCCTGGCTCCTGGCTTTGGATCATCCCAACTCAGGCTGTTGTGGCCATTTAGGAAGTAAACCCACAGGTGGAAAACCTCTCTCTCTGTCTTTCCTTCTCTCTCTCTGTAAAATCTGCTTTTCAAATAAAAAATGAATTTTAAAAATTCAATGTTATTTATTATGATCTGAGTAGGTAAGGAAGTTGTATGTTCCTGTTAAAGAAGGAAACTTGAAATAAAATCATTGCAATACTAATTGCAAGTTGTTGCTGGCATGAGTCACGAGAGAAAAAGAAAGCTTTGAGGGGAAGAGGAAGAGCAAGAATTATCTTTGTCTCAGCAGTAAGCTGGCAGCAAGGACGATGACCAAGGAAATGATGAGTGAGGAGCCAATGACTCACTCTATCGCACAGCCACAGCCAAGAGTATCCCAATGCAAGTGAGAGGGCGTAACAGAAGGCAGAGGGAATTCCAGATGCACTTATTTTAGAACAGTAGGCTCTCAAGTACTCTGTTAACCATATAGCATGTTTGAATTCAGTCTGTAGGTTTGGACTGCCTGGATTTGCACCAATTTTCCATCACCTATAAACCGTATCTTTTTCAAATTACTGGTACTTTAAACTGCCAATGAATATAATGTGTAGTATCTCCTTGTAGATTGATTATAAATGGAAAAAATCCACACAACAGCTTGGGAGGAAAGTAGGCATTTAATATTTGCTAGCTATTTTGCTCTGAACACACACATCATGTATTGTTCTGACATGTCCTACAACAAGAAAAAATATGAATAATCACTCAAAAAGAACAAAGCTGTGGTCTTGTTCATGATAACATGGAATACTTTAAAGAACTCTACTCATTTCTTCTCTCCTTAAAAGAAATCTAACTTTCAAATTCAACTGAATTCAAATTGCCTTGATAATTCTCTAACTGTACAAATGAGAGAATTAATTCCTTTCTTTCTCGAAATTCCCACAACACATTGTGCTTAGCCCCATTTGCAGGAGTTCTTTCTGCTTGGCACTCCAGGTACCTGCAGGAACTTACCACCAGCTCATTTAGGAAATTCTTAAGTATTCTATTTCCAAATAGAGCCTAAAGTTTTTGATACATCAATTAATTCCATAAATTGTTGTTTAGTTAGCAGGAAACCAAAAAGTTAAACACACAAAAACAGACACACACACAAGCGAGCCCCACCCTGTCTTCAATTAGCCGCACAGAGGCAAAACCAAGGAAGGAAAGAGCCCAATAACCATCCACACAGACAAAGTTTCATTGAGAGGGAATTCCGGCAGCTCTTTGGGATCACCTGACACAGACAGTTGGAATCCAGAGTGAAGGACGGATTTCCTGGCTGTTCCAAGTGTATTCTCAAGTAACTCATTCTCACCAAAGACATTATCACAAGTCAATGGACCTGGGATGAGGACTTGCTCACACTAACAACTCTAGAACAGAGGTAATTTTGAGTTTTAGTTGCATGTCAGGGCCTACCAGTATCCTAAACTGGTTCTCCAATGCCTACAAATAGCCAGACTACACCAATCACATGAGGGCACTTCAAAAGGTTTGGGAAAGATGAAGTTAAAAAGTAAGTTTATTTTTGGTCCAAAATTTGAAAATTACGTCTAGTTTCTTCATTTAAAAGCTTGTGGGAAATGAGCATTATGGAAAAAAAAGTAGGATTTTAAAGCAATTTTCCACCAAACAAAGCTTGCCTTTTGTTTCCATTTTCACAAACATTTTGAAGTACCTTTCTATTATGTGTATTTGTGTATCTATACGTGTATTTATACATATACACTGGTGTACTATAGGGACTTGGAAGCCAGCAAAGAAGAAATTTATGTAAAAAATAGAAAATATTTCAAATTTCTCTGTCGTTCTCTCTCCACACACACACGCTCAAAAACCATTCTTCAGTTCATTGAGTTATTCAAAATGCACACTGTTCGCCACCAAAATAGTTCTTTTATTCTTACTCTGTAAGAAGAACCTGGACTATTATTTTTTTCAAGTCAGTTTATGGGTCCTGAAGGGCTTTCTTTAGAATTCTGAGAAGCACAATAATCAATTGCTTAGAAAAAAAATGTGTTTTCCCAAATACGTTGCACAGAAAAGATAAGGCAACTTCTCCCTAGGGAGACGAGAAGAACAAACGCTGTTGTCAACACAGGAAGGCTGCAGTGGAGGTGGACACATCCCCCTGCCACTCTGACTACAGAAAGCCAGGAAGCGAAGGCTGTTTACTTGGGAACTACCCTGAGAACCAGGCTGCAGCCCCTCTGAAGGCAGCCTGGCTTTTTCGCCCCATCCTTCACGGTACCATCTCTGAAAAAAAAAAAAGCCAGTGATGAAACCAGCAAGCCTGCTCTCTCCAGGACAGAACTGTGGAGTGGGGTGTAGGGCAGTGGAGCTCTGCAAAAGTTGCATTTCCCAGGATCCTTGTTGCTGAATAATGTCGTGTTAAAACTGAGATCAAGAGATGTGGGCGCTCAAGTTAGCATCCTTTGGATGCTTCCAAGGCTCAGAAGATGAAGGCATGCAAACGCAAAGGGCACTAAGCTGCTGTTCTGCAGCTTCAGCATCGGGTGCTGTTCTGGTTCACTATGTTGACCCCAGGGAAAGGACAGATCTACTGTTCCTCAGACTCTTGCCAGCTCTATTCCTCCAGGCTCTCCAGGTCCTGTGTGCGGTCCATAGGGGAAGACTTGAAAAAGTCTGCGAATAAAAGCAGGGAATGAAATATTTGTTTTCATGCAAAAATGTTGTAACCCATACACTTTTTTCGTTTAATATATATTTTCTATGAAATTTTGAAGACCCTGCCGATGCATGGATTTCAACATTTTTTTGTACTATAATAAGTATCTTTTCATTCTGTTTTTTTTTTCAAACATCTTGAAGTACCCCAACATTTAGCATAAGAAGGTGCTACACTAGCATCTCCTGTGGATCAATGGCATTGCTGAAGTTGAAGGCCTGGAGACGAGTACTGGTGGCAGCAGCAGGTGGGCCTGGTGGCTTCCAAGCCATCCTCCTTGCCTCCAGTTCATCTTTTCTCCCCTGTCTCTCATCAGCGTTCTTCCTCCTGAACTATTCACCTTCTGACTTCAAGTTCCAGTGCCACATACAGAAACCAGGGCTCCACACAGGCTGCTCGACCAACCCTCCATAGCGGTGAAAAATCAAATTCCTGTAAGGAATTTTTCATTCTTTGTCACTCCTAGGACAAACCTTAGAACAAGCCTCATTTGACGTGATCTAAACTCAAGAATTCGTTCATATTGTGGTTGACTTGATGCAGATAGGATATAACTCTTGTGATTTCTAGTGAAATCATGTCACTAAAAAAAAAATAACAAAGATTGTTAAGTTGAACCATGAAACTTTCATTCTTTTTTTAAGATTTATCCATTTTTTGTTGAAAAGGCAGATCAGATCCATGGACAGAAGGAGAAGAGACAGAGAAAGATCTTCCATCCACTGGTTCATTCCCCAAGTGGCTACCACAACCAAAGCAGAGCGGATCTGAAGCCAGGAGCCAGGTACTTCCTCTAGGTCTCCAGCAGGTGCAGGGTTCCAAAGACTTGGGCCATCCTCTACTGCTTTCCCAGGTCATAGCAGGGAGTTGGGTGGGAAATACAGCAGCCAGAACATGAACTGGCACCCTCATAGGATCCCAGTGCTTGTAAGGTGAGGATTCAGCTATTGAGTCATCATGCTGAGCCTGAAATTCTTACTCTGAAGCAGTAAAAATGGCACTTGGAAATCTTGAAACTTTTGAACTAAATGAAGAAATGTACATTAATTTTATGTGTACTGCTTATATCTATATACACACATATTTAGATCTATACATGCACACCCGTATATGTGTGCTTACACACACACACACACACACACACACACACCAATAATGTAACACCTACCAGACATCTCCATGGGACTCATTTTTGTAAATAAATTTCAATTGTAGCCTGTCAAAAGCATATTGAAATGTGAATATTTACTCTGCGCTGGTTTACAGGAAATAAAATTGTTCCCTGTAACTTGGAGAAGTGATAAAAGATTGGTTATAACATAATACTTATCTCTTATACTGCAAAGGTATTTTAAACAGCTTGCAAGATGTGTACATTCAAATAAAAATAAATGACTAGGTAATGTAGGTGGTACAAAAAGAAATGTGACTAGAAAAGTGCCACAGAATAGATATGGAGTAAAATAAGAAAAAATACAAAAACTTAAAAGAAAAAATAATGTATTTGGTTAATTGGTATGCAATTAAGTTTAGCAGGCATTAACAATACACAGTGGACACTTAAAAAACTAATGTGGCATTAGACCAAGTGAATCAATAGTTAGGTTTTAAATTGCAGTTTTGTTCAATCTGTTGTTCCTGGCCCAAAGATATTTAGACAATCAACAGCATTGTCAGCCCAGAGTAACAAAATAAAGAAAAAACTTGCAACTGTGCTCTGGGAAGAATCGTTGAAGGACTTGAGAATGTTTCATTTCAAAGAGGGAAGATGGGACACATGAAAGTGGTTTCAGCGCTGAGGGCCTATGATAGGGCAAATTTAAAATGTAGACTCTGGGAGTAAATATAAACTTATAGACTGAAAGTAGAGGAAGTGAGTGTAAGCCAAAAATGATGCCCACGCACTGGGTGACATGAATGTGAAATGTGACACAATGAATGGTTTTGAGGAAAAGTCTTCATCAAGGAAGATATCTTGGGGTTTTTACAAAGAGGAATCAAACACCTGGTATGGCTTGGAAAAAGATAGTATGTAAGCCATTGTTTCCTTCTTAATGAATATCATGATACCATTTTGTGAAAAGAAGTATATGTTCGGGCCTAGTGCTGTAGCCTGGCAGCTAAAGTCCTCACCTTGCACATGCCCGGATCCTATATGGGCGCTGGTTCTAATCCCAGTTGCCCTGCTTCCCAACCAGCTCCCTGCTTGTGGCCTGGGAAAGCAGTTGAGGACGGTCCAAAGCCTTGGGACCCTGCACCCATGTGGGAGACCTGGCTCCTGGCTCCTGGCTTCAGATCGGTTCTGCTCTGGCCGTCGCGGCTGCTTATGGAGTGAATCGATGGACAGAAGATCTTCCTCTCTGTCTCTGCTCTTCTCTGTATATCTGACTTTCCAATAAAAATTTTATAATAAAATAAATCTATAGAAAGAAAAACAAGTACCTGCTCTTCCCCCCAAAAATCAGAGGCCAGGTTCTTCACAGTTTGAGAAGAACAAAATCCTGAAATTGAACGCAGTGACTCTTTGAGTGCTGTGTCCGTTTTCTTGAGGAACTTATAAGAAGAAATCACGACTCCTAAGACATACTATAAACACAGGCGTTCATCTCTTGAATTTGTTGCTTTGTCCTGAGCTTCACCGGCTCCAGATTTCTAGGACTGGTCACTCATTTGTGCCTCAAATCGTTTAGACTAACGTCAGATTGTGCTTTTGGAAGATTCTGGGTGTGGCCTGGTGGACTCCACTGATGGGTGGTGTCTGCCGTTCTGACTTGCCTGCCCCTTGGGGTCTGCTGAAGCTACAGCTCTCAAATTGCTGACCCATGCTAGACTCTGCACTTCAGACAAAGCTTCAAAAGAAAATATTTTGAGGAAAGTATCCCTTTCTTCCACACTCCACATCCTGATGTGTGGACCCTGCATCATGCACTTTTGCTTATAGGGAAGAAAATGGGGAAAAACATTTGTCTCTCATTGCATAGCTTTTGGGGAAGTGGGGGACAAGAAATTTAAGGGCAGAATGGATAAGTAGAAATCTACAATTCTTCCCACTCTTCTCTTTTTTGGAAGAATGGATAAATAGAAATCTACAACTTTTCCCACCAGATTTGTGTTTTATATAAGAAAGGAATTTTTACAGATAAAAATCACAAATAGTAAAAATAACTGTAGAAAATACCTCACATTCCCCATAGTTTCGCTGCCTCCTTTCCTCCTGTAGATGGAATCATGCTCTCTGTAGCTGAATACTAAGAGTGGCTTGTGTTTGTGAGCCATATGACATACACGTATGTATAATATTTTAAAAATGAAAATCATAGTACATCAGTATGTCCACACTGTGGATGGCACCTTCACTCTGGGGCTTACACTTATTCAGTGGGATGCCAAGTTAAAACTGGGCTGACTTGCCTTTACTCTGCTGACTTTTAAAAGTTGTACTTTTTCATTAAATACATATTATGGGACCTAGTTGTACTTGGCCAGCTCAGCACCAGGGTCAGCTGAAGACAATGTACCTGGTGGAGGATGCCGGGACACTGACGGAGGCAGAATCTCCGCGGTGCTAGAGCAGGGCAAGGCGGGACATTGAAGCAGGGGATAATGACCATGCAACTAGAAGGGATACAAACATCCACTGGGCATTTAAAGTTGTGGTCTTCACCTTGGGTTGGATCAAGAGATCCCTATCTAACATTAGAAGACACTGGGTATGAGAGAGCTGACCAGGCAGCCTCTGTGGGTTAACAGATCAGAACAAGGAACTCCTCTGGAAGACCCAGCCCTGTACCAAGGTGTATGATGCAGTACAAGCACATGGATTCTGCCATTCTTGGCACACTCTGCCAGCATCTTTGTATGATGCTTACTTCTGCAACACTGTAAAATGACACTAGGAGCAGATCGGCACAGAAAGGGAAAGCATGATCAAAGTTAGGTTTGATCTGACCCCTAGGTGAAGCTGGATTGGTCTCAGAGCTTGGGCTGCCTCTCCAGGTGGGAGCTGCAGAACTCCAAGGCAGCCAGCCAAGGACCTCATTATGTGTGCTGGGCTCCAGAACAATCCTTTAATCCCACCAACAATCCCTGCAACAAGAAACATTGATTTTCCTTTTATTTAATTAGACGACTGTTTTCTCATGAGTATTCTGCCTGAGTTATGAATACCTATTGTTCAAAATGTAATTGCATATTCAGTACTGCTCAATGGAAGAGAAACTGTTCATCAGCCTTACTGCTTGCTTTACATTAAAAAAAAATGCTTTCATTGAGTGTATATGATACATTTCATTAGGATACATAAGATTAAGGAATTCCAGGAAATGTCCAAAGGATACACATTATTTTCAATAGTTATTATGACCCAGGCGAGATCTCCATGCCAAACCTACAAGAATGCAGTCAGACTCAATCAAAGAGCTTGAAATTTAAGAATCTAGTCAGACAGCAGCCTCATGGTCAAGGTGAATCTGGCCCTCCAAAAGTGCCCCAGCCTTCAGCTATCTACCCCAAGTAAAATAACACTGTTGTGAAAGATGGAAATACTGAATCATACATCCAAACACTTGGCTTTACACACTAACAATCAGATAGATTTCTAATAGGTATCCATCTTCCAGACACTCAGTCATGTCACTGGTTTGGGGCACCTTGCACAGGCATAGTCACAGTCATGGGGTCAAGTTCTTTTTTCAGCCTCCAGCATTGCACTGGAAACGGATCTATGCAATACAGGCATAAATGGACTCAGATGAGGGTGATAGCGTCGTAGCATGAAGTTTGATATCACTTCATTTTTCTGGATTCCGTCGTGACTTCTATGAATGTCCATTGTCGCCTTGCTGTTCCAGCAGCCCCTCAGTCACAGCAAACTGCTTACTTCTTCCACATAAGCACTGAGGTCGCTCATGTCCATATGTTTGCCCATGTAATTTATCCTGCTTCATTTCCATTCCTAAGTCTACTGCAGTGAGGAGAGTCTCATTGACAATGACAGCATGCTATTTAATGAAACCAGCGTCCATATGGGATACCAGCATGTGCAAGGCGAGGACTTCAGCTGCTAGGCTACTGCACTGGGCCCAAACTAGTATTTCAAGGCTGTGCGCCTCTGAGAAGGTGGTGATTTTGGTAAAAGGTAGCTTACGCTTTCAAAGATTCTGTTCAAACAGAATGCATGTTCTCTACATCTCAAGTTCACCTTCATTTGGAGCTAAATTCTCTCTGTGTTAGTCACAGTCCAGTCAAAGAAACAAAACCTCAGTCACGTTGTTCATTAGATGAAATTTAATATTGAGAATACTAGCTACTGGCAACTTTGGGGCTGGAAAGGCAAGAAAGGGGAGGTGGTGCCAACAGAGCCAGGTTGGAATTTGATCCCTGGCTGGTGTTGCTGGGGAGGGCTGGAAACCTGCCAGGAAAGCTGTCCCAAAGCAGCAGAGAGGAGAAGAGAAATGACCCGACGATGGGTCCCTGCTCCCTGTGCTGCCAGCTGCCATTCACCTCATTTACCTTTGCCCAAATGCATACTTCTTAATTGTACCTGGGTGATTTAAGAAACAAACACGAGACAAACACATGTATCATTTTAAATCATTTTCAGTTACAGAAATCCTTAAAATCTAGTTGACTATACATAGGACATAGAACACAATGAGTATTAAACCTTCGTCAAAATTATTTATTCTTTGGCCAAACTAACATTTTTCAAGTTCCAATTAACTAAGAAAGATAAGTCTAACATTTCCTGATCAGAAAACACCAGTACAAATGCATGCTAACAATTTGAAATTTTTCATAAAGGAGCTCTAGCTGCCAAAGAGTAGCGTAAGTTAAGATCCATTATGAAACCATTTCTCATTCGGTCTCAAGGAGCCCTGAGGCCAAGCAATGTGACTGTAAAAATAGCATCTTTTCTTTCATAGAAATAAACTAAAATTTCTTAACAAGATGATCCACTGTGTGCTTTAGGACAGAGGAGAATTACCTTGGCCCCTGCCAGTGGTTATGCTGCAGCGAGAACAGAAGGGACAGAGGATGAGTTAGGGACCTGTTAAAATAGCGCTCTGATCACCAGTTGTCAGTGTGTCAACAGACCTCTGAAACCACTAAGTTTTAAGACAATGAACATAAAGACAGTCACCAAGATAGACCAGTGGCCGCCACACTCTCATAAAGACTAAACAGAAACCAGGAAACGGAAAGTATGCATCAGTAACCAGAACCAAAACTGCAGATTAGAACCAGAGATCACACAGTGGAGTCTCGACACCAACCTAGATTGGGGAAGTAGTCTGCTCCCAGCCTTCCACCCAAAACCATCCGTACCTCTAGAGGAGTTCCAGGTCCTCAGGGGAGCTTTCCACTCCAGGTGACTGCTTGGAATTGATCTCTGTGGAATATTACTTGCTCCTGTTTGGGCCTTCAGACACAGCCGGGCTGTGGATCGTCCCTCAGTGGCCATCCTCTAGGGTGCCAGTCCTATGGCCTCAGTCTCCACAGGGGAGTTTACGGAGAGCAAGTCTCTAGAGTTTCAGGATAGATCTCGCTGGGGCCTCCAAATATTGCGAGTTGACCAACATTATCCCCAAAATGAGTCAGAGATACACTCTTAGAAGCTCTGGAGTCTCTATTCACGGGCCTGTAGTCTGTGTCATACCACTACAAGTGGAAGAGGGGACCAGCCCTGCTGTTGTCAAAGGCTTTTAAGCTCACATTGGTATGACAACTATCCAATCTGCTATGCTAGTATTAGTGCAATGTGATGAAGTGGGGACTGTCACGAATTCTTGTCTTGTCAATGTTGGGCACTCTCTCCTCCAAGGGTTATAAAGGAATTGCGCTTTGGTCGGGGATGCCAGGGGAAAATTTATAGCTGAGTGCTCATCTAAGGAGAAGGGCAAGATTGAGCACCTGCAAACTAACTGTCAGGCACCCTTAAGAGAAACAATAACACTCTGAATTTTGTTAGTGTGTCTCTGTCTAAACTTTAACATCTCCATGTCTGGTGTGGACTCATAGTCAACCTCATAACATTTCTTGCAGGTCCATTAGTGATTGTGTCATGTACTGTAAACTATCCAAGGGGCAAGTGTTTATACAGACTAAGAACCACATCTTGCTGGGTAGCAAGGAGCTCAAACAAACATGCATGGTTTACAGAAGCCAGTTCTGCAGTTACCCAAGTTGGAAAGTAGACAGCAGATGTCTTTCTCATATTCTGGTACTGCATATGTGTCCCTAACTGAAAGTCTACATGAGACTCATGTAGACTTAGTGGGTCTGACAAAACTGATGCTATTTTGAATTTTGGGGCCGCCACACCCACCTGCCCTGTATCCTCCAGGGCTTTTGCGGTTGGCCTTGATTGGAATTCCATGGCAGGGAAGAACAGAAAATGCAGAGGATGGTGTGAGCCCTCTGTGGCTCTCTGCACAGAAGGAAACGGGTTGGAGGTAAGCAACATACAGGACCGTGTCTCCCTGGACGAGGAGCCACTTTACCCTTTGGGATGGACAACTGAAGGAAGCATGTGTCCAAGTGATAAGTCCCAAGTTCAACTCTTGACATGATCTTGACTTTCTTGGGCCAAGACAAATGGGAACAAATTATTTCATTTCAAAACAACTCACAGGGTTTTTTTCTTCCTTTTCTTTTCTGTAGAATAAGAAGAAAATGTGCCCAAACGTATCACCATAAAAAGGGAGTGCTAAATGAAAACCGAGTAATTTCTGTTCTCCAAATCTTACCTGGAAGGCTCATTCCCTTTCGTGTAGAAAATGAAATAAATTGAAAGTGAAAAGAGAGCAAATATTTTAGCAACCGAACATTCTTCTTTGCAAAATTAAATAAAGCAGAGAGACTGATAGTGCCACAGCCAAGGCATTTATCTTTTAGAAACACAAGAGTATCACTAAGTAAATAATAAGCCAGAGAAAGTAAACATTCATTTTCCTGCCATTCTGGGGTGTGATCCTAATTCCTTCAGCTCAGCATATTTTGCACCGCCTTCCCCCTCTGCTACATTCTCCCCATTCCTCCATCCTTGTAGGACACCGTCTGCTCACCCACGATGTTCTGGCTTAATAAAGCAATAGGCTGACTCAATCTGCTGTCTGTGCAGAGTGATGATGTTAGCCTGTGTTGCTGGCTCTGTTGCTAAGGTGGCAGGATCTGCAGCTGCTCCCCTGTGGCCGTGATGGGGAGGGAGAAACATCTCCTTATATTTTCCCATAAACCAGATGTTTGCCTGAACTCTGACTTCTTTAAAATATTTTCTCTTGAAGAAAAGAAAAGAATGGATTAGCTTGAATTTGGGATGCCAAGTTTTCTTTTCCCAGCCTGTCGTGAGCACACACCCAAATAGTTGAATCTGGAGAATTCACGCTGGTGGTATGCTGCCACTCATTTAGTAAGCTGCACATATCTCTTTTTTAAAGATTCATTTATTTTTTTATTGGAAAGGCAGATATACAGAGAGGAGGAGGGACAGACAGGAAGATCCTCCATCCATTGGTTCGCTCCCCGGGTCTCCCACATGGGTTCAGGGTCCCAAGGCATTGGGCCATCCTCAACTGTTTTCCCAGGCCACAGGCTGGGTGGGAAATGGGGTCGTCAGGATTAGAACCGGCACCCATATGGGATCCTGGCGCATTCAAGGCGAGGACTTTAACCACTATGCTATCGCACTGGGCCCAGCTATACATATATTTCCAGTGAAACTTGTATGTGAAGTAAACTGTGTTTTCCTGCCTTCACAGCGATTCTTTTTCATTCACTTCCAAAAAGGGGAAAGTGTCACCGTGGAAAGCATTACTGTTGAAATCTCACCTCACCAGGTGTGAAATAAGCATTTTATCATCACACAGATGTTTTAGGTCAAGAATTCAGATATGATTCGTAGGGACAGGAGAGGCAGAGACTGTCTCCTAGATTTACCCGGGATTGCTGCTCTCCACTCGGGCAGTATCGGGTGGTTTGGTTTCCGCAGCAATTGGTTTCTCCCAGGGCGAGAGCCCCCAGCAAACCTGGAGACTGCCCAGTGACCTTTTTTGTGAGTTGCCTTTGAAAGTTTGCTAACTTCACTCCCTCCATTCTCCGATGTGAACTTGAGATCCTGGCGGTTCTCAACTGGGTAACTTTGCACACACACACACACACACACACACACACACGTACATACCACCACCACCACCCAGAGGAGATGTGACAATGTCTGAATACCTTACTCATTTGCACGACTAGGGTTGGGGGCACTGCTAGCGTCCAGTGGGTCTATCCCAGAGACACTTGTACGTATTCTACAGGGAACAGAAAGCTTCCACCATGAAGAACTATGTGTTCCAAGCTGTCGGCGGTGCTGAGGCTGGGAAACGCTGCTCGGGCTCCTGACTCTGCCATGGCACCAGACGTGATGGGAGGGAGCTTAGATCCCACAGCTTTGGCGAGCAAAGTCAGAATCAGTGGAGACGTAAAAACCACAGCTATGTCTTCACCCTGCTTTGCTGATACCAAGTCTTGTATGAATTCAATTCTTAGCATAAAATTTTCACTGTTTGTTTTTTAACTGAGTGAAGAAGGAAGTTGTAATGAGCTTCAAGCCATGCCAGGTGTCTCTAAGTGGGGCTAAGAAGGCACCAGGACAGGCACACCCCAGCCAATCCTGCACACAGGGCTCAAGAAGGCAGATGCTTCCCTGGGTCAAGCATTGAAGGCTGGCCCGCAGTGGGGCTCAGATTCTTTTGCAGTGGGCCTTGTTTTGATGTCTCTTCATTTTCATGTTCTGACTCCTTCTCACGTGTCCCAATAGTTTCTAGTTCTGGGTGAATGTTCTGTGTAGATGCTCATGTGGCTGGATGAAATTTTAGCTTGCCATCTGATCTTCTTGAAATGTTAGAGAACATGTTTAGACCACAGAGTTCCAGAGGCAGACACACTGCTGAGGTGACTGGAGGATGCCCTGTGCCTGGAGCAGAGACATTGCCAGAAGTCAGCAAGCCAAGGAGCCAAGGAGAATCTTTCCTCTCTCCCTCCATGTTGAGCAACAGCTGGCTTGACACAGCTGGAATCTGTCGAGACACTGTCCCAAAACAAGAGGAATATACTGCCCTACAACCCCAAGATTTCTGTTTGCATCTGAAGGGTAGACATCCCCTGTCTCAGGCTGTGTCACACAGTCCCAGACAGGGGAAATTGGCCTGGAAACAGCTGCATATTCTCACTGAGACTATGGATGCCACAGACAGCTGTACACCTGAATTGAAATATCAGCTCCACAAATTACTACTTACTTTATTTCCCATCCTTGCTGAAGGAAGGGGATAATTTCCTCTTATCTATATAAATAAAAGTAGTGTAAGGACTGGTCTATGGTAGAACCAAAGTAGTCTGTTACTTTTGATTTCTTCTGTCCGTTCGACCAAGCAGCTGGAATTAGATGAAGCATCGCTAAGCCCTTCCTGGATGTGTTTTGCTTTGACCTTCTTAGACTCGTGTTTATGTCGGGTTTCCAAATGGCAGTTCCTGTCATGAGCAGTAGCACATCTTTGCCAGTATCATTTCCTACTGCATTGTAACTGCATGGCTGAAACCCAAACCAGGTTCTTCTCTGTGACCTAGAACTCTGTCGATGCAGTTGGCCATTTTTCATAAAAAAAAAAAATCTTTTAAAAGCAGGCAAAACAAATCAGAGCCAAAGCTAAACTAAAAGCAAGACTCTGTGTTTTCCCAAATGTAAAGCAGAGTTTAATGCTGGGGCAACACAAAGATACCCTAAGGTGAAACATCAAGTGATTCCCCTGTTCTTCGCCTATCCCAGTTCAAGTCCACAGTTCATCTTTTGAGACTGCATTTATCTTCCAGATACTTTGTCTATGCCTTTACCTTTTCCCCAGGCCACCAGACCCCACCTCCACAGATGGAGTAGACCAATGAGCCAATGGAGTTTCTAGAGTTTTACGGCTAAGGAATTAAAAGAAAAGCTCTTGTCAGAGATAGATTTAAGAAACAATTTTATGCATATGCATGATGTTACTCCAAACAGTTCATGGAAAAGCAGATCTAAGAAAAAAACCCTGTATTTTGATGCAAGGTATTTCTAGGTCCATGTGTAGTTTTTTTTTTTTTTTCATAGTACAGATCTCCATGAACTTGATGGAATCCTCCCATATGCCTGTAGAAATAGAATTATATGTTGGGCTAAAGTTCTTTTGAAAAATACAAGGGAGCAGGTACCACAAATGGGAGCATGTGTAGAGATGACCTCATCCTGAGGATCCCAGGCAATTGAGTTGTATGAAATATTTTCTTGTAAGTCATGACTGCAGATAGTAAGCAGGTTGAGGAGACACAGACCTTCTGCCTCCTTGGGATCTATTCATAGCTAAATCAATGATAACTGTGAGAGCCACAATGACCTAATCTGTAGTGGTCCTACTGCTGGGCTTGGAACAAATTTAATTTATCTCTATTGGTTGATAACAGTCAGGCACTGTTTACTATTTTTCAAACAGTAGGCTTAACCAGGGCTTGAGCAAAACCCATCTTCTCCCAATGTTTACCTGCAGAGCCTACCAAATGTTAAATTCTGATATCTATAAAGCTCTTTAGTCATTTAAACATATGGTTTACATTTTACCCTTCAGAAAGCAAATTATTTTCTGTCAATCCATGATGTTCCTGTGGGAAGATATTCACCTAAGGTCACATTAAAGAACTAAAACAGATAGATTTGCCAATAAGGTAGACTTCAAAATGACTTCTATACGTTCATGCCCTGGTCCCCAAAGCCAATGTATTTGTTATTATATGTGGCTAAATATGCTGCTGCTGAATTGATTAAGTTAATGATGTTAAGGTGGGAAAGTTTTCTGAATTGTCCAGCTGGGTCCAGTAAAATCACAAAGCATTTGACAAAAGGAAGACAAGAGGATCTGGATCAGAGATGTGGCAACACAAAAGTGGGGATTGGAGTGACATGTTGTCAGAAGTAAAATAAAATTTTAAAAGGCCATAATATGGGAAATCCAATAAGCCTCTACTCTCTCGAAAAGCAAGGAAACACAGATTCATCAAGAAACCGCAGAAAGAATTAAGCTACTCAACTTGTAGCAATTTGCTACAACACTTGTAGGAGACTAACCCAGCCAAGAAGCCTTAAATCAAGAAGTGCGTGGTATAACATGCTTTTGTTTATAAGACAGATGCTGTTCCACTAAACAGGCCACAGAAGGAATTACTGTCATACACAGTAATGCTACTTTAGGTGCCCCAGACAGAAATAAAGAGAACACAGCACAGACAGGCAAAATGGAGGAAGAATTATTAATATCTATAATGAGAAAGGCAAGATACAGATTACAGAAAAGATAAATTTATTAGAAGCATTATTTCACAAAAGCTCTTATATTGTATCAATGCAAAAACTGAGATGTACAGAAGCGAAGGAACTTGATCAACACTGCATAATTGGCAAGTGGCACATCCGAGTTAAGCGGTCTACTTAACACCTTAACACTCCACATACGAGAAACCTCTTAAAGTGAAACTTAGGAACACAGAAATCTCAACAGACTATGTTCTTATTTACAGAAATGTTAGTTACAATATTTCCATTCTGGGAACAACAGAATGAAGAGATGTCACATATTTACATGGTGAAATATTATTCAACAACGTGAATAGACTCACAACAAAACCTGTCAATGTGGTGGAACCTTGTAACAAAATGGGAAAAGAATCACATCTGGAAAAGACAGTTTTGATAAGTGATTTTTTATGAAATCCAAAGGATTTAAGGTGTTCTGACAGCTGTTACCCTGGGAGATAATGTCTAGAGTGCATGATGTAGAGTTTCTGCAATACAAATCATCCAGCTTTTGATCTGGAAACTGATTAACAACTCTGTGTTGAATTAGGAAAACTTCAATACATTGTACACTTAATTGCACATTTCTGTAGAAAGTTCTATATACTGTTATAGCCTTAATGATTTTGTGACTATGCTTAAATGAACTTTGTGTGAGTAAAGTCAAGCATGTTTTCATCTGATTATTGTTTGTAGTTCTTGCCTATTTTCCTGTTGCACTATGGTGTTAATAGCTTCTAATTTCTTGAGCTACTTATTTAATAGAGCCATGATGCCTTTGCCTACAATGTAAGGTACAAATGCTATTTTGAGAAAATGATCAATAAAATTTCAAGTTAGAAGAGAAAGCATTTGAAAAAACAGGAGTCTGTACATGCCTGCAATATTGAAAAAATACATTTTGAATATGAGCTGAGCATTAATCAATCCAAGTTCAGCAATTTAATTGGCTGCTGGAGAAAATTTTGAGAGCTATTGAGAAGAATCAGGACGCTGTACTGTTGTTAGCTGAGCTTTATTTAACACTACTTGGAGTTGACATGCTCACTGGCTGTGTCGTGGGATAAATCTGTGCTGCCTGCTAACCACTAATTACTAGCCACTCATCAATGAGCTTATCATTCATGTCTCACAGAGATGTTTTTTCTGAAAAATGGTACATTCATCAAGATATCTGTGGCTGGCCATAAATCACCCATGTCCTAAATATTAATCCATGTTAATTATAAGAGATGATGTTTTTACAGCTCTGTGAAATAAGCCAGGATCGGCGTTTAACTGTCCAATTCTTTGCATAAACATTTCATCCTCTAAATACATGTTTGTCTGTCCCTCACCAACTTTTGAAATTATTCATTTGTTTAATTGGAAATATACAGAGATGGAGAGAGAGATGGAGGTGGGAGGGAGAGAGATTCTACCCACCACTCCGTGTTTTAAATACCCGGAGCTGGGTGAGGTTGGAGCCAGGAGTTAGGAAATCCACCCAGGTATCCCACATGAGTCACAACCTTCCCAGCAGGCTCAGGGCCTGGTCCCAGGCATCCCTGCGGGTATCATAACCATTTTAGGAAATGTCTGCTCCAGTTTTGCTTGGTAGTTTTTCTATTCTCCCTGATCTCCGCTTAATGAACACTAAATTTTGTTCCTGCTCAAGTTCCCACCAATGGAAAGACAGATCTGCAGAGAAGAGAGGCAGAAACAAAGTTCTTCCACCCAATGATTGGCCACAAGAGCAGAAGCTAAGCTGATCCTAAACTAGGAGCCAAGAGTTTCTTCCAAGTCTCTCACACAGGTGAAAGGACCCAAGGTTTTGGATCATCCATAACTGTTTCTTCCAGGCGACACACAGGGAGCTGGAAATGGAAGTGGGGCAGCTAGGATATGAATTAGCACTCCTATGGGATCCTGGCACATGCAAGGCTGAACTTTAGCCACTAGGCTACCATGCCAGGCCCTGAAGTACTAAGTCCAACCCATGTTACTCTTCTTGCCCTGCTAATGCACCTGAAAGGCGGTAGCCCAAGTGCTAGGGTCCCTGCTTCTGCTGTGAGACACCTGAATGGAGTTCTTGGCTGCTGGTTTCAGGCTGGTCCAACCAGCATTTGGGAATTAGGGGAGTGAACCAGCAGAAGGGAGATTTCTATCTCTATTATTTGTCCTCTTAAGTATGTGTGCTGTGTTTATGTTCTGTGACATTCTTTGTCACTCTTTCTTTTAAATGAGTCAAAACATAAAATCCAAAGAAAATTGTATTTGAATGACAACTGACAAATGTCATCTACTGGGACGAATTTGTAGAGAACCATGATGATACCTTTGTGATTTTGAATATATAAGGTTCCCAACAATTCTTCCTCAGGATCATGTTTTAGACGAAAAAAAAAAATCTTTAGAACAGTGTCAATGAGACTATTCAGTTTTACACCTTTCTTGACTGACAAAGGATCAGGACTAAAAATGCATAAAGGTTAAAATATAAGTTATTACACTATGCTTATTTGTTAACAAAATCCCAAACCAGTACTAAAGTGTAACTTGTCTTATGTACTTAGTTATTACATATTCATTCATGTATTTGAAATCAGAGTTACAGAGAGAGGGAAAAGGGAACATACAAGGGCTGTTCCATCAATCTGTGGCTCCAAACTTAGATAGCCACAGTGTCAGGACTGGGCTAGCATGAAAACAGAAACCAGCAGCTTCATCCATGCCTCCCCCTTGGGTGTAAGTGGCCCAAACACCTGGATCATCTTCAGATGTTTTTCCCAGGCCATTAGGATGAGCTGTATATGAAGAGGAGCAGCCGTGCCATGAATCAACACCCACATGGCATGACAGCATTACAGGCACCAGCGTTACTTGCTACGCCACTATGCCAGCCCCAACCCATTTTCTCTTCAATACAGCTGTGTTTGCTCTCATTTGATTATAAAGGTAGAGAAACATAGAAAGTGACAGAAAGATCATCCATCTACTGGTTTACTCCCCCAGTTGCCTACAACAAGCAGTGCTGGACCAGGCCAAAGCCACGAGCCCAGAACTCTATTTTGGCCTCCCATTCAGATCACAACCCAAATAAATGAGCCACTACTTACCGCCTCCCAGGAGTGCATTAGCAGGCAGCTGGATAGAAAGCAAATAGGACTCAAAGCAGACACTGTGAAATGGCATGTGGGTATCTGCAATGGTAACTTAAACCAGTGTGCCAAATACATATTTCTCAACGCGTCTTTGAAGAAAAGTGAAATCATTTGCAAACACCAGTGATAAATTCCATGCAAGGGGGAATGATTAACTTATACGTTCCAAATTGTTTTCTTAAGGTTTTGTTTTCTTTCTGGAGAAGGGAGAAAGCCACAGCTGGGCTCTTCCAACCCTTTCAGGTTGCAGACTCAGGGAGGGGCTTCTTATCATCTCTGAAGTTCACATGGCTTTTTTTTTTCCTCCCTCTGTGGGATGCTTGTTTGCCTCGCACATTTTTGCGACTTGACTTCACTTATGACCTTGCCTTTGTTAGGTTTTCTGTTAGTATGTGTGGAAAAACAGGATATATGTTAATGTCATTCCGAGATCTTCAGTATGCAACAATCCACAGGGGACTGTGTTGAATGAAAATATGTTTTCAAATCCTACTGATCCCTGAAACCTTGCCTTTCCCTTCCTGTGGGTCTCGCCTCTTGGTCTGTTCTACTTTGAAGTGCACTTTCACCGAGACCTTGCCACATACATCTCCCTTCCTGGAATGATGACTCAGACCTTGACACCAAACCAAGAATGTGAATTATGTTCCCCTCAATGTACTGACCACAAGGTTGGCTTGGACAAGAACATGGACGTGTTTATAAAGAACATGGCTTCACCTTTCACCTTGGCATTCTATAGTCTCATGGGTGGAGACTATTCAACCCACAATCCTAAAAATAAATAAATAAATAAATAACAGACAAAATCTTTTAAATAGACTTAAAACATCAGATTTAGATGCTAAAAGGAGCTGTTACTTTGCTTAGCTTTTTCCTTAAAGAAAAATATCTTCAGCAATTCCAAATTTAAGAAAATACACACATACGTTTACATATAAAAGTAAATGCATATGTATGTATATATATATATATGATGTCATCGTTGCTTTCAATTAACTTAAAGTTTATAAATAAATTTGATTAAACAAAAATATAACACTATTTTAAATGCCTGTATATCTTACTTGTGTAAGGTCATTCCCCCAAAATTCACTGCTCTTACCCAGCGTTCAAAATCAACACAAGGAAGGTAAACAACTATGGTTTCAGAGCAAATGTTCTTGCTTATGTTACAGAACTTCTAACAGTATGTATCTGCTGCTTATTTAAAACAGTTAAAGTTCTAGTTTTTACATTATTACGCGCAGCGAATTCCCACAGCTTGTTTCTTTACCATGGGCCGAATACACCAGACACAACGAGGTTTTTTAGAAGATTTATTCCAGGGGGCAGGGACGGGATGGAGGTGGTGGGAAGGCGAAGAGGAAGAGGAAGGAAGACATGGAGGGGGAGGCCAGAAGAAGAGAGAGAGAGAGAGAGAGAAAGAGAGAGAGAGTCGCACCTGGGGGCCTTTATGTCACTCAGGTGAGTGTGCAAGGTGTGTGGGGGGGCGCAGGAATTGGGGGCTGGCCCCAGGGGATTGGTGCCTGAGACTGTCACAGGTGATTGCCTAAGAATGATTGGTAAGTGGGCAGAGTTGGGGAGGGGCTGGGAGATTGGGTGTGGGATTCCCAGGTGAAATGGGTGGATGGCTGGACTGGAGTGAATTTCATGAACTGTGAGGAAGATGAAATGATGCTGGGTCTAGGGTGGGATATTCGAATAACTCCTTATAGTATCGACTCACAAAGGTGAAAGAATAGTCTTAAAGGGTTACATTGCTTATACAGTTATAGGAAAAATGCTTCTTTTGTTAATAAGTGGTATATAATAATTACAAATACAAAAGATATTGCAAGAAATTTGCAATACAGAATTTTGTTGCTTTTGAAATGGTTGCTAAACATACATATACACACGCACAATTGACCCAGATGCAATGGAAAATAGGCATGCTTATCTTTAATGGAGTCTATCATCTAAAGTAAAACAAATGAATGGGCCCCTGGAGTGGAGAGGGTGTGCTGAGTGTCACACTTCTCTGTTCAATCAAGATTGGGCCCTGCGGTAGTCATACAAGCAGGAACATACCTAGCAAACCCCGCCTGCAGCCTCACCTCCCTGCCTCCTCACCTGAACTGTTCTCCTTTGAGTACTCACTCCCACCCAGACATTACCGAGTCTCCTGTTTACATTGGGGTGAACCTGAATCGTGTGGAGTTACAGCTCTTTCTGGAACATGCCAGCACTCTTTCCTAGGTAATCTTGCTTCTCTTCTGACCTCTACCCACCTCTCAGTTTTTGTATTTCTTCTTGGGTTTGAGACTAGAAAACTGGACCTCATCATTCCTCAGGACAGTAAGGGAAGAAGACTAACATCACACCAACTTCCCCAAATAAAATGACTCACTGCAGTGGGAGAAAGGATAAGAAGGTATGAAGAGGGTGTGTAGTCTCCTGAGATGTGGATTTATGTGGCAGAAACCTCTTCTCAAGTGTGTCTGGGGTAAAGAGATTGTATAGTAAGCTCAGCTAATTTGAGAGTCAAAAGTGTGGTGACATCTGATCTCCTTTCCAGGGAAATGAACAGTTCAAAGCGGAAATAGCTGGGTGTGCATTTAGACAGCCACTCTATGTCTACTGCCCTAGTGTGATACAGGAACACAAGATCCATCCATCCAAGAAGAGCAGGGAGTTGATGAAGAGTCATGAGTGGCCAAAATAAGATTCCCAGTCACTGTGTGGAGACTGATTCCAAAACCCAAGAGCAGCTTGGGTGTTGAGAGAGAGAGAGGGAGAGAGAGCTCAAGACACAAACAGCCCTGACTGTTGGGTCTTTCAGCCTGGTTATTGGAACAGCTTTGGAAGGACCTGTGTAAATGAGTGCCTGAAGATAGCAGGGGATGGGGACATCTCAGTGGGTATGCACATGTACAGCTAAGAACCTGGACTGCAGGCTTCCCTTAGAGACCTGGCCTCATTATGAAAGTCCACTAAACCTTGGATAGCAGTTCAAGGCCAAGGCATGAGAGGAGTGATTGAGCCAAAGTTTCTATCACCTGTACAGATGGAAGGTTTATAACGAAGTTTGGTTAGTCTAAAAGATTGAAATGATGGCTCTTGCACACCTGAGTGTGTGAAATGAAGATTATTCTCAATCCACTCATATATTCCCAAATGAGAAAAACACCTGTCAGAGATGTAATGATGTGGCCACTTGGAATCTCTCTTCTATTATTTTATCCCAATTTTCTTTTCCTTATTCTGTAGTTGGGAGACTGGGACTTTGCTCTAGTTTATTTCATTATAAAACAAAGTGATTCCCCAAACCTAACATCTAATTGGCAGTCAGTGTTTTGCATTGGGTTTCTTAACTCTAATTCCAGAGAGAAAACATAGGAAAAAATGACTACAGAAATTAAACCGAAAACAAAGAGCTTGGGGAAGGTGTTTGTGGGAAGATCATTAATGCTGTTACTGCTAATTATGAATCTCAATGTGCAGCTCCCAGATGGGGACTATAATCAGCACAATTTCCAGTTTGCTGCTCACTACAATTAGCAGGGGCAGGCTTGTGGATCAGTCACCACTCCACATCCTTGTCAGCCTTTTTGTAGGCTCATGTGCAGCCTCTTGGGCATCAGCTGGGTAAAACCAGATCACAACTCTCTCCAGCAGATACTCGTTGCATTCGTTGTCCGGCTAAAGAAGAAGGACATCTTCTAGGTCTCTCCTCGTGCCATTGGTGTTACTGTAATGGGCCATCACACTGAACTCACAGGAAAACAAGCTCTGAATTTGTGTGCTTGCTCCATTAGTCCTCCTGAGAATCTAAACAGGGAAATTGTACAAAATCAGCGTGATTTTTCTTTTATTGTTTGCCATATGGCATTCAGGATGTAATCATGTTCCTGTAATTAAACATCATGTGAATTCTCCCTCATGCATTCAAAAATTCAGCACGCGAGATCTTTTCTTCTGTGTAGATTCTATACAGTATTGCAATGTCAAAAGTTGTCTCTAGCAGTTCAATGTTGTGGAACAGCAAGTTAAACTGTCACTCGTGAGCCAGCATTCCATGTGGGGTTCTGGAATTCATGTTCTGGCTATTACACTTACAATCCTTCTTTTCAGAAACTATTTATTTGTTTTTATTTGAAAGGCAGATTTACAGGAGAGACAAAAAGAGAGAGCTTCGTTCTACTGGTTCACTCCTCAGTCTCACTGAGCCAATCAGAAGCTGGTAGCCAGCTTTCTCCCAATGTCGCATGCGGGTGCGGTGCCACAAAGAGTGAAAACATCCTTTGCCACTTGCCCAGATTATATGCAGGGAGCTGGATCATCTTGTGAGCGCCGGGTTCCCATATGGATGCCTGTTGATGTTCCAGCTGCTCTATTTCCCTTCCAGCTCCATGCTTATGGCCTGGGTAAGCCATAGAGGTCCCAAAGCCTTGCCACCCTGCACCCACATAGGAGACCTGAAAGAAGCTCCTGGCTTCAGATAGGCTCAGTTCTAGCCGTTGCGGCCAATTAGGAAGTAAACAAACACATGGAAGATGTTTTTCTCTGCTTGTCCTTCTCTCCATAAATTTGATCTGCCTTTCAAATATAAATAAACAAATCTTAAACAAACAAAAAAGTGGAGCAGCCAGGACAAAAACTGACATACATATAGGATGCTGATACCACAGGAAATAGATTAACCCGACACAGTACAGCAGCTGGTCCTCTTCCAATCCTTCTAACGCACTGGGGAAGGCAGCGGAAGACTACTCTAGCTCTTGGGTCCTTGCATTCCCAGTTTTCTCCAGATGGAATTCAGAACCAATAATCAGAACCAATACCAGACCTGGCCTAACCCAGCCACTGTGGTCATTTGGGGAGTGAATCAGCAGATAATAGATTGATCTCTCTTTCTCTCTCTTCTTCAGTATCAGTTCACCTTTTAAGTAAATAAATAAACAGATAAATCTTTTAAAAGAAAGAATCTGTTCTGGGAATGTGGTAGGAAAATGACTTTGCTTGCCTTACATGTTAGAAAACTCTGAATCAGAAATTATTTTGTAAATGCCCAGCAGGGTCTGAGGGTTTTGTTCTTTTCATCCGTACAAAGAAAGTAAGGCAAAAATGAGTCCTGCCCACACCAAGCTGCCGTCGCATTTTCTGGTCTAGATCCAAAATCAAAGTTCCCCCCTTTTGTCCTTTTTAGTAGACTCATTCAGAACAAAAGTTCAGAAATGAATTTTGATGTAGTTTAAGGATTGTGCTGATTCAACTTTCTATCATCGTGCTATAAACAAGAAAAAAAAAATTCTGAAAGGAAGAAGTACAGTAAGCCTGTTGGGAGCCAGTTCAAGAATGACCTTTCTCAGAGGGAAAGAAATTATTTCCAAAGGGGATGCCGGGCAATGCCTAAGGCAGCTTCAGTTCCCCTCAATTCCACTTCAACCTCGTCTATACTGCAGCTGGCGTGACCAGGTAAATGTTCATTGATTTCAAGATCAGGGCAACAGGATTCTTTCTGTTTAATTTCTTGTGAGTTAAAAAATAAGCAAAGGGTTTACATACAAAGGGGGGTACTTAGTGCTCTCGGAATCAATGCCAAATTCAAACCGTGCGTGACAAGGCATGACTACTCATCCATTCACTCCAACAAAGTCCCATCAACAACTATTGCACATCAGATGCTGAGCGATTCACTGTGGCCCAGAGAGGGGAGAAGGCCAGTCTTTTGCATTAAGTTCTCAGAGTCTACAGGCAGAAGTAGACATACAAGGTAACAGCATTCATAGGTGTAGGATCTTCAAAATATCACAGAAAATGTATGGATTTTACAAAGTGTTACATGAAAATAGACTTATTTTAATGCGACTTTCCAAGAGATTTTGAAAGTATCCTTTTATATATAAAAAAAAAGAATCAAAGATTGCTAAGACAAAGTGAATGACTCTTGGCAGGAAAGACTAAAGAAAGGAATCCTAGATAAGATGATCGAGCTGATTTCTGAAGATAAAAGAAAGCCCTTCTGGAAACCTGAAAACAGTGCTTTGCCCTAAATATCAGTTCATGTGATTATAGTTAAAAAATATTACAGAAGACAAATTTAGGATACTGTAATAGCGTGAACAGCATTAAGGTATGCTGTATAAGTTGCAATGGAAGGGCAGTAAAAAGAGATCAGATTAATTGTACGGTAGGTTAGATCAAGAATGGGTAAGAATGTGAAAACAATGATATAAGGTAAGAGACATCCCAGAAATCTTTAAAAGAATCTGATGATGGCTGATATGAGGGAGGTATCAAGTTTGCCAGTCCATATAAAATTGGATCTTATTACAGACTAAAAAGGAAAATAAGAAAAGGTACTTGTTGAATTTAAGAAGTCAGAAGACACCCAAAAATCAGGAAACGTAAGAGCTCTTTAGGAAATTAATGAGTTATTCAAGTAACATGAGTTACTTTACATATCCACAAACCTTTTTCACTGCCTTCAAAAGTCAGAGACAACTGGCAACAAGATGGAGAAAACCGAATTCCACCATTTATCTACATGATCTGCCTGCCTCTTGGTAGTCACTGAGTAGATCTGGAGGACCTGAGAGAAAACATCCAGGGCCAATGTTGTTAGAATCTGGGGAATTTATAAAGAATATCCATGTACAAGAGAAAACTTTGGAGCTAATAGAGAAAAAGCATAAAGAGGCTTCGTAGCAGTCAATCATTAGATGGAAGAGGAGGAAGGAGGAGAGAGGGACATAAAGCCTAGGGGAGAGAAAGATGAACAGAGCTTCGCAAGGAGAAGAGGGGGAAAAAAGACCTTTTTTAGCAGTGGAAGCTCTCCATGAAGTAGGAAGCAAGAGAGTGTGGCAATCTTAAGGAATTCTGAGAAGTTCTGTTGTGCAGTGCTGAGTTAACGAGAACAGTGAGAGCTGAGGATAGGGAAGTGAGCTCAGGCAATACCTGGGCAGAGCTATTTGACAGAGTTTAAAATTAATCCACTGTGTGAGAGAAAGCCACTGAAGGATTTTGAGCAATATACTGGTATAATCAGATCTGTAATTTAAAAACTCAATCCAGCCACTGGGTGCAGAATGAGAAGTTAATTAAAACAGTGAAACCCGAATGTGATTACCTAGAGCAAAGACCACAATTCAGTTCATCCTATAATGTGCTCTTGCGACGGAGTGTTTTTTTTTTATTAACTCATTTGATTGTGGATTAGATATGAATATTTTAAAATTGGAAACTCTCATGTAAAACAGGATTAGAGACTCCCTTGAAAAGTGAGAAGATGGTGGCATTCCTGGGTCCCCATTCCTGGGTCCCCATTCCTGAACGGTCAACAGTAGACTAGAGCTAGCAGTCTGAACATGACTCTTAGAGAAGGGTATTCCTTTGCCTGCCATGTTCCAAGGAAGATGTTCTCCTTGATTTTCATGTTTCTGCCTTGCCTGAAGAGAACACACAGAGAATGGCAAATCATTATGCATGCCATTCTGAGATAAACCCCTGTGACTGTTTCCACACCTACCCTCTACCCATGTGTTCCAGCAATTCTCCTTTTTCTTATCATGGGTTCACCTTCTACTGGATCAGACCCATCAACACACCAATCTTTCAGTGCTCCCTTATTAAGAGGAATGAGTCTCCATCCATTACCCCCACGCCTGTGTTTCCCGTTGCTCTCTACTCCTGCAGACAATCACTAGAGCAGTATTGTTCACCTGCAAGTCCCCGATGATGTTCTTGTTGCCAGCGTATATTGCCCTCTGTCTCCCCTTCACTTAATCTATCTGTAGTGATAAGCAGTTCATCATGGCCTCTTATTTGAAACAGTTGTTTTCTCCTAGTCTTCCAGGAATCATGTCTGGAGAATCTTTATTGGATTGTTCTCAATCAGATATGGAGGGTGTCAGAGCTCAGTCTTTAGATTCCTTTCCTGGATCTTTTTACTCGTTTTTTTATATATATATTTTTAAATTTTTATTCTTCATGATGGAGCTCCCTAAATTCAGGAATTTCCCCTTCCACCCTGCCCATTTCTCCTTCCCACCACTGTTCCCTCCATATTTTTACAATACTATAGTTCTTCAGCAACAGTCACAAGTCCATCACCCTGCTTTTTAAGCGTGTCATGACATTGTAGATACAGGCAACGGTAGAAAGTCCAATGTTTTATTGTTAAGATATATTTAACAGTTTCATTGGGAATCCTTCTGTTACTCATAAGTAAAGGTATATGCAACATATCCTCGCTTCTCACTATGTTCATTTTTTTAGGTTTTATTTATTTTAATTAGGAAAGAAGATTCACAGATAGAAGGAGAGAGAGAGACAGAAAGATTTTTCTTCTCCTGGTTCACTCCCCAAATGGTTACAACGGCCAGAGCTGAGCTGATCTGAAACCAGGAACAGAAGTTTCTTCTGGGTCTCCCATGTGGGTGCTGGGCCCAAGGCTTTCAACCGCCCCCCACTGTATTCCCAAAGTGTCAACAGGGAACCAGACCAGAAATGGAGCAGCTGAGACACAGAACATACTGCAAACAGACGATTAACTAGTAAACCATCACACTGTTCCCTGTAATTGTCTTATGACTATATTAGATATTAACATTAAGGGATGATGAGTAAGGTATGTACAGGAATTCTCTACATTTAATTATCCATAGACTGTGGAAACACACTTCAGCACATTGCCTTTGAGGCCAAGAGAGGGACAGATGTATCTCCTTGCTCCGATTTTTCCTTCGGTTAAGCATTTATCCAAGAGCTATTAACGATCCTTTACTAGAAAACAGAGTGGTGGATTCTTACACTACAAGACCCTTCTTGTGGTGCCTAGAAACTCCCAAACTTAAAAAAAAAAAATAGGGAGAGAGAGAAACAAAAGAAGCAGAAAAAGAGAAATCTTATTTACTTCATACACATTAGTGTCAGATTCCATTTCTGTTCAGCTGATTTCCCCCAAATATGACAGTGGGATATGAAGACAGACAGAAGAAAAATCCAATCCATTCTTCTTCTGGGTCCGCTCCTCTCTTAGTCACTTCATTGTTGGTTTCCTTCCAGGCTAGCCCTCAAACACCTCCATGTTTTCATTGATGTGTCTATCATATGGATAGCTCTGGTCTAATTATTCGGAATTCATTAGGAAACACAGTAGTTTAAGATCTGTGCTCTTAGGAGCTTAACCTTGTAATTCTGTCTAATCAGTAAATTAATTATTGCATTAGAGAGAGAGTTTAGTGAAGGTAACCTGGTAGGTGGAGGTGTTCGAGGGCTAGCCTGGAGGGAAACCAACAATGAAGTGACTAAGAGAGGAAGACTCTGAAAGATATTTTATGCCAAAAATATATTAATTGCATCATTGATTAGAACATTTTTAGGGAAAAATATCAAAACCAATACTTCATGCAGAGTGTAAGAATAAAATGGTGATCAAAACACAGATATCTGAGATCTTTTTGTATAAATTTTAGCTAAAGTAGTTTGAAATTATATAAAAACCACAAATTTTAAATTGCAATTATGTAAAAGTTGAAATTAAGTAAATTGTTCCCTTTGATGCCACAATTTTGAGGTGTGGGGCAGGGGAAGATTATGGAGAGACACCACAATTCCATATTCTCTGCAAGAAAAACAAAACAATACATACACCAAGAAATCCAATGACTCCCTAAGGCCCACAGTGCAGGAGCTGAATATCCAGACACATTGTGGAAAGCCCTGATAATTCTCAGGTTTCACAATGCTGGTGCCTTTGCTATTCTCTATGATTTATTTTTCAATGGCCCCAGTTCCCTGGATAGCTGTGTGCAATGGGTACCGCGTGCTATGTAGTGCAGGCCCACAGTGAAGACACACACATGTCCAGTCAGGACTGCTGAGCTCACCTCCTGCCATCACACTGCTACTGTCCCACATTCCAATGTGGATGATGTCCTCTCGCATGGGAGAAAATCAAATTTCAAAGGACAAGCCTAGGGAACAACGTTCAGGCTAGAGTTTGAGAAGCTCAAGGGAAAAATGTTCACATAAGTGGTCGGTAATGTCTTGTCCTCGCCAAAGAATCAGAAACTCTAAAATCTGACATGTGACCTGCGCCAGGCACTCAGGACAGAAGTACCAAAAAGTAACACAATGTGACACCCCAACAAGAATATAATAATCTGTTGGTTATTTCAGAAAGGAAGAAAGAAAACAAATGGGAGTACATTAAACTAAGAAGCTCCTGCAATACAACCAGCAGAATCGGAGAAAACATTTGCAAAGTGTACAACTCACAGATCAATGTCCAGGATCTATAAAAACTTCAATAAACTCAACAACAAAGAAATCCGGTTATGAAATAGGCAAAGGGCATGAACATTTTTCAAAGGATGAATTTCAAACAGTCAAGAGACGCATGAAAAAATGCTCAGGATCACTTAGCCATCAGGGAAATGCAAAGAATCACAATGAACTTTCATCTCATTCCAGTTAGAATGGCTATCACCCAAATATCAAACACCAACCAATGCTTTGGGGGATATTGAGAAAAAGGTCCCTTCATACATTGCTGATGGGTAATGTAAGCTAGTACAGCCACTAATGGGGGACAGAGATTCCTCAGGGGTCTGGAAATAGTCCTGCTGCGTGATCCAGTATCCCAACGCTGGGAATTGTCCACAATTAAATGGAATCAGCAGGTAATAGAGTCATTAGAACTCATGTGCTTTTTTCTGAACAATTCACAACAGCCAAGACAAGTTTCAGCAATGCCAGGAACCTCTATTCAATGACCAGTGTTTGCATGGTAGCCAAAGGAAAATAAATCATTTCTGTTCCTATCCAGAAATCCCTGGAAAAGTGGCAATGTCTTTTTTAATGACATGCATTTTAATGACATTTTCCAGATAAAAATAATAAAGACAAATAAAGTTTCCAAATTGCAAAGCAGAGCTGTCCTAATTTTCGTTAATATTTATTGTTTCAGAGACCTAAATAAAAAGTGTTTAGTGTGAAATGATTAATCAAGTAAAGTCACTGCCCATTACTTAATAGAATTAAATTCATCAATATGATTTCCTTTTCTGCATCAACAAGGTATTAGTCAATCATAACTTACAATGTGACTCATTTACATAATTAAACTGTTTTTGTAGATATTCTGTGCTTATTGAAGAAGAACAATGAGATCTCAAACAACAAAATTTTATGCTTGAGTTTAACTCATTTTTGAGGGAAAGAAAGCCAACGTTCTGAAGTGAATGATGAAAGAACCAAAGTGCTTCCTAAAGAAAAAGAAATTAGACGAAGGCTAACATGCTACCCCTTTTGGTCCTCGGTTCAGCATAGTTTCTCTAAAAAGTTATTAATAACTAGCAAAATCAACCCTCCACCTTCGTGTTTTGAAAGCATGAACATTGCTCCTGTAAGGTGGATACCAACAATGCTAAGTTACTATGAACTTGAGTTTCAGGTTCACACAGGAGAATGTGATATGCCACAGATGAACACAAGTGCTATGGACTGAGCCGTTTCTCTCCCTAAATTCATGTTGGGGACTGGACGCACTATGTGACTGCATTCTGAGATGAAGCATTAAAGGAAATACTTATGTTGAGTGAGATCTTATGTTGCTTCAATATGACTGAAGACTTATTAGAAGAAAGGGCAGGCTACAGCACATGTGCCAAAGAAACATCCATGAGAGCACGACAAAAAGTTGGCTTTTGGAGAGCTGCACAGAAAGGCTCCAAGAGAAACCAAATGACTGGTCCCTTCACTGCTGGCTTCTAGCCTCCAAGACTGACAGAAAAAAGACATGTTTGCTACTCCATCTACCCAGGTTTTTCACTTTGTTACAGCAACCCCAACTGGCTGACAACATGAACCTTACAAATAAAGACAAGTTATTATGACTTGATGCTGTCATCAAGTTTTCTGTTTCAAATTCGCTCAGCCATTTTGATCTATCTCATTTATTTCTTAGTAATACGGACACTTTATCCATGCTAGGATCCACATCTGCAAATAGAGATCTTGAAGAAGCAAATTGGGCTAGTGTTGTGGCCAGGCAGGTGAAGTCATTGCTTGCCACACTGGAATCCCATATTGGGGTTCTGATTTGATTTCCAGCAGCTCCACTTCAGATCCAGGTCCCTGCTAATGCACTGAGAACGCAGCAGACAATGACTCAATAACTTAAGTGCGTGCTACCCACACGTGAGACCTCAATAGCCAGGATCAACCTCAGCTATTTGAGAAGTGAAATAGTTGATAGAAGATTGATCTCTCTCTTGCGCATGCTCGCTCTCTCTCTCTCTCTCTCTCCCATCTCCAGTCCCTGCTATCACTCTACCTTGCAAATAAATGAAATAAATTTTTAAAATATTAAAATGTGCCTGTGCTCAAAGAGCTTATATTTCCATTAAGGAACAGAGAATGAAAGATGAAATGAATAAATGTAATATCAGATATTGTTCAGTACTGGGAGAAATTAGACTTAAAGGACAGAGACTGCAACCTGGTCTGCTCTAGGGAACATGATGATCACAAAGGCCTTGGAAGGAGCTGAGCTTCAACTTGGGACTTAGAGAATGAGAAGCAGCTCACCAGTGGGTTTCTAGATAGAAGAAAGCACCAAGGCAAAGTCCTGCTGATTTGAGTGACCTTGGCTTTGCACAAGACTGTGGAAAAGAACATTGTGACAACCACATCATAATAAAGGACACGGCAATGTGACAGTTGTTGGAATAGAAGACCAGCCCAAGTGGGTCATGTAGAATGAGCGTTAAAGGCCAACGATGTCCAGCTGCCCATTTTATCCAGCATTCACTGACAATAGCAGACTCATTTTTTTCCTCTCCTCCTATGACTCAGATCTGTCCCCAGAACTTACATATCGAACCCAGGACCTCCCAGGTAGTATTGTCAAGAGATAGGACCTTTGGAAAGTCACTGAGTCATGAGGGCTGATTGCTGTATTCATCCATGAATGAACTCATAATTCATGGGCTATGAGCTTCTGAGAATAGATTAGTTATAATTAAAATAAAACTATTACAAAAGCCACCCTTCCCCATCTGTGCTGAGTCCTCTCGCCATGTGCTTCTCCGTGTTCCCTTGGACCTTTGTAGAGTCACCACCAGCAGGAGGACCTTCACCAGATGCTGAGCAGATGCCTGTGCCATGCCATGGTTTTGATTTCCCTGCCTGGAGGACCATGAGCTAAATAAGCCTTTGTTCCTTATAAATTATTCAGTCTGTGGTATTCTGTTATAGCAACAGAGAAAAGAACTAAGCCTGCTTCTTTCCATATTTCCCTCTCCAGATTTTTATGTCTGTAGCTGTCTTCATTTTCTGTTGTATGTCTGAGGTCCTCTTCTAATATCTTGCTTGGCCCTTTGGTTTTCCATTAATAAATGTCACAGGGTCCCAAGGACCTTTCCCTCACCACCCATCTCTCTCTCTCATTGGTATCTGAAGTCTCCCTGGCACATTAGATAGGCATTGACAGAATACAATTAAATATAAAGAAATTGGTTCCATTTCTACATATCTACCCAACTCACACATAAGGCCCTCTATATGGTTGAACAATCCCCATTTGTCACCCTCCATTTCCATCCTCTATCCTATTCCTCTATCCATTCAGCTTCCAAAACACTTCACCAAGTCCAGTTATCATTTCTCATAATGATGAGTAAAATTTATCAGTGATCTTTGAATTCCATCTTTGGCTTCCAAGCCACCTGTTCTCCATTCAGTTTTCAGTGTTCTTTGGAAATCATCAGTTATTCTCATGGACTCCTGGCACACTTGGAAATGTAATCCAATCTACCAGGCCAGGTAACATTGGCCTGCTTATTCAAGCTAAGAACTCACTCACATTTACCTTCTGCATGCGCCCATGGCAATGACCTCCCTCCTTACCCTGCAACATACCAAGCTTGTTTCCAATCACTGTGTGTCTATTGCACTCTCATCTTCTCTAGTCAGCATGTTGTCTTTCCAGACTTGCATGGTTGGCACCTTCTCATCTCAGCGCAAAGCTCTCCTTCTGGGGAGGATTTTTTTCCCAAGTTCTTCCAATATAAAGTCACTCACTCTCTACCTTATTCTCTGTCACTTGCAGACACAGTACATGATTTGCTTTTCCTTCTTGGTGCCCTCTATCATCTGCAATTATTACTGTTTTACTTAGTTGCTTAGCTTTTCATTTTCCTTCTCTGCTCAATAGTGTTTAAACTCCAAAAGGATAGGGCACTTGTCCACCTTATTTACCGCTGTATCTCATCATGTCTATTTTAATGAAATTAGGAATACCCATAGTCTCTTTTTTTATTAAGATTTATTCATTTTATTACAGCCAGATATACACAGAGGAGAAGAGACAGAGAGGAAGATCTTCCGTCCGATGATTCACTCCCCAAGTGAGCCGCAACGGGCCGATGCGCGCCGATCCGAAGCCGGGAACCTGGAACCTCTTCCGGGTCTCCCACGCGGGTGCAGTGTCCCAATGCATTGGGCCGTCCTTGACTGCTTTCCCAGGCCACAAGCAGGGAGTTGGATGGGAAGTGGAGCTGCCGGGATTAGAACCGGTGCCCATATGGGATCCCGGGGCTTTCAAGGCGAGGACTTTAGCCACTAGGCCACGCCGCCGGGCCCTACCCATAGTCTCTTAATGCTAATTGGAGACTTTGTTCTGTATGGATTGCTAGAGAAGTTCTTTACCATGGTATCTGTGGTAAGTACAGTCCTTTCCTCAATGCCTAGACTTTGTCTGATAGAGCTACACTGGCTCCTATATAAGCATCTACTGAGTCTAAAATCCTGTATTGAATAGTATGACATCACAACCATTTGTATATTTGTTGTATTATTATTATGTGTAGAGTTGATTTGTATTATCTAAATGAACATGAAATTGATTTTATTTCTCTTTTAAATGCTCTCCAGGAGTTTACAAACCAAGTGAAAACTATCATGTGATATACGGTATTTGATCGTAGAAATATTGATCGTTGCCCGCGACAGTACAGCAGCAAAGAAGGCAGCACAGTTGGGGGGCTGGTTGGCCCAGGCTTTGGGGGACAATTACAGCCACCAGAGGGGGAGGTAGGACATTTCTAAAGTGGGAACTGCTTCAAAAGTTAACTCGTGAATAGGCACAATATTTTCTGAGAAGAATATTCATAACTAAAGGAATTGTGCAGTTACTTCATATAGCTTGATAATAGAGTTGATAATAGTACTTCTTTTCTTTTTCACAATTTTGTGCTTCTTTGTTACCACTATGGATTTGAGTTTGCAAGCAAACCAAGTCTAGTTCATAGATGTCGTTTGTTGAGTCTACAGTGTTTCAAGGATTCTCATTTAATGCCCACATGAAAAGTCAAGGATTTTCTAAACCTCTTTTAAAGAAATGCCTACTCATGCTCTTTGCAAGACTATTTGAAATTTTTGTTTCCAAGTTGTATAAATTCCTTTTATGTTGGGTATAGGATTAACAGCAGGCATTCTCTCCCACCCTCTAAGTTGTTGCTTAACTCTATTGATTGTTTCCCTTCCTGGGCAGAAGCTTTTGTCTTTTATGTAACATCACTTGCTTATTTTTGCCCATAGCTTTTGCGTCATATCTAAAAATTCACTGCTAATACTAATGTCAAAAAAAGTCTTTCTACTGTTTTCCTCTAGGAGGTTTACAGCTTCAGGAGTAATGTTTCAATCCTCAATACAGTGTAAGAAAAACAGTCAATTTCTCTTTTGTGTGTGGACATGCAGTATTCCTGCTACCACTTACGAAGAAATTACCCTTTTCTCATTTTGTATTCTTGATGTTCTTTTCAAACATTAGTCAGTTTCATGTGGGAACTCGTGCTTGTGGGTTTATTTCTGCACTCAACTCTGTTCCATTAACCCATATGTCTGTTTTTGTGCCAAGTATTATGAAAAAGTACTCAGCGTCATTAATCATCAGCGAAGTATAAGTCAAGATACTATGATAGATCATTTCACATCTGTTAGACAGTATTATTTTTTTAAGTGAATGTTAGTGAGGATGTTAAATAAAGAGAATCCTTATACATTGTCAATTGAAATGCAAATTGGTGTGGGCAATGGAAAATGCATAAAGGGCCCTCAAAAGATTAAAAACAGAACTACCATGTGATCCAGTAATCCTATTTCTGAATATTTATCCAAAAGAATGGAAACCAGAGTGTTTAAACAACAGCTGCACTCCGTGTTCTTTGCAACCACATTTATATATTTGTTTATCCATATGTCTATTTAAAAAGCAGAGAGAAGATTTCATCTCCTGATTCACTCCCCACAGATGACTTCCAAGTACAGGGAGTCAAACTCCAGGAAATCCACATGTATTTCCAACAGAAGTGGCAGGGATCCAAGTATTGTGTCATCATGTGGTGCTTTCCCGAGTGGATTAATAAGACACTGAATCAAAGGTGGAGCAGCTGGAGCATAGACCTACACTCAGCTAAGAGCATTATCGAGGGTCTTCAAGCTGTGGTTTCTGGGGTGCAGCCTCTTAAGTAGTTTCATTCTGAACTGCAGGCTAGTAAATAAAAAGCATAAGAAATTTGCCCTCATAAACTCAGCACAAAAAGGACAAATACTTACAACAAACATTGTTTTAAAATGATCATTAAACATACAGTAGTGGGGCCCGGCGGCGTGAATTGAGATTTGCAAGCCTAAGTTTCTTTGTGATGTTGCACAAACGAAGGGTTTTTTAAGTTAATGGAAAGGTAAAGCTTACAAATAAGCTTATTTTTTAAAGGAAATTCATGTATGATTTTTTTCATAATAAACATTTCCTGTTACATTCCTAATTCTTCCTTTACTCCCAAGACACAGCCATGAAAGCTCCTTGAAGTCTCCCAGTATCACAAGGCTGTTTAAAAAAAATTTGACTTATTTTTAAAAGAGTTAGTGATTTTTATTGGAAAGCTAGATTCACAAAGACAAGGAAAAACAGAAAGCTCCTCCATTGGCTGGTTCACTCCCCAAGTGGCTGCAACAGCCACAGCTGAGCTGATCTGAAGCCAGGAGCCAGGAGCTTCCTGTGGAGCTTCCACATGGGTGCAGGGTCCCAAGGCTGTGAGTCATCCTCTACTGCTTTCCCAGGCCATAAGCAGGGAGCTGGGAGGGAAGTGGAGCAGCCAGGGCATGAGCAGGCATCCATATGGGATCCAAGCGCATGCAAGGCAAGCATTTAGCCACTGAGCCATTGCTCTAGACCCGCCAAAGTTGATGTTTGAACATCTACCTGCTACTATCCCCCCTTTTGTTTTTGCAGGACATTTTACAATACGTAGTTTGTGATTTTGCGAATTCATTCAGGACAAAACTTGAATAAAATTCTAGAATCACTTCTGTCTAGTACTCTTTTCCCTGGGACATTAGGCCTTCGAAGCGTGGCTCACTAAAGGGCCCCAGGCTGGGAGTGGGGTGTGGAGGTTCCCCTTAAGCTGGTGTGACAAGGCCTGACTTCTTTGGATTCTCAGCTAAACACCTGTTTGAAATTAATAAATGTCTCCAGGAGAAAAACAATTGGCAAGATAAGGTTCACTAAAACACATTTTTTCTTTAAAACTATGGCCTCTCTCTAAAGCCTTTTAACAGGAATTTTTTTGTCCTCTTTGCTCTTGAATTTTATTAAAAATTTAACCAGGTTTTATAGATGTCCAGGCAGATGTGAGGCCTGTATAAGCTACTCCATCATTGCAAAAAAAACTGCTTTGCACTGTGAGACTTGCTGATGGCCAATTCTATGTCTCAGGCAGTTATTGTTGCATATCCTGTCATGTTGATCCTACTCTCACATAACTGAATCTGTTTGGATTCATCTATTTACCTTCAGTTTCTAGGTGGGAAAGACTTCAGAACATATCCCTTTCTTATTCTCCAAGTAGCACACTGACTTCCAGGTGAAGCTCAGACTAGACCCCTAGCCCACTGCTCCCAGACCAGTGTGTGGCCCTACATGTGTTTTTTGTGAATAATGCTAAAGACATACTCTCTCCACCCTGTCTATCCACATCCTTCAAAATCTGCTTGGGCAGAGTTAAATATTATTTTGCTTTTGTAGCCTGAGAATATAAATATTCTTGAAATTATGCATGAAGTTTAAAAAAAGAAACAGTTTAGCCAGACAGTATTCTAGCATGAAATTCTCTTTTCCAGCTTTCATCTTTAATTCCTTAAAAAAAAAAAGCTTTCCCCAAATACATGAAAGAAAAGCATTGCATTGGGAAGCACATTAGGAAGACCAGCACAAAGAGAATCATTACAGGACTGGAAAAAAAGTCCACCTGCCTTGGTAGAAACCTGTGGGATGAAACCAGAGAGGCCCATTCATCTAAAATGACCTAGATAGCACCTCAGCTCACTTTCGGCTAAACAACTCCCCAGCTGGTACTTTTGTTGCCGCCACTAACTGCCCTTCAACACAGTTCATGTTTCCCCAGAGGCCCTAGTACAGGACCAACGTCTTTAAGAAATCATAGTACATCTCTCTTTCTCACTCTCTGCATGCCTAGTGGTGGGAGATTCACAGAGTGAACTTACTCGGGTCCCCAGAGACTAAGCTTATTAAGTAACTGCTTTACTATAAAGCCAACATAGGCTCTCCCAGAGGCCAGGGCTTTAGGGGGCGTCTCAGCTAAACTTTGGTTGAGGTACTTCCATTTAGCAAACCTCCCACGTGATCAGACTGCCCTACGGTGCGAATGATATATCCAGCTCAGAGACCTTTCGGGAACCAGCCATAAACACACACACACAATTCTGCCTGGTTATCCATGTGAAACTTTATTTCCCCAGCGCGTCTTCTTCTTGAAATTAAATTCACTCCTTTAAGAGTTATGGGAATTTGGTTAACCAGAGCGGGACCCACTGGAGACCATAAAAGGAAGCTCCCACTATTTCTTGTCCTGCAATCATTGCATGCCCTTGGCTTTGAGGGACCATTCTGTCTAACATACATCAACACCCTGCCCCTACAAAAAGCAAACCAAGGTCTTTTATCAAGGTCTTAGAAATTCCAAACATGTCATTTTATATGTAGGCCTTTTTAAATATCATCAGTGATAATTACCACACAGAAACTCACCACATACTTGATCAGCCAAGGCTGCTGAAAGCATTACAGCATCACAGAGTCCCTACCACCTGCTGAAGGAGGCATCGTAACTGTTCCATGAAACAAAGGAAAGTGGTGATTATTATCATGGTTTCATTGTTACCAAGCATCACCTCTTGGGACATCATGGGAACAAGGGAATTTTCTGGAATTTTTATTAATATTTTCATTAGCATGAATCAAAAGCATGTGCATGTTTGTCAAAACACTCGATTATGAACCATTGTTCTTCACTGTAATTAATATTGCCTTTTACTGTATATAACTTGCATTTCAAATGAAAAGAATGAGGAAAAGAGAGGAAGGGAATGAAGACTCCCAATTTATGACATGAAGATCAGAAAAAGATATTGTTCAACCACTGGAAGAAGTGAAACCTTTTTCGGAAGGGCCAAGTAGGAGAGGATTTCTTAAAACAACAACCCTGTTCCTTCTATTCTTATCTGATCCCCTCAATGGTTCTAACTCTTTTATCCCATGCTATTTCCCATTTCTTTTCATCATGATAAGAACATTAGTTGCAGGCCCGGTGCTGTAGTATACTGGCTGGAAATTCTTGCCTTGCATGTGCTGGGATCCCCATATGGGTGCTGGTTTATGTCTAGGTGGCTCCACTTCCCATCCAGCTTCCTGCTTGTGGCCTGCGAAGGCAGTGGAGGACGGCCCAAAGCCTTGGAACCCTGAACCTGCATGGGAGACCCGGAAGAGGCTCCGAGCTCCTGGCTTCAGATGAGTGCAGCTCCAGCCATTGCAACCATTTGGGGAATGAATAAACAGATGGAAGATCTTCCTCTCTGTCTCTCCTCCTCTCTGTATATGACTTGCCAATAAAAATGAAATAAATCTTAAAAAATATAAGAATATAAACTGCTAAACATTTCCTTTATGATGCCATTCACAACCAAATCATTCTCACTTGTTAGTCACCCTCATAGCTCCTGAAGGATAATGTCACTTTCCAGAGTATAGTTAGTGCACTAGAACCATAAGAAAACTTTAACTGGGAGCTACCAGTTAAAATGACCTCTTTTACATTAAGAATGGAGCTCCTTTTTCCTAACCAGCTATTTGTTTCTTTTCTCTAATAATGTTATTTTGCTTTCTTTGTTTCACAGTTCCAGTTGGCACCACCAAGTAAACCATCAAAAAAAAAATCCAGAGTTCTAGTGGTAAACTGATACTAAAGAACTTCATTTATCTTTCAGAATTGGAAATGATTTTAAAGCAATACTTTCTCAATAAGAACATCTTGAAGGGGAAGACAGTGACTATGGAAGAACCCCTTGTGTTGTTTCCATGCATAGACTTACATGATTTCTTTTAAGTTATTAATGTGACCCTCATTTCCAATGATATTTCTTCTCAAGTTGTTTCCTTTCAAAAAGCAACTCTGAAAAAAAATTTTCTCTGCCAACAGAATGTCCAGGAATTCTTCGATCCAAGACCAAGAACCAGAATGTGACAATTAGATACAAATAGTACATACTCACTTTAAATTTAATTTCTATATGCTTTTTGCTTATTCTATTTTTTAAATAAAACAAGAGGGATATTGGGAAGACTACTGGACTATGTATGGGAAAGGAACTGAACATCAGTGATGATGGTGACAGTAAACAGTGAAAATTAGCAATTAAGTTTGAAGTGAGTTCAAGTCACAGCCACCTGACACTGGTAAAGATATTTCATCAAGTAGTTCCCTTTTCCCTCTGCTTTCTTTCAATTGATCTTTCCATGAACTGCTTAAAGTCACCTCATATATAAATGTAAGAACCAAAGGAAATTATTCCTTGTCTTAATCCCAGTCTTGAAGCACTGATAAGTACAAAGTATATAGGTGAACACACCTGTTTACATTTTCTCTGGGTGCCTTAATATAACAAATAGACAAAGTTAAATGAAGTTCCCCCATAACTTCAACAGTAGGTGGCACTAACAAATCTATATTTCCTACAATTAGTGGATCCTATAGCATTTGCTGAATCTATATTTTTTGGCCCTAGAATCGCAAAGCCCTTAGAGGAAAGAAATAATGTTGAGTACGTTAAGCAAACATCTTATCTTAGAATTATGAAGGAAATGGGACTAACTCTGTATTTCAGACAAGAAATGATATTGCCTAAATTTTGAAGCCACTGCCTACTTACACTCAGGTTGTAAACACTCATCCTAACCAGCCATAATTATCACTCAAAGGTCTTGGCAAAGCGGGGTCTGTGGGAGACACCGCAACAGTGCAGACTGTCACGGGATTAAACAAGAGAGAGTTGGGGAATGTGTTCCAGCATATAACCTGCTTCTCACTCCTTCCCCTGGAATGCCTGCTATTTCCATTTTGATTATGGAAACTGCCTTTTCTACCACCAGCAGAGAAGGAAGACAAGGAAGGGGGTAAAGGGGGAGCCATGGGCACAGGAGCCGTGCCAGATGGACAATGAAAGAAAACCGATGAAAAGACATGTGTGCATCCTTGAGACACTCCTAGTCTAAAGCTCAGCACATATATGCTTATATGATTACAAACATATTACAAATTCCATCAGAATTTAACTTTGCCTCTCCAAGTATACTGTAGGGTAGGACCACGCTTTCTATCTGCTAAGATCATTAGTTTGAAGTATCATGAGTCTTCAGTCATAGTTCTGCAATTGGTTGTGTATGTGTGCCCTTCCACAACTACCAAATCCACTTTGAATATTTATATTTTCATCTGTAGTGTGGCAGTGGGTAGAAAGAGGTGTAACAATAGCACTCCTTATCATGGGGATGAGTGGGAAAATTAAAGGAAACAGTTGGTTGCCAATATTTATATGGGGTGTGGAACCCAGTAAGCCCTGAACAAAAGCATTAACATTTCCCAGTTCACAGATGAGAAAACAGGTGCACTCAAGGGTCTATGCCTTGTTCACATTTGCAGGGTTTCATGGGTAGCAAAGTCAGGACTGGAGTTTAGATTTCAAGCCCAAGGCTTTCTCTGTGCACAAAATACGGAACCTTTGAGGCCACTGGATCAAGTGCTGTACCCAGAAAGCTGTGCTGGTATTTTTCAGTCTTCTCCTTCTTTGCAGTTATTGTTGGCATCTGAAACGTTCTGCCCTCCACTTAGAGATTATAGCAGTTCCCAGTTTTCCAAGGACTTTCTTCTTTTACCCACAAAGGAGCAAAATTTGAAAGCGTGCCTAAAGAAGGCTCAGTGAGTCAGAGAATAACCCATTTGTCCCTTGCTCAACATTCCATATTCTAAATAATCCTGAAATACAGCCTTTTCATTTATTTTATGAGCCAAACAGCTTCCTTTATCTTTTGTTCTTTTTTTCTTGAGCACATATTTATATAAGAGGCATGGTGTTCAAGTTTAGTGCTGTAAATCTGAATAAATGAGTCCTGGCATTTGTTAGAAATTAGATTGGTGAGGGAGTTAAAAAAAAACAAACCTTTAAGCAAATAAATATATTCTTCTCTTTTTTTTTTCAGTAGTAATGAATGAGGCTTCTGAAGAAAATAAATAAAATAGGATGATAAGAGGGACTGAGAGTGCAGAGGGCTGTTGTATAGTAAATGTTCTGGAAATATCTCTCTGAAGTGATAACTGTCAGGACAGACCCAGAAGATTCAGCCAGGTGTTTGGATTTCAAGAGAACAAACAGTCTCAGTCATGAACAGCAACTTCAAACAAAAGGAAGAAAATAATCATGATGCTGGCTGTTCAAGGAACAGAGAGCGGCCAATGGAACTGTAGCACTGGGAGCAAGGCGCCACGGTGGGCGAACCAGCGGCACTCACAGAGCGGGATTTCCAGAACAAGGTAAAGGGCACATCAAGATCCATCCAGGCCACAAGAGAGAAGTGAGAAGTCAAGTTTTAAAGTTGACATGAGTCGCATTTTTGTAAAAGTTGCCTGGGCGATTTTTGCAGACAATAGATTATCCAGAAGTTAGGCTGGGAGAAAGCTCAGTAGGATGGCCACTGTTTAGTGCTGGTTGGAAAAAAGCAGGTGACTCGGACTAGAATAACTATGCTTTCATAGCTTTCTGTGATTTACTATGACAATCGTTTTGTAGTAACAATATTTCAGACTTAAGCGATTTTAGAGCTGTGTTTCTCTGTCAGAGATAAAAAAAAAAAAAAAAAAAAAAAAAAAAAAAAAAAAAAAAAAAACCTACCATAACATTTCTCTAAGATTTGGCATTGTTTTGCCTCTTTGTTGAAATTCTAAGTGAAGCTAATTGGGCCTTGCTCTTGTTAAATAAGTCTGAAAAAAAAAAAAAAAAAAAAAAAAAAAAAAAAAAAAAAAACATAGAATCTTCTACTGCCCACAAATCAGCAAACCCTAGCTTAACTCAGTTCCATGAGGTTCTCTCCCTCCCTCCTTTGCTCCCTTCCTCTCTCAAACGCTTAGGCTTTGGAGAACACGCACAGATGGTCCCTTTGCCAGAAGGAAAGATAAACAGTGGGCAGAGCTCCAGTAAGGGACCACCGGCTGTTACAGTGATAGAACAGCCTGCGAGTGTCCAAAGAGCGGAAGTGATTGTCACACAAGGCCACTCAGCGAGTAAGTGTGATGTGTGAGAAGCGAAATACCTGGTCACCGAGAAACTAAATCCTCTAAATTGCTGCTGTCTTTGGTTCCATTTTGAAGAGTAAACCGCAGAAGCAAACGATAGCCAAGCATTGATTTAAGGCTCCTACCCATTTTCAAAAGCCGTTCAAGCCACAGGCATCCAGCGTTACTGCTGCAGGGGTAAATCCGCTCAACAACTTGGTCGGCCACAGTAAAAGCATCAAGGTAACAGAAGAAGGCCATCTTTCACCTGAAACTGAGGCAGTAACACGGCGCTGAGCTTACTCTGCAAACATGTGCCATCGGCCTCGTAAAGTTATTCATATCTCCCTCCACTGAAAGACGTCAAGACAGGGTCCAACCTCCTTGCACTAACACAGTCTTAAACACAGAAACTTTATAGAAACAGATCCATGGAAAGTTGGGCAGAACGCATCAGGTCCCTCAGCCTGTATATTTCATTAAAGTGCATGCATTGTCACAGGGCTAAGGCCCATGGCCTGTTAAGTATATTAGAGTGTGTGACTTCAAAATGTTATGGCTGTATTAAACCCGATAAATTATCATTCACTTCTTTCCCTGCCCTCCACCAAAAGGCAAATTGTAAAACTAGATTGCATCCAGGGGAGGTAGCTATAATAGTCGCTGTAGCTCTGCATGACTTGAATAATTTCTAGAGCTGTAAATGTAGTCTTTATCCTGTCTCCAAGGCAAGTAACAGGGCATAGGTAATAGAGTAGCCCAGAGAGAGAGGAGATAGAGAGCAAAAAAAAGACATCAGAAGAATTGAAGCGTGTAATGCCATTGGATGGATTACAGGAAGCTCTTGCTCAGCGAGTGGATGTGCTATGTGACTCACAGATCTGCACACTCACGTTGGAGATCCCATGGCCCTGAATACAGACTTTCTCCAGTGAAATGAGCTTCAAGTCATCCTGGGACTGTAAAGTCATGTTTGGGTACTGCCAATTTCTGTGATGTGTTGTGTCTACTCTAAAGTAAAAGCATGAATTTTGTTTCTCTATAGCTTTACATATATATGTAAGTGTGTATGGGTGTGTGTGTGTGTGTAGAAAAAAATCATATATATATATATATATATATACGTATATATATATATAGTACAAAGTTACACTTCTGATGTCGATTTATTGTCCTTCAGGGGGCCAAATTCAGCCTGAGAGGCTAGAGTTTAGACTCCACAATGTAAAAAGGTTATTTAGTCTTAATATGTATGTGTATTTGGAAAAAAAACTGCCATGATTAGGAGAGTAAGCCACTTCAAGAGGAATATGCAGACAGAAAGGAAGAATTGCTGAAGATTACAGAGAATTGTCTGCATTGATGGTTCAGCATCCCCACCAAGGCATTATTTTAGCATCAATCAGTACACAGGAAATGAACAAAATGCTAAGTGACTGTAATTACCTAATTCAAACATGGTGGCTCTTTCATATCCTTTGGATATATATGTGTATTTCCCCTAAATAACATGAACTTTTTCATGTCTACAAAACCTGAGAAAAAGAAAAGGAAAAAACTAATCCTCAAATTTAGAAAGCAAGAACCTTTTTCTTCTTGCTGAGCCCAGGACAACATGGGGAGCATGGTTAAGGCAGACAGAACTTGACACGGGCTCCCAGATGGAGTGAAGTGAAATTAACAAAGGCCAGGGAAAAAGCCAGGGAAGAGAAGATTCATAAGCAATAATTAGAAAACCTGCGCAGAAGGCAATGATATTTTTTGCCATGTGGTTTCTTGCTCTTGGTTCTCAAAACTCATCCCTAGCTCTCCGTGGTATGTTAATAGAGCTGCCAGTCCTCCTTGCTGGGAGGAAATGCTACTGAAGAAGCAGCTGCAAAACAGATGTCTGGAGAGGCTGAAGAGTGAAGATCGCACAGGAATCCTAAACATTGGTCACTTCCCTTTCTCCTCTTTTTCAACCCCTAATTCTACATCTAGTGCTGTGTGTCCCCACAGTCAGGCATCTAGGCTTCCGTGTCCATCGTTGAGTGCTGCTTTGTGTGAAATGGAGATAGCTGAACAGGTCTGTCACTTGGCATTTCTGAGGAGCTCCCAAGCCATGATGGTGTTGCTGATTCGCACATCCCACTGGGTGGTAAGGATCTCAACTTCTCAAAGCGAGTTTCTGAACTCGCTGACTCCAACTGCCACTTCTGTTGCTACAGCTACCCATCTTCCTCATTTCTTCGCTTGTGATTCTTACTCCGTCAATCATTTATAAAACACGGTTCATCTTTCCACATTTGATTTGTTTGTTTTTCATCTTCCCCAAATATTCCTAGATAACAAACCATCTGCTGTCTTGTTTGCTGAAAAGTTTTGTTCAACACTCTCAAAAAAAAAATTCATTTTGCTTATTTGAAAGACAAAGTGACAGAGAGGCAAGGGAGATCTTCCATCCATTTTCACTTCCCAAATAGCCTTAAACAGCCAGATTTGTGGCAGGCGGAAGCCAGAAGCCAGGAAATCCATCCTGGTCTCTTGCATAATGGCAGAGAGCGAAGGCTCTTCCACTGTTTCTCCAGGTGTGTTAGCAGGAAGCTGGATCAGAAGTGGAGGAGAAAAACTTGAACCCGCACTCCAATATGAGTTAAAACACTGGCTTAATCTATTGTACCACAATATCAGCCCTCATGCATATTATTAATCAACCTTTTGATTTTACCACCAGCAGCAAAGTAATCAAGCAGAGGGAATTAAGCTCTCTCCCTTACTCTCAGAGCATACTGATTTTCCTAATAGAACACGAATTGTGAGCATACTTCAGAACATTTTTGGACAAATAATATTACAACATATGCACAGCCAGGTTTGTGCTTCAATGAGTTAAATCATAGCCTGCAATGCTGGCATGGTTGCAGCCCTGACTGCTCCATTTCCAATCCAGCTCTGCTAATGCAATCTGGGAAAGCAGAGGTTGGCCCAAGTACTTGGGATTCTGCCACCTGTGTGGGAGAGCAGGATGGACTTCCTGGCTCATGGATCTGGCCTGGCCCAGTCCCAGTCATCGTATCCACTTGGGAACTGAAACAGAGTTGGGAAATTCCTCAATCTCTCCTTCTCTCTCTCCTTCTCTCTCTCTTTTTCTCTGTCTCTTGTGTCTCTGTAATTCTTTCAAAAAAATCTTTTAAAAGATCTGTTTTGAAAGATAAGTGTATATTGGTGCAAGGAGAGATTAAATTAAAAATGCATCACTTCCATTAACATATTTCTTCATGATTTCAGACTTCAGACTTAACGGGTCCTTAAAAGTTTCCACATGAAAATTGTCTCTTGTTCCTGAATCTATTCTTCATGTAATAACTGTGACACTGGGTGGATGTACCTTTAGCTTAACAGCTCACTATGTGTCCTCAGACATCTCTGTGAAAGACTCTTCTTAGACGAAAGCAAAAAAATTTGATCATTGATTCCCTTTTGGATAGCAAGCAATTTTTGACTTTATCTTCCACCCTATAGCTCAAGTCTAGATGTAGATACCTTAGAAACTCAGCCTAAACCCTCCGGTGTGATACAGTTTCAAGCGTCAGGCATTCCTTTCTGGATGGTGCCTTGTTCAGGGCAAACATTTCCTATTTTCAGCTATCTCTTATACTTTGACCATTTTACCGATCGACAAGGGTATTCACTGGTTAGATCCACAATTGAATGTATTACTTGTTGTATAGATGGTGTTTCACTATTTGTTTCCTCATTTATAATCAGCCCCTGCCGTTTTGCATCCATTCTGCATTGTTTCTTTAAAGGTGCTTGTCACCAAGCTGTAACTTGAAGAACTCATTGAAATATGTGACTACAAGGGGAGTATGTGTTGAATGAACAACCACTGATATTTTTGAGAAAAGCGCACCAAAGCTGGGATACTTTTCATTAATTTGCCTTAAGAAGGGAGGGGTTCCATAAGAGCTTTCCATGCTAGTCTTATTTATTTCTGTTTTAATTTTATTTCTTCTGAGTTGATAGAGGAGAACCAAACTGGAAAAACACCAACCATGAATCTCATGGGGAAAGCCAATCGCTGTTCATGAATAAAACAACAGTTGTCCTTCACCACAGGGACCCTATTAGAAAACGCTACTAAGGAAGCAAATATTGGTAAATAGTCTCTACAGACAGATATGTTGATAGCTGTCCTGTGATGAGGAAAGTTCTGCGGGTATAAAATGAATTTCCTTGATTCATGAGCATGTTCACATTTGAACACAGAGGCTTGCTATTTCTCTGAAATTATGGGTCTCTGAGCCCCTCCTCAGAATCCTGGGAGTAAACCTATCATAGAGAAGGAAAACCAAGCAATTTGCAAAAGGCATTAGCATGATGCTGCATCAACTGATCAAAATAACTTACACGGAGTTACTCAGTAGGCTGCACTGCAAATTGCTTGGCCATGCCTATTAAGCCAACCCTAGGATGTCTGTATACCATTATGAGATGTTGTGATGTATCTTAGTTATTAAGAAGTATTAGAAAGTCCCCAGCCAGGGGGAAAAAAAAAAGCAGGCCAGCTAAAGGGGTCCTGTGGATATTTCAAAGACAGAAGGGCCTCTCAGAAAAGTCCTTCACTCGCGACAGCTGCTAGACGCATTCCGCGATAACCTTCCAAATATTTCGCGGTTCAACATTCATTTCATGGCTTAATTACTAAATACCAGCTTTTCTAATCCCCTATGGATTGAAGGCCTAAAGAATTTGCTCTCAAGTCCCCTGGTAAATGTTAAGTCTTTGTTCAGGAGCAACAGCTAAGGAATCCCTCAGAAGCCCGAGAGTCCAAGAAAATCCGAGGAAAACACAAAGATAGGATTTGGGGTCTCTGTAGAACTGTGACTGTTGAAGAGAAAAAGTTCTGATGTGAATATCTTGCAGACCCAGTTGCCATTTTCTTGACCCCAAGGAAAGGCTCATCAGAAAGCTCACTTGTTCTGACTCTAAGACGTCTTCTTGTCAGATTCACAAAGCTGTGTTTTCCAGTGCTTCTGAATGCATTCTTATGACTTAAATATAGCTGCGGCTCATGGAACGAAATAATTGGGTGACAATAATATCATTGTGACTCTCCATATCAAAGAATCCCTTCATGGGAAAAGTCATTTTGGTAGGCGTAGATGTCAAGCAGAATAGGCCCATAAACCATGCTCAAGTACTCTTTCATCAGGGCTTAATTCTATCCATGATGGTTTGAAATCCCTCTTTTTGGGGGGAGGATGGTCAAAGTAACCCTGGAACTGGAGATTTTTGTTCTAAATTTTGAAGCAGGAAGGATAGCAAAAGCCAGCTGAAAACTCAAAGACATATATACCAAAAGCAGATAATGGGCTTTAGAGGCCAAGAAATCACATTTTTTAATCTAAAAAAATGAGAACAGAAACCTGTGCCAATCTTTTCATTTTTCTCAAAATTTTTGAAGATTCATTTGATTTTTAAATCATTTCAGATAAAAAAGTTCAAAATAATTTTTTACATCCTTTGCCCACATTTCCCCAGATTAAAATAAATTCACATTGCCTTGTCATTCTCTAGATAGATGAATGATTCTTTTTTTTTTTTTTTAAGTAGTCATGAATACGTTGTGGGCTTCAGATACATTAATCTTTAAATATTTCTGTATGGAGCCAAATAGTTAATCCTCCCTATGCAAGAGTAAGGATCCCATATGGGATCCCAGTTCATGTTCCAGCTCTTTTGTTCCCCATGCAGCTCCATGTTTATTGCCTGAAAGAGCAGCAAAGGATGACCCAAAGTCTTGGGATCCTGGACCCAGGTGGGAGATCCAGAAGAGGCTCATGGCTCCTGGCTTCAGATAAAATCAACTCCAGCAACATCCAGTTGCAGAGTGAAACAGATCTTTCTCATTGTCTCTCCTTCTCTGTATATCTGCCTTTCCAATTAAAGTAAATACATCTTCAAATAAATATATCTGTGTGAATTTCTCTCTTTAAAAAAAATGATGCTTGACAGGCATCATTACACAGAGAGATAAGGAGATGCAGGGAGCTAGCTCTTCCATCTAATGGTTCATTCTATGAATGACCACAATGACTGGGCATGGCCAGGCCTAATCCAGGAGCCTGGAACTCCATGTGAGTCTCCCTTGTGGGGGGACAGGGACCCCAGGAACCTGCATCAGAAGTGGAGCAATCAGAATGCAAACCAGTTCAATTTGTGGATGCTAGTAGAATGAGTGGCACCTATCAGGCCACCCACTAATACTGGCCCTCGTGTAGTTATTCACAATAAAATACGTGCAAAACACAAATATAAAAATCAGAAAATTGACACTGATGGTTGTATTATCAAATCAGGGCTTATGTAAATCTCACCAATTATCCTACATTTTTTTTTAGCAAAGGAGAAATGATAATTCAGCATCAAGATCCTATCCAGGACCACACAATGCTTTCCATTGTCATATTCCTTTAGAATCTTTCATCTGGAATGCTTTTGGCTATTTCTTATTTATGCCCTTATATGCTTGAAGACCTCGGGGCATTTATTATTTTGAAACTTTTCCTAAATGTGGGTTTACCTTGTGCCTCATGATTAGACTCAATTATGCATGTATGGCAAGAGGAGCCTAAAAGTGACGTGATATTTGCTCATTTTGGAAATATCTAGTTCCCCAGGTTTTTGTTTCCTGATGCTTACCTGAATTTCCTCTGGCCCCAGTGGCTGGCTCTCTCAGTCTGCTCTAGCGCATATTTCAGTATTACAGAAGCCAGGGATGTTGCTCCTCTTCCTGCCTCTCATTTTCCTCCTGAATTTCTGACTTTTCTCCTCTGACCTCATGGGAATTACTACCATCGTAGTGTGTCCTCCGTTTCTCTCCATTCCAGACTTGCACTCAGCTCACGTCTTGTTTGGATGTCAAACATCATGGACTGTCATACAACTGCAAATAAACTATTTATCCTTTCTCTTCAAAATTTCTGCCCAGAGACTCTGAGTTGAGATCTGAATAATAAGGAGAAATTATACAAGGTGGAGGAAACTGGAAATGTTCCTAGGAGGTGGAATTGCATCCCTAATTATAATCTTGTCTTTGACCATTAGAAGCATATAATTGAGGAATTGCAGCCACCTTAGCAAATTTAGCCCAATATTGTACACTGGGGTCAGCCCTTCCACAGAGATGATAACACAAAGTCATCACAATTTCAAACACTATGAAACAGTGATCTTGTAGAGACAATTAACTGAGCAATCTACACTTTCATGCATACATTCATATCATCTAAAACATTGTTTTTAACAAGAAAAGAAATCAGATTTGCAAAATGCATGAAGTTGCAGAAACAGTTCAAAATGCTACTATTTAACAAAGGAATGCAATGGCCATGAAATAAGTAGCCACCCGAAACAGCTGTGGTTTACAAGGTCTCCTGCAATCATTTTGTTTTCCTGTGTACACAGAGTCAGCGACCGTGTTCTAACTAATAGGGGTCTGTGTAATACAGAATGTGTTCCTGAATCAATCAATTCCATTACACATACTTTATCTTCAGGCAACACAAACTTGGGAAACAGTCTTGGTAATGAGCTGCTCCAGCGCTTGCCAATGAGGAGTTTGCTATCTCACAATGCAGTTCGTTTCATTTTCAACATATCACCCACTATCATGAATGATGTCCTCATATTAAATTAAGGACTGCCACGTAATTTTCACTGACCAGTGAATCTCAATTCTCAGGAGCTAGACAGAGGTCTGTCTTCCTCCACAAGTCTTCTTTATTTGCCTCTTTTGTGCCAACCTTCCTTGATCTGTCTTCCAGCTTCTTCAAGACATCCCAGTCTTAATGCAATAAAATGCAAACTCATGTTACCCCAGCAGTATACATTGCACAGTATTAGCCCACCGAACCACAGTAGGCTATGACCTATAACCATAGGTGTAGTAGAAATAGCAAAATTAATCAGTTCAGCTTCAAAGTTTTATTTGACTTGGCTATCAAAAGTTCAAATCCAAAAACTCACCATCTTTGACGTAATTGCAACGTTCCCATGATTATTTCAAGGCCAATGCTTCCTTCTGATGCAAATTTTATTCCTGAAATCGATAATTAGTTTTGCTGTACAGGAGACCTCAAAGTCAAATGTAATTACTCTGAGAAGTAAACCGAGTTTCTTGTTGCTAGTTTAATACCTTACTGAGACGATTGATCTGCAGTATTCTAAGTTCACCATTTGATAATTTGACTTCTATATACCTATAAACCCATCACCAAACCCAGAGCAATAAACAAATACATTGCCCTCCAAAACTTCCTTCCCACACGCTGACACTTTCCTTGCCTATTTCTTTTGTGTTGGCTCCCACATTCAGGTAACCATTGATTTGCTTTGACACTCTGGATTTGCATTTTTAGAGATCTAAGTAAACAGAATCTTTTAGCACACATATTTTTTCTGTTTATCTTCATTCACTGAGCATAACCACTTGGAGAGTGATCCATATTGTCTCTTACATCACCAGCACAGCAGGGTGGATTTATGAGTGGGATTTTAACACAGGAGTATTCCCGCATGGTCTTGCCTCCTTACTGTAAAGGGCAATTAGTCTATTTCCAGGTTTTGCATATTACAAACCATGTAGAATTATTTTGTCTTTTCTTGGGTATATAGACCTCAATGAGAATGGCTCTTTGGGTCTTTCTAGGTTCAAATGATTTTTCTGATTTCAAAATCCTCCTTTTTTCAGAATGTGGAATCAGTTCCACAAATCAATTAACTACACCTGCAGTTGTATTAATCACATGTCACTCTTGGGGAGAATTTTCTAATAAAATGGGGACTCATTGTTCTCACAAGTTCAGGAAACAACTTATTTCCTACCACAGAGCTTTGACGTCAATTTCCATAGTCTCCCCACCATATATATTGTTGTTCTTAGTAGATCTAGGGTCCCTTGTGAAGGAAGACTTTCTGTAATCTGTGAAGCTATTTTGTGATTCCCAAGATGAGTATATCTTGACATTTCCAATCTGATTCGCTTTGTAAAAGATTTGATGAAAGTGGTGAAATTTCCCAAGTGGTTTTAATCACATTCCACTCCCACCAGTGGTAGATGAGAGCTCCACTTATTCCATTACTCACCGACATTTGACATGGTGAGGTTGTTATAACTTACAGCTTTCCCAAAGGGAGTGCAGTATGAGTTTGATTTCCATTTACCTAACAAGTTACACTGATTATCCTTACATGTGCTTATATGCTATTGGTATATATTCCTTAATCATCACATATTATATTTTGCCTGTTTTTATAACTTTTTCTCATTCATGAGTCTTAAAAATTTCTTACATGTTCTAGAAATGAGGTCATTGTTGGACTCATGTTTCCCAAATTAAATAAATGAGGAAAAGTAGAAGGGTAAGAGCTAAAGAGTTTGCCCAGTCATCTTTATTAAATTTCTGAACTATTAATGAAGATACTTAAGAGTTATTACTCACTTCTCCCACACTTTTCTGTCTTTTCTGGTTCCCATCCTCCTTTTTCACACTCACATCATAGGGCAAATTTCCATATAAAATGGCTAAAGGAAGATTGATGTTGCCAAGGGCAATGAGATGGGTATTTCAGTTAGAGGTCTTCTCGCAATATCAAAATTTGGTCAGCTGCTTGAGTCTTCCAGCTTGAACAAAATTTCTGGGAATACAGGAAATACAGAAATCTTTCCTTATAAAGAGATAGGTAATGGAGTCTGTCATCTCTGGGAACAGTGCCAGGTTGCTTGAGAACCATGCCTGGGCTATCACATGTTTGGAAATGTGCTACTTCAGGCAATCCCTCCCCTGTCCCATTACATGAATGACTGCTGTTGATATGGTTTGGCCTTGGTTGATGCCTCTGAGATGATGCAGCAAAGTCAATGGCTCACCGGAAAACCACCCCTCCGTGTGTTCAGCAAAAGTCCCACACCTCATCTTTGACTTGCAGGCAAATTGCCTTTCAGCAGCATTTGGAGAAAGTACCCATCAAAACCAGTTCAATTTCTTAAATTGTGACCACTTAAGTTTCTAAGACCATATTACAGCTATCCGTTCATCTTTCACACTGAAGTCATTCGGTTCAGAAAGGAACAGATATTAGCCTGTGTTTTGTTTAGTAACTTGGCTCACTCTCAAAACTTCGTCCAGAAAAAGAAAATTGCCACAAATCAGAGAAACAAATGCTAAGGTTCTTAAACCCCCACTATCAAGCCAGGACTCTGTCTTGTTGTCAACCCCCTCAGTTTCATTGGCTTCCCTTTTATTAACAGGACATTGTGAATGAAATGACTTGAATTGTAGCAAAGGATGCTTCCCTAGAAGCCTAGGTTGTGACCTAACTCGGAGAAGCTTATTAACTTTAGGAAGACTCCATGTTGATGGAATTTTCAGATCTTCCTGATAAGGTTACCATGTAAATCCAGACACCAAAGACAAAGGAAGAGGATCAAGGCACACATATTAAAGAGACAACACTGACTTGTGTTTAACACCTGCAGAATTTTTAAGATTTGACCATGGACATAGCACCATGGTATAGCAAGCTAAGCCTCTGCCTGTGGCACTAACATTCCATTGACTAAAGCAAGGGACACAAAGACAAAGGACAAATTTATAGCAGAAGATAAAGAACCAACTTTACATAGTTTGTAGAACTCAGTACTTTTTCATAAATATTTCCAGAAGTGATTTACTTCTAAATTGCCCCAATATTTTTCCAGTTTCCTATAAATGACAAGTAAATTACTTAATAATAATTATTACTTCTATGTATATCATGTTGTGAACAAGTGCTTTTAATGCAACTGCCTACAACTTTTGCCATTTATAATTGATTTAGTGTGTTTGCTATTTTAATATCTATGTGGCTTTACCAAGATGAATCCATTGAATCTATCAGAAAGAGAATGTACAGTAATAACGCACTGCCAAATTGCTTACAAACAAAATGGAGGACTAGAGTGGGAAGAAGAAGGATTGGGTTTTCCTGCTATTAAGATTTCATAGCTGAGTGGCCCTGAGCTCAAATTCCTGATCACACTTTTCAGAAATAATCTTTGACATTGGCGTTCTGCCAATCTGCAATGAGAGCAGAGTATCAAGATTGTGGCCCAGGGGGGAGTTTTTTACCTCCCTGACTCCACTGATATCAAAGGAGAGAACAGTAAGAGTAAGAGGCAGTCCTGGGCTTGCATTAGATCTCTACCATCTGAGATGCCTTGAGCCAAGGATTTTCTTTCCTGTTGAAGGAAAAGTTACCTTATCACTAATATGATAGCACTAGCTGTTGCCTGATGCAACACTGTTGCAAGATGTACGTAATAGATGAGAAATACTAAACACAGTGTTGAGCCAAGAATAAACACAACACTTGGGTATCGATGATGCTATGAGATTTAATCATGAGGCAACGTTTGTGACTCAGTGAGGAATTATTCCGTAATACACAGAAGGAAGCCGTTGCGAGGACCACTCATATCCTGCTTCATTCTGCTTGTCCTAGGAACTAACTTGGAATGAATTTTTTCAAGATTCAAAATTTGGGGAGGACTCTCCATCTTCTATTTTTTGGGGGGGGTTACCTGAAAATTGATGTTTCATTACTTATTACCATCAGGTTTATGGTTATTACACTCTCGGAGAACTCTTGGTGTAGTAGACTTCATAAGGGAGAGAGTGTGCTCATTTGCTTGCCTAATGTCTGGCACGAAGTTAAGTGTTCAACCAACATTTGTAAGATAGTACTGAAGGAATCCGTGCTGTCTGGAACATAATAGATTCCCGTTGTATCCTAGTCCCTTCGTTTTTCATGCCTTTTCTTCATTTGCTAAGTGGCAACTCTGGAGCCCAGGATTCAGCCACACGCTTTTCAGAGATGTTAGGCTTCAGTCACTCCACACCAAAGCTGCAGCTGGTCCATGAGCAGTTCTGCTCCTCCAATGGTCATTGCCCTCTTTCAGCTTTCCTAAAAATATAAGTGACTAGCATTTAGGATGATGAGAGATTCTAGATCAGATTCTGAATTCAAGCTCCTCCAGAAAATACGGAAGACCAAGTCATGCATGGCAATATTCTCATCAAAAATAAAGAGCAGAGTGTGTGTTCTCTTTAGACAAAGCAAGGTGGCTGGCTTTATGGAGCGGTGGCTTAAACTGCTGCTTGGCATGGCAGCAGCCAGATTCAAGTGCTGCTTCAGTTCCCAGTTGCCCTATTTGTGATCAACCATCCTGTTGATGCTCCTGGAAAGAAACAAAAACAAACAAACAACCAACAAAAAACAGTAGAAGCTTCAAGCAACTGAACTCCTGCCTCCCACATGGAGAGAGAGAGAGAGAAAGAGGAGAGAGAGGTTTCTATATTTCAATTTACCACTGTATCGCTACCACCCTCACTGTGTGTGTGTGTCCTGTCAGCTGGCATGATTTATCATCTTTGTTCTGATGGTTTCTGTTTATCCATATGCCTTCCTTGCTGTCAGTCCTATTCTGTAGCTTGAAAAGAATCCATGACAATGGGATGGAGAAATGCATAACTTGAAGCCCAGGATGGAAGTGGGATTTTAAACTCAAGGTGAGGATCCTGTGGAAACAGAGATAAGGCTTCTTTCTCTTACTTAGAAGCTCAGGCTGTAAGATATTTCACAGCGTGGTTAAATTTTATGAGAAACTTGGCCTCAATCTGTGAATATCAATTACATTATAAATGTCACCACGGATACCAAACAAATCCTGATGTATTTGGGATCGTTTGTGAATGTGTAAGGGAACAAGCCCTGAGTGTTTTTAGAGTAGGAACATGTCTGGAAACACTGGCTGTGCTTATGCTTTGGAACTGACTCTTAAATTATTTCATGGACCAGTGGCATCTGAAGTAGCAGGCAGCTACTGAGCAAGTGACAGAGCGAGTGCTGCTCTGGTGACCACAGTAATCACAACACCCAGTGCAGCAAGCTATTGTTTTGTTTATGGGAATTGGTGATCGGTTGCCTCAAGAAATTTCAAACTTACTGGCCTAGGAAAAGATGATGGAAAATAAGAAAACATAATCCTCTGTAACTACCTTTAAAACACCTGTGCCCATGGGTTATGGAATAAGTGAAAAATTGTCACAAATCCAGGAGGGGTTTTGGGAGAGAAGAAGGAAGGGGAGTAGAGGGAGAGAAGAGAAAAAGAATGTTTTAAATGGCCAAAGAGTCCTGTCTCCTTTATCTTAAATCAGGAAAGAAGATTGTAAAGGGAAAGGGGAATCGAAAGAAGGAGAAAAATATTAGCAAGAAAATAGCAAGTGTGCCCATTAGAAGGTTCATCTCCTTAGTCTGGGCCCGTATCAGCCTGACAACTGATGAAAATATTCATTTTCAGAGACTCTTCTCGGGTTATAATTTTCTCCATAATGAAAACCAAATAGATAAAATTTACCTTTGCTTTTCAACTGCTATTCCACCCCACATTCTAACACATAATGTTTTGCCCACCCCCTTTTGGGATTCAAAAGTGCACAGCCTTACAAAGTGACTCACAGAGCTGTGGCGGGTGTTACTAATGAACAAATAAACGGTGCAGATCTGTCAGAAAGTCCTATTATGACCATCGAGCCACACTCATTTCTCCCCTACCACAAATAAAACGTATCTTTGATGTCCTTCTAATCAATCCAGTTATCTATTCCTTCTTTCTGAGCTTAGACGGGCAGGGAGAATGGCACTTGCTATTTCCTAAATACCCAATCAGCAAATCAAGTAGGAACCGTGAAATTTGTAGGCACTTGAAGTACAGAGACTGAGATAGTCCATGGGATCCACAGAGACCAGGGCAAGGAGATTAGACTTAAGCCTCAGGGTTTCATGCAGCCCAGCCTCTCTAGAAGCTTCTGTGGTGATGACGCACCTGTTGTTGATCAGGCATGGGCTTGGAGGTCTCTGTATGTTGCCCTGAACTGCTCTTCTGGATACAGCTTGGCCTCAGCAGCGAATGCATCCACGCTTACTCTTTCAAATGCACCAGTATCTAATGAGGATATACTAAAGGGTGGTCACAGCTCCAAACTCTTAGAACACATTCATGACAAGAGTGGAGAAGTAGGTAAGGAAGATTAGGAATTCTGCAGGCTGGAGGAGGTTTCCCCATGTAAAATCACGTGACCAAACCAGACCACACTGAAAAAATAATGGGATACTAAACACAAGAAGGACATGATGTCATAAGCCTCACAGCTACAGAGGAGAGAGCAAAAGGACATTTCAAGCCTGAATGTACAGACTCAGCCACACGGGCATGTTCAAGCAGAAGCTCAGATGTGAAGCAACCAGGATACGAACCGACACCCGTATGGGATCCTGGCAAGTGCAAGGTAAGGACTTCAGCCTCTAGGCTATCATGCCTGGCCCTAGAATAAAATCTTCCTAGGTGGGTTGGAGTCTGGCTTGCATCCTAGCTACGTATGCCCTGCACCAGACAGGTGAAGAGAATCTGATCCCTATGTTTATGTAACCTAATGTTCAGCCCTATGGTGACAAATCATGAATCATAGCGACTAGATCTCAATGAAGCGAATAAAATGAGATAGGGGAGTCAGAACACACACCCCAGAGCAACACTAATGAACTGTGGCATTATTGTTTTCAACTGTGATGTCATTCAGATTCTTTTACTCTTTTTCACGACACACAATCATTCACCCTCCAGCTCATATGCTATGTCCAACATAGGTCTGAGAGAGGTCACTATGTCCTTATCTTCCTAAACCAAAACCCCATCTCAGGATGAACTTGGACCCCAAAGCAGATCCTGATGGCAAGTGCTCAGCCTCTCCCAGCCAGGAAGGTGAGGGTGCAGGCTGGCCGCGAAAAGGTGGAAAGGCAATTTTAATGAGCGCCCTACTGAAAAATGCATGCACTCTGTTTGTGAGGCTAAATATCTGAACTCACTTATTTGAATGATCTTGCTCAGAAACCTTTTTCTCTAGGAAAAAAGTAAAGGAAATGAATAGGAAAGCTCTCCCAGGGTAGCAAGCCACTACCTTTCATGCCACCAGGAAATGCAAAAAATTCTCTGAAGGTGCTGAATATATTTTTCCAATTGCTTTTCAGCTTCGTAATTACGAGGATCCAAGGGCCTTGATTTGACTTTTCAATAACTTGTGGCAAAAACCAGTTGCCAGTCCAAGCAAAGCAATTTTCCCTGTGCCTGTGGGATACAATAGGTCGTGAAGGAGTAGTTGGACAAAAAGTGATTTTGTTCTCTCCTCCAATGTTCCAGCTTGTCACTTCTTTTCTTTTGCCCTTTCTAAATGCTCACTGCTGAGCACCTCTGTCCGTGGGTAAGGATTATTGTCTGATTTCAAAGCCTTCTAAGACCAACATCAAACAGTCTGAGGATTTGTTTCCACGAAGCTCTAAAAAAATGCAAGTGAGTTTTGCTTTCCTTACTGCATGCATAGTATTCACTGGCTTCCGCCATGTCAGCGGATCCTCACCACCTGACAAGGCGTGGCTCTGTCCTTCAACCTCATTCAAATGGCATTTGGAGTGTTTAGTTTGATTTTTTTTTTCTGTTTTTTTTCTTATGTAGTACTACATTTTGTTACCAGTATTTCTTGCTTTCTTTTTTAAATTTAATCTCCCTTAAAATACCTCCCACGCCAATCACTCAATCACCCAAATTCATATGTATCCAAAAATCACTCAGCCATTCAATAACTGGTTACTGACAATGCACTTCAAGAGACAGCACACAGATTGAAATTGCAAACCCAGACAGCTAATGATGGCATTCACTAGCCCTGCAGGGATCTGTTCCCCAGTCTTATTCCAATTGTCCCTCTGGCCTGTGCTGCGGTGGTCTGGAGATCATTTTAGAAGTTTGGAGGATGTTTCTTTCAAGCCCTTAATGGGGCTTTGAGCTTTACTCAGCCCAGTAGAAACCACAGAAATGCTCAAACTCCAGCAGTTGTGGGTTTCCCCGGCTCTTGTCCCAGGAGCTGTGAGCAATCGCGCAGCTATGCTAACCCCAGACCTGGGTGGATCAGAAAACAAAAGACGTTCTTCACGGAGCACCACCCTCTACACATGCTGCAGGCGTAAACACACCCATTATGGAGACCATATGAGTCAGGGCACCTGAAAACCACCAAGAGGATGTGAAGGCCATGTTAGGGGTGGCAATGCTCACTGGAACAGCATTCACAGAGAGTAACTGGGTCACATCTGTCCTTTGAGAGCACAGGTGCTATTCTAGTCCATACTGTGATACATCCAAGGCACCCTGATGGATGTCCACCTGACATGACAAGATTCTGATGTGCAGTAACATTAACAAAAGGAAGAAAGCAAAACAGCATGGAACAAGAAGGGGAGAGGAACATAGAGATAGAAAGAGAGGCCCATCCATCCCCAAGGGGCAGTCAAAACACCTATTAACAAAGAGTGCTTTCCACGATAAGTGCTTGGCACAGCAGTAAAGGCCAGCAGATGGGTGCCCACAACCCATTATACAGTGCCTGAATTGAAGCCCTGGCTCCACTTATCAGACTCTGTTGCTTGCTACTGGGCACAATGGAAGATAGCAGGTGTTGGCTCAAGACATTGCCCCTCTGCCAATCATGGCAGACACCTAGATTAAGTTCCCAGTTCCTAGTTTGGCATGACTCAGTTTCTGCTGGTGCAGGCATTTATGGAATCAACCAGAAGATAAATGTGTGTCTCTTTCTGTCTCTGTCTCTCCAACTTGCAAATAATTAGACAATTTAAAAACAAGAATTTCTCCCTTCTGATTCTCAGGCCCTTGGGAGACAGGGCCCGAGGGCTTCTGAGAAAGTTGCTGCTGACTGATCTATGCAGTTGGAAATAGAGGAATTGTATTTTCTGGGCTAAAGAAAGAGGACCAGACTTTCTCTAAGTCAAGCGAGGGACTATGGAGGTGTGAAAAGGCACACACTCTCCTACGCTGACCCATGGGGAGATCATGGAACTCTCTGAAGCAGGAGGATCCAAAATGGTAATTCTTTAAAAATATGTGCTTGACAATGAGAAGAAAATGAAAGATGAGAAAAATAAACCAATTTCCAGCATACTGAAAGAAAGATGGTATAAAGCACAGATCTCCCAACCACCAGTCTTGATAGCTAAAATGCATGCTTTTTTGAGTTCTTTTGGGCTGTTGTTTTTTGCTGCTTGTTACAGTAACATTTTATTATCACTTCATCTTCTCCATTGTTTTGACAGTTTTGAAATAGCTATGGCTTTGGGGTAGAATAGATTGGATTCTAATTTTATCATTTATGAACTCATACAACTTTAAATAAATCATGATCCCTGAATCAAATTTCTCATCTGCAAAGTGAGGGCCCCTTCCTGGAATTAAATGAGACAATTTATACAAGTTTACTCAAGCATTCACTAAATGAAGAATGAGTATACGAAGTACTTATCTGCCAGACATTGAGTCAGATAAAATCATAAGCAAATCTAATATCGTGACATCTTTTTGTCTAGCAAAGGAAAAAATAATCATTTTTTCTACTAGACTAAAAATTAATGAACACCTGCTTAAATGTTGATTTTTAATGAGTCAACTAAAAGTTAGCATTTGTGGTTTTTTTTCTGTCTTGGTGTCAGAACGGTTGATACAAGAGATTATTTTTCCTTTATGCATAGCTTTCATTTTTTTTCCAATGGATTAACTCAGCTTTAAACCCTATCAGGCAGACATCAGAGTTTATTGAATAGACACTACACATTTCATGAATTCCCTCACACAAAAGAATACAGTGAGTCATGTTCTCAGAAGTGCCCAAAGACACACTGATGCCACATGAGAATCATAATGGTTCATTTGGAAGAGTTACATAGTCTATTGGGTAAATAAGGCAAGTTGTATAAATCACACTGATGCTATGTTTATACAATAGACTGTAACTACTCCAGAGGACCAACAACATTCTGATTCAAGAATGGTTTATAAATAATGTCAATAGAGTATAAGGTTAAGTTAATCAGATGAAGCAGCCTCAGAGGAAGACAGCTTTGTCAGGGAGGCCCAAAGGAAATAAGATAAATGAAATACGTGCCTTTGGTTAAGGTTTATATTACTCAAGTCTCCTGACTCGCAAGCAACCAGAGTCAATTTAAAAGCTCTTAACAAAAGCAAAAGGGAGAGGAGAAATTTTTTTTTTATAAACTTGTGTGGAGGCTTCATAGCAACCCAAAGTTAAACTACAGTTGATTTTACAAAGGAACTGGAATTAGGAAAGGAAATTCTGCAAAATCCCAGAAGGTTCCACCTTCCTTTATTCCCTCAAAACTGTACTTTCTTTGCAAACTAGTTTCTACTTTTTGCTTGTTTGTTGTTTGTTTGTATAGCATTGTTACTTCCAAATTTCCCTGTTTCTGTCCTAACCACAGATAGGAAAAAGTTCACTCTGGCCACAGGTCTTAGCTCAGCTTCCAAGGAAGGATTCTCATTGACCCCTAGCGTGTGAATGGAAAGGAATGGGAACATATGAAGCAATGCTTGAACCTAAGGGGATCGTTGTTAGGGCAGAGAGTGGCTTATAGACTGGGAAGACAGCCAAGTTAAGTCTACCAGAAGCATGATGCCCTTGGTAGGGCTCAGAGTCCAAGGCTACACTTGGAAATAATTTATAGTAAATATAAATATTCTAAATATAGTAAATATTTAGAATAAGATAAATAAGTATTAATTTGCAAATAATAACCCCTACACCCATGAAAATATAAACTAGTACTTTTTAAAGATTTATTTTTATTAGAAAGTCAGATATACAGAGAGAAGTAGAGACAGAGAGGAAGATCTTCCACCCAATGATTGACTCCCCAAGTGGCTGCAATGGCCAGAGCTGCTCCACTCCAAAGTCAGGGGCCAGGAGCTCCTTTCCGGTCTCCCACATGGGTGCAGGGTCCCAAGGCTTTGGGCCATCCTCAACTGCTTTCCCAGGCCACAAGCAGGGAGCTGGATGGGAAGTGGGGCCACTGGAATTAGAACTGGCGCCCACATGGGATCCCAGAAAGTGCAAGGCGAGAACTTTAGCCACTAGGCTACCATGCCGGGCAATTAAAAAAGAGTTATAAACATGATGCAAAAGGGGGGAAAGGAGTGATTCTTTTTTTTTTTTTTTTTTTTTTTTTTTTTTTTTGTGCTTTGCAGAAAAGGCCTGGCAGATTTCCATGTTCTTACTTTGTTAGAATCCAGGGAAAAGCTTTTGCATAGCCCCGGCTTCAAAGCATATCATGGGGTTAATGTGGAATTATCATTACCTGAGCTGATTTTTCTTAAAAAAAAAAAAAAAAAAAAAAAAAAAAACAAAGATTGGTATATTATTTGAATGATGTGGGGGTAGGGAAAGAGAAACAGAGGAAATACTTCCATGTGCTAGTTCATTTCCCAAATAGCTGGATAAGACTGAAGCTGGAAGTTTGGAACTCAATCCGGATCTTCCACTCAGATAGTAGTTACCTGAGTACTTGAGCAATCATCAGTTTCCTTCCCAAGTGCATTTGCAGGGAGCTGAATGGTGGCAGGGCAGCTGGGACAGCAACAGGCTTGACTGGGCCACAGTGTTGGCTTTGACTGCATTATCTATAAAACAAGCGTAACTCTAAGTGTTCCTGTACATGTGACTTGGTTAATTCCAGACCTTTCAAGAAGAATTCTTGCGGGTGACTTTTAAACAACAGTGTTGAGATGTCTCTCTAAATATTTAGCATTATGAATAGACCCAATAAAAGTGCCTGGAAACGGAGAGAGCTTCCATAAGCATCTTGAAAATGTCTACAATCATGGATTTAAATCTTTTTGAACAAAAATAAATTTACCGTGTAATTCCTTTTTCTATGAACCTTTGCAGTATCCTTACATACCTGCTATTACCCTCCAGTCTTTATGGGGTCACCTGCTCATGGATGCCAACTTTATCTGCCTTCTACTTGTCTCCTTCACTCCTACCTTCATTCTCAAAGGCTCTCGCAATCTAAGACAAAAGCTCATTCATAAGCAGAGCAGTTGAATTTGGACCTGACACTTTATTATCAGATGGTTCGATACACATGTTAGTAGATGAGGCATTTCTGGAGCGTTTGGAGAGCATCTTAGCTACGCTACATCTTGCCCTGTCAACACAGATCTTAGTTGGTGTCAGAAAAGTCAATCCAATTTGTCATTATGTATTTTTTTCTGTTATGGTTGTCTTACAAAAAACTTCTTGGAGTAGAAATTTTTAAATATACCCCTACATTGCACTCCAGACTAAATATATTTTTCTTTTTTAGGAATAATGATTTCATGTATACGGTGAGTATGCATTTCTTTTCTTCCCTTAGATCAAGTTGCAGTTGAATTATTAAATCAGCCTGTCCCAAATTTGCACCTTCGAGCACTCAATTCACAAGTTTCATTAGAAAAAGAAAAACATCAAGAGAATTCTGTGCTCCACTCATTTAGTGAAATGCTAATATTATTTTAATATCTGGTTACTTTATAATGAACAAACGTTTAACAGCATATTATTTCCCTCAGTAGTTTTATAGTGCAGGAACCTGGGTAACTGTTGAATCTTGTTTTTTCCAAACTCATTTGAACATTTTTTTAAATTGATCGATTTTAAATATAGAGGGGTGTGTGTGTGTGTGTGTGTGTGTGTGTGTATGGATCACAGAGAGAGAGAGAGGGAGGCATCTTCTCTCTGTTGGTTCACTCCCCAAATGGCCACAGCAATCAGACTTGGGCCCGGTCAGAGCCAGAGTGGGAGCTCCATCTGTGTCTCCCACATGGGTGAAAGGGGTCCATGCCCTTGAATCATCTGCTGCTGCTTTCTCAGACACATTACCAGAGAAATAGAGGGAAACTGAAGCCGCTGAGGATTGATTCGTGCCTGTAAGTGATGCTGGCATTGCAGATGGAGGCCTCACACTGCATCCCAGTCCCAGCCCCAATCTGGACCATTTTTAAGATGTACCCCCACAAAAAAGCAAAAGGTAGTGAGCGCAAAGTAGGTCTCTGATGGAAGCATACCTTTCTTGGAGGAGTTCCTTAACTGTATCCAGAACACAAATGATTGAAGAAAACAGGCGGCACTAGCAACATACCAGGCACATCCAGCATCACCTTGATTTGGGTCTTGGAAAAGTAGTCACTGCCTGGGAAAGTAGTGATTTTTCCATTTGTCTGTTCACTTCAAAAGAGGTGTGTAGATTTGGAGACCTTAAATACGTGCACAAATTGGCCCAGAAGTAAATGCTGCCTCCATTATAGCTACGTGTTCTCCCTTCTCACACAAGGATCTAAGCTCATGTAAAAATGAGGGCGCTTCAACCTCTGATGTGAAGAAATATAGTTTTGTCTTTCAAGATGCTACAGTCACAAAGCAAATTGTACAACACATTTATACAAAATCCTCCCTTTTTGGAATAGCTATTACTGTCCTTCCTTTCCACCGCTGGTTGGAGAAAATAGTCCTTTCTTCTGGAATATCCTGACCCCCAATATACTGTGGAATATCCAGAACAGATCTGGATAACAAGCAAGAAGAGATTCCTTGTTAGCACATACAATGTACCACTGCTGTAGTATATACTGGGCAAATCATTATCAAATAGACCATGTCACTGTTAATTGCTGGAAAAGTCATCCATGTGCAGGGAAGCAAAAATGGTACATCAAATTATAAGGCCAGGCAGATATTACATCCATAGGCAATTTCCTGATACACAACCACATTCAGTGATAAATGCAGCAATTTATCCAAGCTGAATTTTAAGGAGTAAGTTTCAAGATGGTTAATAATTTTGTGAAAGAGATTAGGGTATAGGTAAAAGATGTAAACTGTCATTGGGTTATTCCACCATATTATGTACTGAGATCAAGCTCGGAGGTCCTGTGTGGCTATTATTAAATTCAAATTTGTATTTGCAGCAGTGCACAAAATATGTCTTGTATTTGACAGGTAATTGACAAAGAAAAAAAAACAAGCCAAACAGGTGAAAAGTATTCAGTCAGTAGTCATCAAGAAGGTCAAAAGGAAAATGAAAGAAAAGAAAGGATGGGGAGGGGAAGGGAATGGGGGTAAGGGAAACAAAGGGAGGCATGGGGAAGAGGAAGCAAAGGGGAGAGGAGAGGAGAGGAGGGGAGAGGAGAGGAGGAGAGAGGAGAGGAGAGGAGGGAAGGGGAGGGAAGGGGAGGAGAGGGGAGGAGAGGGGAGGAGAGGGGAGGAGAGGAGAGGAGGGGAGAGGAAGGGAGGAGAGGGGAGGGGAGGGGAGGGAGGGGAGGGGAGAAGAGAGCAGAGGAGAGAAGAGGAGAGGAGGGGAGGGGAGAGGAGGGGAGGGGAGGAGAGGAGAATGGAGAAGGGAGGGAAAGCGGAAGAGGACGGGGAGGAGGAAGAAGAGAGGTCAAAACACTTCTACTCTCCATATAGGCAAACTGAGCTATTAGAAGCAGATAGATTTCCCAGTGTCATACAATGGATTGTAACACAGTTTGGAGCATGGCATGACCCAATTCTTCATATTATTCCCCCCAAAAGAATAAAAAGAGAGAGAGAGGAAAACAGTGTTTGTGTGCCTGCAATTATATCACACATTGCAAAGTGTAAAGAATTGGTACTCCACCTGCTATGGGGGAGAAAACAGTGGCAAATGTGTAGAACCTTCTCTGGTTGGAGTGACCCTCCTAGGCTTGTCACTGAATGATTGTCTGGACAGAACAGGGACTTTCTACAATGCTGCAGGGGATTTCTTGCCCTCAGTCTGGGATCTCCTAGTCCTATTTTCTTGCAGCTGATGAGCTGACCAACTTTGGAGCTGGCTCTTCCTTCCCCTGGCATGAAGAGAGAAGACATTTTCTCAAGACACCCAGAACTGACTAGGAGAGTGTCAATAAACACAGAGGGGCTGGAGTTCAGTTCCACCCGCTACCCATCACATGACCTTAATTCACACTCTATTCAACATAGCCAAACCTCAGTTTTGTTTTAAGTAAAAGGAGAATAGTAATAGTATCTACCTTGTAGTGTTGTCAATAGCATGAAAGGAGAGAGTATGTGAAACCCACAGGCTCCGTACAGATGGTCAGTGATTCTATCTTCCTGCGTCTGTGGAGGACATTATTGTCATATTCTTCATCACCCCTGAATGATACAATTCAAGAACATCTGAAATGTTTCCCAAGATTTGTTAACCATTACTCAGCAGAGATGGGGAAAACAAAGAAAGAATCCCTACAGAATTAGCAAGCACTTAGAGTGGAGTTTTCAATATAAAATCTATGTCTTAACATTACTCTAGAGATGAAAGATTAGGGGGAAAAAAGGCCCAAAGAGTTCAACAGGGGCGTGTTCTGTCTCTCCATAGCCTCCTCCTTCTACTCTTGCTCTGTGTTTTCCTGCTTGGGCTGCTGCAACAAAATGTTGTTGAGTGGGTGGCTTGAACAACACAAATTTTCTTTTCATATTCTTTTGGGCTGGGGAACCCAAGGTACCCACAGACTCGGTGCTCACTTTCAGTCTTAAAAATATCCCCCTTCTCACTATATCATCAAATGTCAGAGAGACAGCCCTGACCTCTTCCTCTTATCAGAAGGTCATTAATTTCATCCTAATAGTTCCATTCTCATGAACTCATCTAAACCTAATTACCTCCCAAAGATACCTGCTAATGCCATCACTTTAGTGATGAACACATCACTAGACAAGTTTGGTGAAGCACAAATACCATCTCACCTCTGCTTCATTTTGCTCACCAGCTGAGATCTAGTTAAGTCAGCAAATACCACAAACCATAATAAAGGCAGAGATAATCATCATTACTCTACAGGCTAACAGAACTTTTTCAGCAGATGTAGTTGATAATAAACTATAAGTAATAAACTACAGTCTAATTGCTAGTGGAGAAAATGCATGCCAATCAAATTATCTAAAATCAAGATCTTTGTTTTGCATTAATGGCTTATTGTTAGCAAATAGACACAGCAAGTTGACACAGAAACCTAGTTTGCTTGGTAACTCGTGTGTCTTGGAGATTTTACCAAAACATATTATTTCAAGTGGGGTGTTTTGTGGCTAGATACTCCAGTTATTGTACTGCCAGATTTTACACTAAAGAAAAGAGGTCAGGAAAATTTTTCTCTAAAGAGCCAAACAGCAAATATTTTAGGTTTTGTGGCCTGTACAGCATCACTACTCAACTCCACATCCAGCGCCAAAGAAAGCCACAGCAAATGTGTATAAACAGGAGCATAAGTTTATCTAAGTAAAATTCTCGTAGTAGCCACAAGCTTGAAGTTCAACTATACATGCCCCAAATTATTATTTCTTCTTTACTTGTTAGTGAATTAAATATGCTTTAAAAATTTTTTTCTTAGCCTGTGGACTTCACAGACAGTAAGATGCTCCAGCCCATATGTTGCAGTTTGCCAATCTCTGCTCTATAGAACATGCCATACTAACTTAAACATCTGAAATCATTAAGACAGATGCCAAATGCCATTCACACTTAACCATTTATATTTTGGGCTGTAACTGACCTTGAATAACTTCTTAAGAAGGTCAAGTGCCATTTCCCAGTTAAAGATGGTAGTTGGAACAGAGCAATGTCCCCCATTCCCTTCAAAAGCTGCACAAAGAAAATACATCTTTCACAGGTCAAAGGACACAAAGAAAGTGAGAGAACACAAAGGAACAAAAACAATAACAAATAGAAAACTCTTGGAAGTGTTGAGAGAAATCAATAATTGAGAACCAAATTACCGGAGGAGAATTCTGAGAATACTTGGAAGCAAATGAAGAAGAATCCAATTAATGTGGTCACCTTCCACCCAGTCAATGCAATCAGCTTGTATTGTGTGAAAGGGAGTGAAAAAAAGCAGGATTTGCTACAAGTATGTTCACAGAAAATTCATCTCCCCAGAACCTATTCCATTTTCTGGAAAATTAGTAAAAAAAAAATTTTCATGAAAGAATCAGCCTACTGGAACAAGACTACAGATTGGACAACTTGGACAACTGACAGGTCCTCAGGGAAAGATTCTAACCATCCTAACCAAAGGTCCAAGTCCCAGTCCCACTGCAGAAAAGATCTCCAAGAAAGGCCATCACATGGGCAGGGTCCTTACAACCTCTTTACAACACCACATTCTTTATATATATATATATATAAATATATATACCATATACCATATATATGCTATTATATGTATGTACTTCCTAAATTCCAAATTTCCTAGTGCTCCCGACTTGGTTGTGTGAAGCTTCTCAATATATTAAGACACATTCATCTTCTTTTGAAAATTTACTTAATTATTTAAAACTGAAAGGAAGAGATTCCATGATATATTTGTCATATAATATAAAACATATGTTGTATGTATTTTATATATTATACACACACACACACACACACAAGTAGTATGCCCAAAATCAACTTGGTTCTCCCACTACCTGTCAAGAAAACATTGGCTATTCTGGGTCCTTTGTGATTCTATTTTATGATTATCTTTTTATTCATTCATACTTTGACAGAATCGCATTAAACCTGTAGATTGCTTTCAGTAGTATAGACATTTTAACAACATTAACCCCTCCAATCCATGAATAAAGAATATCTTGTTACATTTTTGTATGTCGTTGAAGATTTCTCTGGTCAGTGTTTCATTTGCTTCTTGAGTTAAAATTTATTCCTACACATGTAAGGTTTTTTTTTAATTTATAAATGGAAATTCTGTCCTGATTTCTCTTTCAGCAAGCGCATTATTGTTGTGTAGAAATATGACAATGGGTTGCCTACTGATTTTTCTATCCTGTGATTTCATCAGATTGGCTTATGGTTCTAACAGCTTTTTGATGGAATGTTGAGGGATTTTCCAGGTATAAAATCATATCATTTGCAAATATGCTGATTTATATTTTTTCTTTCCAATTTGTATGTCCTTTGTTTATCATTCCTAGCTGTTTTTGCTAATGCTTCCAATACTCTATTAGATAAGAATAAGTGAAAGCAGACATTCTTATCTCTTCACATTTTAGGGGAAAATCCTTTCAGATTTTCCCTTTCAGCGTGGTATTTTCTGTTGGTCTGACACATATAGCCTATATACCTTATAGGTATAATCCCCTTCATACTTAATTTATTGAGGCTTAAGTTTTTACTTTTAAGGAATGTTGAATCTTATCAAATCCTTTCTCTGCATTGGTTTTTGATCATATGTTTTTGATCATATGGCTTTTATTCTTCATTTTCTTAGTTCCTCTTTCTCCTTTAAATGTTCTGTAGAATTTAGTCATAAAACTCCCAGGTCCTGAACTTCTCTTTGATGGCTAAAATACATTTTCAGATATACAAGACCTCAAACAATTTATGCCCATGCATCATCTCTCAAGAAACCTCTAGAATCCCCAGTCTAATGTAGAATGGACACAGAACAGAGTTGACAACACATAGAAATGAGCTAGGGTGAGTCCAAAGGCTCATGATCAGATCTCAAGGTACAGCTTTGGAGCAGGCTATCAAAGAAGTTATTGCAGAGTGGAGCAGGTCAGAGAACATCCAGAGAAAAGCTCTTAAGAGGATGACAGCTGAGGCCAACTTGGTGGCAGACCAGCATCCCATACAAGTGCCAATTCAAGTCCCAGTTGCTCCCTTCCATTCCAACTCCCTGCTAATGCACCTGGGACAACAGCAGAAGATGATACTAGTTCATGGACACCTGTGCCCATATAGGAGAACTGAAGAAGCTCCTCAACCTTGGCTTTGGACAGGCCCAGCTGCGGCCATTATGGCCACTTGGGTAGTGAACCAGCAGAGTTTCTTTTTCTCTTTCTTCCTTTCTGTCTTTCTTTTTTCTGCAACTCCAATTTTCAAACACATACATAAAAAGAGGATGAATGTGTCTTAATATATCGAGAAGTTTCACACGACCAAGTTGGGAGCACTAGGGAATTTGGGATTGAGGATGAACATAGAAAAAGAGGCAAAGACATGAACAAGACTGATAGTAACTCCAGAGAAAAGAGTGAGGTGCCAAAAAGTAATCAGAAGAAACCATGTGACTCCGTTTCGAATAGCACTTTCCAGTCATTCGGAATTAGTGAACATTTGTCTGATGAAACCTGTGAAATAGGTGAAGCTAAGGTGAAGGAGAAGAGGAATTGCTCATGAGTAGTGCATGGTTTATAGTGTGAAGTCTGCAGACCATGCATTCAAGTGAAAATCAAGACTCGGGATTGAAGCCGGCCATTTCAGCATGGAGGTTAACATCAAAGACACAGCTCACAGAATAGGAAGAAATTGTCTCTGAAAGTGGCAATGCTGGAATAGGGAAAGTTGGTGGAGAGGAGATAATCGAACTTCCTTAATGAGTCTTGTCAACTGCCTGACTCTTTCAAAACCACACGTAAGTATAAATTTGAAAACAAAAATGAAATTTTCAAGAAAGCCAAGAAAAATCTAGATCTCTCCCATGGATTTTTTTTAAGTCACATATTTTTATTAGAAAGTGAGACACACAGAGAAGAGGAGAGAAAGAAAGGAAGACCCTCCATCTGCCAATCCACCCCCAAGCAGCTGCAATGGCCAGAGCTGCGCTCATCTGAAGCTAGGAGCCAGAAGCCTCCTCCCACGCAGGTACAGGGTTGCAAGGCTTTGCGCTGTCCTCGACTGTCCTTCCAGGCCACAGGCAGGGAGCTGGATGGGAAGCAGGGTTGCTGGGATCAGAACCAGCATCCACATGGGATCACAGCACATGCAAGGTGAGGACTTCAGCCACTAGGCTACTGCACCGGCCAGAGCCAGTATAATCTTAAACTATCTGCCTCCAAACATTTTTCAAACTCTGGCTCATAAACAACAGACATGATCTTTCAACATGAAAGTCTGCCTTTACCATAAACATTACTTTAGATAAACAATTTCAAATCTATTTTGCGTCACAAAATCTTACAAGGAAACCATAACACAAAAACGGTTAAAGTTATATTATCTAGATAGATTCTGTAACAGCACTGGCTGGTCCTTCCCGCACAACTACTCACAAACTTTGGTGGGTGAGGGTCTAGGAATGGGTTTTTATTAATATTTTGGAAAATTTATGTATTTATTTGAAAGGTAGAGTGACAGAGAGAGGGGGAAAATCAAAAAAGAGGGAGAGAAAGAGGAAGACCTTCTGTCTGGTGATTTACTCCCCAAGTGACCACAGTGTCCACCGCTGAGACGATCTGAAACCAGGAACAAGGAGCTTCTTCAGAGTCTCCCACACAGGCGCAGTGTCCCATAGGTTTTGTGTCATGTTCAACTGCTTTCCCAGGCCAAAAGCAGGGAGCTGGATGGGAAGTGGAGCCACCTGGACACGAGCCAGCACTCATATGGTATCCTAGCATGTGCAATGCAAGGTCTTAAGCTGCTAGTCTACCATGCTTGGCCCATGTTTACTTTCAACTACAGCAGTTTGCCTTATAGAAACTACGCTTTGTCAGCATAGATTGACAGTCAGTAATGCCATCTGTGGTTCTACTAACTCTAAGGATGTTGTTAGGAACAGTAATAATGACAATCTTCTCTAAGAATAAAGTTGTCAGGTTTGGAAACAAGAACAACTTTGCCTTACCTAAGAATTTGATTTGCTTTAATGGAGAGATAATTGCTTCTGTGGATCCCAGCCTACTTTACCTGCCAATAATCTTATTAGAATGATACAAGAAATTCACAAAATAATCCTCTTTCCTTTCTGTTCATTTCTGTTAGTTTTCAGGAAATTCTTTAAAACTATCATATATTTATTTGCATACTTATCTACTTGCTTAATAACCTAAAGGCAGAGTTGCAGAGCAAGAGAGAGAGACGAATCTTCCATTTGCACATTCACTTTCCAAATGGTCACAGCAGCCAAATCAGAGTCATATCAAAACCAGGAGCACAGAACTCCTTCCAGGTCTCTGACATGAATTGCAGGGGCCCAACGATTTTGACCATCTTCCCTTGTTTTTACCAGGCACATCAGCAGGGAGATGAATAGAAAGTAGAGCAGCTGGGACATGAACCAGTGATACCAGAATTGAATACAGTGACTTACTGTGCTGTGCCACAGTGTTGATCCCAAGACAAACTTTTCTGTTTGCCTTTAGAACTGCAAAATGTCCCGTTAAATATCAACCATTTATAATTGAATGAACTAGTAACAATGATTGTTAGAGCAAAACTGTATAATAAAGGTTGTCTCCTATACTGCCTTCCATTAAGAAATGGCAATAGTATGTAAGGCTTATAGTCTTCAGTTATTTTTAGGGCCTTTGAACAGAAAGGGACATTCCCATGGAAAAATATATGAAGAAACCTAAATTCTTGTGGTCTCATGCCTTCTATTAAAGTGGGCGACAGGCAAATCTAAGAATTAAGTCTGGTCATATGGTAGACACTAAGCTGAGTAAGTTCAATTTTCAGAGCTTTCACTTCCTACCAAAATTTCAATCTTTCTTGGTGGTTAACTAACGGCAGATGTGACAGGCAGCTGAGAAGAAATTCCCCCACTCTAAGTAATCCAAACCAGTAAATCTTGATTTAAGATGATTGGAGTAGAATGCTGTATTTATGTTGTAGTGATTATCACTCTGCTTCTATATAAAATTCACCCATTAATTCTTTCTTTCATACTTGGAAGTCAATTTATCTAAGATCAATAATTCATCTGTCATATAAACTATAAATGTTGTCAGCATGAGCAGTGCCAGCTCTCCCTCCATTCAAGCTACAGGCACACATACGGAAGATCATGGTCACTTAATACATTGATCGTGGTCATGGACATCTACAGCTGACAGGTGCACAGATCCATTTAATCTGCAATCTCCTCCTAGAAAGATCACATGTTAGCTTAGTAGACACTACAATAAAACAGGGATTTGGATTGAATGTTGGAGTTCCTGGTTAGGATGTAGTCATGGTGTCATATCAATGATCTTGCAATATTATCTCTCTTCACATGTGCTCCTGCTCCCACTCCCTCTCGTCAATTAAGCAGAGCAAGAGGGCACAGAGGTGGGTGTCAGGTGCTGTGTCAGATGAGGGGGCCAAGAATAAACACGTACAGGAAGGCATATGAAGCAGATCATGTACAATCTTCATTCATCAAAGGAGGTTTTGTGGAGAAGCTAATGAGGAGGGAAATTGTGGTAATGATAACCATCAAGACATGTCTTTTCATTAACCTCATTTTATAGGTAAGGACACTGATATATAGATATGTTAAATCACGTAGCAATTAAATCATTAATTTAATGCATATGATGGAGGCAGACCACAGAGCTTGAGTTCCTTGTCTATCACCCACAACTGTCATACCCTTAATGCACATGAAAACATGAAATGTCTTTCCCTAAATGCTCCTGGACTCCAGCTTCTACAACACTATCTGTTGCTAAGTAATTGCCTCCAACTCTTCAACATTACTCAAACTCAATCTCATGGTATAGGTTTTATAGTTTAATATTCATCCATGATATCTTCACAGTGGTTCACATCTGTCTCTGAAGATTAATATCTTTTAAGAAAGTATTCCAGTTGTGATGTCTTGGGATTCATTACCTATAAAAATAGAACCCCTTAACTGTGTATTTCACACAGTTGTCCTTTCAAGCAAAAGTATAATCAAAATAGTATTAAACTATACCCCAGTGCTCATAATGGAGTGAGATATTATTTATAGCTGGACAAGATTTGATTCTTCCTCAATTCTGGTTCTTAGTGATCCTGGAGTAGTCACTTATTTCAGTCCCTAAAGCACCAGAAGAGTACCCCCTGCCTGCCACTCTGATCCCACCCAGGATCATTTCCCTGCCCTGTCCTCAGTCCCCTCATTTTTTCCTGTGCTTCAGGAACTCTGTTTTCCTTGCTGTTCCTCAAATACATCAAACTCATTTCTGTTTTGGGGCCCTTTACTTGCCTTTCTCTTAACCTACAGGTCTCTTTCCCTGGGACATGAGTGAATAAATATTATATAGATTGCTTAGTTCTCTGCTTAATTTGCCTTCTTTGCAGTCTTCCCCGGACTCCTGATCCAATAGAGCACCTCATACCTACCTCTCTTCTCCCTCACCCTGCTTTATTTTCTACCTCAACAATTATTTTCATCAAGATTATCTGGTATTTACTCCTTTAACCTCTATTTCCCTTAAGACTCCTAAGGCTGGTGAAGCCTGGAATTCTGCAACTTCCAAAATAATTTGTTGGAAGAACATTGAGTAATTAGTATTTGAGTAAGTATGAAAAGTCTTTGGAACTCCTATCCTTGGATCTTAGAGCTCAGTTCTTGGACTGATAGTAATCATTAAATGCCTCATTCCCAAATAAAGGCTTCTTTGGGATTGTGTTGCCATTTTCAAATTATATAATGAGGCACAGATTACAAAGGTGCTTTGTCCATCTGTGTCTTTATAACAACTAATTTGTCCTTAATGATGAAAAATAATAATCATTGTTATATTAGCCTTTGATTGTATTTGAACCTATGCAAAGGACAAGAGTAAGGAAATTTCAAATTGACTGACTGGGGACATAAAGAGCCCATGCATGTTAGATCTCCTGTTTTTGTGTGTTCCATTCTTTGATGAATCTGAGAGCCCGTGGTGAGAATCATCAGGTCTCCCACTGCCAGGAGTCATGTGTGCACAAATGCCCATTACCAAGATAATAGATCTATCGAGTATACTTACAAGTTGGAATAACACATGGGAGTCAAATGGGACGAGCTGCTGTTAGCCACAGTAAAATGGTAACTCTCACAGGTGTTTTGGTGAATGCAAGAAACCAGATCTGAAAGACTGCACGCTGAGTGATTCAACAACCGGCCATGCAAACTGGTGATGGTAAGAGGCAGAAGCTGAGCTATTTCTGGAGCAGTGGAGAAGCACAAGGGAACCTGAGGCTGCCAGAAATGGTCAGCCTTGCCAGAGTACGCACTCATGGCCCTACGAGAACATCTGAGGGACATGGAAGATGTATGCCCTCTACTGTGCACACATCGCTCTTCTGCTAGAAGATAAAACTGGAAGAAGAAAAGCTATTGAAACCTATAAAGTCAAGGTTTTTGTTTGTTTGTTTGTTTGTTTTATTTTTTAGAAATAAGGGTTAAGGGTTAAGGTCATGGAAGTGAAGGGTGGCCTGGGACCTTGAAGAGATGAAGTGCCTGTCATTCTAGAAAACCTACCAGTCAGTCTAGGGGGGGATTCAACCTCCTCTCAGTGGCTGACAGCTGGCAGGAAGACGAAACTAACCTTGGCCATCTGTCTGAAACGAACTCAAAAAGAAAAAAAAAAAAAAACAGCTGAGCCATATAAAAATTTAGAGAAGTGGTTTGTTTTCTCTTGCCTTTTTTACTGCACACCCACTCCCAGAATTTAATGCAGCACTTTCTTCTCAGAGCTGGCATTTGTCCTGAACACCCAACTTTCCCTCATAAGCAATAAGGAGAGAAAAGTAATGCCATCAAGCTGGAGTCACTCTTGACTGGAAAAGAGCTCAGCTTACTGATTATTATTGGGATACTCTCACATTAAGCATTCTAGAGTGAAGATAGCAAGTCTTCCCCTTAAAAAATAAATAACTAGGGCCTGGCATGGTAGCCAGTGGCTAATGTCCTCACCTTACATAAACTGGGATCCCATATGGGCACCAGTTCTAATCCCAGTGACCCCACTGCCCATCCAGCTCCCTGCTTGTGGCCTGAGAAAGCAGTCAAGGATGGCCCAAAGCCTTGTGACCCTGCACCCACGTGAGCTACCCAGAAGAGGCTCCTGGCTCCTGGCTTTAAATCGGCACAGCTACGTGGAGAGTAAATCAATGGACGGAAAATCTGTCTCTCTATCTCTGCTCCTCTCTGTGTAACTGACTTTCCAATAAAAATAGAATCTTTAAAAAATATATAAATATAAATAAAATAACTAGTTGTAAAGGAGGGGGGAAACCATTTGTACAGGGGAATATCCAAGACACAGAATGAGCTGCTTTGGCCTTTATGAAAAGATAGAGAAAGCCCACTCACTCCCTGAGGATGGCAGCGCTGAATGCTGTAGAGAAGAGCACCCAAGAGCTCAGCAGGGTGGAGGCAGAGCGGGCAGAGGCTGATCTCAGGTCCAAAGAGACAAATTCCAGATAGGCAACCTTCTCCAGACACTTTTGAGAAGTGACATTTCAGCGAATAGCAAATCAAAGGAAATATCAGTTTCCCCAGTAGAATGGGGCTGAGCAATCCAACATCTGGGGCTTTGGCATGCCTCGTAAGTGAAGTCATCCAGAGAGCCTACGGAGAGTTACCTCTCCACGGCTGAGGCTTGTTTATGGAAAATTGAGTTTGGGGGCTTGGCATTGGCTGAAGCACAGAGCCCTCTGAGCTGCGAATATGTTGGTTATTTTTGACAAAGTAGCTCTTGTCTAGGCGAGCAAGTGTCCTCATTTCAGACCTCCGCATGGAGCCAAAGGGTTAGCCTATCAGTTTTCTTCATTTCCTCTTTTCTTGGCCACCGCCCCTGCCTCAAAGGGCAGCTTTTTAAAGCTACACCCTTAGTTCACTTGGATGCTGGGACCTCATCCGCTTAGGGAAGCCAAAAAACACATTAAGTATATACAAGCTGGAAGTACAAAAATGTGGCAAGAAACTCTGTGGCTATTTCACAAAATAAGCAACCTCATCCATGCCCTCTCTATACGCACAGATACAACATTTTGGTCCTAAGTTGGCTTTCCCTTCTCTCAGGAATGGTCTGAGGGGCCAGAGTTATGGCTCAGAGTGTTAAACCCCAGTCTGTAATGCCTGTATCTTATATTCAAGATGTGGTTCAAGTCCCAGCTGTTGCAAACCCAATCCAACTTCCTGTAAATGTTCCTGGGAAGACAGCAGGAGACGGCCCAAATACTTGAGCCCTGCCACCCATGTGGGAGATTAGGATAGAATTCCTAATTTCTGGCTTTGACCTAGTCCAGACCTGGGTGTTAAAGCCTTTTGGCAAGTGAAAAGTTGAATAAAAATTCTCTCTCTCTCTCTTTCTCTTACTCTCTCTCTCTTTTTCTCTCCCATCTCTCTGTGTGTGTGAGAGAGACACACAGAGAGAAAGAGAGAGAGTCAGAGAAAGAGCCTTCCTTCCAATTGATTAAATAAATCTTTTTTGAAAAAAAAAGCAAACTTAGTGCTTCAGGAATGTAGGCCAGCAAACCCCAAGCTTGCTCAGAAACAGGTGTCTATCCCCATGTTACTCCCTATCAGAGAAGACTAATTGCTTCTTTCCTTTTTTTTCCTGTTGTTTGTATTCATCAGAAGCATTACATAAAACACAGACAAGATGGTGTAAAATGGATAAATGCTTTTAATTACATTTCTCTGTCCCCTATCTCTCAGGAAAGCTCATCACTTCCAAAATAAATTAGATATGATACTGAGGGATCTGAACTCTTGTTGACATTTGATCAAACACAAAGGACTCGGATGTTATCAGGAATGAAAAAGAGATGTGGTTGGCAGTATGGGGAGTTGTCTGTCAAGCCTGACATCATTTGTGATCTCTTCCCCTCTCCCCTTTCGGGAACCGTCACTACTTTCTCAGGGTAGGCATGGTGACTCTATGGAGCTAAGTATTGTTCTATGCCTTCCCTTCTAGTTTGTAGATCTGCAAACACAGGAAAACATTTCTGGGAATGAGAATGCAAAAGAAGGGTGACAAGTTTTCATTATAACCACAGTCACAGTAAAGCCATCAGTGAGATCCTGGGATGCGCAATTTGGTGGCCTTTCTCCATTTCATTCTCCCAGGCATGTGTTAGAACACCAAAGGGGAGAAAGTGTCACAGCAAGAGAAAATGTCTTCTTTCTGCTGTTTTAAAACACAGGAAGGAGGTCAAGTAACATTGTTTCCCACCCAGGGTGGTTAACAGTGCTTGAAGTCACGAGAACACTTGGTTCTGGTTTCAGGCAGTGCAAGGTTCCTTAGTATCAGCCATGTTCCCTGCACGGACTCTGGTGCTGGAACTGTTTTGGGTTCCCAGAGTTTCCTGAAGAAAACAAATGCGACTTGGTAAAATTAGGAAGGGACCAGATGTTGAACGCAGCAGTGGAGACTCTGAGTGGGTAGCCCCATCCCCTGTGGCAGTGCATGGAAGGAAGTCCCAGATCCACTTCCAACCCAGCTTCCTGCCCATGTATGACCTTGGAGGCAACAAGTGAAAACCTCAAGCCCTTGCGTCTGTATCACCCACATGGGAGACCTGGAGTACATTCCTGGCTCCTTTGAAGAGTGAATTAATGCACGACTCAAGTCATCCTCTGTTGCTTTCCCAGGCCATAAGCAGGGATCTGGATCAGAAGTGAAGCAGCTAGGGCACAAACTGGAGCCCATATGGGATGCCAGCACTGCAGGTAGAGGCTTAGTCTACTATACCATAGTGCCAACCCACAGCAGGACACTTTAACAACAACAATAGCAACAATAACACGAAAACATATATTCTGAAAAATAAGCTCCACCATTGTAGCTGTAACTACTCTTGACAGGACACACCTCTACCAGAGAGCAGAGACACTCCCAATTCTAATTTATGCCAGTATGTTTCATGGTAAGCACCAGAGCAGACCCCAATAGTTCAATACATCACTAAGATATGATCTTTAGGGTACACGTGGTCCAACTGGAGTGAGACTTACAAAGAGGTAGGCACAATGTAATTATGTGTTTTCAACAACCAGGGCATTTAAGCAGCAAAGCAAACACAACTGTGTACTGATTGCTCTAAAACTGGTAGAAGACAGTTTCTCATTATGAGTACGCCAGAACTACGAGTGATGTATTCTTGAGTGAATCAGGCTTGCCCTGTGTGAGCCAAGGTGTTCTTCTGTGTCCACTGGAGATAAATCTCCAAGATCCATGAATATAGTAGAGCTTTGTAAAATTTAAAGCTCTGCATATATAGAACTGAGTCTGCCTCAAACTATAAAACATACTTAAGTTGTAGAAAGAACGAAAGGACAGGAATGCCACTTACTTTTGTGACAGTCAGATTAGTTTCCTTCTCTGAGCCTCTGTTCTTATCTGAACAATGAGATTAATAATATCCACTTCATGTGTATGTTATGAGAAATCCAAGACATTATTTATACAAAGCAGATGACCCAGAGCTGACCCATCGTAGAGGCAGTTAATCTTCGTTTCCTTCCTGGTACTCCTTCCTGTTCCTCTCCACTTTGTGAAATTACCTGGAACTTAACATCAGGAAGAACTTGGTGTCCGAGGGGCATTGTGTCCTGTGTTCCCACGCTGCCCATGGAAGCTGCTCTCCACCAAGGTCAAAGGGGACAGAAGGGATAGCCCCCAAGGGCAGACCTCACAGGCTGCACACACTGACTACATTTCTGGCAATGCCTGCTGACAGTTGACAGCAGGCTGCACAATGTTGTCTCTAAGGTCAGTCTCAGACAGCTCGTCCACAGAGAAGTGTCATAGATGCTGCCTGAAGCTGGCAGCTGCAATTGATTCCCAGTAAATCTGTCTTACACAGAAGTGCAAGCAGTTCACAAGAAAGATACAAATGAAATCGAGTGACCTCCAGGGCCAATGAGACAGAAAACAAAAAGCAGTGTAATCCCCAGCCACACAGGCTCCTAAAAACATCCGCTGGCCCCACCTCGGTGTGCTGTGTACTCAGGGGTAACACAGTGCAGGGTGCGAAGGAAGACCATATTCACTTTGGAGTTTGTTGGACACGGCTCCCCTAAGGAGCTACATTAGGGCACAAAGGGCATATTCTTACCCTGAGAAAGTATCAAAATGAGCTCCCTATTAAATCAGAACTAAGATTCTCTGCCAACTACCAGGTCCTCTTAACCCTCTCGGGCTCTGGTGAGTGATAGGTTTCTATTAGAATTCCAAGTTCCCCTCTGACTCTGCCTTCCCAGTATTCCACGATGTCAAATGTCTGCATCACTGGCACACACGGGTAAACTGCATGGATGGATGGTTACTGTCAATAGCATGAATGACTCACTGATAATTTTTAAGACATCAGACTGCATGTGAATTTCCTGTCAGAAACGATGAGCCTGATTCAATTAGTGTGCTGAAACATGGCAGATCTTGGCATGGCATTTTAAGCCTACGGTGGAAACTTGCTGGTAGACAGCACCATACGGGGAAGAGGACAAGTTGCAGACCGAGTCTCTGCCTTTTCCTAAACTCATTAACTGTAGAAAGTTACAAGACCTCTTAAAGCCCGTGTTTCTCACAAGGTGTAAATAGTTCATGCCCTCATAGGATCATTGGAGCTTTAAATGAGAGAAACATATAAGCAAGTATGGTTCCCAGTTGGGAAATAAGAAGTATTCAGTAATTACTGATAACGTTACTGTCATTATCATTGCTGTGACCATTTTATCTACTGGCAATGCAATACCTAGAAGGTCCTGATGCAGATACTCCTGATACCAGCAATAGGTCAAGTTTGGGTTATAGGCCCTTTCATTTTCTTGCTCTATAGATTCTTTTTGGTATTCTCATTGACAGCCATGGATCAGCTGCATTTTGTTTTGTTTGTTTTTGTTTGTTTACCTCAGGGATGTTTATATTTTGGACATCTAACCCAAAACTCTACCTTAGTCTTCAAAACCATACGTGCACTTAACACTTGAGAGGTGTTCCACCAAACTCGATGTGCCAAAACTGGATTGATTTTTTTTTTCTTTGAATTATAGTTTATGATTTTCTATTGCATCAGAATATTGCATCAAAAATCTCAGTTACCACTGACTTCTCAGTCACTGCTTTTCCAATGCCTTAATGCCAAATCATCAATCTAGTTCATTTGATCTTCCAATGATCTCTTTATATGTTATCGCCAGTCTATCCTCCTCTACTTCTTTCTTTCTTTCCTAAATTGCTCTAACTTATTTTTCTATCTCCAAGTCTACTTTCAATGCAAACACAAAAGTAAAATTTCTCTCATGCATGGTTCCATTTATTGTTCATACTGAAAACTTATTAATGGCCACTTACTGTTCACAGGGTAAAACCCAAGTTCCTTAACTTGGTTTTCAGAATGACCCGTGCACCTGCCCTGCCTGAACCCGGCCTCTGAAAGCAAATCATTCTCAGCTTCCTTTGGCTCCAAGAAATCCCCAGCTACTTTCTTGGTTTCCAATCCTGGTATAAAATCTTCTCCTCCTACACCTCTGTCTCCCTCCAAGAAACTCTACCTTAACCTTCAGATCTTGCATTCAGTGTCAAGTTCTCAGATGACTTCCCTGTCCCTTAAATCTGGAAGGGCTATCATTCAACATGTAAGGATTCAACTTTTTCCTCTCCTGCAGTGTGGCTTCTGTCACTGAGTCCTTGTCTTCACACAGAAGTCAAACTAATAAAAGTAACTGCCAAGACAGGGGACCCCACAACCCTGGATCAATCTATTGCAACAGTACCTCCCCTTGCTCCTTTATCTCAGAGACTGGGAAACTTAACAGGGTTCTGGATTTTGACTAATCTCACTTTAAGCTGTTGATATAAGCTACCATTTGAGACACATGGGGCACATGGAACCCTTTGTAAAAGGAGTAGTGTCATTAGCAAACTAGTAGAGTTTGAGCAAGGAGCAGTTCTTACGAGAATTTGGGCATCCTAGGTTTCTATTTCTCTCCTTTCCCCATCATGCCCTCTCTGTCCTCATCAACCCTGGCAATGGGTGCACCTATGTGTCTCCTGCAAACATGGTAGAGGATGCCTAGTATCACACCAAGACAATGTTTCTCCCTTGAGGTCCCACCCCAGGCTGAATTCAGGCTTTGGATCCTAGAGTAGCAGCACCTAAGATGTGGACTCTTGTGCAAGTGAATTATTGAGGAAGTTCTTCCAGGAAAAGTCTGTAAGAAAGTGAGAAAAATCTAACAGAGGAAGGGGGAAAAAATCTAAGTGATGAGGTAACTGTGAGTGCTGTTTAGCCTCATCCCAAGCAAGTCCTGTGAACTCCTGTACTGGGAATTCATGGACCCCAGGCTCCTCCAGGTGGGCACAGAATCAACCAGGACATAAATCACATATGTCATTGGGGTAGGCAACACCAGTTATCCAAGGAAATTCCTTAGCAGATTACAGATCTGATTTGTTAGCAGCAGTACCCACAGCTGCTGCTACAGGGAATGTAGAGAGATGGGTGCAGCTACAAGTCCTTAGCATTTTGTTGGCAACATCTTTTTTTTGTTGGCTATAGCCTTTTTCAGCTGAAAGTCCTGAACAAGCTTGCTTTTTCCCAGAAAGGTGGAGAACTTCTTACACGCCAGCAATTTCTTCTCCTTCACTCTCCACCCAAATCGCCTATATTCTCTGATATTTTAGAACTTTCTGGATGTTGATAGCATGAATCATAACCCAACCACATTCCATGTCAGAGGCAATGCAGGAGAGATGAGCTGCTGCCACTTCGACACCCAGTTACAGGCAGAGACATCGCCAAGTATTTGTATTGCCCAATGTATTGCTAAATCATGCCTGACCCTTCCCTTTTTAAGATTTATTAATTTATTTGAAAGGCAGACTTGAGAGAGAGAGAGAATCTTCCATCCCCTGGCTCACTTTTTGAATGGCTGTAACAACCAGGGTGAAGCCAGGCCAAATCCAAAAGCCAGGAGCTTCATTAGGTCCTGGCGTGTGGGTGCGGGATCCCCAGTACTTGCACCATCTTTCCCAATGGGGAGCTGGGTCAGAAGCAGGACAGCCAGGACACTAACAGCGCTCATGTGGGATGCTGGCATGGTAGGCAGCAGCTTTACTGTGCCAGTCTCCATGTCTAACTCTTCTTTTACGGAGGTAGAAACCTGACTCTGCCATTCATAAAGATCTCAGAACTGGGAAATGTCATCTTATGCAACTGAACAAAGTGGCCTCTGAGCACCTGCTTAGAACAAGGAACTCATGACTCAATATATCAACAAGAAGAACTTTGCATAACCCTTCATACAAACTCCTGATACAGTAGTGTATAAAATGCGTGGTGCTGCCAACACACAAACTTGAGCTTGTATCTGAGGTTCACAATTCACCAACTGTGATGACTTGAGCAAGTTATTGACTTTCTGAGACTCAGTTATAAAACAGAAAGAAAGCAAGTTTGTTGTAAAAATTAAATAGCACCTGGCACAGAGTAGGGCCTTAATAAATGAAAGTCATCATTCTGAAGTTATTTCCTTCAACATAAAAAAAATAACCAGAGGGAAGTAGGAGTTGGAAATTTGGAGAGAGGGAGAGAAGTCTGCACACATGTGCATTGGGAATTGGTGTTTCGAGTGCCTGGACATTCTTTCTTGAAAAGCAACATTTTGGGGGGACTGGGATGTTGTGGATATTTCTACTATGAAGAGCCAACAATAAATCACAAAGATCCATTGCCTTTTCGCCCTTGAGGTCAGATCATGCATCTCAGTCATGCTCTTCTGACCACTGCACCACTGGGAAGCCAAAGGGAAGGCCACTAATGCAGATTCCAGCATGAGCCAGTGGTGAGGCCCCTCCCAGTCATTGTGTTTCCCTTCACCCAGCTCTGTCCAGAAAGGCAGCACCAGCATGGAATACTGACAGACTCAAGCAGCCTCCCCAAGGGGTGGCATCTGTCCTGCTTCCTCTTCTGTGATCTGGTGAGTAGACTCCAATTCTGGGTCTTTACACAGCCCGCACAAGGTCAAGAGACCCAGCTGCCTGCCTTTCCGTTCTGATTCATCATACAACTGACCGATATTTATTCCAAGTTGCTCTCTCAATGAGCCAGGGTCATCCTCATTCTTCCTTCAAACAGATATTACTTCATCTGTGGATTTCCTTTCAAATCATTTGGAAACCAATACTTGTGCCATGTGACACACCAGAAATTTCACCCGCTTGTGAGTTGTCAGTACCAGCAGCTGCCAGCAGTGTTGGGACATGAAGAGAAAAGGACCACCTGCTATTAGGCGAAACAAACCCAGCACCCTGCTTTCCCATCACTTCGTTTCCTGAGCTGGTGAGAGACTGATTCTGTGCATTTGAATTGTGTTCAACTGCACTGCACCCCTTTGAGTCTGAAAAAGTAGTTTTGGGAAATAGAGAGTTCTTCATTCTAGGATCCTTCAACAGATGCTGTTCCATCAATGTTTCTTAAAGGCTTTGTTCTAAAAAGAGAAACAGAGAGAAAGAGAAAGAGAAATATCACACATCCACTGATTGACTCCCCAAATGGCAGCAAGGACTGGGGCTGGGCCAGGAGGCAGGAGGCAGGAGCTTCTTCCAAGTCTTCCCTATGGCTGCAGGAGCCCGTATACTTGGTCATCTTCTGCTGCTTTCTCAGGTGTATTAACAGAGATGGACAGAGAGTGGTGGAACAGTCAGGATACAATCCAGCACCCATGTGGAAAGCCCTCATTACAGACATCATAATAACCCACTGCTGGTCCCTCATGTGCTGTTTTTATAAAGTCCTCTGCAATTATCCTATGCTGTCACCAGCATGGGTATATAAAAGCTTTTAAAAAAAATAGTTGAGCATTTATTATGTTGTCAGAACAGTTCTCAGCACCGTTCATGGACTGACTTCATTGAATGCTCACTACAACCCGAAGAGTGAGAAACCATCCGTATGTCTGTTCTACAAATGAGGAAGCTGTAGAAGATGAAAAAAAAAATTCTCTAAGTCATTCAAGCCATAAAAAGCAGCGGTGATATTTGATCACAAAGCTACAGGATTCTGGCACACAAACTTTTACATTCTTATCACTTTTACCTTTAGAAAGCGTAAATTGTGAATGAATTCTATTACATTTCTTTTCAAAGGCAAGAACACTCTATAACTCTGTTTCAGGTATATATATATATATATATATATATATATATATATATATATATATACTTTCTGGAGGTTAAATAAATTAAGTTCCAATCAAGTTTAGACATGTAGTCGAACCTGCCAAGTACAGTACTGCCAGTTGTATTTCATTGACTGCCTCCTGGGTTCACACATGTGGACTGCCACAGGACACTATCCCAGAGCAGATGGCTTACACATCGTAAACAGATTTCTTCACAGTTTAGGTGGCTGGAGTTCTGCAATCCAGGTATCTGAAACCTGGGTTTTCCCTGGAGTCTTTTTCTTTGGCTTGCTCCTTGCTTCTTTCTTGCTGGTGTGCCTTTTTTGCTCTGTGAGCCTGATGACTGAGTTCAGAGAGTTGAATCAAACCTTTGAGAAAGCTCCTGCACAGGATTTGATCTGGAGTTAGGACATAAAGGCAGAATATTTTTATCCCTGATAGCCTGAAACCAAAATAATAATGAACCACCACACTGTTTATTCACATCTTACTTTCCTTTGGTGACCTTTCCACCTAATATTTCTGAAGGGATGTCAGAGTCCCAGGAGCTCAACTTTTTTTTTTTTTTTTAAGACAGGATTGCAGAGAGAGAAGGGAACACAGAAAGACATAAAGAGAGAGAAATTCCATTCACTGGTTCACTCAACAAATGGCCAGCGCAACTGGAGATGGGTCGGTTAGCAGATAGGAACCAGGAGCTTTACCCAGATCTCCCTCGTGGATGCCAGGGCCCAAGCACTTACTCCATCTTCTGCTGCTTTCCCAGGTTCATTAGCAGGGAGCTATATAGGAAGTGGAGCAGCAGGGACTCAAAATGGCACCTATATCCATGTAGGATGCCAAGGTTGGAGGCGGAGACTTGACTCACTATGCGAAACACTGGCCCTGGAGCTCAGTTTGTTTGTTTTGTTTTGTTGTTGTTGTTTTTTCTTAAGGGACATGGCAACAGTGGGACATGATTGACAAGGCTGGGTTGATTGCTGTGGAGGGTTCTGACGCAACCTTGCAGCCCTTTCCACGCAGCTGCAAGTATTTCAAGTATGTTAAGCTATCTAATCTTTTAACTCATAAAAGAAACTAAGGTTTACCTGGCACAACCAGACCTTGTGTCACACTTGTTAACTGGCTTTTCAGTCATATCACACCTTGTGTGCTTTTCAATGCATGTTGCCATTTTGGTCCTCACAGCAACAACATTGTGGAAGTCACTCTGTATAATTACGGGCTGATTTTTTTTTTTTAATTTACTCCACATACTTGACTTAATCTGTTCTCCAGCTTTGTCTGCCTGGAAAAAGTTGAATTCTAAGGCATGCACCAAGGATTTCCTTTTCAAAGTTTTCCTGCCGGATTTTGTAGAATCTGTCTTGAAGACCGATCCATTTCAGCAAATATGGAACTACTGCATTGTTTGATTCTATATTTGCTTTATACAGAGGACAGGGGAGAGGGAGGACACGCAGTCTGCCATGGGCAGGGCTGGATCAGATAAAAACCAAGTGTAGGTTTGAAACCCAGTGTAGGTCTCTCCCATGGGTCACAGGGACCCAAGTCCTAGAGCGTCACCTGCTGCCTGTCAGGATGAGCATTAGAAGGAAGCCAGACCAGAAGTGGAGTTGGGGCTCCAGTCAACCATTCTGATATGGAATGTGGGTGTCCCAGACAATGTCTCAACGAGCCAAGTAGCTGCCTCAAATTTTTTAATAGCATCCTGTATTTTTGTAACAAATACTAATACTATTTATTTATTTATTTTTATTTCATTTATTTTTGCATGTTTATTCTTATTTCCATGTTTTTTCTTCATTCATTCATAGATTTGGTGACAAGCTACAAAAACATACACCTGTGAGTGAGCATGTATATATTAGGCTTATATTTGTGCTTTAATGGCTGATGCTGTTTTGTAACATCTCAGTTTTCTCTATATGTTATTTAAAACCATATCATTTTTATACACATTTATAGGATGTAATGTATTACTATAATTAAATGCATCTTTCTCATCTGTTTCTTCCTTCTCATAACTTTTGTTCATTCCTTCCTCCTTGCAATTGCTGGAAACAGCCATATGATAGGCTTTCTAACTCCAGCTTTGATCTTTCCTTTCTTCTCCCAGATTATATAATAATTCCTGTTATAAACTTGGGTGGAAACATGAAATGACACTGCACCAACAAATTTCTAGGTCAAAATTTACAACAGCAATATCTGAGAGCTTTATGTAAGTTCATTTAGAAGTCATAGAATAAAATTGCATAAACAAAAATGACAAAGAAAATCAGTAGGACCCATGGAATGTAGACCTTCATTAACATAACTTTCAATATTTTCTTGCATAGACGATTCTTCCTCTCTTGCCCTTCCACCACCTCTCTCTGTCTTACTCCTTCTTGTTCTTTCTAACATACTTGAAAAGGAGGTCAAAATTCGTTATTGACATAATCTTACTCTTCCACATGAAACAAAATTTCACATTGCAATTCTGAGTATAGGAAGATTAAAATAACACCTAATGAAATCCTCAAAGATATATTACAATGTCAACCCAAAGCCAAAAGACATGTTTATGTTGGGCAAGGCACACTCAAATAAGTACTTGTCAATATGTGAACATTTCAAAATCAGTAATCTAGATATTTTTTAAAAAGCTTCAAAACCATCTAGGAGTATCTCCATAAATGCAACACCCTAGATTATTTGTTGGGTATTTTTACTCATTTCATTTTGTGCATTTTTTTGCAACATATTTTTTGTGAAGCTGTTTCATATATTTTCAGTCTGTGCTGTATGAATCTGAATGTAACACATATTTGGCAATGGCAGAAATTGAAATGAGAGCTTTTCTGGAGTGTGTTATCACTATGAAACCTTTTATGCAGAGGAACACTGTCTTGCTATTGTGTAGCGCAAGTGTTGGCAAAAGATTTTTTGGTAAAGGGTAGATATATATGCAAATCATACAGCCTCTAGGGATTACTCAACTGTGACACTGTGATACAAATATAGTCAGAAATGGTATGTAAATAAATGGACATATTTATGTTTCAATGAAGTATTACTTCATAAACCAGGCTGCAAGTTGGATGTGGTACAAGTTGGATGTGAACAACATTTTGCCTACCCCCTGATGTAGAGGGCCAATATTTTTTTTTAAATACTCTTTGCTTGTATTACACAAGTGTGTGTGTACACTGTACCTATTCTGTGCACCTCTCCTTATCTATCTGCCAGCTTTCCCATCTTACTTTCTATGGCGCTAATTAGCTTGCACCAATCTCTCACTGGACAACTGAACCACTGTCAGAAACTGAAAAGATGATAGAAGAATGGGAATAAGACCTATATTCTCTTGCCTTCCTCCATACTGGGTTGACAGAGGTTGGCTGTGTGCCTGTGCCAAAAAAAAAAAAAAAAAAAGCCAGAGCTCTGTTCTATTCAACTTCTGCTGCAACTACTGTGCTCTTCTGCATCGTGTCTATTCCCACTGCAGCTCCTCTCCTGTTTAGCAGTGGCTTCCTGATGTGGCTAACCCCTAAATATCCCCTGTTGCTGCTCCTTAAGTCGGAGTGATGCTTATCTCCCCTTCAGTAAATTGTGCCTTCACGAAATCGTTCTGAATGACTCCATTTGGATATGCCATGTTTTCTGCCAGGGATTTTGGCTGATTTAGTATATATTTCTTTTTTTCTCAAATAACTTTGAAGCTTTGTAGTATCTAGGTGCTATTATACATCGCTTCTCTGCCTTCTGGCTAAGATCAAGTATATATGTTATTATACATACTAAATAGAGGCCAATGACTGTAGAGAAGGAATAGCTTGTTTTATCTGACACCAAAATAAGGGCCTTGACTCTGAGCATAAGATTTTCCCCCCTGCATTGGCTTGTGTTAACACATTTCATTGGCTACCCATATTTGACAGCAAGATGTGAGCTCAGAATACTCCTAAGTTTACTCTGCTTCCAAACCACCTGCATGTTGATATATGAAATTAAAAACCCAAAAACAATACTAACGCATTAATAATGTATAAGAAATCCAGTGTTAGGCTATTTTTCCCCTCAAAAATGACTATTCTGATAGTTTAAAATTTTACAAACCCACTTCAAAATAAAAAGATGGCTCTTTTGGTGCACTGGTATTTTAAGAATGTGCTTGGTCTGCCCATTGGGAAACTCAGCAATGCTCTTCAACATGAAGGTCACGTTCCCCACCAGGAAATACAGAATTTCTCAATGGCTTGGTTTTTGTTAGACCGTTTCAACTTCTCTTCCCACAAATCCAGTCTCCAAGCTTGTGTTTCGGTCACCTGTGGATGTGTAGATTCTACAATGGGCATTGAGTTACAACCTTTGTGAATGTTGGCTTCTGGGGTTGTGCAATGTGGTGACTGGCTTTCAGCCATACCTCCATATTCTGTTGTAGCCACTCTAACTGTAACCTCCCTCTCCACACACACATTCATATATATATAATGCAAATTCAAGTCCATGATTTTGTTCATGCTGTTTTATTGTGTGGAAACCTCTTATTCTCCCCACTCTACAAGTATCCAAATCCTCTTCATCAGACTAATTCCTATGACTCATCAAGTGTCAGGTCAATCATTTTGTTCTGCAGGAAATCTTTTCTAAGACCTCTAGCCTTTGTTCAACCCCCCAGCAGCTTATTCTACACCAGAATGCTATCATCTGGTTCTCCTATTCACTGCTAAGGTACAGGAGCTTTAAGTGCATCATGTGTCTCTTGGCTTAATGGGCTCAGTTCTATCAAGTTCTCTTTAATATAGCCTTTCTAAAAGTTAGCCTATCAGTGGCCAAACTCATTTGTCAAGAAAAGAAAGCAAGAAAGCGAGAAAGAAACTGTCAATAAGTTCTTACCTTTTTTCCATTTTCCATCATCACACATATGTCTCACCTCTGATCCTCTAGTTTTCCTAAAGTTTTCATCAAGACAAAATATTTCCTTGGTTTCTGTGCTTCTAGTTGAAGATTTATTTTTTCTTGTGCTCATCAAAACCTGTAGAGGCTTGTGCTGTGGGATGGTAGACAAATGCTCCACCTGCAGTACCAACATCTCATAGGGGTGCTGGTTTATGTCCCTGCTGCTCACTTCTAACTCATCCCCCTTATAATGTACCTGAGAAAGCAGCAGAATAATCTTCAAGTCCTTGGATCTCTGCACATATGTGGGAGACCTGCAAACAGCTCCTGGATCCTGGCTTTGGATAAGCTTAGCATGCCGTTGTAGTCTTTTGGAAACTGAACTAGCAGATGGGAGATCTTTCCATCACTCCTCTCTCTGTGTAAATAGAGCATTCAAATAAGACCAATTTTTAAATTGTGTTTAGTAGTCCTTGTAGCAAACTTTTCATCCAGTTTTCCAGCAGTTGATTTGATGGATCAGTCTGATATTTCTAAATCAGGGTGGCAAGTTGTTGGAAATAGGATGGGAGAGAATTCTTTCAATAGTTGGAATTACTTTTATTTATTTAAAATGTTACAACTAGGACATCAATAATCTCATTGCTTAAAAAGAGGTTAAAATTAGATAATTAAATTAGCTTAATTTTTAAGATGTTAAGAAGGAAAATAACACACAAATACAGGTCAACACCAAAAGGAGAAATATTCAAGTATTTTTATCAGTTCTACATGTCCATTTATCAAGGCTATTGTACCTAGTTTTCCCACAAACACTAATGCAGGTGTTACTCAAAGGTGTTTTCCAGATATGATTAGCATCTACAAGCAGGTAATTTTGAGTAAAGGAGATTACCCTCTGTAATCTGGTTGGCGCTGATTCAATCAGGTGCAAATGTTGACAGCGGAATTGAGGTTACCCTGTCAAGGAGTGGATTCTTCCAGAGCACTGCAGCATCTGCTCTGTCCACAAGTTTCCAGCCTGGAGGCCAGCGTTGTGGTGCGCAGAATAAACCACCACCTGGAATTCCTGCATCTTACAGTGGAGTGCTGGTTTGCAATCCTGCCTCCTGCCCATCTGATCTAGCTTCTTGAGACTGCACTTCAGAAGGCAGCCGGTGGTGGCCCTAGGCTTAGCTACCAGTGACTCACAATGAGACAGCTGGATGGAGTTCCCGATTTCTGGCTTTGAACTGGTCTACCTTCAGCTGTTCCAGAGTGAACTGATAGATGGGATATTTCTCTGTGTGTGTGTATGTGTGTGTGTGTCCCCTTCAAATACATAACTTGCCTATCCAGTATGCATAATCACATAAGTCAATTCAATCAATATACAGATGATAGAAGGAAGATAAATAGATAAATTTAAATATTACACTGTTCTGTTTTTATGGTACAACCCTTAATGTTCATTCAAATGCCTTACGTCTTGCTTAAAGTTTTCACAACCTGCAGTTAGTGCCTCAAGAAGAAGAATCCTTCCACAAACAATGCTTAGGATCAGAACTTATCTTTATTGCTTAATATCATTTGTGTTATTCTTGTTAGAAGCACTACTGCATGGTGATATTAGGATTCACATCTTGATAAGATGCTCTTACTCTTTTTCTGCTTTTACCCTCTCTGTTTATGTTGGCCTGTGGTTGTGCAAATGCGTCAGCTGGGAGAGGAACAGTAATTCATTTCAGCCAACACATGTCATACCTTGACTCAATAAAATAATGCTAGTATTTGTGCTGTCAAAGTACATGTGCTTCAGAGAAGTCCAGGATCCTAGACTGTTAGAATTCCACAAGCTCCTGCATCAGAATCATGGAGTTTTATCTGAAATGGAGGCTTTCAATGTAGCCATCCTAAGCCTTCTACATCAGAATACTTCAAGCAGGATCACAGGACATGAATTTTTATGAATTCCTAACATTACGCTCGCATGCATTGGTTTTGAACACCAATGTTTCTTTAATTTTTCTAGAGTACTGACAAACTAGTTCTTGCTGTACAGATATGGTTTATATATAAGTCATGGCCTGGGATAGCTATGACCCAAATCTGAGTGCTGGTCCAAGTCCTGGCTGCTCCTCTTTCAATTCAGCTCGCTGCTAACATGCTGGGGAACCAGCACATGGTGGCTCAAGTACTTGATGCCCTGTCATCCTCCTAGGATACCTACATGGGGTTCTCGGCTCCTGGCTTCAGCCTGGCACAGCTTCAGTCGTTGTGGTTAATTTCCAGTTAATGGAAATCTCTCTCTCTCTTTCTCTTTCTCCTTGCCTTTCAAATAAGTAAAAACAAAATAAATGTGGGGATTCTGTAACATATCATATCTGAGAAATCACTTCTAACTCTGTAAGAACTCCAGTGTGGTAGAATCATTGACTCCAATTCTTTGCTCCTGCCAGGATTACACCGTTACTATGGCCTCTTCATGAACTGAGTACAACTTCTCTGACTTTAGGGTCTTATGACATGCTTTAGTCAACGGGAAGCGAGAAAGAATTGATCTGTAGATTATCAATGCAAATCCAAATCATTCCTGCCACACAATAGCCTAACGTTAAGTTAATGCAAGATAGACATAGTCCCATGAGAACTACAACTTGCAAATTCATGAGTTTAGAGGACGATTCATTATGTTGTATTATTGAGTTAATAGTTCAATTGTATACAGATCAATTTAATTTTATACACAAACTGAAGAACTAAGAAAAGTCAACCAACTTTGAAACATTAATCCAAAGGAAAAAAATAATATGATAGCATTTTCACAGTAAGCCAGGACACACTGATAAAAGTTTTCAATATTCAGGCCAAGCGCAGTAGCCTAGTGGCTAAAAGTCCTCACCTTGCACTCGCCAGGATCCCACAGGAGCACTGGTTCTAATCCAGGCAGCCCTGCTTTCTCTACAGCTCCCTGCTTGTGGCCTGGGAAAGCAGTCGAGGACAGCCCACAGCCTTGGGACCCTGTACCCGCACAGGAGACCCAGAAGAGGCTCCTGGCTCCTGGCTTCGGATCAGCTTAGCTCTGCCTGTTGTGATCACTTGCGGAGTGAATCAACAGACAGAAGATCTTCCTCTCTGTCTCTCCTCCTCTCTGTATATCTAACTTTGCAATAAAAATAAAATAAATGTTTAAAAAAATTTTGAACACCTTTTCACACAGCCACACAAAGTCATTCAGCATCTTCAGAAAAAAAAAATATATATATATATATATACCTTTGAAACAGTTCCATTGTTCCCTTGCAAAAAAAATTCACCATGTCATACTCAGCCAGGGAAAAGCAGAAGTTTGTCAGTGCTATGACGTAACAAGTGATCCCACTGCCTGTTATGGTGGCCTCCCATGTAGATTCCTGCTTCAAGTTCTGATAGGCTCATTTGCATTCCAGTTCCCTGTTAATGTACCTGTAAGAGCATTAGAAGATGGCTCAAGTGCTTCTGTCCTACAACCCTTGTGGAAGACCCAGATGGAGTTCCAATCTCTTGTCTTGCACTTGGCCCCGTTTTAACTGTAGCCATTTAGAGAGTGGACCAGTAGCTGGAAAATCTCTCTTTTTCTACTCTTCCTCTCCCTCTCTCTCTCTGTAAATGTGCTTTTCAAGTAAATAAATAAATAAGAGTAAATCCTAAAAAGAAGGTTGTAGGGCCTCCTCGTGCTTTGCAATGTTTGGTCATCATGTCTTTCCAACTCCCCCACTGATTTCAATTCAGTTTCTTTCACTCATACATCAGCTGTTAGGATAAAAAATAAATGTTTTACATTTATCACCCTGATCATGGCAGTTTTATGCCAACCATTAAAATTTTAATGTCCAAATGCCTGTATGTATTACTCCGTGAGAGTATCTTGCCTATTGTAAATACTCATCTTGGAATTGCTAAAACACCAGCGTGTCTGAGCTGGGAGACTGATAATATGTTATAAAAGACACTCACAAAGAATTAGCACACTCCTAATCATGTGGAGACCTTTCTAATGCTCAAATACTTTGTGTAGGGTAGAGCTTTGATCAGCACAGTGTCTTTGAAACTTTTGTTTTGCCAAGGATCTTGAATCTAGGTCTAAGCATTTTCTCTATCCAAGCCCTCGGATGGTCGTAACTCTCAATAGTACAAAAGACAAATCACTCCTGGAGTTGCATTGCACAAGGCTCAGACTACAGAATGTTTCAATACACACGCACACAAGCAGATAAACGCAATTCTAGGCATGTTTCGCAACTCAGCTCCACGAAGCTGTTCCTGTTATCCATCAAGTAGGTTTGAAATAGTCCACGTTTTTCAGATCTACAAAATCAACCGTGGTGGAAAGTTGGCAGGTACACTTGTTTAAACAAAGCTCCCAAGTTTTCTGCTGGCAGGTGTTTCCAGAGTTCTTGGAGCACAATTCTTTGGATAGGATATCTGCCAATATACATAGCAACAGGAAAAAAAAAGTGTTTTCCTTTGACACAGTGGAGACACTGAAATGCCTTAGATGCAAAGCTGAATATTTAGTTCAGGGGCTTATTTTGGCTCCAGGTCAAGAAATAAACAATAATAAATCCAGCATCTTTCTCCCCAGAACTCTGATGGACTTCAGTGTAGAATGAAGTCACTTATGAAATTGGCAACATGTTGTCCAGCCATTGCTTCACAGTTTAAACTGATGAGGCTAGTTCTCCCTTCTTCGTCAATTCCCTGCTCCTGGATGTCCCATTATCAAGCTAATCCTATTTGAAATTGAGTCAGAGATAGTAGGCTTGAGACCTCAGATGATGAAGGCAGAATAGGAAAAAACTTAGTCTATCCCCACTGCTCCGTAGACACTCCTTTTTGTTATTCTTTAATCCAGTTTTCTGAGACTAAAGGCTAGACCTATTTTAAAGGCACATAGCTATTTTTATAATCTATTTCTTGGCAGTTAGACCAGTGCACATTTGTGGCTGTCAGACCCACTCCCTTAGCCATTCAATTAAACTCAGTAATGCTCCTAGAGGCCTGCAGGAGAAAAAGTAATTTGCCTCTCACTCCAAACTGAATGAAAATAAATAAAAGAATTTTTTTTTAAAGTAAGATCAAAGGCAGGGAATGGGGTTGGGGTGGACATATAAGCTTAAAAGGGCTAGAAGTTCCTGTGACAAGTTTTTAAGAATCAAAAGAAGTCAAAATGGTTTCTGGTTTAGACGGTGCTTAATGACCATTAACGTGTAGCCTAAAGAAAGTTAGGAGCTTCACATCATGCCTACAAACTGTAGAATATTGGGCATCACTAGCGCTTATTTTAAACATTGTCATCTTCAGCTACTTGTCCATGGAAAAGGTGTATTGGGTTGATTTTTTTTGCTGTTGTGCTAAGCGACCTCATCTTGCAGTTCCCTTGAGGCCTGTGACTGTCTTGTGTCTTTTCCTCATCTTCCACATATTTTGTCATTGAATGTCTTTGGAAGTTTTCTGATGTATTTCCAAAGATATGGAAGTTCTGGGCCCAGAGTGGGCTCTTTCAGTGAAGCTCGTGGAGGAAGTTGAGAATTTTATCTCATACAATCCATGGCTTTCAGAGGGAGCACTGGCCACCTGAGAACAGCTTTGCAGTGTTGGTAAGCTGAATTGCAACCGGAACTATGATACCCCGTATTAGAGTGAGAATTTGAGTTCCCAGTGAACTCCACTTCCCACTCAGCTCCCTTCTGAGGCATTTGAGAAGGCGATGAAGACGCCTCAAGGGTTTGGGTTGCACACATGAGAGAGTTAAACAGAATTCCAGACTCCTGGCTTTAACCTGACCTGGCACCAGCCATAGCAGCCATCTGGGGAATGAACCAAGAGATGGAAAATCTCTCTGTATCCCTCTCTCACTCTCTATAAAAGAACCATTTTGATCAGACTCTGACTTTTTCACTTTAGGAAGATGTCTGAGAAGCTCAAAGTTACTCAAAATACAGATTTTGATCGGACAGGCCCGACTTTGAGTATCTGTGTTGCTACTCACTCATGACAAACAATAATAATAACAATAAGTTTTTTAATTCAGTAAAGATTAGCAAAGGTCATTGTCTCCTGTCAGCTGAGACTTTGCTCAGTCTATGCAAATCTTTAGACTTCAGTTCCTCAAGGATAACATGGGAAATATGGGTAAAATGATATTGTTAGGAGAATTAATTGAGATTATATGAGAGCAGAGCAGCTCCCACTGCCACAGCTCATTGAGCTTTCAGTATATGTGGCCACAACTTTGAAATCAACCTGCTTTTCCTTTCGCTTCTATGTGTTTTATCTTAGAGTTACAGGTATCTGTTAAATGAAAATTAGAAAACGCAAACAAGCGAACATCATGAGATTCATTTCATCACTTGTACATTCACCTGTCAGAAATCACTCCAACGGAGAATTTGGCTAAATTCTGCGGTATCAATCAGGAAACACCCAAGAGACATTAGATCACTTCTTCTCCACCTTCCAGAGCCCTCGTCCGTTCCCTTTCACAAGAGAAATTGCATTCAGAAACTGATTTCCAAAGAGAATTCAGGAGAAAGGCTCGAGAGAAGAGTGAGGAGGAAATGAGCTTTCTGTTTGTTTGTTTCCATAAATGAAGAAAGGCTGTGAATTCCAGGCAGGATGTTGTTTACTGCCAGAACGCTTTTGGAAGAGGCAATAAGGCTAAGACAGAATTCTCCCAGAAATAACAGCCGGGAGGGATCCTGCTGGCTGGCTTTCTGCAACTGTAATAAGTACTGTCCTCACTGTTGATTTCCAATGGCTGAATTGGAAAGGATTTATCAGACAATAAGCTTTACTTAAAGTACTTAAAACGTTGTCTCCCTTTCTCTCCACTAGCAAACAACTGATGAAATGTTTTGGTTGTTTCTATGGTCTATTTTACCGAAAAATTTGAGCAGTGATTTTTGAGAAGTTTCTCCTACAATTTCTATTTTTTGTTAATGTTTTCATGTAATATCGAACATATTGAGTCTATTACATTTAGAGCACGGGCAAACCAACTACCTCATTTTGATTGCTCTGTTTTTTGTGTAAGTATTTCCAACGTGATTTTAAAGGTAATAGAACTTGAAGCTTAGAGAAATCAAAAAGTAATCCCCCAGGTCACCTAGTTAAGGTGTGGTTGAACTAGAGCTTTAACACAGATAAATCAACTACAATCCATAACTGTCCTATTCATGACAGCGTATTAGCCCTTCTTGCACGTGTACACACACCTGAGACCATGCATATTCCACAACAATCTCCAAAGCACGGTCAGTTCTGCTGTTCTCAGAGGCATGGGTGCATCTTTAGGAAGGTGTTAGATGCTGTAGTACACTTTTCATGGAATTCACATGGAATGGAACACTCTGCCCCCGACTCCTTATCCTATCAGACGCTTCAGGGTATCCATGAGGCACAGTTTACAATTTGACTGTGTTAATAAAATCCAGCAATAGGCAAGAGTCTTGAAATATAGGTGAACTTTTTATTTACCTAAACCAGCAAAATAAAAACATCTCTGAGCTCTAAACTGGTTCCAAAATGATTCCTGTGTATGGGGCCTATTGTGCAGAAGGACAGGAGCACAATAGAAACCAACAATGCAATGCCCAGGTGGTCAAGGAAATGAAAAAGAGGTGGAAGTTAAAGAAGATACCAGAATGCTAGCTGTAAATGGAACCCAAGCATTTTCTTTCTCAACTTCAAGGATTTTTTATCCTAATTTTTTTTTAATCCTTGAAAAAAATCACATAAACGTCCAAAAGAAACTTCTAGAACCCTGAAAAGTTGCTGTCTTCTGGTCCGTGTGTTCTCCCTCAGTTGAACTTCCATTAACTTGATGCAGAAGCAGAAATGAAGGGAAGAGAAAGCAAGAAGAAATTACTAATGTTTGGTCAGCCTTTGTTCTTTGCTTCTGTTCATTAAGAAGATAGAACCACACACACACACACACACACACACACACACACACACACGAGATCTTCCAACTGATGGTTCATTTCCCCAATTCCCCACCGACAGTCAGGACTGGCACAGACAAAGCCAGGTGGCAGAAACTTCAATCAGATTTTCCATGCAGATGCTGGAGCCCAACACTTGAGGCATCATCTACTACCTTCCAGAATGCATTAGCAGGCAACCAGATCAGGAATGAAACAAATAGATACATAAGTGTATAATTGTATACATATAGTCCCACGGATGAGCTGTACGTTGCAAACTAGCATGGCCAGAAGTGAAGGTGCATTGCAGTAGGCATCTTTATTCCTGAGTAAAAGAACCCCCAGTGAAACAGCTACATAAACTTCGTCAATATGACAGAATGTTCTACCTTTGTCTATATGTACAATGCCAGGATGCACCTAAATATCAGAATGTTAACCTTGTAACAGTTCCTAGAGGATTATACTGTAATAATATGGGGGAAAATGGGGAGGAAGAAAGGGGAGGGAAAAGAGAAAATCCCTATACCTACAAAAATGTATGCTGGAAAATAATCAAAATCATTTAAAAACAAAAAGAAGTGAAGTAGCTGGGACTCTAACCAGCACTCAAATATGGGATGTGGGCATCTCAAGCTATGCCTTAACCTACAGAGCCACTCTGCCCATCCCGTGTGTTTCCGACTTGTTGTAAACTCCCAGAAATGCTATAAACTATTTTTATACATGCACTTATTTATTTGAAAGGAGAAGGAGAGAGGCGGGAGGATGGAGAGAGGATAAAGAGAAAGAGAGAGAATCTTGAATCCACTTATTCTCTCTTTTAAATGGCTACAACAGCCAGGTCTAGGCCAGGCTAAAGCTAGAACTCAGGAACAGCATTCTCACCTCCCATGCAGACTACTTGCTCCCAAATATTTGAGGTATTACCTGCTGGTAGGAAGCCAGGTAAGAGCAAAGTAGCCAAGACCTAAACCAACACTCAGATACCAAATGCTGGCACAAAACACAGTGGCTTACCCTACTGTGCCACAACTCGGGCCTAGTTCTGTAAAAAAAATAATCCACACTTTCCTAATTTCACAGCTGTGATGAGATTTGCTTTTAACTTTATCCAGTTCATAACTTTCTGAGAAATGAATATACATTACATCCTGTGGTAAGAATGGTCATTTGTAATTTCAAGTTTCAGACAAACCACTAAAACATTCCAGACCACGCCTGTCACAGCCTTTCTGACCACACAATAATAATTAAACCATGTTTCCTTGCTCCTATGAGACACACAGCACCTTCTGCATTCCTTTCATAGAGTTTTACAATATCCATGGTGTTTGCCATACACCCACTGGAAATTTTCTTCCTGTGGCACTGAGTGTCCCCCATTTTTCTTGATGTTCACTTCATTTCACAGTCATGGTATTCTTGACTCTGAAAAGGTAAGTGCTGCAGCCCAAGTGGCTGAGTCACTGCTTGGGATGCCCGCAATTTGTTCTGAAGTGTCTGTACTTAGTTCATCACCACTTCTTATCCAGCACAACTCAGGAAGGCAACAGGCAATGGCCCAAGTAGTTGAGGCTCTGCAACTCACTGGGAGTTCCTGCCGCTTGGTTATGCCCTGGCCCAGCCCCCGCTGTTGCCACCATTTAGAGTGAGCGTCAGGTTCTCCCTCACTCTTTCTCTCCCTTTCTCCTTCTGTTTCTGTGGCTCTGCCATTCAGATGAGTTAAAACTAAATTTAAAAGAACTTATTTTTGAAACAACCCTCTGCTGAGCCTGCCCTCCGCAGCTCTGTTTCAAGCACACGTGCAGAAGTAGTAACACTAATGACAACACCCAGGAGTTGTCAGGAGACTTAGCAAGTGGAGACCCCCGTGAAGGTTGCAAAGAAAGCAAAGGAGTAGCAAGCACTGAGAATCAAGCAAGAGGCACTTAGGGAACACATGCTTCCAGTGCCTGAAACCCACATTGCAGTGGTTCAGCCACACAGCCCAGTGAGCAGTGCCGAAGAAGCATGAGATATGAGTGTGGTTCTGTCCCCAGGACCAGAAGCAGGATGCATTAAGCAGTGACTATCCCCAATAGGAAGATTTTGTAGCTACTGCATCTCCATCCTTCTGGCAGCCTCATTCCTGTGTTCTGGTGCCAGGGCTTCCAGATTTGGGTTCCCAAGTAACAGAAACCCTCACTTAACCGCATCGTACTCCCTTGGGCTTCCCCTGAGGGGAACATTTCTCTCTGTCCCTGTCACCACTCTGGATTCTTTTATGCACTCATACTGAACTGCCTGGTCCCTCCCAGAAAACGGGTGCAGAGGAAACCAGAGAAAGAGAACCTGAGCTGTGTGTGCCAGGCCTTTTTGGGATTCGTGCTCTATTTACTAAGGAAGGAAATGAAGATGAACAAGGTAGGAGCAAGGAGATTTCTGGAACTGATTGGAGGCAAGGTGACATTCAAAGGCAATGTTGATCTTCTGCCCATGACACTCATCAGTTTTGCTTTTAAATAGGAAGGAGCACATGGATAATTACTAACAATAGGAGAGGCTGCCATGATCTCAGTGCTGCCCAAAGTGGCCACCATTGGCTCTGCTCCTGATGCTGCTGAGGCACCACCTCCCAATAGCATCATGACCACCCACTGTTTTGGTCCCTGCCCACGTGGACAAGACTGATTCTGGTGACAAACAAAATAACTAGCATGAGGAAAAAATTAAAACCTAAAGGTCATTTCCTTATTCATTCTGTACGTTCATGGTCCTGGTTCAGAGAAGTATCAGGGTAACACGCCTTAAGTATATTCAAAACACCCAGCCTTCCTCCTCACCAACTCTCTCTCCCGGACCAGCTTGTCTACATCCGAGTTGCCTTCTCTCAGAACATGAGCTTTCTCGAGAGGGCCCTCACTCCTCCACAGCTTGGCTCCATATGCTTACTTAGATTTCATCTCCTGGCACCTTGAGGTTTTTAAATATGGCAAAAAAAATGAGGTTTGGGGAACCCCTGGGATTTTTAACCTTTACAAGCTTTCTAAGAAAGCTTGTGTTAAACTAAGCAAGTATTTAAATATACTGACTCCAAATCAAGTTCAAAAATTTTTTCATGTATTCATATATTCGTAGAAGAAAAAATTGGCTTTAAGCATTGTTTTTGTGCCTGTCTCCATAAAAGGTCATGTACGTAACAGGTGCTAACCCTTCAGCTAATGATGGCTAGTATATCTATGCTAGAATAGAATACAGATTCAGCGTAGATTTAGAAGAGATGCCTCACCTAGGAAAAACTTCTGAGATGAAGACAAGAGGAAGTTGGCCAGGCAAAGGGAGAAGGGTGGGCTGTATGGACAGCTGTGGGGGTCGGGTCGGGTGGAGTGGGGGTGGGGAAGGTGCAGCGGAGAGGGGCATATTGTGACCAAGCTACTCAAAAGGGCGAGTAAGTTCCAAGCTTGCTTGTCAGTAAGCTTGTATTTTCCCTGTCTGTCCTCTGGAGTGCCTCCAAATTACACCAGGAGTGAAACGAATATTCATCTTCTCTTTCTTGGTATCATGGAGTGCTAAAAATAGAAATTCAACAGCAGAGAGATTTCCTTGCGGATTTATCACAAGGAGAAAAAGAAGACAGTTAATGATAAGGGTAGGTTTCAGAGACAGATTATGGCTAATTTAAGGAAAACTAATGTAAAATAGCTATCGTGAAGGAATCCAGGTTTTGTGGAGCCTACAGTTTAATTAGCATGGGAGATCTTTCTAAGAAATCACGTATTTTTAAGAAAAGTCCTTTGCAAAAGTCCTTTGCAAACGTGAGAACACATTGCAATTTGAGGGCAATCTTAACAGTAGTGAAGGAGCTTAAACCTCCTTTGCATCACGGTAAGCCTCACTGTAAGACATTTTTAGAGCATAAATCATCAACAATAATAGGATCCCACGGACTGATGGCTGAAGGCATTGGAACGCTGCTTCATTTTTAAAAATTGTCTCTAAATGAGTGACATTTGGAAGTCTGGAGAAGAGGGAGAAGGGAAAAGTAGTAACTATTTCTTTCACACATGGATGTGCATCTTCACTTTAAACTGTGGCTTTAATAGACTCTGTTCTAGGAAAATTTCAACACCTTTCAGTAACAATGGGCACACAGACCTGAAAGGAAAAGCCAAAGAGGATGTGGTCTCACAGCACCTCCATCTCAAACACACAGCAGAAGGACTTCCTGCATTAAGGCAAATCAACAAATAAATCTCATGGAGACATCAGTTTCCTGAACTGACTTGATCTGAATCACAGCTATTCAAGTATGGACTGGGAATTGGAGTGCGGGAGAAGCAGCAAGTAAAAAGAGGAGGTGGGCATCGAGGTATAATTCAGTTACCATTTGAAATACCCACATTGCATCTCCCAGGGTCTGGTTCAAGTCTTTTGCTCCTAATGTGTCTGGAAGACAGCAGATGTTGGCCCAATTATTCGGGTGTCTGTGCCAACATGGGAAACCTCCATGGAGTTCGTGGCTCCTGGCTTTAGTCTGGTCCACCTCTGGCTGTTACAGCCATTTGGGGGTGTGAACCATCAAGGCTGTATGTATGTGTAGGCGTGTGTGTGTGTGTGTGTGTGTGTGCCCATGCACACCCTCCAACTCTGTCTTTTTCACTGTCTTCTTATTTCTCTGTCACTTTACCTTTCAAGTAAATAAGCAACTAGTTTTTAAAAGGTGGGGCTTAAAATGAAGCTCAAGAAGATGATGTCCTTTTGAACTTGCTCTCTAGAACAAAAGCAAAAACCCTAATGTTTATGCCAATTTCTGCTGCATGTTCGTAGTGTGACTAATTTTGACCTGGTGGCACAGGCGCACAAACAGTGCTTGCAAGTGTGTGAGATGCACCTCCAGAAGACAGATTCCTGCTTAAGCATTTTCTGTGGTCGGCTTGAGGCTTTCTTAAGCAAGAACCAGAGCAGACCTGTTGCAAATGTTAAAAGCAGGTGCTTCCTTTGCTTGAAATATCTACAGTGATTAGCAGGGCCGAGATTTCAGATCCCACATGGTCTTGAGTTAATTTTGTCTCATCAAAGAATAATCAGGCCCTACAAACAGGGGTGCCGAAGGCTTTATGTACTCCAGCTTGGATCCTGGCATCTTCCCTGTTGGGTTCTCCATGCACCTGGGAAACCCAAAAGAAACTCCTAGCTCCTGGCTTCTATTGAGATAACCCCAGACAGTAAAATCATCAAGGGAGTGACATAACAGATAAAAGAAATGCCCCCACCCTCGTTCCTTCCCTCCCTTCTTCTCTCTCTAACTCTGCTTTTCAAACAAACAAATAAATCTTTTTTTTCTTAAAAACTTATGCTCATCTATTAGGAGGTTGGGAGTATTAGGAGAACTTCACAAAGGAACTTGGATAAGGCTACCACTGACCTAGGAGGAGTCCCAGTAAAGAGGAGCAATGCAGAAACAGGAAGAAGGGATTTTAAAGAAGTAGAATTGTCTGGGCTCTGTAACCACATTGATGTTGGGTAAAAGAATAATTGAGTAAATATTTCTTTCTGGAGGTGAGAGGACAAAGGGTGGTGTCTTTGAATGCTGTTGAAAGAGGGGACACCAGTTGGGTTTCAAACTGGAAGAAAGACAACTAAACAGTCTGGGAAACCTATAAGAACAACAGATTTTAAGAAACATTTTGAGATTTGCAGAATTTAAAGCAAAATCAAAACTGAAAGGGACATATTTTTTGCAAGACTTTCTGATTTTAAAAAATACTTAAAATATCTCATTTTGATTTTTTGATCCTTTCTGGCACCCTACCTATGAGAGGGCCAAGGAAGGCGTCTTACCCCAGAGAGTAAGTGGAAGGAATGGTGAAGGCAGTAGCTGGAGCTCAGAGTGACTGAGACGTGCTGGTGTTCACACAGCTGGCAGGGGAGGGCAAGTCTCTTACTCAGTCTGACACAGTACTCATAGAGAGACCAGACAGAGAAAATGACCATCCCTAAGGACTTCATTTTTCCTTGTGGGAATGTTTCTCCTGGAAGCTGAGTGAGAGAGCGCTCGAGGCTGGCATGTTGGACACTTTGTCCATGAAGTCCCCAATGACACCCACCCAGATGGTGTGAATTAAAGTCATGTTGGAACTACCAAGTTCTGGACACCTCCGGAGACCCGGGAGAGCTCTGAAGTCCTGGCCATCCCATTCATCATCCCAAGACCTGATCCTGAAGCAGCTAAGGCAAACATATTGTCATCTTTTCCTTTTGTGGAAAACAAAAAGGAAAACACAGAAAATCTGCCACTTCCCTCAGGTCAAGTGACAGATTCTGACCCCTGACATTCCATTCAGAAAGCTCCAAAATAAATACAGAACCATGCAAGGCTGGAGAAAACAATCCAAATTAGGAACACCAAACTTCCCCTTGCACAGAAAAGTACAGTTTTTCCTATTACTCTACAAAAAAGTAGTTGAAGAAAATAAAATGAAGTTCTTTAAACTCAATTATGTGTTGACCAGAAAGCAATAAAATATGTTTTAACATTGCTCACAAGATGATGAGCTGGTGGAAAATCTGTCTAAATGTTAGCTTGGCTTTTTAAAACCCTACCACCTTCCTTCGGTGCTCTTGGCGTAGTTGAGAGCCAAAGAAACAGCCTCCTCTCATTTGATTTCCACAGGTGGAGTAAAATGTATCCTGCTGCTTCTGTAATTTCAGAGAAGGGAAAAATACTTACATGTCCTTATAGAGTTACACTTCGTCTTGGGAATGGCCGTGGCCATTTGTCATGTGTCCAGTGAGAAGCTAAAGTTAAGAGAGATGGATTTTTGACAAAGTCAAACAGCAGCATTGGACACCACTGATCTCCATGCTTCTCAGACCAGCTTTTTCTGTTACTAACCAGGACACTGCATTCTTCCTCCCTCGCAGGATGCATCTCCACAAAATTCCTCATTGCTACCCGTCTTAAAGCTCAGAACCCAGGCTTTGCCCCGTCTTTCTGACTCATCCTAAAAACACTATCCAATCCATAGTTGAAATAGCCAAGTTTCATAAGTCTGCATAGTGGAAAAAAAAAAGAGTGGGGTCTTTTTGCCCCATAAGACAATAAATCAGTAAAGGAAATCAATTAAATACCCACACATGTGCCCACAGTCCACCAGCCTTTTAGAAATATCCACAGGTGCCTCTCTCCAATTGCACTTCCCTCCTTTTCCCTGAGCATAATTGCCAAATTCCATTCCACATTAAAAATTCTCTGCTTTTCTTAACCTTTCACTACACTTGATTGCACTTCTATAAATACGTCAATGACTTCTATTTGCTTGAGTATCTTACATAGACAAAATTATCCAAAATACATTTTTCACCATCTTCCTTTTCCCTCCCAAAATGCTGCTCTGAGCCGAATTCATGTTGGTGCACTCAACTGTAATTCTGATGCCAAGAACTATCCATGTCCAGATACTGATTTAGTCAATTCACAGCAAATTGTGTGTGTCTCATGCAGATGTGAAAATTTTTTTCTCTTAATGAGAAAGTCAAATTTATTTATGCATGCCATTATTACCAATTCCAGTGTACGCTGATAGTCTAAGCTATCTCAGGGGGAAAAAATACAACCCTACAAAATGCCTGTAATTGTTAGGCAAAGCTTAACAAAAGTGCCTTCAAAACCAGGATTGTACATGTGAGGGAGTTACAGATGAGAACCAGGGAACATACTTGTGATTCTAATTTGTAGATTCCTCTTTTTTCACCCTCAGTCCATTGATGCTGAACAACTTTCAGATCAGATCCCTGGTTTGTGGACAGATCAACTGTTGAATTCTCAGTTCACCAGCACTTCCATGGTCAATTCTGTCTGTAGGGAAGCATTAGAAAGCCATCCTCTGTGGACACAAGACACCAACTCCTGTGCTGCACCTTTGTATTTTCTAGTCAATTTGTATATCTGCAGATTGCTCACTCCATATTTTGTTTTTACCACAAGTACAAGTACGCATGGACTTATCCTTAGGTAAAAATCATTAATTCTATATTTCCATATGTTCAGAGTAAAAAATCCGCCATGTTTATCCAATTGAATACAATAAGATGGTGCTTAATGTAGCTTTTCCAGCACCCATAGAAATACAGTGAATGCATTTTGCCAGGGTGAGTGTCAGCAGGAAGCTGGAACTGGGAGTAGACCTTAGACTTGAACTCAAATACACACATCTCAAGTGCCATCTTAACCACTATGCCAAACAGTTCATGGTATTAAAAAAAATCACTGGGCCTGGCATGGTAGCTCTGTGGTTAAATCCCTGTCTTGCACCTGCCAGGATCCCATATGGACACTGACTGTCCCACTTTCCATCTAGCTCCCTACTTGTGGCCTAGCAGGACAGTAGAGAATGGCTCAAACTCTTGAGACCCTGTATCCATGTGGGAAAACTCGATGATTTTCCTGGCTCCTGGCTTTGGATTGGCTCAGCTTTATCCATTGGGGTCACTTGGGGAGCGAACCAGTGGTCAGAAGATCTTTCTCTCTGTATCTCCTTCTCTTTATATCTACCCTTCCAATAAAAAAAGAAAATGAATATTTTTTTAAATGCTTGTAACTGGACCATCAATATGAAAAACTATTTCTTAAGATGTAAAAAATACATTTATATATAGTATGTAAACATTTACAAAAAAGATAATAATATGTATATTTGTATGTTATCTGCTATGTCATATAGGATAAATTACTCAATACAAATAACAAATCTAGGTTTTGTATATCAGAGTAATGTAACCAACAAATTGAAAAGGAGCACTGTTCTATCAATAGCCAAACACTTCTAAAAAATATAAACCCAACTGATTATTCCTTTTTAAAATTTTTCTGTAAAAAATGACCAGATAATAAAATACTAAGAATTTAGGAGTAGACAAAATTGAATTAAATTTCTTATTGTTTTATTTGTATTGGATTGTCATAGCTCATTTCCAGGCTGAATTAGTCTCCTAGGTACAGACCATATTCAGTAAAATATCACCAAGTATTTCTTTGTCCTCAAGTTACTATTTATTTTGATTCCCTAGAAGAAAAATATTATGAAACTTAAAAGAGAGTCCTTGGCCCATCCTGATGTGAGACAACTATTAAAAAACTTCTTTCTCAAAAATATCACCCTTTTGTGGATGTTGGCCTCAAAATCTCCTTATTGCATATCTATAGCTAAAATTCTCTGAATCATTAAATTTGGAAGGCTAAAACATTGTTAAAATGAACAATTAGTATGAACTTTCACAGAAAGCTTTTCAAAGTGTATTAGTTCACAACATATGCGTATTGATGTATTTTTAAAAAGGGTTTGGTTGCTCAAAAGTTAAATATAGATATTCTAAGCTTTTAAATACTATTGTAATTATTTAAAGTGCTTATTATTTCATTTATTTGAAAAGAGACAGAAGAGAGAGATTTCCCGTTTACTAACTCTCTCCCTAACTGTCCACAACAGCTAGCATTGGGCCAGGCTGAAACTTAGAGCCAGGAACTCAATTTGGGTCTCCTATGTGGATGGCAGGAAGCTAAGAACTTAGGCTATCACACAGTGACCCTGGGGTACCCATCAGTAGGAAGCAGGTGTGGACCCAGGACTGGAAATCGGGCACTATGATATGGGATACAGGAAAGTGATGTCTTAGTGACAGTGCAAAACACCCACTTTCGACAAAAATTCTGATTCTCCAGAACATCCATAATTCTGAGATTTCTTTAAAGCAAAGTCTCTGTAAAACACTGCATCACAGAAGCTTGCTGTTCTCTCTGTGTGTGCATACACACCTGCACATCGGTGTGTGTAACAATTCTGTCAAAGCTTTGTCTTTAAAGCATTAAGATAGAGAGCCTGGCATGGTGCCTCGATGGCTGGATCCTCACCTTGCATGCACTGGGATCCCATATGAGTGTCTGTTTGTGTTCCCTTCTAGCTCCCTGCTTGTGGCCTGAGAAAGTAGAGGATGGCCCAAAGCCTTGGGACCTTGCACCCATGTGGGAGACGGGGCAGAAGCTTCTGGCTCTAAGTTTCAGATCGGTTCAGCTCCAGCCATTGCAGCCATCTGTGGAGTAAAGCAGCAGATGGGAAATATTTTTCTTTGTCTTTGCTTCTCTGTGTAAATCTGATCTGCCTTTCCAATAAAAAAAAATAAATCTTTTTTTTAAAGGTATTAAAATAGAACAGGGATAAAGAACAAAGGAAGATACGAAAAACTGAGGTAGCTGAGGAACCAGAAGCTCATTGTAAAGCAACATGGAAAACATTGGTGCAGAGAACAGCGCTCAGACAGCTTAAGTTAGTTTCTGCAGGAAGCAGAGATTATGACCAAGACGCTTGGAAGAATCCACCTCCATATGGGCTGGTGGCAGAAGTCTCCATTCCAAGGGAAGCCACCGGGTTGGTTGCTGTCACAGCTGTCCAGGGCTTGTCCTTCTCCACTAGCTGGTCATGAAATGTTGGATGCCTTGAGGACGTGACCTTGGAGGAAGGGGATGATTCCTGTGGGGGTATTCACAGAGAGGCCTTCCAAGTGCCTAAGTCCTGAAGAGGGACTCTATAAACCACCTCACAGCCTACATCAGCACAGCTGACAATTTTGTACAAAGTGCCCAAGTCTCCAAATAAATGACTCCTACAAAATGTATTCATTCACCCACATGTTTGAGATGGCCACCCTCCATAAGTATGCATCCTATTGGAATCCTAAACAGGTTCCTATGGGCTGGTCCTTTCTATGCCCCCATTGCTATGGCCAAGCATTTTTACTATGTTGCAAAGGGGAAAACGCCAGTTTCCATTTTGGTCAAATTTCTCGAGTAGGGCAGCCCAATATGCCCATGACTTCAGAAACAGTACTACAGAACAAAAAAATATGCTTGAATTAAAATAATTATTTCCTGGTGACCTTCCCCAGAATTTTCATGAACTTATCTCAACCTAATACGAATCATTATTTTTAGTCTGTTTCTTTCCTTGAGATCTGCCTACCAGCAACACTGGAACCACATCAAGGGAAGAAGGGTAGGAGTCAATATGGAGATCTGTGGGCCTCATACAAGGTAGACTAAACTAAATGCTCTGATAAAGAAACACAGAAACCCATCTTACAGACAGAAATGTTAGAGAAATATGATTTTAAGTTGTCCGGTCTACCTGAGTCGTGACTGGTTGACAGGGAGCCTTAGGTTCACTGCCCTTGGTATCTATCTGCCTCAGTATCACTGTGGTTAGATGCCAGCAGCCAGCCCTTTTTCATCTGTATCTTAAGTAATCACTTTACATCCTTCCTGAAACCAGGCTGGGGATAAACAATCAACTGTAATCCAATGACTAGCAAGTAGCAAACAACCAACAACTCCAATGCAGGTATAATTTATCTTAATAGCAAAGAAGGGGTTCCCTCCCCAATGGAATAAATACATCCTCCATGCTTTTACACAGAGCTCTAAAACAGTTCTAGGGATGTTGCAAGCCATTTATTGGATGAGAGTTTCAACTTTTAACATTAAGAACTGGCCCAGGGCCCAGCAGCGTGCCCTAGTGGCCTAAGTCCTCGCCTTCAAAGCCCCGGGATCCCATATGGGTGCCGGTTCTAATCCCGGCAGCTCCACTTCCCATCCAGCTCCCTGCTTGTGGCCTGGGAAAGCAGTCAAGGATGGCCCAATGCATTGGGACACTGCACCCTCGTGGGAGACCCGGAGGAGGTTCCTGGTTCCCGGCATCGGATTGGCACACACCGGCAGTTGCGGCTCACTTAGGGAGTGAATCGTCGGATGGAGGATCTTCCTCTCTGTCTCTCCTCCTCTCTGTATATCTGACTTTGTAATAAAATGAATAAATCTTTAAAAAAAAAAAAAAAGAACTGGCCCAACAACATTCTATGATTTGACGCATCAGCATACTTAAGAGAAAATAATAGCCTTCCACATTTCCAAAGAATGAGGAAAAATTTCAGAAACTGCCCTACCATTTTAACTCTTTTCTCTTCCTTCTTGTTAATTTCTTGTGCATGTTCAAGCACAATAACATAAAAATTTTAGAAATTCAGAGTTCGATTCAAATCTTCCTGGTCCCTTGGACATGTACATAGAGAAAATTCTCTTTTTCACCTAGTTCAAATTTATGCTACACTTTACTGTAGGATGAAAAACATCTTTGAAAAAACATTTTTTAAAAGTTAGCAAGATTTATTTAGTCCACCGTGGGAAAACAAAACTTAAGTGGCACATATCTTGAGGATCAGATGCACTAGAATTTCTTAGTAGCAATTAACTGGAAGAGTATGTTACTGTTAGTGCTAGATGTTTCCTGGGTTTGTTATAGTACCTGAGTTAGCTGGAAAAGAGCTTATCAATGAGTCAGGAGTAGATGAGAGAATCATTAGCGCCTTGCTTTTTACTGAAATAATTCTGGGAAAGATAAAATAGACCAGACCTCTGCTTCTGATAACAGACTTGGGAGACAGAGAGAGAGAGAGAGAGAGAGAGAGAGAGAGAGAGAGAGAGAGAGAGAGAGAAGTAGAGCCCTGGATAATCTTTGGGGCTGTTGGAATTCCTTTTCTACAGCAACAGTAGATGGTTTGCTTGTTTGACACAGTAGGCAGAACCTCTAGCATTGGACTGTTTGGGATTACCCTCCGGCCCCACATTTATTTAGTGAACAACAGTGAGATATTTAACTCCTTCTGTGTCTCAGTCCTCAGTTTTGAAAAGTAGGACTAAAAGTAGTACCTCAGCCTTGTGATTGTTAGGATCAAATGAGTGGATCCACAGAGACCCCTGAACCTAGGAAATCACAAGTGAATAATCTTTAGCCTTGATTTTAATTCCTTTCAGAATGATGCCTTGAGGCACAGGTTTACCTGCATTTCTCATTGGGAGGTTCTACAAGAAGTGAGCTGAAAGAGGCCATTAGTGCCACAACCACAACAGCTCCGTAAACAACCCGTGATGCTATTGTGTGGCAGACAAGGTCAGAGTGAGCGAACCTGGTATGCTCTGCTAGAGACTGCAGTTATATCCTCAAGGCAACCAAGGGACACATCACGGTATTAGTGGCAATTATTGAATGTTCAGATTTGAGTTTAGAAGGACTGTTCTATGCAGAGGCATGTGCTGATGCGAGTGAAAAAAAAAAAGAATATCAAAAACAAAGCACAGGGTGGAAAAAAGGCGGTTGTTTGTGTCTATTGGTGGATGTGGCTGTTGGAGGTTTTCTCTGGTTTAAGGGCGGGGGCCCAAGGCTAATGAGGCAAATTCTCAAAATTGTCTGTGGAGCTTTTCTCCTGGTGTTTCTTCATCCTCAAAAACGTAGATTCAGCATTTGAAGATCCAGCAGAACCATTCAAAACACAGGCATCCTGCCTCCTCTGCAGGCTGTGTATCTATCACTGAAGATCATTTCCTAGAAGGCCACATCAGTGGTAAGCTCACTTTGTCATCTTAGGGCATAGCCATGTGGCTTCCCTAGATAAGTGAGTCTGGAAATGTCTTTCCTGCAAAGGTTGCATACCATTAAAACTATCTGACTGGACAATGAAAGAAGATTTTAGGAGACAGCTAAAAGTTCCCACTGGTTTGTAAGGAAATAAGAATCTGAATATCTCTGTTTAATAGTCAAGTGAAAATAGAGTCATTGTTAGCACGCCATTAAAGGCCTGAGCCTGAGGGAGATAGCCTTGGTCCTACTTGGTTTTTCTTACAACGTCTCAAAAAGGTGAAAGGAAAAGGTTTTGAACTTGAGGTTCCTAACCCTAAGGCTGTACCTTCACACAGCTTGGGAAGGATTCATATGGAAATAGGCAGGGTAAAGGCGGAACAAAGGACAAACAATTGTGAAGAAAGTCTGTGGAGAAAGCAGAGTTTACTGAAAGAGATGAAAGAGATTCCAAAGTCACCACAAGCAGCCTGAGGCAGAGGTCGGGAGGGTGGGGATGAAGCCCTGGGAAACTGTGAGGGAAGGCCTAGCCAAAGAGGCTCACAGTATTGCAACAGCTACAGATGGAGACACACACGCCACAGCAGGATCCCTGACTCCGCCTCAACGACTGCTAATTCTTTGGGAATGATTTACTGGCAATAGCATTTCTTACGTCATTCTTCCCATATTCAGAGGCTGGTCCTGTCATCGTATGTGAGCCTTTAGGCAATGCCCAAAGCTCCAAGGAGAACCAGGAGCAGAAATGATCCTGCGACCTTGGATATGCGGAACTAGAGACCTTTGCTGGGATAGGTGCTGATTCAATGGTGGAGGCGGAAATTGTTCCGTATTTTCCCTCCGGTTAGCAGTACCCTCCAATGCCAGAGGGCTGCCCTCAATGTGTACCTACCATTCTATGATGACTCATATAGATCAAGTATTAGCAACCTGCAGCCCAAAGTTAAAACAAAATGAACGAAACACCTGTTTGGCAGGTTGACTCTGTGCACTTCAGCATTACAGTGCCAGAACTCAAAAGTCATGATCACAAAGTATGGGCCACAAAGACTGAGATGTTTTTCTCTGCTCTTCAGTCAAAAAGTTTACAAATTCTTAATTTAGATAGCAAACCGAAGCACTTTACACAGTATCTAACACACAGTAAGCGCCAACAAATCATGTATCCCTGATTTTATTTTTAAAGCCAAATCCTTAGTATTAATTATCTCTGCTATTGGCAATTGGACTTTAGACACTCTGGGAAAGCAACTCCTCCTTGCTGACCAGCAGCATAGAGAGATATTCCTGTCTCTCCAATTTTATCTAAATGCTTACATGTTTAATATCTGTCAGTAAATATTTAGGAGTGTGGAGATCATATCTTATTGAACCACATGAAAATTGAAAAAACAAGTGACTTCATCTTTTATATTAGCAATTATTATGAAAGTCAAAATGTCCAACTCCCAGATGCTAGCACAGATGAATTTAAAGTGGTTTTTTAGATGACTAAAATAGAATGTAAAACGGGAAGTAAAAGTGAAAATCAATTAAGATGTAATATTAATGGTTGCACATATGAAAATGGTTGCTAGAATAGCAAAGGAAAACAAGATGCATAGAACCCCTGATCTGTTTTCTAGTCACTTTATGCATGTGATGAAAGATTTTGGTATTCAACTACAATAGTGTGATATAACAATACAATAGGAATTAACCGAAATGACGTTCAGAGTTTGGCAGAAATGGGTTTGCCCTGAAAAATATAGGAAAAAAAACTCATGTAACAAGTTTTATTGAATTTAATTTTCCAGCATTACATTTTTTTAAGAGTGATATAAGGCCATCTTTGGATATGATTGGGAGCCACAGGGTTTTTTTGTTTTGTTTTTGATTTTGTTTTTGATTTTGTTTTTTGTTTCATTTCATTTTTTTTACATTCTTTTTTTATTTCTTTTTAATAATTGAGTGAAACACTAATAAATGTGAAGTTATGTGTGATTAATTTCTAAATGTAAAAAAGGAAAGGAAGGAAGAGAGGGAGGGAGAGAGAAAGAGAAAGAAGAAAGAAAGAAAAAAGAAAACGAAACAAGGATATTAATACAACTAGAAATCCAAAACTTCTGTCTAGCTATGATAATTTTGAATGACCACATATTATACTGGATAAAACATCTTCTAAATTGAATAGACTTTAGGTTAAACTGACAGGCAAAAAAAAAAAAAAAAAAAAAAAAAAAAGGAAAAATACACTAAAGATTTTTCTTTTTTTCCTAAGATTTTATATACACTTTTGAAAGACAGAATTATGGTAAGAGAAGGAGAGACAGAGAGAAAGATCTTCCACCTACTGCTTCGCTCTTGCCTTCAAGTGGCCACAACACACAGGACTGGGTGAACAGCGGAGCAATTAGGAAAGATTCAATCCAGTATTCATGTGGAATGCTGGCTTTACAGCATCTGTAAAATATACTGGCTTTAATGTAATACAGTATTATAGTATTAAGTGGTAACTTCAACAGTTGTGCCACCAGCTTGCCATGTCCTGCCTCTGAAAAAAGGACTCTTCTTTCGCTCACTTATCTGAATACTTATATCAGTAACATGAAGTCAATGGTAGCAGAATATATGCTGAAATTATGCTTTCCCCACAGACTGGAAGATAAACATCAAAAGTTTATAAGAAAAAGAAATCTACACATGAGTAGAACAGAGGCTATATGGGAAAAGTGCATTTGTCACCAATTAGACTGTGAACCTAAACCTGTTCAAAAATACAAATAAAACAAAATAAAATTAAATCTTGTTAAAATAAATAAAAAGACAAGGTGGATGGAAAGAATCATTTGGGAATTGTGAGAAGTGCTTATAGCATGATATTTATAAGAAGACAAGTATAGACATTGTGATTCAGTTTTGTTTATGTGCGTGTGCAACCCTTAGATGTCCAGTAAATAAAACAGCAGCATGCTAAAACTCACTCTCCTAAAAAGAATTTTCTAGAAAATATTTTAAATGAAAGACTTGTACTCTAGATTATTTACTATTCAGTCTATTACAGTAACCTAATTTAAAAATTGTGTCAATTTCAGCAGTGACTGAAATTAGTTACATCCCACCAATCTTGCTATCAAAATGTAATTTTTTCGGTGAGTTTATTGACCGACAGATGAGAAAGTCATTTTGTTTTCTAAATTTTCATTTTTCCATCTCAAACGGAGATAGACGCTTCTGGGAGCCCCCTACACCCCAGACCTGGTGAGAACAGTGATAGCTCTCGCCACACCAGTAAGAGATGATGATTTCTAAAAAAGAATTTAGGGGACCACCGACATTGCACTTAGTGGTTTATGTAGCCCTACATGAGTGTGGCTGATCCTATCTTCCTACAGAGGCACATCTTGGAGGCAGCAGGTGATGGTTCAACCACTCGGGTCCGTGCCAGCCACGTGAGAAATCCACAATGTCTTGAACCCCAGCATCATCCCAACCCAGATCTGGCTTTTCTCTCTCTCTCTCTCTCTCTCTCTCTCTCTCTCTATGTATCTCGCTCTCACCCTCCATCTATCTTTTAAATAAATTTTAAAGGATGCACTGTTTTCACAACATGACATGGATTTTTTTTATCCAGTTATCCATCTATATTGTGAAGAGATTACTGTACTCCAGCTGGTTCTTGGAAAGAACTGGATGTGTTCCTGTACTCACTTAGCGCTTATGTCATTGCTTCATTTCTGGGAAGCTGCTACACGAAGCCGTCTCAGTCTGACAAAAGGAAATGACTTCTCTAGCCGCTAGCTTCAACCTCGGCTGAAAGAGAGCTGCAAGTTTTTATAAAAGAATAAGGTCTATTTCTTTGTTTTTCATTCCTTTGTTTTAATTTTATCTGAGCACCACCTGACTGATCATGTTCAATCCTCAGGGACAGTTTGAATTTGGTCACCTTGGTGCTATATTTCAGGTAGATATAATTTTTTTGCACGTGCATACTCTGAAATGCTTAAATAAATGTTTAGAATACATGGAACATGAACTGTTGCCATGTACATATGCAAGAAATATTTCAAATCACTTTTGGTATTCAAATAACACAAAGGGCACATTAACATGAAGGTAAGTTTTTGATGCACTCAATATCACAGGGACACTGATAAAAGTAGGTACCGTGACATTAGAGCTGACACTTTCTTGGAGATGGCATCAGAAAAGATGGAAGTGTTTTTTTTCTAACCGCCAACAAACCAAGAAGAAAAAGAAAAAGAAAATCTACAAAGGAAGGAGAAAGTAGAAAACAACCATGTTTTGAAAAAGTGAACCGCACACAATTCTGCAAATTATGTGCCAATTTTTTAAGTGTCAACATCAGAATGATCTCTTCTTGCGCGAGGAACAGAGACCCCTCCCACTCCCAGCTCCCTGGTCTACATTACCAAAAACTAGAAAGAGTTTTTTTTTAAGCAAGTACCCAAAGAACGAACCATTTATGACTTCCACATTGATGAGGCAGGTTTGTCCTGTGTGACCTGGGCCATTAGCAGTACAGGAAGACTTACAAACTAGACTCGTTGTGATGATATGCTCCTATGACTCTAGTCAGGAGCCAATAAGACAGAGTTCGCTTATTTAAAACGTACAGGGAGGATGTGGGGAAGGAGGCTGTTTTAAGAATTAGGTTCACCTCCCAAAAAATTCTTTTGCTGAGAATCTAACATTCACTACCTCAGAAACAGATCGCCTTTGAAGAAAGCACTTTGAAAATGCAAAAGTGGGCATGGTATATGGTTTACCTGGCTAATCCTCCCACTGCAAGCGGCCAGGATCCCATAAGCACACCAGTTCAGGTCCTGACTGATCTAGCTCCCTGCTTATGGCCTGGGAAAGCAATGAAGGATGGACCCTACCCTAATGCGGGAAACCTGGAAAAAAGCTCATGGATCTCAGCTTCGGATCAGCCCAGCTGTGGCCATTACAGCTATTTGAGGAATGAACCAGTGATTGGAAAATCTTTTTTCTCTGTCTCTCCTTCTTTCTGTAAATCTACCATTCCAATAAAAACGAATAGATCTTTTCTTAAAAAGTGAAGGTAAAATAAGATCATATGGATGGTTCCTAATCTAATGTAATTGCTAACTTTAAAAAAAGAGAAGACACAGAAAAACAGAAGACTCTAAAGGACAGTCATGGGTTAATTTAAGAGCAAGAAGCAGCCCCACACAACACATGGCTTAACCTTGCAGCTTCAGAATGATGGGAAAACAAATTTCAGCTGTGAAGTCACCTGGTTTGTGGTTTTATTAGAGCAGCCCTGGCGGACTAACACAACTAAATCCATTCGTCTTTTAGATCAAAACACACCTCAAAGAGTGGTTGAAATGTGCCTTTGTTACTATAAAAAGAAGATCAAATGGTGGTCCGACCCCTGCAGGTCTACAGGTGTAGAATCACAAGATCTTCCTACTACATTTCCAAACTCAGGGTTTTCCCCCACCCCTATTCCCACACTGCTGGAGCCCTTTCTCTGCTTTCAAACGCTTACCAAATGCAACTAAGTAATGAATAACACATGTTGAGCAGGAGAAAGAGGATGAAAGAAAAAGCTATCTCCCCATGGCATTGTTCTCAAAACCCCTTTCCCAGCTGTGCTTGTAGCACAGGAGCCATTCTGGAAAGAAGCACCTGGGAGACCCCTTTCAAACAGAAGCTCTCTAAAACAATGAGCCTCATTTCCCAGCACTGGTGCCTTCGTCAGAACAGGGGAACACCAGAATCAGGCTCAGAGAACAAAACAATGGCTATTTATTCTGATATCCTGTCTCTCCCTGAGACTTAACCTAGGGTCTTTGAGAAAGGGCTGAACACTCGCATAAGCCGGTATTGTGTACTGCTGGTGGGAGCACAGAGGTGGAGGGCTTTGGAGGGTGTGGCAAGGGTGGTTTTCCTCCTGAAACGTGTGGGATATGTGAACAAGTTCCAGTCAAACACCCCCTCCTTTGGATTTGTAGAGACCCTGGTTGGCAGGAACACACTCACACACACACACACACACACACACACCCCTACTGTATATGGTATAGCTTGCCCTTCATTTCTCTGTGACTTGCCCTGTCTTCTTGGCTCTCTTGGTCACACTTGTCTCTCTGGTTCTCTCTCTTCTTGGTAACCATACCATCCTTTCTAAGCTTCTTATTTTAAACTTGGGAGTGGGAATGGCCTAGTAGGGAAATAGTGGGCGCCTCTCTCTTAGGTTACCAATCTCACTGGAGAGCACAAAAACCAGGACTGGGGCAGGGGTGGCTAGGCAGAAAGACACCCACCAGTATGTATGTGGGCTGGATAGTAGGGTTGGTTGGATTGAACTAGGTTTCAATGCCCATTGACATATATAAGAGCTAAATGGGATGTGGGACAGACTGAACAAGTCTGCAGTATATACTGGCAAGCATGAGAACCAGGGTAGGGGGCAGGCCTGGTGGGGATTATGGAGAGTCACCCCAACTAGGCTGCAGCTCCCACTGTTTGCAAGAGGGATGAGTATGAAGTGGGCAGGATCAGGTTGGACTGCAACACCCATCAGTTCACATGGAAGACAGGGCTGGAAAGAGAACTGACTCAGTAATTTCAACCACCAACATGTACATTAGTTGATTGGGGCAACAGACAGTGCCAGACCCTGTACTGGCAAACTCATGTAAGAATTAGGTCTGGGATCACCTCAGACAAAGTTTCTCTGGTGATCCCTCCAACTGAACTGCTGATCTCAGAACCCCAACCATGACAAGACTATGTCAACCAGTGGATTCTGAATAGATTTCATCACACTTGGAGTGGTGAGATTGGCAGCAATTCAGAACTGTTGAACTATCAAAACTGCTTGAACAGGACCCTCGGAGCGTGCCCCACGTTGGGGAAAATGATGATATTAGTGTGGAACCAATGGTCTTCCCCACCTTCCTGCAGCCCTTGACCCTTTGTACCCTAATCAACTACATAAGATTATTGCGGGAAAAAAAGGTGGATAAAAACTCACAGGCAATGTTGTTCCACGGTAGGCTGATGTAGAAGGAATTCCCTGATTGGAGGGACAAAAGAATTCCATGTGAAAATGCTCCAGTGGAAGCATGAGAAGCTGAGAGTACAGTCAATGTGCTCTTAGGAGGGACCTGAAGGATCAGAGAGCATCGCGGGCCCAAAGCCATGCATGCACATCCCACTGGAACTTTCACTTTGGCTGAAGCTCTATTCTCTACTTCTGCACCTTGATTTGAGAGTTTGTCCTCTTTCATTTTATGAGAATAGTGTTATTAAACACAATAGATATACTGACTCAAAAACCACAAAATCAAAACCAATCTGACCATAAACGTTGATGTTCATAAAGTAATTCAACAAAGAAAAAGTAAAAGCATCATGTGGGGTAAGCAAAAAGGGAAAAGAATTTCAACCACAGCCAGTTTGTTTCAGCAATGCTGCAGTCAATGAATAATTCTGGTATCAAGGGTGCTTTGCAGGAATTGTGGACTAGATTTTCCATTTAGTGATATGTTACCCAAAACTAACATAGCTCACCATCCGCTACTTCCCACTTTATCCACTGAACGACAAATAGTTTTCATCTCATCTCAGGAAAGATGCTAGCTATTTTAAGAATATAAACTTACTACAATGTCTCTTCTTGTGTTACAAAGTTTGGAAAAAGCTTTTCCATAAAGATCCAGGTAGTAATGCCAAGGTCAGGGTCAGGACTGAGGAGAGGAGAGGAATGCATCTGACACACAAAATGTGAAGATTTGACTCTCAGGTTTATACAGGTTTACGCAAGAGCTAACGCCTTCTTACACTCTGGGTCCTAAGCACCTTACCCACCTGATCCTTGTCGTAAAGCTGAGAGCATCCTTTAAACTTTGCAGGCTACATGGTGTCTCCCAGCTACACCAAAACAGCTGGAGTCAACACTGAATGAACAAATGAATGAATGGGTGTGGTTGTGCTCCACCAAAACTTCATAAAAACATCCAGTAATCCTCATTTGCCTCTAAGGTTGTAGATTACTCATCCTGTTTCTATGGAAATATGCAAAATGAGTATATTTCATGAACTGATTTGTACATAAAATCACATGAGCATACAGAACATGTTTTTATTATACCAGCAAGTGATATCTTTTCCAAAAGTAAAAAAAAAAAAAGTTTGCACAGCACTACTTTGACTCAGGGAATACTGGGGAAAAGTTTCTGAAATTAGAATACAAAGTGTCACTGATACCTTTGGTAAGCCTAAGCATATTACAAGTATGTTCACACCTTTTAAAATGTTTCCACTCTCACCTTCTCACTTCCTAGTTCACCTGCCAAGAATACGACTCAATCTTTAAATGTTAAACTTAAAAATTGCTTCCTCTTTGAAATTGGCTTTTTTTTTCTTATCTTCTTAAATGCATATGACTCATGATACCTCTGTCATGCCAAAGCCTTTGATTTGGAATTCGGTCCTGAAAGTGTCCAAATTGCCCTCATTTTGATGAACTATACATACGTCAATCTCCACGTTAGTCTGTCAGGGGAGGCCATCTTAAACTCACCTATTTTTTCTCAAATATTAAAGTATACAGTATTCTTTTTTTTTTCCAAACATTAACTCATTTTAATAATCTTCAACTTACAAGTTAGTATTTCATGATTTAGCTACATCAGTTGTTTTGTGGTTTTTTTTTTTTAAAGTATACAGTATTCTTGATGGTCTTCCAATAAATGTGAAAATAAAATGAACTGTTTTTTCCTGGCACTGATTTGTTTTCCAGGTTTTATAAGGTGCCACTCTTTAAACCCCCAGTCGTACAACTGCTCTCCAAAGCACAGTGCCCTGCAGTCACGTGGGAAGCCTGTGTGGCCAACTCTTGGCCCTGGTTCAGGATCACAGCCCACACGCTGTATTTTAACTCACTGATATACCACCCACTGGTTAATAATTATACTTCAGTTTCCTGGTGCTATGTATTCATAATAGGAAACTCCAAGAGACCAAGTGTGCTATCCTATATTAGAAAAAAGATGAACTGCAAACTAGTTTTCAGTGTTATTCAGCCAAATGCTACAAGGTTTGGAATTTCCTTTCTAATAAGCTAGTGATGAAGAAGGAATATAGATGAAACGAGTAGTCACGGAGTTGATGGGGGGTTTACTTAGGTGCTGCATATGTGGAGGCGCTTTGTAGAGTTCCCTCAAAACTTCCCAATAAAAATTAATAGTTATGTGACTATTATTACTTATAGCTACTTTGAAGTCTACCTTTGCCTTTGGGTAATCATTTTTTAATTTTTTTTTCCTTAGAGACCAATCCACAGGGAATACTAAGGCAAGATAGATTATAAGCAGACATATGCTAAAATCTTCAGAGTTAAAAATTCATGGTATGAGAAAAAAAAAACAGTGAATCTCAAAAAATTTCTCAACAAAATAAACTTATCTTGCAATTCTACTTTTGCACTAACTTTTTGAAGCATCCTAACTCTTGGGCCTGGGATGGTAACCTAGTGGATAAAGTTTTTTCACTTGGCATGCACCGGGATCCCACATGGGCACTGATTCATGTCTAGGCTGCTCTACTACCCATCCAGCTCCCTGCTTGTGGCCTGGGGAAGCAGTTGAGGACGGCCCAAAGCCTTAGGACCCTGCACCGTGTTGGAGATCTGGTAAAGGCTCCTGGTTCCTGGCTTCAGATCAGCTCAGCACCGGCTATTGGCTGCCACTTGGGAAATGAAACCAGTGGACTGAAGATCTTTCCTCTCCATCTCTCCTCCCTCTGTAAATCTGATTTTCCAATAAAAATAAGTAACATCTTCGAAAAAACAAAACGGAAACACTTCCCTTTAGAACTGTTCTTCTGACTCTTATTTGCTCTGTCTTAACTCTTTCTATGTCTTCATTTGTTGTAAAGGGCTAATGTTAAGAAACCTGCTTATAGTCTAAGAAAATCCAAAGCAGAGAACTATGTAATAAGAAGGTTGAAGAAGACCTCTCACCTCAACACTGGCAAGTAGTTACTGAGGGCAGAGCAAACACCGTCTGAAAGGCTATGTATGGACACATTAATTCCCTTTGCACACCAATGAGCTGGATTCTGCATTTTATTCTGTTTTGAAGAAGACTGCTTAATTTGAACAAGGACACACAATTTATATCTGGAGAATCTTGCATTTTAACTCACACATTTGACTAGCTTTCAAAGCCCCTAATTATAACCCCTGTAATAGTCATACATAATATTCAAATAAATATTTGGCAGAATATCAAGAATTTACCAAACCAGGCCCGGAGAGAGGGCTCAGTGGCTAAATCCTTACCCTGCAATAGACAGGATCCTATATGGGTGCCTATTCTTATCTTGGTTGTTCCAGCTCCCATCCAGCTCCCTGCTTATGGCCTGGGAAAGCAGTAGAGGATGGCCCAAAGCTTTGGAACCCTGTACCCTCATGGGAGACCCAGAAAAAGCTCTTGGCTTTGGATCAGCTCAGCTCCGGCCATTGCGACCATTTAGGGTATGAATCAAAAATGAACAACAGAATATCTTTCTCTTTGTATCTCCTGTCTGTAAATCTGCCTTTCCAATAAAAAAAATAAGGAATTAAAAAAAAAAAAGAATTTGCCAAACCAATTACACTGTTCAGTGCCTGGCCCTATTTCCCAGCTTTATAGTCACAACCCTTTTCTTACCTTCTGGTATTTGTAATTTTCTATTTCATCCATGGATTTCTCTTGCCAATGGGCAGAAGCTTCCTTTCAGTAATAATCAGTTTTGCTGCAGTAACAAAATCTCTAAAAATCATATTGGCTTACAGCAGCGATGTTTGCTCCTTGCTCTTGCTGTTACAACAGTGACTTGGCTGTGGCTCTGTTCCCCAGATCTTCTCATTCAGCAACTTAGAAAGTAGAGGAAGCAGAGAAAGAGCTCTGATGAAAGATGTGTGATGCTTCTTCAAGTTCTGATATGAAACTTACATTCCACTGGCCAAGAATATCACATGATGTATTAGTGAGTTTGGACATCCAGGAAGGAAAGGAAGACCAAATGATGATAAAAAAGGAGGGACTCCTCTCTTACGAAAAAACAGAGTAAATAATAGTGATAAGAGATGTAATCCTGCAGCCTTTGCCAATATGCACCTATTCCTCACATTATTTGCTGTTTCAATACTCTTTGATTATGAGATACTGATGAGTAGGCCCCCTGGTTCAAGATTTTCTTTAACTCATACAAAGAAGAACCTTTAGCTCATTTAACTCCAACCTTCTCCATTTTGAGAGCATAAGTCTCCAAGAGTATCCAGGACTGTTGTTCAAATAAACAAAGATTGTTTAAAAATAAACAAAATTAAGATAGTGCCATAGGCAGATTGCAATGAGCTACACTGGAGCAAAGAAAGCACTAAAATCCCAACACTTGTTCACGCCATTTGCAGCTTTCGATGTACATCTGTATATATAATTCTGCAACATTTTCTTGCCTCTGTAGATTCATGTCGCTGTAGACACCATCAAGACACAGAACGGTTCATTGCCACAAAGGAACTCCGGGAGGTGCGTCTTTTTTAACTACACACATTGTAGGCCTGAGCACAACCAGGGATCCTACTAGGAAAGAAGAAGGGGAAATGGATTTGGGGTAGGCTACAGGCAGCACCTTCCACAAAAGACAGCTATTTTTAGAAGAGGGAGTTTTTCATGAGCTCAGAGGTATGAACAGTTTTCATCCACCCCCATCCTTCCTTCTACCACAGACACTCCGTTTGTTCTTTAGAAATCTCTCAAACAAATGCCATACAATTTGCTTTATCTCATGCTGTAAGTCTGTAATGACCCCATTGAGATGTGGAATTCATGATCTCAAGAAACAGCAAATATATGTCTGAGTTCAACTCCACTAAAACCACTCCAGAGACCCATGACCAAACAAAGGGGTTTTTGTTTGTTATTGTTCTAACAAGAAGAATTCATTGACACAGGACCAAAAGGCAGCAAGGAGAGGGAAATGAAACACCCAGAGGATCTCCAACTGCACCATGGTTGGACAAGAGGTTAGGAGTAAAAATGACTCTTAACTAGAGGTTGCGCCACAATTTATGGTCCAATTCCAGGATTTACTGAACATGAATCAACATTTTCCTTATTAGAGACATAAGGCACGATCCATCTTCTTTGTCTAATAAGAAAGCTTTTCAAGTGCCAATAAGAAGGAGATGTGTGTATCAAACTACACATAGAAAATATCTGTATTCATAGTGGGAAGAATAAATCTTGTAGAAAACACAGAAGCATGTGAGAAAATAGGGTCATTTACTGAGTGCACGTGATTTAAATGCTTTTCTTCTGTCAAAATAAAGGCAAGCTTCATCTTATTCAATCGACGGGGGACTAATAAAGAGAAGCTCATGTTATTCTAATAGCTTATATAAAACTTGTGCTCCTATAATTGTTAGGTGTTGATGAGTCCACCAGCAGCAATCCTAATAGAATCAGCAACAGGTTACTTCGACTACAGAAAATGACCACGATTTAAAAGAATAGCCACAAGGAAAGTGCAGTTAATACCTTCTAGAGAGTATTTTTAAAATTGTTTCTTTTCCAAGTTCAGAGATACACCTCAGCCTATCGAGGGTTAAGATCAATGAGAGAAAACAGACACTGAGCAGTCTACCCAAACCTATTGAAATCTTGGTGATCACACTATAAGACAGCTGCGATAAATGGCATGACACCATGTTTGGGAGCCTCCTCCCTGACCACTGAGTGATGCAAGCATTATTTGACTCTCCCCTGACTCCTCTAGGTCCTCCTCAACAGCAAAGTGTGAGACGTTGTTTTAATGTTCTCATGTCCCTTCATGTTGGAGGTTAGCTTCTGAACCTCACATAGGTGAAACACCATCATGTCAATAAAAGACCATCAAGCAAATAAAACCTGCTCAAGTTCCAGGTAGTAAAAAAAAAAAAAAAGTGAGACACAGAGGCAAAACAGAATAGAGGGGCATAGACATGATGGATTATCATGAGTGCTCACACATACATTCAGATTCACATTAAAAACATAACCAAAAACCCAACAAACCACAATGAATGCTTACTTGAAGGTCTGAAGGCCAAATTCAATCTCAAATCTTCTACTATTAAGATCCGCTGTGTGCTTCACACGCTCTCTGCTTTCCCCTAATGGCAAAGATGAAAAGTCCAATTGTCTATTTCTCTCAAGGTTCCTTCCACTCCTAAGCATCAGATTCCAACCTAATATTTTATTATTAGCCAGTAGGAACACACCATCTATGTTTCATTTGATCTACAAAGCTTGAAAGTCAATATGACACGTGGTCTTACAATTAGGAAATAGTAGAGATCAGTGATGCCATCAAACAGCTTCACACCGACTGAAAACAAACACAAATGCCTATGCAGACAAAAAGTACACCATTGGCAGAAGCAAAAACAGATGAGCTGATTTCAAAAACAAACATGTGTCTGTGTTTCATGTATTGATACTACAAAATTCCAGACCAAGTGTCCCATAATCAAAATGTTTGAGACAAGAAGTGTTCTGGCTTTGGTCTCACTCAGATTTTGGAATGTTTAGCCTTAGGTCTAACACAAAGTTCATTTTTTACATTTCACATACACCATATACACATAACCTGAAAAAAATTATACATTTTGTTATACTGCACGAATTTTCTAAATTGTTTTTTATTCAATTGATTCATTGATCTGAAAGGCAGAAAGAGATCTTGCATCTGCTGTCTCATTTCCTGAATGATTGCAAGGGTGAGGTTAGGGAAGGGTGAAGTCGGGTGTTTTAGGTCATCATCCACATGAGTGACAGGGGGCCCATGTACTTGGACCATCCTCCATTGTTTCTTGGGTTCATTCGCAGGGAGTGAGATTGGAAGCAGAGCAGCTAAACTTTAGTGCAGGATAGAGATGTTGCACATAGTGGTTCAACGTGCTGTGCCACAACTTCCACGTGCATTGTTATTTTGACTGCCAGCTATCACACCAGACCAGGTGCAAAATTTTCCACCTGTGGTATCATTCCAGTATTCAAAATGCTTTATGTTTTCAAACATTTTTGCTTTATATTTTTTATTAAGGATGGGAAATATGTATTAAATAATTGATAGCTTAACAGTGATCAAAAAGCCCCAGATACAATATTTTCCCTAGCTCACACATGGAAGAGCTTGAGCCAGTATCACTGTATGACTAAAGAAGGGACGCATTAAAACACAGTGGTGTTGTGGCTCATGTCACAAGTTGAGCCTAGTTGTTTTATTCTTGGTGTGGAGGTAAAATATGATTGGTAATTCTTGTTGTTCTTCCCACTGGGACGCACAGTTTAATTTCTTTTTTGCTTGAATCTGTGTTAACATTCTTACTTGAAGAAGTAGAATGGAGCAAAAATTATATTCTGCAGCTTCCAAGGCTAGGGCCTGTGTGGCTTGTTGCTTCTACCTGAGTCTCTCGGTAAACCCTTTTACAGGGAGCTCTGCGGCACTACAGGAAAGTCTGCTGGGAGGCTATCAAGCCAAAAGACCACATGCACACTGCCCTTGGCGGTCCTAGATGAATCCAGACTTCTACTTGGTCCTCCCGAGATGCCAGACATGTAAATAATGCTATCTTGGACTTTGCAGTCCAGACTGGCCATATGCTAGCTTCCACTGAGTGATCAAAGAGCAACAGAAAAATTGCCCAATGGAGGGACATGTTAATAAATCTGTGCAATGCTTGCTTTTCAAAGACATAAATCTGAAACTAATTTTTTTTGAAAACTCAATGATCAGGATACTGATTGATTTGGTTCAAGGTCGTGCAGAGCAGGCTCTACATAGAAGGAAGGCAAACACTTGCAGATTCCTTGCTATGTGCTTGGCACTATTCTTTAGAGAGGAGAGAGAAAAAGAGAAAGATCTTCAAGTAGCTGGTTCACAAATAGCACTAATGGCCAGGGTTGAGTCAGGCGAAAGCCAGGAGCCATTCGTTTTTTTCCAGGTCTCCCTCGTGAGTGCAGGGACCCAAGCACTTTGGCCATCTTCCACTGCTTTTCTAGGTACCTAAGCAGAAAGCTGGATTGGAAGTGGAGAAGCCAGGGCATGAGCTGGCACCCCTGTGACATATCAGCACTGTAGACCACAGTCTCACCTACCTCAGGGGAAACCCAGCTCCAGCTAGGCATTTTGCTAAATCTGACAGAATGACATGAACTACATACAACTATTTTCTCTTTGAGGAAACTGAGGCACAGAAGAATTCTATAGCTTGTTAATGGTCTCTTTGTCAACAGGAAGAAAGGTTGGGAATGAAAACTAGGTGGTCTGTGTTCTTAATACTTACACTACAATGACAACAACCTTTTTTTTTTTTTTTAGATTTTTTAATTTTATTTTTATTGGAAAATCAGATACAGAAAGGAGGAGAGACAGACAGGAAGTTCTTCCATCCACTGATTCACACCCCAAACAGTCACAATGGCTAGAGTTGAACCAATCCAAAGTCAGGAGCCAGGAACTTCTCACAGGTCTCCCACACAGGTGCAGGGTCCCATGGCTTTGGGCAGTCCTCGACTGCTTTCCCAGGCCACAAGCAGGGAGCTGGATGGAAAGTGGGGCCACTGGGATTAGAACCAGTGCCCATATGGGATCCTGGCTCGAACAAGGTAAGGACTTTAGCCACTAGTGTTTAAAGAAATTTTTAACCATTCACAAAGCTATCATGCTGGGCCCGATATCCTTTTTAAAACAGCTAGATTCCATTCATCCACGCAGACCAAGCAAATGCTACTGTAGCGTGTTCTATAAGTTCTTTCTGGTGGTCTAGGCCAAATATTTGCTTTCCCTGGCTTCACTTTAGATTATTGAACAAATATCATAAAGGACCAGGCAACCGGACTTAATGCTGCTGGTAAATGTCAAAGAATATCACACTACAGAGCCTGCTTCTACTATAGAATGTTCTATTTGTAAGAATCCTTGGCAGCGGGGGGCAGGGTGGGGGGACTCTTCCTGACATTGCTATCAGAAATAGTTACAATTGTTCTGAACAATTGGTTTGCTTTGAATAACTGCCACTACTTGGTTTAAAAATGAATATATGTCTCTAGAATACAGCATCTCAGTATATGCTAATTTCCTCTTTCAAACCCTAATCTATTTCTCAGCATTTGTTCCCTATATGATTTATTCTAATTCTTTTTATGTAGTATGTTTGTAATTTGTGAATGGCTATAAATTTTTTTAAACACATTTTTTTTTTGGAAAAAAATCAAGGTAGATAAGCATACTTCAGAAGGTGCATGAGAAAACAGAACTTAAAATAAGTTTGTTTTGGTGTAAAAAAGTTGAAATCCATGCATAATATTTTCATAATTGAAATAGTTTATGGAAAATATTTTATAATGATTATAAACCAAGTACTCTTCTATGTTAATCAGTCAATCAAATGGGGCTAGCACTGTGGCATAGTGAGTATAGCTGCCACCTGCAATATGGCGTCTCATATGGGGACAGCTTTTTGCTTTAGTTATTACACTTTCAATCTAACTCTCTGCTAATGGCCTAGAAAGCTGCAGAAGATGATCTGTAGCACCCCCCATGAGAAACTTGCAAGAATCTTCTGGTTCATAGCTTTGGGCTGGCTATTGTGTGGCCATCTTAGGAGTGAATTTTCTGTCTCCTTCCTGCTCTCTCTCTTTCTGTAACTGACTTTCAAATAAATTCACCAAGCTTTGGGCAAAAAAAAAAGATATGTCCTGTGCAAGTTATCTTTTTAGGTATTTTAATCTTGAATCTGAAATAGAAGGTGTGTAAGAATGAGAACAAACCAACCACAGGTCACTGCATTAGAAATTCTTTGCCTTATGCAATGTCAAGCTCCCACATGGGCACCAGTTGCTGTCTGAACACTCTACTTCAGTCCAGCTCCCTGGTAATGGTTTCAGCAAAGCAACAGACGATGACACAAATGTTTCAACCCCTGCCTCAGGAAGTATAATGGCTACTCAGGGAGCGAACCAGCAGATGGAAAATTCTCTTTGTGCCTTTCCCTTTCTGTTTAACTCTGATTTTTCAAATAAGTAAACACATCTTTTTAAAAATATTTCTATTTTGGAATCTATTCTACTTTCAACAATCCATGGGAAAACATTCATTTGAAAGAAAATGACCCAGAGAAGATGAAGGAGTTCACAAAATGTATCAGAATACTCAGGCAAGAGAAAACAAAAAATACTGAGATTCAGGGACATCCTGTTCACAAGAAAGGAGTCTGGAGATAAACTTTTCCGGGCTCTACTTGGCCACTCCCCATGACGGGGCTAAGAACAGGTGGCTCTCCTCTTCACCTTCCTGCACCCTGTGTTGGTGAAGCTGGTGGCCACCATTTCTGTATGCGACATGTGCCAAAGACAGGAAGTGGGAACAGCCAAGACGGCAAGAAAGCTCTCTACAGACACCAGTTGGCTTTAATCTCAGAGGGAGACTCCTTCTCCGGGGACTCCAGAACAAACTTACATATCTTCCTTCAAAACTGACCTCCATGGCCCTCGTGGCTACAATGGAAACTGGGAACGTCCATGCTGACATTGGCTTCGTTTCTAGTGGAAAGCAAGAGACGAAATGGGAATGGTTGTTTGGCAGCCAAATATAGTTCTGGTCACAAGAAGTCAACTAAACACAGGCAAAGGATAACAATGATTGAACCACGCAACGGGGAGGGGAGAGGTGGCAACGTGGTTCAGCAGGTAAAACCTCAGTTTGTTTCACTAAGATCTCATATTCAGGCTCTAGGAGAAGTGTTGCTGCTCCACGTCCTGTCCAGCTCCGCACTCATGGCCTAGCCAAGCAGTGGAGGATGGACCAACTACTTGGGCCTCCACCCCAGTGCAGGAGACTCAAATGAAATTTCAGATTCCTCCCTTCAGATCGGCCAGCTCTAAGCAATGAGGTTATCTGGTGGAATGCACCAACAATCACTCTGTCTCTCTCGATTTTCCACCTATCTGTCTTCTCCCACCTTGTCAAACAAATCAATACATCTTTCAAACAGGGCTGAACAACGGGTATGACCTGGGGGATAGCCAATCAAAACAAAGGAGGTTTGTAAATTGGGCGAGCCTGTGCTGGAGCCTCCTGGTGCGTGTCAGCCTCGATGAGAAACCAAGTGCCCTCAAAATTGGTGAAATTCTAAGCGGAAGAGCTGCATTAACTTTTCAGTTCTTCAGAAGGGGCCGTACCCGAGCACTGAAGCAGGCTTTGAAGACCGACGAAGTGTTCTAGGCTTGCGCGCTGGGCAGTTTCCCGCAGCGGAAGGGCAGGCCAGGAGGGCGGGTCTTCAGAATGACCACTGGGCGTTTGCCACAGCAGCTCTGAGGACTTTCTGAACTGAGTTTATAAAGTATTTCATTGTCACCAGAAAGTCAGAGATAGGAATAATTTGTTGCAGCTGTAGTTCAGCCTTCCCAAAGTGTGATCTAATCCAGAACCTCCTGAGACTTAGTTCTCTGGATTCTGTCTGAGCTACAAATCAGATGTTCTCAGTCCTACGTTTGCAGTAGGGTGCAGCTTTCTGTATTTTAAGCAAGCTAAAAAATTATAAAATCATTGTAATCCATACTGCCCTAGGAAAACAGCAATTACAGTCACAGGGGTTATAACTAGATCATTGTGGTTGTCTTTACTAACTACTTTAAAAAAAAAATTCTAAACAAAATCCATTTGTTTGATATTTAGCCCTAAAATTCCCATTCCTAGCTTCTGAAACGCATTGCTAGTTTCTCTTGGCATCTGTGTATGTGCAAAGGTTGTAATATTCACTGGACGAGTTTTCTAGCAATCATTCGTTGATATTTCAGAATAATTATTTTAAACACCTGGTACGGGGGTTTGCTAGGGGTAAAATCACAAACTAAAGCCAGTATTCAGCAAGTGACCGAAACTCAGGCAGCCAAATAACAGAGGCAAAGAAATTTCTTCCGTTGAGACTCTCAGCATGGTTGCAATGATTACAAAGCATCCAAAGGCATGTCTTTGCACCAATAATTATCCTCTCCCGTAATGCAATTGTTCCTGGAAATTAAGCAATAACATCCTAACTAAATTATAATTTCTTACTATTTATCACGATGCTGAGGAATAAACTGTAGATTAATTAAATGTGCCTGCATTAACTTTTCTGTGCTACCGATTTTCAATTCAAAGTGAAGGCTCATCCTCTCGTACTAAAAAGCCTGTCTGTAAGGTCATTCTTAATCCTCTTCTAATTCATAATGCACCGTGTTCTTTCCTCTATGTTAATTATCCTCAATAAAAGCTGCAAATGCATCTCAGTTATACTTCCAGGCTTCCAGTTAGGACGTGGAAAATAAGGAGTGAGAAAATATCATATATTGATTTTCAGTGGATTTTACAATTTCTTCCGGAATGGTATGACAGTCGAGTGAGCCCTCTCCCATGGCAGTGGGAATGTCAAACAAAACGATAACAACCTGTATTTCTGGAAGGCCCACCGGGACTCGGCACAAGCAACAGCAGTGGTCAGGATTGATTACTGAGATGAATAATTTTATTCAGGCTTTATCTCCATAGTATTTGTTCTGAGCTGGTTCCCGGCTCGCTTTGCCTCCTTAAAAAAAAAAAAAAAAAATGTGTTATTTAGGGTCCGGTGCAGTGGCCTAGCAGTTAAAGTCCTTGCCTTGAACACGCTGGGATCCTATATGGGCGCTGGTTCTTGTCCTGGTGGTTTCACTTTTATCCAGCTCCCTGATTGTAACCTGGGAAAGCCTTGGGACCCTGCACCTGCATGGGAGACCATGAGGAGGCTCCTGGTTCCTGACTTGGGATCAGCTCAGCTCTGGTCTTTGTGGCCATCTGGGGAGTAAATCAGCTAATGGAAGATCTTTTTTTCTCTTCTCTCTGTAAATCTGCCCTCCCCCAAAAAAAAACAAATAAATATATTTTTTAAAAAGTTAATTATTTATTTCCTTACTTATTAGTAAGTAAGTACTCATTTATTAGAAAGTCAGAGCCACAAACGGGGAAAAAAGAGAAGCCTTCCAATTGCTAATTCACTCCTCAACTGGCTGAAACTTTTGGGGGCAAACTAGGCTACAGCCAGAAGCTCCATATGGGGTTCCTACATGGGCAGTAGGGGCCCAAGATTTGGGGCCAACATGCACTCCCTTGTCAGGAGCACACTAACAGGAAGCCATAGAGCAGTCAGAGAGCTGGCAATGTGAGCATCACGCGATACTATGAATCTACCATATTACAAGTTCACCTCCTCTTTCCTCCTTGATTCCCTAGAGATCTTTGGATTCTCTTCCTAAGAGAATCATGGTTGAGCCAGCCCAAGCCAGGAGCGAGGAACTCCAAGCAGGCTTCCCATGTGGTGGCAAAGACCCAAGTCCTTGAACTACCTCCCAGAGGTCACATTAGCAGGATGCTGGAATCGGAAGTGGATCCGGTGGTTACTCCTATATGACACACAGGCATTCCAGGAGGCATCTTAACCACTGCACCATTCACCCCTCATATTTTTCTTTAAAGGCTCTTTGCAGGAGTCTAAGAAATTTGCATTTTGAATGTCCTAGAAAAAAATAAATGCAAAAATAACTAAAATGGGTGACAAGCTGAAGATCAATGCAAATACAACAATGAAGTCAGTGAATTCCTAAATCAACCACGTTTAGCTGCAAATGTTAGCACCAAGATAAGACAGAGGAAACAACTTTTAACGAGCAGGTAGTTGTAACTAGTTCTTACCTTAACTCATTCTCACACCATCCAGACTCACCTCTTTGGGCTCATGAATGTGTAAAATTCTAGATCCTTGGTTTGTGTCCATTTGGGGAATTTCCATGTGTTTTATTTCTCTTTTCATTTTCATTTACATCTTGATAGAACAGCAGCCAGTTTAATATCAAATAGAGCTCAAAGTCATGATGTAGAAATGAGATCACTGATAAAAGATAATACCCTTTTTCTTTCAGCCTGTTGGGTGATATCTGCTTGGATTAAATGGATTTGGGGGAAAAAATGGTTTCTGAAAAATCAGGTTGTGAGCTTTGCACCAGCAGAGAAACCATTCCTTCTTCTGTTGCAAGCCTTACCAACCAAGAGTCTTGCTTCCTCTTTTCTAGGAAAATGGACTCCCACACTGAGAAGACAGCTTACAAAACCCCGAGTTCATAAACTGGCCAGGAGACAGGCCATGCCATGGGCCTTCAGCAGGTTGCTGTTTTTAGGAGGTTTTTGTTTTGTTTTGTTTTGTTTTTTTGAGAGGCAAAGAAATGGACAGACAGCACAGCTTCTAGGCACAGCTTCATCCCTCAAATATCCACAATGGCCAAGTCTGAGACAGGCCATGCCAGGATCTGGGACCTCAGGCCAAGACTCCTGTGTGAGCAGTAGGAGCCCAGTCATGGGAGACTTCACTGCTGCGTCACTCCACCCTCATGCGTCACTCTCCACCCTCCCATGTCACACTCCATACTCATGAGCTAAGCGCTGTGATTAGACCCCATCTCCCGACACTGTGACACTGAGGAGTACATAGTTCTAACGGATATTGTTGGGGAGAACACATTGAAACCAGAATGTCGTGTCAGCAGTGAATTTGTGTATCTCATTATTTCTACTTTAATAAATTCTGTATGCATCGTGAAAATCAGCTAGAAGCATGCCCAGTTGGATAGCTTGACCCAAAGCAGCTTAACGCCACTGTACATGTTCATTCTCAGAGGAAGCGTACCACAGTTCAAGATCCTTTGAGCTTGCTTCGGGCTAAAATTCCGTTTGTAATCCCTGCAGTATTACATAGTGCTGTGTTTAGACAGCAGCTTTGAAATAAGTAATGATAGCACGGCAGTTGCAAAGATAAGAAACAGAACTTAACTGCCTCCAATTCTGTGTTCTGTGCTGTTTTAATTTCTGTTTACAATTTGTCTGCTGCAGAGACATTTAAAACTGCTAGATGTTACCATCACAGTACCCTAAAGAAACAAAACTTGGGGGTAGTTGTAATTTCCAGAATTTATTAAAAATGGGAGGTTTGCACCATGGGGGGAGTGTGGGGGGAGAATCCCAGATTCTATGTAATTACAACACAGTGTAATTACTGAATAAATTTAATAAAAAAATAAATAAAAATGGGAGGTTTGTATTCTATCTCATGTTCTTTGTAACTATTTCCATCTATGTTGCTTCATATCAAATAAACTGTTTGAAATGAGGATTAGTGAAATGTGTTGTTTGACCAGTCATGAATGAAACAGATTGAAAAATCTGACTTTATTACCATTTATTCTGGATTGTGTAGAGAAATTTAATTTTGACGAAGTCATGAACAAATTAACAGATATTAAGACTCAAAATCAACCTGTCAATATAAGTAACCAAAAGAGCCACACATGTGTTCCCTTTATTTCAAAGGCCACATCGAAATCGTTGAAAAGTATGCGTTTCTTTTCTGAATATTTTTATCATTAATTCTTTCACTTTAGTGTCATTATGGAAAATAATGTTATCTATTAAGGAAAGGTGGCACTAATACAAAATTAGCTCTTTATGTCAATCACACTTGATGTTTCATGTTATAAAGTACTACCTTATCCCCAACCAGGATTCTTACGACTGATCAGACACAGGCAGCAGATTTTCAATCTCCACTATATTTGAGGTACTCGGTAGATCTCATTGATGAATAAACAAATAAATAATGAATGGTACTCTTATCTGTGAACACTTCATGAATACCTAAGATTGGCTCTCCTACTAAATTACAGGCAGATATTTGAGAGGAATGCTACCATTTCTTTAAGAGCAAATTCTTCCCTGTTGATACTACTTTACAACAACACCTCAGATGCATTTGGAAACACTCAGACTACTTTGGAAGTGCGCAAATAACCGATCAACTGTATGTGGAGAGCCCAGGAGAACAGTTTTTCCAACCCCAATCAATGCATACCACTTTCCTTTTTCAACCAAGATTTTTTTTTCTCTGACTACCCATTTTCTGAAACTTAAATACACACTTTATTCCTGTCAAAAAATACTACCCACAGGCCGGCATGGTGGTGCAGCAATTTAGACCTCCACCTGCGACGCTGGCATTCCATATAGGCATTGGTTCTTGTCCCTTCTGCTCCACTTCCCAACCACCTCACTGATTATGACCTAGGGAAGCAGCAGAGGCTGGCCTAAGTCCTTGGATCACTACACCTGCATGGGAGATCTGGAAGAATCTCCCGGCTCCTGGTTTTGAATTGGCTCAGCTCAGGCCATTTTGGCCACTTAAGAGGCTCTCTCTCTTCTCTTTTTCTCTCTCTTTCTCCTCTCTCTGTTACTCTGCCTTTCCAATAAAAATAATGAAACTTTAAAAATGAAAAAGAAATACAACTCATGAAAATTTGGGTTTCCTGCACCTATAACAGCTGTGTGTTGTAATGTACCTTAAAATATTTGGGTTTTGTGAGTTTAAAAACACAGAAATGTTGAAATTTTTGCCAAGCATCCTGGTGTTATCTAATGTCACCTTTCTTGAACCGAGAACTCACTGGCTCTGTGAATCAAACACAAATTTTGGAACTTTGCCACTCCCAAGGCGACTTCATCTCTTCTAAAAAGTCAACGCTTTGTACAAATGTGGAGATAAGAAGGATGACCTGTGAGAATTGGATTGAAGATTGAATAAGATTATCTATGTATATCAGTTCATAGGAATCTATATGAATCGTTCAGCTGCTCAATACATGACAGGTGCCGCTGGCCACTCTTATTCTAAATACAGCCTCACAGAAGCAAGGTGACCCAATTTCAGACCAAATAAACATTGTTCACAGCAAACATACAGAATAAAAGCAGTTGTGGACAATCTCGCACAGGAACATGAGGCAAACATGCCCCAGATACTGTCTTAGACAGTTCCCTGCCCCTGAGACACACCAAGGGTTTTCTGGGTCTCAATCTGTTTATCAAAGAAAATTGAGGGAATGCATTTTACAGTGCCAGCTAACAGAATGATTCACCATTTAATACAGCACCCCACTGCCTGCTTGTTTTCTCTCGCTTAAGATTTCCATTTCTTATCCTTCTTATGAACGGATCTATGGAGCAAAGTTCATCTTGAAAATAAAAAGATGCTCTGCTGGGGTTTGAGCAAAGGGTTTTTCAAGTTCAAACTTGTTTGAACTTGAGGTCTCCAAAGACTTCTCCTATTGAACCATCAATCCAGTCCCTTATCAGAATGCTCCTCCCTCCTCCCTCTCCCACCCAGAGGGTGATGACTGGTCTTCATTTATCCTTCTCTTGTTTGGGGACTTTCACTCTCGGAGTGAAAAGAAGATTAAAAACAAAGGCAGAAATCAATAGCTGGAGTCTGAACCATGGGCAGGAATTTTGGTTGGCTTTTTCTTTCTTTCCTTCTTTTTTTTTTTCCAGAGAGAGAGAGAAAAGTACTTACAGCTTTGATTGTATGGTAGACGCCTCCAAAGCATTTAATTAAGATGTCTGAGGCAGATAATAACAAATGTAAGGGGTTCCATGAATGATCACCCTGCATACAACTGCAAACACACACCAAGACAGAAACCTATATTTCTCCTCCTGTCTCTTCCTCCTGTGGATTTAGCATGCTGACCACGCCCACCCTTCAGAGGTCAGCTTTAAGGCTGACTGGAGCTCAAATCCAATATCTGCTATTACCAAAAGGTAGGACTTAAAGTTACTGAAGTTGTCTCACCAGCCATCTAATAAAACAATGCAATCTGGAAGAAGGTGAGGGACCTGATTACTTCTTATTGCTTAGCACAATACTCCAGATGTAGGTGATAGTGACTCATGAACTTAGGGTGTCAGGAGTTTCAGTGGCATGTTTGCTATAACTGACTGTGCTATGTCAGGAACCCCAGATAGGCAGAGTCAATTGGCTGATATTTCCTCGAATAGCTGGAGGCTGTAACTGTCTTGTGTCTGGACTGTCTTGTGTTTGAACAAACAAGGTGGAAGCTGAACACTTTTTAGAACTTTGTGTGGGCAATCACCCCTACCGTATTCACCTTGGGTCAGTGCAGATTAGGGTGGAGGGAGACACAGAAAACAACTGAAAAGCGTCAGACTTAACACCCTGGAGTATTATTGGAGATCCAAAAATGTCATCCCTCAGAATGCCTAACTCAATCCCTTGTTATAATTGATTGCATCCTCCTGAGGGCAAATTTATGTTCAGTAACTCATTATGGCAATAATACTCCTCTCTAAGCAGGAGAAATCTTTGTCTTCATTTTGAAGATAAAGAATGGAATTCAGCAAGGTTATATCAGCTCCCCAGGAACACACAGCTAGTCTAAGGCATAACTGAGAAGAAAATCCAGGATTTTAAAAATATTTATTTGTGTATGTATTTGAAAGAATAAAAATGAAAAGGATCTCCTATCCACTGGTTTGCTCCCCTAAATGCCTGAAACAGCAAGGGTTGAGCAGGGCCAAAGTCAGGAATTTCATCTGGTTTCCTGCACGGTTGGCTAAGATTCAAACACTCCTTGCCTTCTTGGATGTACAAGGCTGGAAACTGGATCAGGAGTAGAGCAGCTGGGACTCGAATCAGGAATTCTGAGATAACATGAGGGCATCCCAAGTAGGGCTTGACTGCTACATCACAATGTTCGCCCAAGCCCAGAATGTCTAAGTCAAGATGTGCTTTCTAATCTGCTTCACTTTGTAAAGTGAGTTAGGAGGCCAAAAAAAAAAAAAAAAAAAAGTGCATTCAGCCATGTAAATATTCAGTCTCCTCCATTAGCGAGTCTGGTAACCATTGATCATTTTAGTTCCTCAACTAGGAAACTTATTCTCTGTAGAAACTAAGTTCTCCTTTTATATATGTTCCTTTTGTTAATTTGTTAGAAAAAAGTGAAATTGCAAATGCTCCTATTTGTCCTATCTGATAATATGTTTTGTCAAAATATTTTTCAGCTAGCAACTTCTCCTTTTAATTATAAGTGGGAGAAGTCCCCATTGAGCACCCTTCCTGGAAACCATTAGCCATTATCTGGACATGAAGGTAAATGATGGACCCTGAGGTTCATGCTCCTTCCTCTACATAACTTCTCCCGCAGTGAGAATCCTTCCTACCAAAGTGTGAAATGAATTGGTCTACATTTAATCCCACCCTCCTGGCTGAGAAGATTTGAAGAAATGATCATGTGACATTTCGAAAAATCAACAAGGAGACATTTGTTGGGAACCCCTCAGAAATTTTCTCAACTCGTTTGAGAAACTCTTGAGGAATTCTAACACTCTGATTCCTTGGGGATTTGAACAAGAAAGAAGGTCTCCCAGAAAGTTATGAGCAGCCATCATGCAATCATGCAGTTTTAAGAAGGAATAGATCCAGATATCATAGAAAAAAGAAAGGCAAGAAGTACTTTGGGCGCCCCCTAATCCCCTTTGCTACACACATGCATGTTACCATGCGTTGGCCACAGAGAGCTGTCAGCTACCAGTTGGCCTTTCCTGCTAAGAATTGTTCTCTATGGATGCAGAGTTTAATTCCTTTGCTCCTGGAAACTATGAATTATTTTGCCTCTGGAATAAAATGCAATAAAAGTAGGAGCACAAAAGACTCCCATCCCGCCTTAACTGTGACTATCTTTGTGTTCTACTTCATGTTCCAGCTCTCCCAATGGCGTCACGAGGACACTCTAGCTGCTAGCACAGCTTGATTGAATTCATGCCCTGTCCTACTGTTATCTCTTACCTCCCTGAGGATTCTTCCTGCATAAACTACATGGGTCCAAATCCCTCTCTCAAATTCTCTGTGCTGAGATTTCATCCCGAAACAGTGTCTGAAAGCCTGTTTAAGCCGTTCCTGACGCCTGTTGTTATTGCCTGTTCTTCCAATTACATGCACTAGAAAAAATTTTTTGTGTTTGAAGACAGTATGAACAAGGTTTTTTTCTTTCTGCTACTTCGAGCCTGAAGCTTTTAAAGATGACATAGGGACTAATGGGTTGTGACTGATCGATGTGTGTAAGAGGCAATAGCAGGAGCCGCTGTACGAAGGACAAGCTTTGGTGACGAGGGTAAGACAGAGCAAAGGGAGTTTGCACTCTGTGAAGGGTAGAGGCTGTTTCTGAGCTTAGCATAATGAGCAGTATGCTAGATACAAGTTTCTATGAGGTCTAGGAAATGAAAGTGAGTGTACAGGGTTCCTATGCATTGCAGAAAGTGCAAGGCTGTTGAGAGAAATGAGGAAGACATCAAGGAGCTCAGACAAATATAACTGACATCATCTTAAACCATAATGGAGAAGCAATTTAATCCCTAACAGGATTTGGGGGAGTTATGGGATTCTTGAGATTTAAGTTGAATCTAGAAAGCAATAAAGTATGTTTCTAGGATCTTCAGCATGTAGAACATTGCAATGACAGCTTGAACACTGGGGCCAAGCCCGTAACCATTCCTCACAGGTAGCTCTTGAACATACAGGAGGTAGCTAGTATGGGAGAAGATATTTGAGCTAGTTGGTAAGATTTATTTCATTTATTTTAAAATTTTACTTATTTATTTTTATCTGAAAGGCAGAGTGAAAGGAAAGAGAGAGAGAGAGAGACAGAGAGAGAGAGAGACAGAGACAGAGAACACTTCTAGGGTCCAGTTTTGCCACAAGAATAGAAAGGAGGTATGGGCTTCACCCTCCCGAGGGTGGAAAGAAATTACCAACTACACCCATCTGAGGACCTGTAATCTTGAGCTCAATAGACAGGATTACAATTCCAGTCCTTGGCCATGCACTGTAATTGTCAGCTGATGTTCTATCCCGCCTTCCCCTCCTCAAGATAAAATAAAATAAAATGTGCTTTGAGAACTCCACTGCAACCAGATTTTCACTTCTTCCTGTCTTATAGCCCTCTTCCTGACAGTTATGTCAGGAGGTCTCTGTCTTTAACAAATCTTGCTTTGCTTCATGGAAACTCTTCTTTCATGAGAGACAAGAGCCATGGTAGTCTTCCGTTGCACTGCTTTGCTGTAACACAGAAACAGTGGCTCTAGCTCCAGTAGCCATCATGTCACTCTGAAAATAGAAGAGTAAAAAGTATAGCAGGTGCTTCCAATGTGATGTCGCCATACTAGCCCTGAAAGATCAATTTCCTGGAAATTTGTTATATGGCAGAAAAAATGAATTCATTTTCACATTTTTAATTCTATTCATAGTATTTGCAGTTTTGTAATGATTTGATTATTTGTTAGCTTTCATCCACATGACCAACTGTAGATGTTTGAAAAGGATAACAGGTGCACAAATGACCCAAGTACTAAGCTGACTCTTGTTTGATGAGTCTTCATCCTTGTTGTGTTTGCTGGACAATCTCACACAGATACATTGTGGGACATTTCTTGTTTCTTGGCCCAGAGAGTTGTGCTGAGGTTGGTATCAATGAACACATCTGCAGCCCCCTCTCCCCATCCCTTCATGGCAGATTTCCGTGTACACTGTTTCTTGGAGCCCACATGATGGATGTGCTCAGGATTGTGGGGGCTGTGCTCCCAGCTCAGCGCTTAGGCCATGGCAGAATGGCCCTTCTTGCACCCTTCTTTGCAGAAGTCATTTTGCAACGTATGCTTGGAAAGAAACAGCATGAAGCATTGAGGAGAGGGCAAGCATTGGCTGCGAAGCACTTTTTCTCATTTGAAAAACTGGTGAAGATGTACAACCCCGAAAATGTGCAGATCATAGGAAAGAAAGCCACCCCTGAAAGGGAGGAATGAATAAGGTCAAGCGGATCAGGCCACACAGGAGTAAGAGCAAGTGGAGAGAGAGGAGAAATCTTTAAAATCGCACCAATTTCTAGCAGGTACATAATCAACCTGGCCACCAAGGGGCTCTCCTTCTCGTAAGTTCCTTCAGGGGGTGCCCTGCAGCTTTGAGGATTAAAAACAAAACTTGATAATCAAACTGCAGCTCCCAATTTAGTTTCACTTCCTATCACTCCCCCTGCTTCCTTTGGCTCCAACATTCCTTTTGAACAGTAGCTCAAACATTAATTCTTTATCAAAAGGGCAAAGTCAAGTGGAAGAATCAGAGATGAAAGCACATAAAAGCAGGTAAGGCAGCGTTGAAGTCATTAGGCTACAGCTTGTGAGCAAGTCCAGGTAGTTCTACCATTCTCCAGTGCTATGTTTTGATTGCAAAAGACTGTAAAAGATTAGAGCCGGGCTTTCCTAAAGACAAACAGAAGCGCCCATGGCTTTGCTGACTTTGTGCTAACTTCAAAAGCAGTCATAGGGCTATTAACTCACTTTCAATCCAACAAAGAATGAATTTGTTGACTCTGGTCTCTCGACTATGAATTTCACATGGTGTATGGATTTCAGTTTTTGAAACAGAATATCGAAGCTGCATTTCCACTTTTCCATTTCACAACATTTGTGAATTTTCCCCAAAACAGAGTCTCCAAAACAGTCTGAATGTAAAGACATGAACTCTTTCTAAAAAGTCTTAGGCACAGGCGTTTAGTATGCTGATTAAAATGCCATTTGAGATCTGTATCTCATATCAGGGTTCCAGGGTTTGAGTCCTAACAACCCCCAATGCCAACTTGCTGCTAATACGCACCCTGTGAGGAAGCAGGTGTAGGTCCCCGCCACCCCGTAAGAGAACTGGTTTAAATTCCTGACTCTTGGCTTGGACTTGACCCAACCCTGGCTGTAACAGACACTGGGACTTCAAGCAGTATGAGGGAGATCTTTGTCTCTCTGAAATGAATTAAGTTGATAAATTTTTAAAAATAAAAATTGCTATACTTTTTTGCCAAGTTCATTCCTGCATACATTCAACAGATATCAAGACTTAAAAATTCAAACTCTGCATAAATGTTACAATTCAATTTGTGTGCATGTAAATAGACCATTGCACAAAATATTTCATTTGTGAGTTAAGGAAACTAAGGTTCAAGTGTTATATGACTTAACTTCCCACAATGAATGATTTCAGAGCCCCAGCCTTAATTGCAATATAACACTAGTCTCATTTCATCTTAATGTGAAGGATTTTTATTTATATCCAAATCATTATTCCATTGGCCCTCAGAAAAAGTTAATTGTACATAGAGAATATTTCCTTTTTCCTGTTCTGTTAATATCATACCACTTCCTATGACTTACAACAAAGAATGCGGTATTAGAGAGAAATGTATTGTGAAAGGACAAAAATAAGAGCCTAAGTAACAAATGCTGTGGTTACAGACAGACAATGTTGCACGGAGTCTATAACTACTGTTCTCACACTTGCAATGTGACCTTTTATGTGGAACACAGTTTAATTTAAAATATGGATTATGCCAGTAAGGATGTTTATATGCGTTCAATACAAAGTCCAGATCTGATCAATGTGGTAATGTAGCATGTTGACTCACATGGTTGGAAAATTCAGGATTAGGGCATATTCCAAGGCTGACCCAAAGCTCTCCACTATTGCCATGTCTCATTTCCTGGCATTTCTCTTAGCTTTGGCTTCTTCTGTATTTGTATGTTTCACAACCCCAGGCTGGTTTCCCTCTTAAGGTAGGAATACAAATGCACTGATTGTCAGGGCTCCCTGTCTCTGTCTTCACATTCAGGTAGAAGAGACAGCTATTGCATCCACCATCATTTTTAAGTCTAAACTGCACACTAATTAGATGACCCTTCATCCAATTATTATCTCTAAACTATTAATGTAAAAAAAGATGATGGAATTATCTAATTGACTTGATCTGATTATGTCCTGGGGTAGGGTCATTCTCGACCAATTTTATGTCCACTAAATGGAAAATGACCCAGATCCTCAATGAACAATAGCCATATATACCGCAAAAGAACATAATACTATATTTCTTTAGCATATTATATGTTTGCAAGAATGATTTGAGTGCGTTCTCCAAGCATTCATGTGTAGGAGGTTTGGCCACCAGTGTGGCAATGTGAGAGGTACCAAGACCTCTCTCACAAGCTTCAGTCATGTACTGTGAAAGGACTCATTCTGAAGCTCCTTCACAGTGCCACCACCATGCTGTTTGGGATGTCAACCTTAAAAAACTGAGTTATATAATGCTTTCTTTTGGCCTCGTGTCTTTCGTTAGAGCCATGCAAAGCTGATGCACGCACTTGCCTCAGTATCATGCTTAGTCATTAAAAAAATAGTGAAAAAAAAATCCTCTCTGGAGAAGAGGAGTTAATGAGTTACCTTGTTACATTGCATAAAACTTACCCACAAGGAAATGGTAGACTAGAGGGGAGATGGCTGTGTGACAATAAATGAAATATTATTCGAAAACTACTGTGAACAAGAGCAGTTCCGAACTTAGCTACAAATTGGTTGTAGAGACTGAGATGTATCCCTTCAACAACAAAATGGGAATTAATGGCATTCAGTTGCAAGTAACACAAAACCAAACTGAAACTTTTTTTTTAGCACTAGAAACATCAGTTACCTAATATTGGAGAAAACCAGAGTGGATTAGGCAGCCATGTGGTGACATCATTAAGAACAGAACTTCCTTTCACCATGAGCTGTTTGCTTTCACTGTAACCTCCACGTGTTTATGAAATGAGGAGCTGCAGGAGCAGCACACGTCTCCTTCTCTAATTGGCTGTAGACTCAAAAAGAGAAGTTGTGGAGCTCTTTTTTTAGGATAACAAAGCCCTTTGTCAAGTTGTTCTTCTGTCTACCCACCCTCATTTGCCAAAGAACTTCCCCTTGTTTGGCCAGAATAACATCCCATGCCTGCATCCTAACCTCCAACGGCTGTGAAGGCCAACTGGGATACAACCTGAGCGGCTCCTGATAAGAAACTTTTCCCTTTGAGATCGACAAGGAACAGACTATTTTCTCCCTCAAATATGGGGAAAAGATTGAAATAAAGCACTTGATCAAAATCTCAAAGGAAATCCAAGAAGGGTAAGTTATGTGACATGGAGATAGAACAAGCATGGGCCAAATTTTGGCGTATTGGCAAACTAGTATACCTGGTAAACCACACTCGGAGTTAGTTTATGGAAGGAACTTAGTACAATGAATAGCATATGCAATAACTAAATAGATGGTTATCAAAGAAAGAATAGTGTGATCAGGGAAGCTAGGAACAAGATGAGTCACTCCGAACATGGAAGAAAGAGACAACATGGAACTTGCCTGGAAGAGAAATGTGTAGAAGACAAGCCAGAGGATATGACCATGGAGAAACCAGGTAACAGTGCTGGATTCCCAGTTTAACATGGAGTATAGAAAAAGACTTCAGACAGAATTTGAGCTTTCTGGATAAGATTTGTAAGGATAGGAATGTAATAGAAACGTATCATTTGCCCAATTATGGATGGACTTTGTGGAAATGAGGTGTGGGGGATATTTCAGTGTTCACTGTAGCACAAACAGCCAAGACTTATTTAGCAGATGCCTTTCATTCAGTCAGCAATACTTCAGCTACAACTTCTCTGTGGTTGGGTGTATGCCTTGTCAATTACAAGCATTCTCCCATGTAATTTTCTCAACACTACGTAGTTGCCCAATGATCTTCAGCCATTACATCAAGGCCAGTTTTGGAATCCATTCACTAGTGTATCATGGGTAGTTAATGACATCATTGAAAGCGGCATCCTCAAACACAAAGCCTACGTTGTGTATTTTAACTCAGGAGTGTTTGTATTTATCTCCTATTGTAATTAGAGTCATCCCTGTGTACTTATGAACTATTTCTCATTTCAGATACACTGGAAATGTGGGACTGAAGTGCTTGAAAATGTCCAATGGACTGATGAAATACCAGACTCAAACACCTGTTAAAAAAAAAACACCATAAGTGTTACAAACTATATGCACATGCGTACATGTCTAAAGCGTAACATTTATCCGTTTTGCTAGTTAGTAACTTTTCAAAGTATTCATAAACATGATCACATTTGATTTTCAAGGAAAATCATGACCTACATGATGGTGTAAACTTTCATTTTAGGGCAATTGTGGATTTACATATGTTTGTAGCAAATAATATAGAGGGAATCTAGTATCTTCAACCCTGTTTTCTCTCAGGTGTATAGCATTATAAAAATGTAGTGCATATCACAAACTGGTCAGGAACTCTGGTTCAGCCAAGGCTGAGCTCCTGTCTTTTCCTTGTGTTGCCTCCATATAATCTCAGCTGCTCGCTGGTGCCCTCTCTGCTCCAAACTCTTTGGAATTCACAAAAATCTGCTTCCTGCTTTTATATTTTTACAATTTGCAAAGTGTTACATAAATGGAATCATACAGTATGATGCTTTTGGCAATCAGCTTTATTTACCTGATACGCTTTTCTGACTATTTAGGCTTTGGAATGTGTGAATAGTTAATTTCTTTTAATGTATAGTTTGTTTATTTTTTTAAGATTTATTTATTTTTATTACAAAGTCAGATATACAGAGAGGAGAGACAGAGAGGAAGATCTTCCGTCCAATGACTCACTCCCCAAGTGACCGCAACGGCCGGTGCTACGCCGATCCAAAGCCAGGAACAAAGAGCCTCTTCCAGGTCTCCCACATGGGTGCAGGGTCCCAAGGCTTTGGGCCGTCCTCGACTGCTTTCCCAGGCCACAAGCAGGGAGCTGGATAGGAAGCAGAGCTGCCGGGATTAGAACCAGTGCCCATATGGGATGTTGGCGCGTTCCAGGCGAGGGCTTTAGCCGCTAGGCCACGCCACCAGGCCCTATAGTTTATTTATTGTTAAAACAGAGTGACAGAGAGGTAGAAACAGAGAATGAAAAAGCTTTCCTTCACTTGCTCAATTTCTCCAGTGCCACCATAGCCAGGCAGCAGGCTAATATGTTGGGCTACAGTGCTGACCCCAGTTCACTCTTCTTCATTGCTGACTAATACTCCTGCCATGTGGCTTGCTTGACCATTTACTTGCTGAAAGACATTTATGTCATCTTCAGTTTGGGCCAGTTGTAACTAAATGTACAACAGACATTATTGCCTGATTCTGTTTGTGTGAATACACATCTTCAATATTGTGGGAAAATTACCCAGGATTGGGATTGTAGAGTTACATTGTCATTCCTTGCTTTGTTATTTGAGAACCTGAAAAACTGTTTTCTAGGGCTCTGGTGATATGAAAATCAGATATTGTTATTATTATCTTATAGATCCCTGGGTTTCTGTCCATTTTGTTTTTGTACTGATTTTACCTAATATGTTACAAGAATCACTGTGGTCTACTGGTGTAGTTATTTGATTGGCTTGAATAACTGTGGAAATGTCAGCTTAGTTTTCATCCTCCACTCATGAACTCTATGAAATATTTCTTCTACCTACATTTAGAGCCATTTCACACAGTACTATATAATGAAATGTAACTATAAAAATTCCAAAAGTTTCATTATTTGTACTCTATTTCCTCAATTTCCATGATTTCTCCTGCTGTCATTCCTTTTCTGTTTAATAATTTTTTAGAAATTAGCAGGAATCTAATTCTTATAGCTCTCCTTGGCTTGGGAATATCTTAAAACTCCTCTCCTGAAAGAGTATTGAAATATATTTTATTCTTTCAGTGTCTGAAAATATTGTACCACTTCCTTCTGACCTCCAAGGTTTAGAAAAGGGAAATCTCTGACATTTTGAGTTTCTCTTTCTGTGGACATTGTGGTGTTTTTCTAAGGGTATTTTCAATATTTTTGTTGCTCTTTAGTTTTCTTATTTTTAATCCTTATGTGCCTTGACATCAGCCAATCCCCTTAGCTTTATTTTCTTCAGACTTTGCTATGTTTTTGAATCTATACTTTGTGTCCTTTACCAAAATTGGGGAGTTTTTCAATTTTTTTTTTTCAGCCCTGCCTTCTTTCTCTTTCAGAACTCTAATAAGATAAATCTGAAATCTTTTGTTAGAGTCTCACAAATAACTAAGGTTCTGTTCATTTTTTCTCTATATTTCATATTAGTTAGTGATACTTTCCTATTTTCTGGTTCACCAATTCTTCCTCTGTCCTTTCCAATCTGCTGTTAATTCCATAAACTGAGTTGTTTGTTTCAGTTGTGATATTCTCACTCTATTTCATTTGTCTTACCCATGGTGTTTACAGGTCACCAGCTTCCTCAACTTCATGTCTCAGATGTGTGAAGTAAAACCACCCAGGGGATCACAGAGCTCTGAACTGCCTTTATCTCTGTTTTCATGGTTTTCCTATGCTTTTATTCTGGGAACTGGGGGTTGTATTTATCAGGACAAATAGATAACCAGTCTTTCTGGAAATGGAAGCCTGGAATGATTATAATCTTGATTTTAAACCAGCAGTTCAAGTGTTTGATGAGTTTCTCAAGGTATGAGTTCCACCAGGTATCATGTGGAAAATTAGTAAGGATTAAAAATCACTACTCTGAGTCCAGCCCAGTGGCCTAGCAGTTAAAGTCCTCACCTTGAACGTGCCAGCATCCCATATGAGTGTCGGTTCTAATCCCGGCAGCTCCACTTCCCATCCAGCTCCCTGCTTGTGGCCTAGGAAAGCAGTCAAGAATGGCCCAAACCCTTGAGACCCTGTACCTGCGTGGGAGACATGGTAGAGGCTCTTGGCTTCTGGCTGCACATTGGCTCAACGCTGGCCATTGCGGTCAATTGAGGAGTGAGTCATTGGACGGAAGATCTTCCTCTCTGTCTCTCCTCCTCTCTGTATATCTGACTTTGTAATAAAAGTAAATAAATCTTTTTTTTTTTTTTTTAAAGAATCAGTACTCTGGACTGAGGCAGTCTGGGTTTGGTTCTCATATATATTCCTCATTGTAAACATGAGTGTATTAGCAACCTGCTTTTGACCACATGTCCCATTTTTGAGAATCTGTTGAAAGCTAGGATCTACTATTTTGGGAAAGCATAATTATGTAAATACATACAAGTTTTCGTGCATCGTTGGGGTCAATTCCATGAGTTTTAGTTTAGGTTTCTGTTTTTTTTTTCTTGGGGGGGGGGCTGCAGGAAGCATGCTGCAAGCTTGTAAGAAGAGTCTCCTCTCAGAGAATATATCAGAAAATGACAAACTGAGGGACACGTGGCTCAAGAGTGGACCTGACACCTTAGAAGGCTCTAAGGTATTGCACGAGGCGAGGACAACACAATAGGGCTTGAGGCTGTGTCACAATCAAGCTTAAACTAAAAGACATCCCTGCTTATGGGAGGCCACTGTCCTTCTCCCAGCTCCCAGGCCCCTTCACTCAAGGACAACTGTTGCATGAGGGATGCTTCCCTGGCCTTTTCTGCATGTGGAGATGACTTGTGCTAATAGGTGATCACCATGTAGAGGCGACGCAGCAATGGGCCCCTTCGGTAGTAAATGTAAATATACCACAGTGTACTCCAAGCTGGAGAATAAACTTAGAGCTGACCACTGAGCTTAGGGAGGAGACACATGTACCAGCTGAACAGAGATGTTAAGACTACAGAAATACAGCCAATAGCATGGGGTTATAGTTTGTTTTTTACTCACCTCGGGAAAGTCTTGCTATATCAGTTTCTTCATTAGTAAAAGGGAAGCGATATTCCCCATCCTTACATCATTTATAATAATTTTAACAGTCCTGGCAACATGATTTTTCATAAGGAGTGGCTATACTCAAGCTCAGGGAGATTCTTATGACCTGGAAAGGAGTACAGTAACAGTACTTTTAGGCCTAATTAGATATTACATGCTTCATCCAGAAGTAAAATGTTACTAAACAATTATGATTTTTTTAAGGTTTATTTATTTGAAAGGCAGATTTACAGAGAGAAGGAGAGATAGAGAAAGGTATTTCATCCACTGGTTCACTCTCCAAATGGCAGCAAGAGCCAGAGCTAAGACAATCCAACTGCAGGAGCCAACAACTTCTGGATCTTCTGTGTGGATGCAAGGACCAAGGACTTGAGCCATCCTCCACTGCTTTCCCAGGCCATGAGCAGGTGCCTGAGTCAGAAGTGAAGCAACCTGTACATGAACCGGTTCCCATATGGGATTCCAGCACTGTAGGCGACGGATTCACTTGTTTCACCGCTGCACCAGCCCACAATTGTTATTCTTTCGTAAAATGTATTTATGTAAAGGACCAGATAAGAAATCCTATAAAAGTTCTATAAAAGCACAATTTAGTTTTTTTCTGTTTAGAGGAAAATATCTAAAGGTGTTGGGCGTTCTCCATTAGAGCAGTAAATAAGTTTCACTGGAGCCTGGCTGAAATGAAACTAGACCATAGTAAAAGAAGCCTATACAATTATTCAAATAAAAAAAATGGGTTATGAAAAGAGCCCAGTGTTTTGATTGTCTTGGAGAAAAATCTGCCTGGGTGTGGAAGCAAAATGATAACAGTGGATTTCAAAGGCAACCTCTCTAACTGCTTCCTCTGGCATCCTTAAGGAAAGAAAAAAAAAGGGCAAAATTTCAATAGCCTTCAGGTGAGGAATGACTCAGTGAGTGGCATATGGTTTAATTTTATTATGATTTGGAGATAAGTACTCACCTTGGCAATTCTAAACATTAAGCAATGAGCCAGCTTCAGGAAGGAGGCAACGGTTTCAAATGCCTGAAGGCCCCAGTGGCACATGCCTTTCCCATGACTCCACAGGTTAATCATTATGAACCTCTCAGGACTTGCACAAATAACAGTAAGGACAGGCTTGCTAAGTGCTTTCTTCATCCCTGACCGACCAATATGTAAGTGTTTTATAATCAAATACTCTTTGCCGTCACTCTCAGAAGATAATATGAAATTTCTGCACTTGGAGAGCTGCTGTGAACTGATCCAAATAAATGTGCCATTGACAAATATTTGGTTAAGTTTTTTAGATGACAGAAGTAAAAACTGGAAGAGAACTCAAGGTCTCTGCCCTTTTAGCTGCCAGAGTTTTACACTGAATTTTGTTTTATGAACAAATGCTTGTTAGCAAACCAACATGGACACCTTCTCTAAACAAATGAAGACTCTACTCTAGGTACTTTCTGAAAAAAAAAATGTTTTTTTTTCTTAATATAAAGATTAAAAATTTTATGCATCCCATGGGCACAGCTCCAAGAACACAATGTCACTTCCCTATCCCCTAATATCCCTCTCTCCCTTCCCTCTCTTCATCAGTTTTTGCCAATATATAGTTTTAATTCATTCTATATTCACAGGCTTGATTTGCCACTGATTCTATTATCTAACAAGCAAAAAGCAGAAAGACCACATTTCTACTGGAATATGAACACTTTCACATACTCTCAGAGTATTTTATAGGAAGTGTGCACCCTGGAAAATTTTGAAAATTTTATAACAACAGCGAATGCGAGATCAAGTGTCAGTATATTCCAAAAATACAGTCCTGGGAAATGAGAGCCAGGGCTCTACTTGAAATCCGGTGCCTTAATTGTGTCATAGCAGGGATGCCTATGCAATCCTTTAAACCAACTTGTATATCATAAATGACAGTCATTCACTAAGGAAAATAATTTCTGATCTCTGTTACGCCAATCAACAAGCCCTCTGGAGTTGATAAAAGGCAAAAGTGTCTGGGGCCATGGTAAAACAGTTGTTTAGGGATATAGTCTTTCCAAAGGCTGCCATGGACTTGGAAATATTACCCTTTGTTTCAGCTACTGAAGCTTGGCCAAAACATCTCCAGTATTCATTGAACCTAACTAGCACACGTACATTTCAAATGCCCAAAGATGTGTAATATCATTTTTGAAATGCAAATCAAATGTAGTCCTTAACATGTTTACTGTCATTTTTCTGACATCCACTAGGGAAATCCACTATTAAGAGATATTTCCCTTTTCTAAAAAGATTTACTTTTCATTTGTTTGAAAGACAGAGTTACAGAAAGAGTAGGGAGAGAGCATTTGCCATCTGTTGATTCACTCTCCAAATTGCCACCACCGTAGGACCTAGGCTAGGCTAAAGCCAAGAAACCAGAGCTGCTTCTGGACTTATCACGTGGGTATGTGAGACCATGAGCTTGGGCTAGTTTCCCAGGCTCATTAACAGGGCTGAATCTGAAGTTCAACAATCGAAACAAGAACTAATACCCACATGAGATGCTGGCAATGCATGTGGAGGTTTTATATGCATTGCCACAACACACTGGGCCCTCTCATTTTTTTTTTCTTTGTTTGTTTTTTGTAGTTGTTGAGAGAGAAAGCATTCTCCCATTTTCTCATTCACTCCCGAAATGCTGCAGTAGCCTCAGACTGGAGACAAAGACAGGAACCAGGAACCCAGTGCAGCTCTCTCCCAAGGAATGGCAAAACTCCAAGTAATGGCGCTCTCATTGTTGCTACCCAGGATATGCATTAAGAAGAAAGCTGGAACTGGGAACCTGGGCTGGGACTTCATCTACCACTAGGCCAAACACCTGCTCCAAGGCATATCTTTTAAATCAAGGAAACTGGATCATGACTTTGGACTTCCGTGACATGAACAATTGAAACAGTGTGTTATAATTAAAGTAGTGATGTTGTGTTTGATGAAGTGCCTAACTTCCAAAGTTGGTGATGTGGTTTGGCTGATAACGATTAGCCGTAACTATAGACAACTGATAACTCTAGACTGAAGGTTTAAAGAGTTTCAAAAGCAACATTTGGGCCGCGGTGTGGTATAGCAAGTTAAGCAATTGCCTGCAATGCCAGCATCTCATATGGCTACTAGTGTGAGTCCAGGCAGCTAGACGTCTGATCCAGCTCTCTGCTAATGCACCTGGGAAGACAGTAGAAGATGGCCCAAGTGCATGGGCCTCTGCACCCATGTAGAACACCAGATGAAGCTGTGACACCTGACAGCACCCTGGCCAGTCCCAGCTGTTGCCGTCATTTGGGGAGTGAAACTGTGGATTGAAGATGTGTGCGTGTGTGTGTGTGTGTGTGTGTGTGTGTATGAGAGAGAGAGAGAGAGGGAGAGAATGTGTGTGTGTGTTTCTCCTCCGCCCCCTCTCTGTAAATGAGCCTTTCAAATCAAGAAAATAAATCACAAAAAAGGAAAAGAAATAAGCATAAAAGGACATGCCTGGAATTTTCAAGCAAGCATTGAGTTAGAAAACTTTGAACTATTACTTTTTAACTTTCCTTCCCTAAAAAAAGATTAAGAACTAGGGATGGGGGCAAGCTCGATAGTGCAGTAGCTCAATTCTCTGCTTGCAAGCACCAGGACTGGGTACTACACTTTCCATCCAGCTCTCTGCTTGTGACCTAGGAAAGCAGTAGAGTATGGGATGGCCTAAAGCCTGTGCCCTCATGGGAGACCCAAAAGATGTTCCTAGTTTTGGATCAGTTCAGCTCTGGCTGTTGCAGCCACTTGGGGAATGAAACAGCAGGTGGAAAAATCTTTCTCTCCTCTATGTAGATCTGCCTTCCCAATAAAAGTAAAATAAATCTTAATGAAAAGAATTAAGGATGAATGTCTTACAAATATGAAGTTGACTAATGTGACTGTCAAGGATGTAAGTTCTTTCTCTGGAAGTGAAATCTGTTCCCTCTGTTTTCACCATTTCTACTTTTAGAGAGCATTCTGAACTGGTGTCTAAACTCTAGGAAAAGCATTGCCAGCCCCATTGCATTTTTAGCACTGGGGATGATACAGACTTTTAGTTCCCAGTTCCACAGTCTTCAGAACTCCAGTTCTTTGAATGTTACAGATTATGGAGTTTGTTCACCAAATCATACTCTAATTCACTGGTATTTATGAAGCCATAAATATGGACCAGACATGAGAAGCGAGATACATGAAAGATACACACACTGTCTCCAGATCCTCACGGGCTTGCTGGGGAGAGTGAGAGCGAGCAGGAGGTGACAGGGTAGCTTAGAGGCTAGTGAGGTTGTTGTAAGGACTGAAGACATTTACTCACCCACCACTACAGTGTACGGCACATAGTAACACCCAGGGAGGACACGAGCTGTTGTCACCTTCCTTCAACAAGAGCACCCCTGTATGCCACCACACGGCAACTCAGACACAAGTTCCTGTTGGCCAAGCAGTCTTACTATCGTTCTCATCCATCAGCTTTCCTATATCCCCACAAGCATACATTTTGTTTAGACACCTGTTATTTCACACTTGTTCTCCTCACACAGCATTATACCCTTGAGTACACCGTCCATGTGTTCTCTCACTTGAAATTCATACCTACTTGTCTCTGAGCATCTGATGATCTATGATTATCTCTCTCCGCTAACCAAAGTCTCCTTTAATGCCCGTTCAGCTCAGCATTCTGACATGAAGAGCTTTGACTCTCAGAGTTCAAGTTTTCCTGGGCCACATTTGCATGTAGAAATTTCCTGTTAGGGTATAAACATGAGTAAATGAGATGTTAAAACCACAAAAGAGTCACACATACATATTTTCCACTTGCAGTCACATTTAACACAATCACATACATTTACAAAAAATATACATAATTGAGAAAAATCACAAGAGAATTGGAGCTGCTATCTTATTCTTAATTCATACTTGATGTGACCATGAATTTGATACATGGATTTATTGAAATGGCAATTGAGAATATATTTACCTGTTTTAATTTCACGAGTGAATTTCTCTGAAATTTCCAGAAATCATTTTGTGCATTACCAATTAGTTATTTCTTATAATTGTTCCATCTTGGATGGGATCACTTGGTTGGTTCTGTTGCAAGAATGCAAAGCTCAAGGTGACTTCTTCACTCACATGTCTGGTGCCCCAGGTAGGGTGACTAGAATAGCTGTTGGACATTTCTTTCTACAGCTGGCATCCCACACATGGTGAGCTTAGGCTTCCTGACAAGCATGATGGCTGCAGGTGCTCAAATTTCCTACCCAGAAACAGTTTTCTGAAAGAGGAAGTCTTTTTTGAGGTGTCCCCAGGATTAGCACCACATCCCTTCCACTGTGTTTTGTTGGTGAAAGCATGTTTCAACTAGAGCCTAGATTGAAGGGCTAGGGAAATGAAAAACAGATTCCCTCCAACTTCCCAACATAAGGAGCAACATGGAAGTACAATAGGAAGGAAGAGACAATAGCTCCATTTAAAACAATGTCCAGCGCACTCCAACAAGGTCCACACGAGGAAGTGGCCAATGCGGGCTCAGTTTCCATTTGTTAATAATCAGATCTTCTTTCATGATGGAAAGGTGGACAAAATATCTCTGATTCTGATTAATTTTAAAATATGGAAACAGAAACGCAGGAGGGGCAGAGTGTTTCCAGGTACTACTTATCAGGTAAAAAAATTTCCCATAAATCCTCATCAGATTTGTTCTTGCATCTCCTTTACCAGAACTGGATCATACTCTCATGCCTAGACAAGGTCAGGCTTTTCCTTATGCTACATCCAAATTGAAAGTAAAATTGGACTTCCAGAAGCAAAGTAGAGGAGGAAGAACAGCTTTTAGTAGGGAAAAATGGTGTGGGTCCTATTGTGTAACTGAACGTGCAGTTGACACAAAGATTCTAAGTGAAAGGAATGCTGTCTTTCTGATCATTAGTCCACAAAACATAAATGATGTGAACTTCTGCCTTGAGAATCTTCCTGATCTTCCCACCTGCGTGCTTATTTAGCCTCACTTTTCTATGAGGAATCACTCTTCAGATCCCTAATATACCATTTAGCTAGTGCCACAAGCTCTGGATGACAGGCCATGCCAAAATGCAGTCCTTCAAATAATGTTGACTTATTCTTACACGTCAAGTTGGTGGGAGATAGGGTTAGCACGATCCAGATTGTTCTGGGAGTGCTAAAAAATACGCATAGGTTTCAGAATGCATAGAGTAGCATGCATCTGTTCCCTCCCACCCCCTCCCCTATCTCTCACCCTCCTGGGATCAGCAGGCTTCCTTCCCAATGTCACGGTAGAATTGCAAGCATGCAAGCCTATTCAGGCAAACATGTTCAGCTTTCACTTGCTTCGTGTTCTTTAACATTCTATTGGTGAAAGCAATGACATAAGTCACAAAGGTCAAAACCCAGGGAAATACCCTTTGTCACCAACGGGAAGACACACAGTTACAAGACAAAGAGCTTACATTCATGCAGGAGTACAGAACTGGTCCCAGTGATTTAACTCTAAAGCCCTTCAAAGGCACATGATAGACATTCGGAAATCCTTGCCGTTTATAACCACTATGAGCTTGAATATGTCCTTGTCTTTCTGCTGCTTATTTTTGTCCGTAGCATCCCCCTGGTGCTTACACATGACTATATCTCAGGAATTTCTATTCTCCAGGCCTTCTCTTGCTCTCAGATTGGAGCAGTGGCCTCTATGACTTTTTTTATAGTGTCCTGAGAGTAGTACCATTATGACATTAACAGTAATATGTTTACTAATGCTGCCTGTTTACTTATCTGTGTGTTACATTAGAATTATAGAAGTGATTTACCGTTCCTAAGTTTTGGGCTACATTTGTTAATTCCTGTCTTCAGAGTATTTGGGCCATATCAGAGAATCAAATGCTAACCTTAAAAAATAAACAGATGGGTGACAGGCTGAAATTGCCTCCTCAAGTCATCAGAAAGCCATAGAATAATTTAAAGGTGATGGTTATTCCTGTATTTTTGATTGGGAACCAGAAAGTAGCAATGTAATCTGTAGTGGAATGGGATGATCCTACAGTGTCAAGAATATCAGAAAATTGAAATAATCCTGTATGAAATTTCAAGAGGCAATATTGATGGGGCCAGCATTACTACACAGCAGGTAAAGCTGCTGCCTTCGACGCCTGCATATCATGTGCATACGTGATAGTGTTCTAGCTGCTCTGCTTCTAATCCAGCTTCCTGCTAACGACCTGGGGAAATCAACAGAAGATGTTGCCAGTACTTTGTGCCTTTGCCACCCAAGTGGGAGACTCACTTGAAGCTCCTGGCTTCAGCTCCAGTCATAGCAACTATCTGGGCTATGAATCAACAGATAGAAGATCCATCCGTCTCTCTCTCCCTCCATTTCTTTCTTTCTGGGTAACTGTGACTTCCAATAAATAAATAAATATTTTCAAAATTAGAAAACAGAGATTTGCAGTTGCAGGCTTAAGAATAGACATGTAGGCAAGCAATATTTATAAAATACAAACACATAAAGCCCACAGCCTAGCTATTTCTGGAGAGTGAAATAATAGAAATCTCCCCCCATTATCTTCACGTGCCTTTACTGGGTGTACCTACCTCCCTAATGATTCTCCCTTGTCTTATAAGGACACTAGTCACATTAGAATAAGGTCCTACAAGTATGCCTTTTTAAATAGCATCTTTACAGACCCAGGGATTAGAAGATTAGAGTTTAGGCATAAAAATTAGAGGGTATCAATACAGTCCTCAATCCTGGGACACAGTAACAATACAGAAATTGACAGCACAGGGAGAAAGGTAAACACACGTGGGGCAAAAGAAAAGTGAGCAGAGCTACTGGCTGCAAAGTGTCCGTCCATTGTGTTAACTGAAGACAAGGTGTGAGCTGAGCGAAAGAGCATGCCAATGCATAACCAACAGCAAATGTAGCTTTAATTATTCCAGAGTCACCCAAAAGTATTAGAGTTACTGGGCTGTTGGAAGAGTGTCTCACACACACAGACACACATGGAATAGGGGCTGTCCACCCTAGGAATACAGACTGTAAGACATTCCAGAGAGGACTTACCCCATGCAAAAAGGTATGCTCACAAAAAAACTGAATAGACAAGGCACCTTACTAAATTTCCACCTTTCAGTCCACTAGCAGCCATGCTTATGCAATAGAGTTCTGCAGAACCGCAAAGGACAGAGTCCAGCAAGCCTCTGGACAAATGAGCTGTGTTGTTTCCCAGAGAGTGATGTGGCAGGGACAGCATAGGAGGTCATGCTCCAATCCCATGTTTCTCTTCGTCTCCGTCTTACAAATACCCTTTGTGATAAGTCAGTAAATATTTCCATGAGCTACTTAGATTAATGTAACCTAAAGAGGGGTTTACAGCAATGACATTTCATGCCGAACTGGTTCCAAGCGCAAGTAAAACAAGGATGGGATCACAATTTGGTCTCCAAGTATATGGTGGGAGCCTACTAGAGGCCTGGACTCCTGACCTGTGGCTTCTAGATAGTCAGAATCAGAAATAAATTCGATGTCAGGAGCAGGCAGCAGGTGTGTGCTAAGGCAGAATCGCTTCCCTGCTTGGTGTTGGGAAAAAATCTTACCCATTTGATGTTCGGATGGCCATGTGTTGTGAGAGCGCAGTGAGGAAAGTACATGGGAGCTGTTTTCGTCACTCCATATCAGCACATGGGACTGTTCTGGTTCACACAAACAGGTGAACTGGAAAGGGAAAAAGATTAAAGAGTACAAGTTGAGAAACTTGCAGTATCTGTGGTAGGGAGCACAGCTGAAGGCCAAATTGATCAATGAAACTCAGAGATAGGATAACCCTTCCATGGAATCGATTCATTATACGCATACGAAAAACAAACCCATGATGAAAAGGAGATATTTAGGAAATTTCTCACTTACTGCTGGGATCAGAGGTAGATCTCTCTGAGCTTAGGCCACCAGCCTAAAAATCACCCACACAGGGGAAATTTGTGCCAGTGCCACCTGTCAGATTTTTAGTCATCAAGAATTCAGTCATTGTGGGGGAGGGCAAAATCAAGAAAACACTAAAACCACAGGGCGAAATGTGAAAAAAGCATTGGCATTTACAGATTAGCATTAGCATTCTGCTTCTTCCTTTCATCAAGTGGGCAATTTTGCTAGAGTTTGATGGAAAAAGTATGATCTTCCTTACAATCCTGATCTGACTGCTTCTGATATATTCATACTTTCTAATTCATGTATTTTCATTCCATAATGTATATAAAAATGACAATGACATGGTTTACATTTCCAGGACTCTCAGTTCTTTGGAGATGGGTTAAATGACTGGGATGATTATGGACAAAAGTATTTTGAACTGAATGAGACTTACATTTAAAAATAAACCTTTTATTTCGGCTTTTATTTTTATTTCATTTTCAGGAACTATTGGAAGTCTCCTTATGTGTTCCTGATGGAGGCTACTGTTAGGAAAAGGAAGGATCATGGATTTAAGGTAAAAACTTGCAGAACTGGTTTGTCTGAAGGGGATTCTTGAAAAGTGCTTCAGTCTCTTTCAACTGACTGTGCTACAGGGATGTGCATTGTATCCGCCCAGGGGCATAGCCCACACCAAGTTGCATTCATCAGATATGCTAAATGGAAACCAGTAAAGTTGCCCAAAACCCAACTGGTGTATAATAGAATTTGCAGTGCTTCTGTTATACATTGTGCTTTCTTGGGAAACAAGGAGACTAAACTTGGGCTTAGGACAAAACTCTCTAAGCCTTCCAGAGGCCTCTACTGGGGCTCTGCAATGCAGATCAGGAAGACAATTTAACCCTGGGTTGATTCTGAAGCTGTGTGAGGAGTGGCGAGTCTCCCTTTGATTTCTGTTGACACCGGGAAAGTGCCTTTTAAGCAGCTCTCACCTGATCAACAAATTGCTGGTAGGTTTGTAGCTGGCAGATCCAGTTCTAAGTTGCAACAGACAGCATTCTGAAACAAACCAGGGTGGTGCACTGAATTATGTTGAAGAACTAAATGGTGATAAGAGGCCCTGGTGTTATTGTGTTTATTGGTGAACAGCTGGTAACCACTGGCCTGTCCTCAGGGTCAAGGAGAAGGGTGACGGCATCTATTTAAGGAATGTCCCTATGGGACCTGACCCTGTGAATGTTTGAGGAGTGCATTGAAGCAGGACCCATCGATGCTTATGAAAAGAAATTCCTTCCAGACTTGGCAGGTGGTGCCCCCTGCATCTATGAAATGAAGGGACGGAGGGAGCAGAGATGGGCTGCACCTATGCAAGGTCCTCTCTTACTGTCTCCAGCACTGAGCACTGTGTAGGGCTGCTCCATTTGTCAGGAGAACATGCAAATACCACACATAACCCCACAAGCCAGATTCCTGATGGGAGTGTACAGGGAATAGCTGGCAGGTGAGATGGATGCTGGCAACCCCAGAGGCTACAAACGACTTGTGGAAGTGGAGCAGCCGGGATTCGAACTGGCGTCCGTATGGGATCCTGGCACACCCAAGGTGAGGACTACCATGCCGGGCCTAGATTAATGGAGCTACATGGATTTGGATCACCTAACTTCATCTTCACACTAAGCGGCTCACTGTGTAGTTAGTAATGTCCAACTAGGGACAAGAGATAACCCTCCTCAGAGAAACAGTTGGATGGCAAAGAGGAAGGACCACTGAAACCATCATCTAAAATAAGGAGGTAGCAAAGCATGCTAGGCAAAATAACTGGCCTTCACATGCGTGGGTTCACGGAAATTGTGAGCAGGAGTAAGGGAAGGCACTCTACCCATTCTTCTGTCTTCCTGGTGGACCTAGGGAGAGACAGTGGGGATGGATGGTGGTGGGGTGACAAGGCTCTTCTTGCCAATGGAAGAGCCCCCCTGGTATCACAATTTGTTTTTTTCTTTCTACTTCACACCACCTCAAAATTTATTTTCGGCTTACCTGATGCTGGGGTCACAGCCCCGGTGCTGTGGCTACAAGTGCTGTGAATAGGCATGATCCTGAAACAAGAAACTAGAACTAGGTTTTCAGACTTTGGTGTCAGGATTCCTAAGGGCCCAAAGACTTCACTGCTGACCCTGGAGTGAGCAGTGAACACATATATGTCACTTTGTGGATTACAGAACCCACTCCTTCTGAATCTTTGTGTCTTTCCTCTTAACCGAATGCGAGTGGACCCATGGACTGACGGGGAGGTGCCTGCTACACCTGCTGTCTAGACCAGCACAGCAGTCAAACCACATGTTCCTTCCAGAGGTGGAAAAGTTTGGGAATTAACACGGAGGGGGGGGAATTAATAAATGTGATATGAATGGAGGGAAATTTGATAGCGATACTAACACCTAGAAGCAGGTTCAGAGCAAAAGGTCACATTGTCTCTTAGTTCAATTGTACCAGATGCCTGAAAGGATAAAGTTATATTTGATGAAATCACTCCTGCTTTGGAGCCAGACTTGGCGGAATGGAAGACCAGACACCTGAATGGTCCCGCGTGACGATTTGCTGGAGTTACTGTGAATGACTCACTGCAAGTTTTGTGATGTGGCAGATCCTCTGAGTTTCAAATTATCGGGCTGTAGCAGGGGTGGGGAGCCGTGTGTGTGTGTGTGTGTGTGTGTGTGTGTGTGTGTGTGTTTCTCCTGCGAAAGGCCATTTGCATTTTATACTATCATTCACAGAACATACAAAACTATCAACTTAAAAATTAGCCCAGTATAGAATTTAAAGCCTTGCCCCTGGGTGGCTTGGCATGGTTAGATTTTGTAGGTCTTTTAAGGCCTGTTCATCCCTGCTCTTTGAAAGATGTGTATTCCACAATCAGAGGTAACCTGTGATACTATGCTATGTGTAGTTCAGGTTTCAACCACAGCTCCTGGCTCATGAATTCTTTCCCAAGGCAGGCTATGGGAACTCAGTGTGGGTGATAAGGTGTTCCTCACTGCAGAGGAAGGTTAGTTCTGCCCCAGCCCCACCAGGAAGGATTCTGTAGAATCTAGATAGGCCTGACTGGGCTGCCCTGCCTAGTCCATGAACCTGTGCCACGGAGTCTCCTTGAAACTCCAAAGGATGGCTATGGCACGGGGGGCGAGGGGAGGGGTGGCGGAGCTTCCGAATCACTGAGCAGGTAGAGTTCCTGGGGGGGGGGGTGGAGTCAGAGGCAGTGAAGAGGCTCCCCAACCCCTTCTTCCATTTCTCAGGTCTTCTTCATCTGTACCTTTTGTAATATCCTTGTTAAACATATAGATGCTCAAGGAGTTTGAGGATTATAATTTATAACTGCGTTGGGCAGCAACACAGGAACATTTAGTGTCTTGGGGACTGGGCCCTCCAACGCTGAGTGGCAGTGTCAGAACGGAATTGGATTAGAGGAATTAATGGCTTGTTTGGTGCTGGGGAAAAACCCCCCACACACCTGGTATCAGAAGTGATCTCTGGTGCATGAGTACAGCGGGAGAAATTGAATCAGCAAAGCTTCAAGGGAGCCTCAGAGAGTTTTATAACGGTGTGTGAATAAACCGATAAAAATAGTTAATGGGGGAAAAGGTTTACCCATACATTATATGCACAAGGGCATCACAGGAGAAAAAAATAATAGCCCCAAACCCAGTGAGGTATATCAAAAGTGTGTACTGTCTTTATAGAAGCCAGGACAGGAGGCTGGGCAGGTGATTTTGGCAAGATCACATGATATTTGAGAATGATGAATCGACTCTTGGGAGAACCGATGATGGTTTACAGTAAAGTTTGCCTGGGCATGGTGTGAGCTCCGACTTTCTTCTCTTGTGGTCTGAGGAAACCTTTCCTGGTTGGTGCAACTCTTAAGGAGGGAATACGGCAGACTCAGAGTTCCTCCTGGCGAATTGCTCTGGGGACAGGGAGGAAGTTCCGAGAAAGGCTCTCTCTGCCTCTGCTGTCCTCCACGTGTAGTCTCCCCAGGGCCATCCGTAGACTGCGTGGCGTAATTTGGGGTGGCATTTCCCCAACTCTTACATCTGGCAGATGATGATCAACTTATTCTAGAATGCAGACTCTGAAGCTAAACAGGCCTAAATGCAAACCTGGACTCTGTCTCTCTTACTGGCTGTGTGACCTTTGCCACACACTTAATCTTTCTAATCCTCAAATTCTTCATCTATAAAGGGAAGATTAGCGAAGTGTTGGCAAGAACATGCTCCAAAATGTCAAGAAAGCTTCTCTCTTGACAATAAGCTCAAGAATTTTTCTTCATTTCTGCCTCTGACTTACCTGTATTTCAATTTCTTTCTATTTACAATCATACATATTATTACACGAATATTTATGTTTCTTTTGTAATTAAAAAAAGTTAACACTTTCTGTGAACCTATGGCCTAGCTGGGTATTCTGTTTGTATCTTGAAGCACTGGGGACGGATTAGGAAAATGAATACTCTCATTTTCCCCACTAAGAAGGACAAGATACACAAAATAGAGTGTTTATTATTTGTAGCGTCCAATATATGGTTTTAAAGTTGCAAAGAGACTATGGTATTCTTTCAAGGGCTTCATAAATTCTAAGTTGGCATTCTTAAACTGTAAATAGGCAGCTATTACACATTGCAAGTTAGAATGAGTCAAACCTTCCCCCTCCCTGATCCCTGCCCCCACAGTTCAACAAACCCTAAACTCCATGCTTCCTGGGTCCTCCATCTGGGAGAGGAATGATCCTATTAGGCTGGGGAAATTTCCAAAATGCCTCCCGGAGGAGGCAACTTCATGGATAATCCAAAAAGGAAGGTTGACCTTCACTAATTAATTATGGTCTTGGTGCTTCTTGGTTTGCTTCACATAGAAGGATAATGGGACAAGAAGTGAGAGCTGAGACTGTTCAATGATTGACGTATACACAGAGAAGGACCTCCTTGCCAGTTGCTTTGGCTGTCAGTTATTGACATCAACATCTGCACATCCAACAGGTCAGGAGAGAAGGCCTCCCTTTTTCACAGTGGAGAAATCCAGAGCTGAAATTGAACATACTTTGATTCTGCTGAATTGTGTGTGTGTGTATGTGTGTGTGTGTGTGTGTATGTGTGTGTGTGTGTAATTTCATGTTTGTAAAACTGAAAAAAAAAAGTCCATGAGCTCAGCTTGATATTTATGATTTTTCAACTTGGTAAGGGTTTAAACATAACAATTCTTTGTTTTCCAAATCCAAACCAGGGTTTCATTTGTTGTGATTTGTGAGTAGCCCAATTTCTGCCTATCTGTTAACTGCCTAGGTGAATACACAAAAAATTCTAGGCAGTCAAACACGTGACCGTGGGTGGAAACAACATCTCCCTAAGCATCGGGCTTCCTAGCTCACAGAGTCTCAACAGGAAGGATGCGTTGACAGATTTTTAAGATTGTCATATCTCAAAATGCATGAGTTTCCATCTCTTCCATTTCGTTATAATGATTTCGAAAGAGCTACTACTTTGCACCTGGCAATGCTGAATTCAGACTCTCATCCATTTCAAAGAAAATTGACAAAATAGAGAGATTGAAGACACACAGAATTAAAATCAACATGAATCTTACATTATGAGGAAGATCACCTTTAAAACTTCTCACCAAGGGGTGAAGTACCTGGGACCTAACACGTCTGTCTTTCTGCTGACCACAGAAGAGAAAGCCTTCCTTAGGCATTTGCTTGTTTCAGGTGGTTTTGGAGAGTAGGGAAGTGCATTTCTGTTGCCCAGAGGAACTTCGGCAATTTAGGGAAAGAAACTAAACCCACACACTTCTCCATTCTAAGGAAAACGAGATAATATTGATATCACCCTCCACTGAAATACAGCGTTTTCACTTCAAATTATTAGGTAACACATTGTATCCTACAGAAATATAAACTGATCGGGACAACCAAAACTGATCGGGACAACCAAGTTCAAATTTCTTTTGTGTCTTTGTTATCTTATTCATCCAGTGATTCAGCAAATGTTCATTCAACATCTGTTGTGTATTAAGTGTTGGGGCTACCACGGTAAGTGAAGGGAAATTTACAAGACCTCTCAAAAATTCTGGAGCTCAGAAGGAGATAGGAACAGAAATGAAAAGCACAAATAATTATAAAATGAGTGTGATAGTGAGTTCTACCAAAAGAAAGGCATATGGAGCCAAGACAACTTAGAATAAACGATGTACTTATAGTGGTGGGGTAAACTTATGTATCTATGAAGGAAGTTAGGATTCAATCAGGGAAGACTAGCAGCTGGCTGGGCAAAGGAAAGAGTAAGGAAGTGACACTGGGATAAAGGAGAAGGGAGGCATATTCATGGAATTCAGAGGAGGCTCTGAGCAGGCAAGGGGGAGAGACCAAATGAAAGAGCACGGAAGAGGTGGGCGCTTCCAGTCATATGGGAGGATCTGGATTCTATCCTTTCTTTGTCTCATAGGCAGTGGGATGCCATTCAATGATATGAACCAGAGGGTCAGGAGAGCTAGGTTCGCATTTTAGAAAAAAAAAAAAAACTGACTTCAGCTCAGATTTGCAAAACTAAATGCAAGAGCCTACAGGGTCACGACTGAGGAAGAGCAGGCAGGACACGCCTACTAAAGGCATGACAGTGGCAAGGGTCAAGGTGCCAAGGGGGAGAGGCGGATTTTGCACTCGCTTTTCCTCCAGCACGAAACTGACTCCAGCCTTGGTGAGACTGCTGTTGGGCACAAAGATGCCCAGGCCTCCTAAGGTTGGAGCGCTGCCTCTGCCCTGCACGGGAGACCCCCTAGAAGCAGCATGTTTCTAAGACACACTTAGAGACAGCTTTTGGTGCTTGGAAGAAAAACAAATTAAGTTTCCTGGATCAAGTGGACTGCCAAGGAGGAGTTTGGTGCTAGTTTGGGGGAAGGGAGGCGCTATTTGCCTTAATTCTCGCACTTTGTCTTGGGTGAAGGGGTCCGTGGTAGAAACTGCTGGCAGATCTGAGCAGAGAGCACAGAGTAGGTCTATGACAGCTGGGACTAGGTTGACTACAGCATGCATTCGGAACACCATGGAAAGAAAAACGGGTTCTGAATACTTGGCTGTGTAGCAAGTATGAACCAGCAGTGTCTTTGACCTATCTGGGTGTCTTAGCATGAAGGAGAATTTGAAAGCTAATTTGGTAGTGTTGCCAGCATTAGCTATTCCACACAGGAGAGGCAGGACATTGTCTTTCTTCAACCCCATTGCTAGGATGCAAAGGCAACCCAACAACTGACTCCCAAACCACTTTTGGGTTTTTTTGCTTGTTTGTTTGTTTGTTTGTTTTGTCTTGTTTTTTTTTTTTTTATTTTCTGCTATACTTAAAATTAACATTCCATGTCATTGTCACCCTGTGATGGCTGGCCACTTAAATGCCACCTCCCGACAGAGTTCAGAATGAAAGGTGCCACAGAAAATCCGAGTTCCCTTCTGAATCAGAATCTATAACTTAGTGAGATCCCAGGGTGACCAGCACGCACGCACGTTGAAGTTGAAGAAGTCCCGCTGTTGAAGAAAACTTCACGCACTGAGGGACAAACATTTTACAATGTGAGGGACGGGTGCATCTAGAAGAGCATGCATGCTTCTAGACACCAAAGTTTCATAGAACATTCCTTCCTACTGCTTTATTAGGGGGAAGAATGTGCTTCGGATCCACTATCTAGCTTTAGGGATCTACTGAGTCTCCCCTTGCAATTTGGAATACAGACTGTGAGGAATCCAGGAACCATCCAAATAAGGTACTTGTTTGTGGTGGGGGAAGCGCTTTGTGGTGCAGTAGGAAAGTGTGGACAACTGGTATGTTTAGTGACTCTGAAATGCGTGTCCTTCTCGCTCTCTGGTAGTCACCAGGAGCCAGGAACCCCTGGGCCGTGTGGGAGGGCAGCTAAGGGAGGCTGAAAGTGAGCAGGGGTTGATCCAGAGGCCGTTGATTGGCAGGCCCAAGCGAGCAAGCGCTGGAAGCTAAGAGCGAGAGAAGGCTCTGGGCGGCTAGAGGTCCTGCCCAGCTGTTGCGAGGAGTTTCCTGTTTCCCCCGCAGCGCCGAGTGAAGTTGAGTGAGTCACTCGCGCGCACGGACAGACGACACCCCGCGCGCGCACCCGCTCGGGCCAGGAGCCGGCCTCCTGCGCAGCTCCCCTCGGCCGCCGGGGGCCTCCGCCGGCTGTAGGCCCCCCTCCTCCGGGCCAGCCGGAGCCACATCTGGACGGCACATCTGCCTGGCCCTCCAGGCGCTGGATTCCCACAGGGCGCGGCGAGGACGCGCAGCCGAGGGCTCCGGGGAGGCGCCGTCCGCTGCGCTCGGGGCTCGGTCTATGACGAGCAGCGGGGTCTGCCATGGGTCGGGGGCTGCTCAGGGGCCTGTGGCCGCTGCACTTCGTCCTGTGGACGCGCATCGCCTGCACGATCCCACCGCACGTTCAGAAGTCGGGTGAGTAGTCCCAGCCCCGCGCCTAGGGACACCACGGGCACCACGGGCTACGGCCCCTGCGCAGCGCTTTGACAGTCGGCCCGGAGCGCTGGGGCGGAAACAGGGGAAAGTTGCCCCTCGCGGCACCCACGCAGCCTGGCTCCCGTAGCTGGAGAGAGAAAGTTGGTTTGCAAGGGGGGCACGGGGTCCACGGGGGCCCCCTTTGTGCGCGCGGGAGAGGCGGTGCGCTGGCAGCGCTCGCCCAAGCCCCCACCCCCGGAAAGGGAAGTTTATGAAGTTAGTGATCTGAAGGCGGTCCGGGGAAGCAGCGGCCCTGAGGAGGCCGCCGAGGCCGCGGGAACAGCCGCACACCTGGGCCCCGGCGATGCTGGGTGCCCCAGGACTCCTTCCCCTAGCCATTTCCAGCCCCCAGAGGCCGTTACCTCGACCAGAGATCCTGGAAACGGCCACAGGTTACCCCCTAGGCCGGTTCTTGGCCCTGAGCTCTTGGAAGCGAGTTCCAGGCAAAGAGAGAAACATTTGCAAAGGAGTTCTCTGGCTTCCCTGAGGGTTTGTGGTGGAGGGGCAAGTAATGGAGTTGGGTAGGTAGATGGCGACAAGTTTATGGAGTGCCTGCAGGCTACCTGGAGAAGATATAGGTACGTGGGTACCTGGAGCGAAGCATTCCAGCCTTCAGGGAGGTGAAGTTTGTCCAAGACTGTCATTCAGTGCAGAGTGGTGGTTAGAATCCTAAATCCTTGGGCCCACCTGATCCTTGTTGCTGGAACTTTCTAAGGGGACTTTAAAAAATAAAAATCAGGAATTCGGTTCTTACCGACTTGTTATGGAGAGTGCAGAAACCCTGAGATTTTAAAGTTAGAGTGGGTGTGCGTGCAGCTCTAAGTATGTGTAACAGCAGCTGTGTCCCGGGGAGGCTGGGTGCTGGGGAAAGTCCTGCCACTTTCTCAGACCCCAGGTTTTTTATCTGTCACATGATTTGTTTGGATATGGCTCCTCACTGACATCTTAACATCACCTGCGCCACAGCCCCGGGGAACCTTTTGGTGACTTGGAGATGTCCCGTGTCAATGTGGTTTGAAACTATAGAGACACTGAGAGGCCCCATCACGCGGAGGTTTTTTACTTATCCATAAGGATTGTCTAAAAGAAAGAGGCCAGAAAATCCAAAGGGTGCATTTCAGAGGATCTGGAGTACACGGAAAGTTTAGCAGTACATGGCTTTAGTGGGGGGTGGCATGGAAATCGCTGTTTTAAAGAACTCAGGATGTCGCCTTGTGGCAAGTAAATAAAAAAAAAAATAAATCTTGACACAGATGTGAGTTCTATGGTTTAATATAATTCCACAGCGTTTTGTGCTTGGTTGTTTTCTTGAAGTACCGGAATGTTCCACTAGCTCTGATTTTTATGACTTTGGAGTAAAATCAGAGCTTTTTTTTTTTTGGCTAATAAATATTATGTCATCCATAATTTTCTATGTTGAAAAAAGCCCTTGCAACATCACCTCAGATGAGGAAAGCAGCAGATGAGCGGGCACTGGTTTCCTGGTTTTGTTAGTTAGCTTTTGTTTGCAAGGATAAGATTTATGATTTGCAAATTCTAGACTCAAGGTAGTTCTCCCATCAGTTTCATTTCACCTACATTCATGCAGGTAGCTTACAAGCAGAGTGGCTTGTTATTTGGGTTTCTTAACAGATTTACAAAGCCCAGAGGTATCATGTATTTATGGAATTGAAGTTTCCAAATGGTTGAATGAAAGAGTTGTGTTGAATTTGTGTTCATTTGCTCCAGTTAAGTTTTTCAAAGATGGTTGAGGGCTGACAAGAGCCCTATACCAAAAGCGAGAAACTTAATCTCACTTGTGTTTTAGTTTTCTGTTAAATAGTTTCAGGATTCTTCTAACATAATTGGCAAACCATGAGAACATCAAAAAATTAACGTAAGACAAACTGTAAGAATTAGATTCTTTGTGGCCTCCCATGGAGTCATCTCAGAAACCCAAAATCCTCTCTTCTGTTCCGTAGAAGTTAAGGGTTTCAGGGTAAGAGCAGATTTCACCAAGAACTATCTTCCAAAACTTTGTTTTGAACTTCATAGATTCCTATGTGCCCTAAATTCAGAAAATGCACATTAGGTGAAAACTTTGGGTATTTGATGACTCTTAGACTCAAGAAGAGATTCTTGCGGGGCTCTGTATTGGTAAAAACAGCATTGAGATTAAACTTTAGTAAAATCACTTTTAGTGGCATGCTTATTTTTTCAGGGTCAGGGATGAGAAATCCTTAGGCCCAGAATTTGGTCTTTGGTCTACTTGCTTTTTTTCTTTTTTCTTTTCTGTTTTTCTTTTCGTTCTTCCCCCTTAGAACACATTTTCGCCTCCATGCTACTTCCTCTAATAATATCTTATTTTTAGCGAGTTATGGTTGACACAAAATACTTGTCCTATTTTGGGCCCACTATCTTCTTAGACGCTTAGCATCCCACGAGTTCTCATTATGGTCATCATAGTCAACATCATCATTTTGCATTTCAGTTTAGTGTTCCCTCTGTTGTCAGGGTGACTCTTTGGAGTTTGCTCGAATTTAGTTTCTGTTGAACTTTCCCATTAGCCTCATTGATGCTCATTTTTCCTTGATGACAACGTGTCTTCCTTGAGTATCTACTTCTAGGCGGATTGTGCAGACCTGCTTGCACCATCTCAAGTGAATGGGATAGACACAATATTGTCCATCTTTGAGTAAGCCTCGGAAGTGAGTTAGAAGCAAAGAGAATGATGTGTATCTGGATCCCATTTGCTTTGGAAGCGTCATGGGATTCTGCTGTTTTGTCCACTATTCCTAAGCAAGTGTGCGTGTTGAACATCCCATCCCAACCCCTCTGAATGTCTATTTGAATTGGTTTGTTCTCACTTTCCTGTAATTGTTTCAATTACAGACTTGGGCCATCTTTCAGTTCCACAGTGGCTGGACCACAATGGCAAACTGAAATGATACCGGAGTACTTCACAAAGTTTGTGCACAAATGGAATTTAAAATGAGTTGATAATGGTGCAAAAATTGTTCGAATTCCATGCAGTTTCTAAGTATATGCATTCGCATGAACATTTTGAAGGCTGCTGCTGTTGTGGGATGTCCTGATTCTTTAAGGCTCAGGAACCCTTCCACAGCAAGGGCTGAGCCCGTCCTGTTTTCTGTGTTCAGGATCTGGCACTGTGCACGATGCCACGTTTCGCTGATGTGTACCTGCGTGTCTTTCATGGACATAGTATAACTGATGTCAGGCCCTCTGCAGCCCAGTGGTCCCGTTTCCCTGTGGATCTGCCCTGGGTAGTAAAAAAATTTCACTTTCATGTTAGCCCTGACCAAAATGTGCAGCTTGGCTGGGTTTTCTTATATTATGTAATTGGTCCCCCTATTCCCGTGAAATATGGGGGAAAAAAAAGTTTCTACTTGCAACAAATGTGATGACAAGCTGCTAGAAGGTTTTACCCACCGTCTTTAGACACAATTTTAAGCTAGCATAAAGCCATTCAAAATCATCGTAAAACTTTTCAGATGCTTTGGCCAAAAAAAAAAAAAAAAAAAAAATCATCTAGTAAATACTGATTTTTTTTTTTTATTTTAAAACTGAAAGGCTGAAATCTAAATTTAGTTTTTCAGTTTTTTTTTTTTTTTTTTTAGTGTTTAGATTTAAAAGCAATGAAGCAACATTGGGCAAAGGAAAGTGTGGCCCTGTCGCAGCCACTGCAGTTTGGATATTATTTAGGTCCAATGCTAACCACGAGGCGGTTTAAAATAGGGTGAAGGGGAAGTGTACTTCCTGGTGGCCACATGGTGTGCATGAGCCAAGTCCCACGTAAAAGCACAACTTCACCACCTTGTTAGCTTCGGGCTTCCAGCTCCTTCACGGTTTCAGCAGACTTAACTTGTGACTTTCGATGGAAATGTCTGAACAGATATGCTTGAATAGCAAGAATTCTCCCCACCTACTTTGCTCTCCCTCTGCCCCTTGTAATATCACTGGCTGGGAACTTGCTGTCTCCGAGTAGGGCTAGGTAATGATTACTCTACTTGTTGGCCTGGCCCATCGGTTCAGAGGGTTGAGAATGCTGCATGGGCCCCTTGGCCCAGCTCAGGGAGATGTTAGGGAGAAAGCATGGTGGGTGAGCTAACGTTGGACAACCTATCCCAAGCCAGCTTCTATAATATGATCTAAATAAGAAAATGTGTAACATCAACTTTCTTGTCTATTTTGTAAAATGTCACTTGAGATATGTGTGTGCGTTTGTATGTGTGTGAGTGTGTGTGTGTGTGTGTGTGGTCTCCCCTGCATTCTGCCAGGCCCACTTTCATGATCTAGAAGTGTATTGGAAGGGAAGTGAGGGAGGGGCGAAAATGCAGTATTTGAGACAGAGGAAATTTACTATTTCACATCGTGGGTTTAGTGCTCTTGATTGAATTAGCTTGCTTTGTTTGCTTGAGCTGCCTCTTCCTCCAGCCTTTGTCTCACAAAACGTCAAGATAGGGTGGAGTTTCTGGCTACACAGAAACAATAAAGTTGCCAGTCTGAGGATGACCTGCTTGGTGGTGGTGGGGGACCCTCTGTGAGGGACCTATGGTTTGGCCGTTGACATCAGTTGGATATGGGCCATGCTCAGAGATATTTGTGATAGGTCACAGATCATGAGTACATAAGAGCTTCATCCATGCCCTGGCCTCAAACAGGTGCAGGTGAGCATAAGAATAGAGAGAAAAGAGAGCAATTAGACACTGAGGTTTAGGTAATCCAAAAACTTGCTAGAAGTAGTTAAGATTCTTCTACCTTCTTTTGTGTGAGGATGACTCTGGCTTTCATTTGCCAAGATCAGCTCCCAAGGTCTTGGCACCCAGGGTGGAGCAGCTGTTCCCTGCATGTTGTCAAATTCCTCAATGTACCACGCCCTGTTTGGACTTCTTAAGAGTTGCAGGTTATCTGCCTTTATAAATAATTAGAAGGATTTTAGCTGCAGGTCAGCCGAGTGCCTGGGACTGGTGGGAATTGATCTGGGCAGTCAAGATATGCAGCTCTTTCCCCAGCTTGCTGTTTTTCTGATGGAATGTTTTCCTCTAAGTTTTTTTTCAGCTGTCAGCCCAAAAAATATGGGTAAGACACCTGGTGTATGGGCAAAAGGGTGCCATGTCCTAGGTTTGGATGGCATTCTGCTTTTGTTCTTCTCTAGCCAGGCCTATGCTTGTGGGGTGAGAAGACTCCCAGTGTGCCAGTTGCTATCCTATCCCATTTCTGAGACCATGTTTTGGGTACTGAAGACCTTGAAGTCCTTGCCTTGATGGTTGTAGATCAAAATCTATGAAGACCTTGGCAAACCTCAGCTGAAGGGATCCTTCAGTGTGTGTGGTATGTGTGTGTATGGTGTGGTGTGGGGTGTGTGTGTGTGTGTGTATGTGTGTGTGAAGGAAAGAAAGGGAGAGAGAGAGAAAGTGAGAGAGAGAAAGGCATACATTTGATTGTCCATAGCTACATAATTCATAGTGTCTCTTTGAAGAGGCCAAGCGAAGAGCAAGGCAGGTTATTGACCAGCATTCAGCTCAGGTTGAAGTCTCTGCATACCATCCAATCCCAAAGAACTTGCAATATGTTAAGAATTAGTTCTGAAGATTACCGAGTCTTCCAAGATGTTGGGAAGATAGGTTTATCAGTCAGGGTAGAAGAATAAAACCTGGTTGACTGAGCCAGTTTGCCAACTGAATAATGACTATAAATGCTGGACCTATGTTATGTGATCCTCTATTCTACTTTTGCCCTGGACCTTCCAGGATTAAGTGTGCATCTGGCATCAGCTCTGTGCCTCTGTGGAGATGCTGGGTAGTAAATAGATTTTGTTTGTCACATCGTATTTTCCCTGGAGCAGAGGGCGTTGCTCCTTGATTTTAAAAAGCAAGCAATCTTTCTCTTAATTATAATGTTCTATATCCCTTAAGAAATTTAATTTTTTTCATAGTTTGTAGTTTCTCTTAATGGAAATTTAGCTCTACCCATTTGACTTGTTCTATCCACTTTTTCACTTACACAATATTTTTGTTTGAGATTTCTGCCACCTTAGTTATGTGTACACGGTGTCTTGAGACCACTGGTGCAAGGTGAAGTATCATCGAAATGCTTTCTTCCTGCAATTTCACCTATTTTATTTAAATAACCCATGTGCTTCTAAAGCCTCTTTAAAGAAAACAGAAATGGCAAGGTGGTTTAGAGAAGACAAAAGCTCCCCAGTGCTGTGGAAGGAAAGGAAATTTTTGGGTCAAATGTGGACATCTTCAGCATGGGCCACAGCATCTCTTTTTATGAAAGTAGTAAATCATTACAAAGCATGTGAGTCACTACTGCTTTGTGGATTGCTACCCATCACTTCTAGACTTTGTAAAATTTGTCGCATAGAGAAATCGACTTGACCTTAGTACCTTGATAATTTCTCTCAAGAGAGTTGTTGGACAAGATTCCCAATGTGGGGAGCGGCTACCTGCATCATGCAAATGCAAGCATCGTGGTGAACACTTAATGTGTATTATGTAGCCCTTACTACAACTTCAGGTGGTAGGTTTTACAATACTCTTTATAAGTCCTCCAGAGATGAAGACATTTGTCTGAAACTACCTGATTACAAATGATTAGGCTGGGATTGCAACCGAAGTGGTCTGTTTTGGGGATATAGACCCACTCATTTATAGAGACCAGGCTGACTTAATTGAAATAAATACTTGTTTACTAGATTATAGCAAAGGTGTTGGATGATCCCAAAGTTTAGGAAAAATAATGATGGTTGAATTTCCCGGTGATATATTATCTGATTTAATTTCTCCAGCAAAATAAAACAATCCTTGGTTTCCATCCCACAGATTTGACATTGTCCTGTCTTGTGACTTCAGTGGCAAAATGAAAAATGTGCATGAAGTGATACAATCTTGGCTGAATCTGGGAACCATTATGCCATCAGGCAGTCCAAGTTCTGAGTGGAAGAGGCACTTGATCTGGGAGGTTTGGAGGAGTGCCTGACGGCATCGACTATGGCTGCATGCTTTAATATTAAATGGTATCATGAAGCTCACGGAGCTTGGTCTTCAAGCCTTCTCCCTGGTCTGGGTCCATCACCTGGCACTGAGAAAAGCCCTGTCAATGAGGTTAACAAGTGTCAGGTCAGACAGTATTTCAGAACTCCTATGATGCCCTGAATCATGTAGTTCATCTATAAAGGTTGCTTTATAGAAGTTTTTCCAGATTTGGAAGCAATTAAATAGATGTAGGTAATGTAATCCATGATGAGCTGTGGAAAGAAGTAAACTTGTTCAATTTATTCAGTAAATTGAAAGAAATTCTGATCAGTTGTAGAGGAAAGACTGACTGATTTTTTTTCTCTGAGTAGCTGATATTGCAAAATGTCAAGAAAAGAAGTGGCCAAATATAATGCAGGAAAAAATTGGGACAAAGTATTTCAGAAATGTGCTTAGTAGTTTGATGACTATTTTTTAAAATCCAGTTTTATTCATGGAATTTTCAGTTTTTCAGAATTTACAATTTATAGAAGATTATTTTAACTGTAAATACTTCCATATGTAAATTTCTAGTCCTAATTGTATAATTTTTTTTTCAAAGAATGCCCCTGAAGTGTACAAGTTTCAGCTTCCATAAGACCCTGATCTATACCTCACCTAACCGTAGGGCTTGATTGTTGGCTTGGGAAGTAAATGAAGAGAGTGAGACAAGTCTATTGTTATGTCACCAAACCAAAGCTCTTCTCCAGATTTAGCTAATCCTCCACCATTTTTCCAACTTTACAGCCCTGTGACAAGTAGAGAAGAAGTTACAAATAGGTCATTATCACAAAACCTAGATTTTGCATGAAAGGTAAAGCAGAGATGACCCTTGTGTTGAGATTGGTTGGAGTCTTGCCTAGGTGATAACAAGCAAAGACTAGAGTGTGTGGTGCCTGGCATCAAGGCAGTTGGTTAACCAGGTCATGTCCTCCATCTCCCAGGTCTCATTTAGTTTGGGTAAAACTGACAAAACTTAGACTAAATGAGATCTCCATTTTTTTTCTTCTGTTCCAAAAGCTTTCATTCTCTGGGATAGTAAAGAATATCATTGAAGTTGACTTAAAAAACACTGACACAATGCTGAACAAAACTGCCGTAAGTCATAACAGGTTAAACTGACAAAGACTGAAAACCTCTACTTGAAGTTTGATAGAAATGACTGATGCTAAAAAAAAAAAAACAGTTATTTTGAAATTTTCATATACACTAGCATTGGTCTGTTTATCTCAGCTTAGCTCAACCATTCTGGCCAAAGAAAGGACTTACTTGGCTCAGGTAGTGCTCCCCATCATCTGAAATGAGAATAGTGTCTGTGAAGACTTTTCTTAAGGTACATATGTATTTTGAAAAGCTTTGTCCTGTCTAGAAGTGAAATTCAAGGAAGTTTCTGGTTTGGCTGGTTGGGTTATTTATTGGGAAAGAGAGAAATATTGTCTAATTATTGTTCTGTTGCCTTTTAATGATTTCTCCCCCAGTTTTCTTAAAATACTCTCTGGAAAGACTGAATTTGCTGCACATGGTTCCAGACTGCTATTTAGGTGGGAGAGCCGCTCCGAGTGCTGTAACTGCGCCTCTGTAGAGCTTGCAGATTCTTGCTAGTCCTGCCTAGGAATCTCTGAACCACTCTTACCTGAGTGACAGTCTTCCTACCCGTGGCGTTCTTGTTGTATTCTGTGTGACCCATAGCATTGCGCCAACACAGACCATGCTTTCATATGTCAAACAGAGGGATTTCAAAAGACCCATGGAAAAAGGATTTAAAAGATATATATATATATATTTATATATGTTTTGGATTGAAATTATTTGAAATCTGTGTCTATGAGTGTGTCTTCAGAAACTACGGAAATACATATATGAGAAATGATGCGTTAATTTCAGTCTTTTGTGATAAATGTGATTTCCATGAACTTTTGGAAATCCCTGTTCATGACAAAAGAAGAAACAAAAAACAATAGTGATGTCTTTTAAATTCATGATTCTGGAATTTCTTGTTATCCTGTAAATAATTTCTTGCCACCTTGAGTTTCTTCTATTACTGTAAGTTCTACCATAAGAATAAACTTCTGGTCTCATAATTTGGATTACCTCTCTTACCACCCATTGATTTCCAAGAGTGAGTCAAGGGCCAGTGTTTTCCTTTGCTGCCTACTTACCATTCTTGTGGCCCCCAACCATGGACTGGTTTGTTCTACTTTCTGACTCCTTTAGGAACTTCACTGCTCTCTAGACAGTCACATTGTCATTTGCATTGAGGTCCAAATGTTGAGCTCCAGCATGCTGACCCTGCAAACCGTGGTTGGCTATTGTTTACCAATGACAGCAACTCAAGACAGTCTTATCTCTTGCTGTTCTTAGGACGGGGCTGGAACCAGCAGCAATAGCCCAGCTCCGAGAATGAATTGAAAATGAAGGGCCTTGGGTCCTTCCTTGTACTTCCTTGCACTCACACCTGCATTTGTGCAAGATCAGCAGATAATACCTGGACACCTCGTGCTTTGAGAATCACTGTGCTCCTAGCCCGAAAGCATTTTGGAAAGAGGAAGTGAGTTATTGGCAGTGATTCTGGTGCGTAGCACCAGGCTTGTCTCTGTTGTAAACAAGAGGAGGATTCAAATGGAAGTTGAACTTCTCTCTGAAGGCCCGCCTTAACTGTACATAATAGCGCACTAAGATGAGTGGAGGAGAGGGTGTGCCCCTGGCAAGGGTTTTAAACCAGTCTGTTTCACTGAAGCAACCTTAATGGATCTTCCATCATTGGATTATCTCTTCTTTGACCATGAACTGCAGAATCCAAGGATGAGCTTTGTTTCTGAACTCCATGGCAGGTGCATTTACCTCCTTAAACTTTTGCAGTGACACATGTAGGCCTTTTTGCATGGTAGATTTGGTGTTTCTTGAAATCTGTAACACTCTGTTCTATACAAAGTATATACCCAACAGATTGATTAAAAAAAAAAGAGAGAGAGAGCAAAGAAACCTTGCTTTGCAACACATAGCTGATGTTGCTTCCTGTTGCGTCAAATCTCAAGTTATTCATCAGAACACGCCTAACATCGTAACATCTAGAATCCTTTTATCAGATATTTGTTTACCTACTTACACGCAAACCATAACCATTTGGTTTCATTTTTAGTCTTGAATTATGCTTCCACTATCCTACCACTACACAAAGCTGAGCTGTTTTCTGTTACTTGCAAGAACCCTTGGACCCAACATGATGACTCAATTGGTTAATTCTCTGCCTGTGAAAGCTGGTACCCTATTTAGGTGCCGATTCATGCCCTGGCTGCTCCACTTTCTATCCAGCTCCCCGCTTAAGGTCTAGGAAAGCAGTAGAGGACAGCCCAAAGCCTTAGGATCCTGCACTCATGTGGGAGTGCAGGAAGAAGCTCCTGGCTCCTGGCCTTGGATCAACTCTGTTCCAGCTGTTGTGGCCATTTGGGGAGTGAACCAGCAGATCAAAGATCTTTGTTTCTCCTTGTCTCTGTAAATCTCCTTTTCCAATAAAAATAAATAAATATTTTTTTAATGAACCTCTTACTTGTCTTTTCCTCAGCAATATCATGTGTCACTTCTATTGTTGACCTGCAGGCATCAGCATCAGTTCATGTGTTCTCCAAGTTATCACTTTGAACAGATGTTCCATGCTGGAAAGCCTTCCGTGGATCATCTGTACAAATCCTAAATAATCAGACACGTTTCTATATGAGGTCAGAAATGGCTTCAGTAGCTCTGTACACTAATGAGACACAAAACAGATTTTATCAGGAGGAGCCTCTTCCCTATATGCTGTTCTGTAGGTGAGCCTCACGCCCTGGGTGGCCACTTGATCTGGACTTGGTCACTTATCCTTCTGCTGTCCCATCACCTAGCCTGTGATGGCTCTTGATCCCAACCTCTGCCCCCATACATTTTTTCATTCTCTACCAGTCTCCTACCATTGCTGCAGTTCCATCCTCTGAAATACCACCTGCTCTAAGTGTCGCTTCTTCTGTGGGTTCTTTCTTTTGCATATTTTTTGATTTTACTACTTTTGCTCCTGGCCTATCTACTAGGACTTGTGTCTCAATCATATGGTCCATTCACCATGCTACCTATGTTTATACTTGCAGGCCAACTCCTTTTATTAAAATGAATACTCTTAGAAGAAGAAAGTTCTGATTCTATACTAGTACTTAGCCATGACTTCACACTACACATGTTGGTTTATGTGTTGTACATTTCGCTGTTGAGTACTCATTGCTTTTCAAGGCAAGATGGACTCTGGATCTAAGACAAGGTGTGGAGATTTTTCTTCTACACCCATGCGCTTCCTCACCTCCAAGTGTGTCGGTGGCTTTGTTCTCTGTAGTCACCTTTGTCTCACTTAGAAATAGGCATGGGGAAATCTTGAACAATCTGTTGTGTGTAAGTTGCTCTTTACAGTGAGATTAGCTCTGTCTGCGGTCTTCAGTTTCTGTGAATTTAGGGGTGTTGCAATGTGTGGGCTTTAAGGACTGTTGTTTTTCCATCCATCACAGGCCGCTTTTGATTCATTTATCCTTTGTGTGAATTTTTGGTAGAGGATTCCATTCACTGTGACTCTAGAAACTAGAAAACGTTATTTGCTCAGGACTGCTATTTGCTCACTACCTTTCATTTTAGTGAATCATGAGTTATCTACCACCACTGGGATTGTTGAAGAAGGGGTAGCTTAAGGAGTGTTGGTGCAATGGAGAGGAGCTAAAGACAATGATCTACCTCACCAAGGGCAAATATTTCCTATTGCAAAGGAGTAAGACTGCATTTTGCAGTGAACTGTGTTGCAGTAACAGGTATTTAGATGGCATTCGACACAGAGGTAAGATGCCAGTGGGAACTCAACACACAGTGGAGTGTTTAAGGTCCCGTGTAGTTCCAGATTCCAGTTTCTTGATAAAGCTCACTCTTGGAGGCAGCAAAGAGGCTCAAATAGTTCCATTCCTACCATCCACATGAGAGATCTGAAATGAGTTCCAGGCTCCTGACTGGCCTGGCCTGACCCTGATGTTTGTAGGTATTTGTGGAGTGAACCAGGAAATGAAAGATCTCTGCTTCTCTGTTTTTCAAATAAAATGAAACATGCAAAAACTAAAATGACGGGTGTTAAGGAGACTTCAATATGAATCCTTTGCAACATGGGAATTTAATAAACATGAGTCCACAAGGAAGATCTTAAAGTGTTTCAGCCCCTGGTCTCCATCAGCTCCCTGCAGACCTACCTAAATGAGCCTGCAGACCAGGTATTAGGAAGTATGTGCTTCGTGTGCAACTACATTTCCAGACCCTTCTGCTTGCCCACTCATTAGGTCATCAAGCAAAAAGACACTCCTTTATGGGGATTCTGGAGTCACCAGCAAGTTCATAGATGGATGAGCTATTGCCTGTTACACTGTATCTATGGGATAAAAAGACATGATGTAAGGCTTTTGGTATTAGGTTTTAGTCTTCTGTGACACTGTCCATGGTTGACATGATGTGCTATTGGTTAGCTTTCAAAGCTACTGAAAACATTTATCTTCTGAGAGTCTAATGATGATGTAGAAGAGAATATTTGTAGCAGTTATGCAATCATATTTATTTGACACTTTATAATGTATTTTCACAATCTCTGTGTTGCCCATTATCAGTTTATTAATGAGATGCCTGTGATATTTCAGGGCATAGGAGGCAAATATTTCTTAATAGATGACTTCCTTCTTGAATAACTGTTGCAGTGGCAATTCACTCTAACCTTCTACAAGCCAAGTTCATTGGGTTTTCAACTCCCAAGATGTAAATTGTTTTAAATGAAAGCAAAGTAAGTATTGAATATCTATTTAAGTTGAGTTCTGCTAGATAGAACAATTTTGTTCTTCTTGGTAACTTTCTCCAGACATTCATCTTTATGAAGTTCTGGGAAAGGAAGTGAAAAACAATACTTGACCTCTGATACAATGTACTGTTTTGATCATGATCAGTACTTTAATAAAATGTCTTCAGGAAAGGAGGAGGGTGCCTGTGAGAAGCTTGAGAAATGTTGATGGTTCTACATTACTTCTCTTTAATCCACTTCCGTGTTACCCAGTGTGACCGGGATGGCTAATTTGGTTCTTGCACTCTATAAATTCAGGTGCCTTGAAGTTACAAGAAAATGAGGGAATCAGAGTGACAGCTGATAATGACATTGGGGAAAAGATCATTTAAATTTTTAAACCCCAGTTTGCTAAGGTGCAGTATGCATGTCACCAGTGAGGACCAGAGATGCAGACCAAGATGTTGCTTTTCTTGGACTTCTCTGCCTGTATCCTTTGCCTTGTATCTTTCATTGTTAAAATAACTGTTAAACTAAGCATTAAAAGTGACGTAAGAGTCACACATTTGTTATTTACCTTCTTGTCTATGCAAATACAAACAAGCAAACAATCTAGTGCCAGGAAATCACAAAAGAAAAGTGATTTGGATAATCTAACTGCCACAGAGATTCACGGGAGGTGGAGAAGGGGAAAAAGCAAATTCTAGTATGGTAGCATTAAAGAGAATGCATTAACCATCTCTGATGTCATGACACTTAACTTCTATGACATGAACAGAGCAGTTTATGGGGCCAGTATTATGGCACAGCCTACACAGTGCTGGTCTACAATGTTGGCATTCAATACGGATGTCAGTTCAACTCCTGCATGCTCTACTTCCACTGAGCATGCCTGGTAATGGAATTCCACACTCCTGTGTTTGTCTTGACCCAGCTGTAGCTTCTTTGGCTACTGGGGGTAGAGTCATGAATTAGCAGACAGAAAATGTTTTCTCTCTCTCTCTGTCTCTCTCTCTCTGTCTGTCTTTCTGTAACTCTGCCTTTCAAATACATAAAATAAGCTTTTATTTTTTTTCTAAGAAAAAACTGAGGGCTTTATTATTGGCAATACAATTTCACTTACATGTCATATTTAATCTTGAAAATAATCCCCTAAGATGGGTGTAATTATTCCATTTTACAGATGTGGAATTGGAGGCCCAGAAAGATGAAGCCACCTACCCAAGCTGTAATGGGACCATTCATCCACTGAGACATTGTAAAGTACCATGAGTTTGTCTTTTCATCATTTTGCCAATTTCAATCATTGTGCTCTCTCACTGTTTCATTGATAAGGAAGACTGTGTAAAGTGTGTGGTCCTTCATGTTTCCAGAACTACAGTGTGGAGCAGGCATGGAAGGATTGACATTACAAGTTGTGTCCTTGCTTGAAGAATTGTAAGCTCTGTATAGCTAAGACGGGACAAGTTCCTCCTTCCAACCACACTTCTTTGACGGTTTTGTCCACCCGTCTCACTGGAGTTCAGACTATGTAATGAGTCATTTTCTTTTTCCCCTTTTCTTGTGGGGGCAGCTTTGCTTGAAACACCAGGTAGTCTGCCTTCTCGAGTGTTCTGTCACTTTTGCCAGTAGACTACAGTTGCCATTTAGAAAGGGTTGCGCCTCTCATTCTGGGTCTGCGGTTTTGCCGTTCCCTCTTCAAGATGGCCAACTTGATATGGGTATTTTTCTGCAGAAACAACCCTTCTTCACCACATAGATGGAAGTCTGGTGTTATATTTTGCTTCTTTTCCTAGAAGGAAAAAAGCAAACAAACAAAAACAAACAAAAACACCCTCTCTGACTGGCAGAACACAAGCAGCCCAGATACTAATATTTATTCACATTGTTTTATATAAAAGTTGACCATTGAAAAGTAGCAGAGAGAGCTTTGTGGCCATGATGTTTGCCAAGGACCCCTGAAGGAACCGCCTTTAGTGGTCTGTCCTACCCTGTTAAATTAGGCTTCTGCCATTCTCAGAAGAGAAGCTCATGGGATCTGATTTGGTGAAGGATGTGGTAAGCGAGCAGTGAACTGTAACAGACGTCTCTCCCTGCTCCTACACACCTTAGGTGATCATTTCCAGGGACTTTGTTAGGGCTGGGGCTTGGTGTCATCTTTTCTCCTTGGCGGGGATTTTCCATCCAAGATGAGCCTCACGAAACAGTGACTGGTGTCATGAATTTCCGTGATAGGTGGAGAGATTCTCATCAAACTGGAAGATATTTTGACGTGAGTTTTTTGTGTGCTTTTTTTCTTTTTACTATTCAACTATTATTATTATTATTATTATTATTATTATTATTATTAGTCTAGAGGCTGGTATGGTTTCATATCAGGCTAATTCTTCTCCTGTGGCTGCAACTTCCCATGTGAATGCTAGTTTGTGTCCCATCTGCTGCACTTCCGATCCAGCTCTGTGCTAATGGCCTGGGAAGCAGTGGAGGATGGCTCAAAACTTTGGAACCCTGCACCTGTGTGGCAGACCCAGAAGAAGCTCCTGGTCCCTAGCCAGCCCGGCTCTGGCTGTAGTGGCCAGTTAGGGAGTGAACCAGTGGATGGAAGATTTCTTTCTCTCTCCTTTTGTCTCAGTAATTCTGACTTATAAGTAAAATTATATATATATAATTCTACTTCTGTGGAAAGCAGAGAGAAAGAAAGAGGAAAAGGAAGAGAAAGAGCTTCAATTCGTTGGTGCACTTTCCAAGTGGTCACAACATTTAGGGATGGGCAGGCGGAAGCTAGGAGCTAGGAACTTGAACCAGATTTTCTGTGTGGGTACAGGGACCAAACACTTGGTCCACCATCTTCCATCTCCCACAATGTGTATTAGAAGGAAGCTGGATGAGAATCAGAGTGGCCGAACTGACACTCCAATATGACCTATGTGTGTTCCAAGCAGTGTTTTGTGCTGCTGTGGCACAACATCTATGTGCTTTGTTTTAAGAGGGGGTTCTAAAGTCATTGTTCCAGAATAATATTTTTATGTCATCTTTTTGAAAAGTACAGTTTCTACCTACTGATTCATGATGACTCAGATGTCATTTGGCCAAGAAAAATAGACTTGAAACCTTCCAGAAATGGTCCTTTGTCAACTTTGCTATACAGATGAAGCTCAGCGTATATTTGTCCGATGGCATTACAAGCGTGACAGAGATAAGGGAAGACACGAACTCAGACGTTTCTGTTGACTTCCTGTTTATTTTCTTCTGTCCAATGATGCAATTTTCAGAAGGGTTTTGTTGATAATTGCCCTCTCTGATCCAGGTTCTCACTGGTTGGCCCCATTTGTCTCCTTGAACTCTCTGTCCCTGGTGCCTTAAAGGTCAGCACACATTAGAGATTCAGCTTTCTCAGGCAACCCACTCCTTCCTTCCTTCCATCCTGTTGTAGCATGATTTGCAAACTGGAAAGAGCCACTTGGAGGCTGGTGCAGCGCTGTCCGATAGTTCCATGTTCCATGTTTCTGACTGCTCTGTGTGTGTGTTCCTGATGAAGCTCTCTCCTCCTTATACAATAGGTCCTTTCCCGTGTTCCATTTATGTTTTAACCATGCTTTTACATTGCAATCCACTGAATGCTTTCAAAACAACCCTGAGCTCTAAGCTAAATTCCTAGAAGCTCTGATTCACTGCCCAAGCCTAGGACCCTGCCCTCAGTGCTGTGTTAAAAGATCCCCCCAGATGGTTTGGATGTGGAATCCAGGTTGGCAATCACTGATGGCATTGAGAAAGCCTCTCTCGGGGAGTTTTTAAAGGAAATATTTGAAGAGAGAGAGAGAGAGCACAGAGGAATGACTGGACTGTCTACTGCAGAGAAATACCATTTACTGCGTTTAAAAATCTCCCCTCTGTTGATTTTAATCCCAATACGGCAAATATGAGCAAAGATTTAGAGTAAAGCTTTAGGACAATAAGAATCTCTTGACTTCCAGAAACTCACCCATGGACTAGAGCAAATGCAGGTTGCTGCCTTACTCTCTAGGTAGTTCAACAGCAAGACCTAAGGAGGCACAGCACTGAGGGTTGGGTGGAGGTGGGAGATAAAGGCAGCTTTTCCGAAGAAGACAGTTGGCCTGGGTCTGCAAGGCTGGATGTAACTCACAGAGATGCACCATTGTCCACCTGCCAGTTCAAGGGTCATGCTTCTCCACTTGTTTCAAAGAAACCAAGAGGAAACTGGGAAGTGCCTGTAGGTCTGCGTGTCCACTGGCCTCAACAGACACATGTTTTTGGTACTATTAGCCATGAAAACACAAGCCCCCCTGGACATCTCATGAGCAGCCTCTTCCTGGGAAAAGACAGGCAGAAGGAGCTAACTGTTAACTAGGTCAAAGGCTTTCTGATGAAAAGGGATTGGTTGTTCAGCAGAAAGTTGGCAGATTACTTGACCCTATATACAAGATCATGTAACTTAGGCTTGCTTCCCTAGTTACTAGCCATTTACAATCAGGAACCAACTTAACAAAACCACAAAGGGCCAGGAGTCACAAAGTGAAGGTGAGACCCCCATCTTTTCCCACAATGGCAGTGCGGTCAACTGAAGGTTGGAGATGCGTCACAAACCCCACCCCTTGCATCAAGCTGGCTCCTGATCCTACACTGGGGTGGGAGGTCCATCCTCTGCACATTGGGATTTTAAACAAACAATAATTTGTTCATTGTCTGTGAAGACGTCAAGAGAAGCGCTTTAGTGTGTCAGTTTGCATGATCCTGCGTCTCAGCCTCAGCTTCTGTCCAGATCTGACTCCACGTGTAGTAGCCTCCGGATGCCTATGGAATAAAGTGCAGACAAACATTCCCCAGGGTGCCTACAGGTTTCTAGAGTAATCTCAGAGAAGCGTCTGGCTTTGCAATTCTGAAGACTCCAGAGTTCTAGTTAGGCTCCACCTCAACAGTCATGTTGGAATGTATGTCCTGCATGTCATGATAATGGATCTGAGACTAGGGCACATAGGGATGATTCAAGAACAAATTACGCATAGCAAGATCTCCGGTTGTCCAGAGAGGGCGATTTAGGGAGCTTGCACTTCGTCGTCTTCATCATGAAGCTGGTGTGTCGGATGTCATCATCTTCGCGGTACTTACTGCACAGACCTTGTGTAACACTGCCTGAGTTTCCTCTCTGTGCTGCACCATGTGCTACTCATGAACCATATGTGGCAGGCACAATTAAACAGCTGAATTTTAAATATTTCTTTATTTCAATTATTAATGCAGGCACAAGTGGCCAGTGATGACCCTAAGGGGTGCAACAATTACACAGTCTCTTTAAAATTCTCATTCTCCTCAAGTTCCAAACAGGCATGCTCAGGTCATTTCTTAGCACCTGTAATCATAGAGGCCCAGGCTTTTTTTTTTTCCTTTCCCTGTTGTATTTCTCCAGTTCTCAGTCTTAGAATTATAGGCTGTTTCTGTCCTGGAAATCTGACAGTCTCATGTTTATGAAACCTGCCTAAGACACTCTAATTATAATACTTTATTGGAGGGTGATTCTGCCAGCCTTGTTTAGATCATCTGTGTTTTTAGTTTTGATCTTAAAAGAGCTGTAAAAACAGTGTTTTGTCAAAAGAGAAAAATTAGCTGCAGATGGAGTGGTCGGGATTATAAACAATTCCAAGTCCTGGAAATATTGGGCTAAGGGAAGTTAGAGCGGTAGGTCCAAGTCATCAAGGAGAGAATTGGCTCTGGAGAACTTTTAATTGGGCCTAGCTTTCTTCTAGAGGTCATCGAGTGGTTTCCCTGAAGGCATGAAGATTTTTTTCCCTGAGAATAGATTCCCCCCATTGTCAGTCACGTCTCTACTATGGTCTCCGAGGAAGTCTTCAGGCTGGTTTGCTGCAATTTAAATCCACAGAAAAACCATGAAAAAAAAAATCCAATGTTTTCTCTAAAATATTAATTTCCTTGCTCCGGGCTTCTGTGGGCTTTGGCTGGAAACTTAATCTGTGCGGCTCGACGGTTCATTGTGTGTCAGTCACTGGAATGGGGCTTAGTGAGAATTACTCCATGCCTTAGGAGTCCAAGCAGCCTCACTTGTTATAAAACAGCCTTTTATCTTAGGCTCAGGGATTTGCATTTTGGGAGGATGTGCCAGCTGACTTGAGCCCCTGCAGGTCTCAGCTTGTTGTATACCTTGTTCGGTCCATATCGCTCACTTCTGGAACCTTCTGCTGCTGCTGCCACTCACAGCTGAGAGGTTTACCCCGTAACTCCAGTCCTTGTCCCTTAGGTCTCCTGCCCATGTCTTCACAGACTCACTCCAGCAGCTAATCGACTAATACAAGACACGCTCCCTTGGCAGTTAGATGAAACTTTAATTATCAGTGGCATCCAGGCCAGGAGTCACACCCCTTTCCTATGAGATGGCTTTTGAGCTCTACCTTACTTCTGGCGGGACCCTGACCACTTTCGTTTCCAGATCTCCCAGAAGCATAGGAATCTAGGGAGTTTGGGGATCCCTTTAGGTCAACATTATACCATGAATATCTTGCGATGATAAAAATAATACTTCGATTGTCGTGGGTGGCCGCACGTGGTAATGCAGTCCCTTGACACTGAACAGGCGATTTCCTGTGGTTGTAGGTCAGGTGTACTGAAATACCACCGGTCCATGTGTGTACAAGGTGGCTGTGTGACAGTGCATCTAGTTGTGACCTTAGCTTCAGAGGGTCGAGTCTCAAGGAAGCTGTGGCTTAAAGGGGGCTCCCTGGCCCTCCAATCCTGAACTAGCTCTTGTCAGGAAAGAAACTGGCTTTGACTTCTAAAGTGATTTCCTTTGGTTGCTGATTCCCATCATTCAGACCCTGAGCCTTAATCTTAAAAAAAAAAGGACAAAAATCGTTGCTCTATTCACATCTTGTATATATGAATAATTTTATAAATTGTTCTAGTCCCTCTGTGTGTGTGTATCTGCATTCCTCATCTAGCAGTTACATATATGCATCTATTTTTTAACAGAAAAGGGGAATTAATGAAAAAAGTAGATATCTTGGAACTTAAGGATGAGATAAGAAAACTTGGCTTTGGAGTGTGGAGAGATATAGCGAGCCAGCAGTGACTGTTCACTGGGTGACAGTAAGCATGGACCAAACAATGCTGCAGGTTGGCAGAGGGTAGCAGCAAACTTAAAAAGCTCGTGTGTGCAAGTTAACAGATTCTCCTGAAAACTCAGGGATGGGTTCTAGGGTAGGGCCAGAAAGGGATGATGGGTTTTGACAATTGTAAAAAGAGTTATCAAGAGTGACCTCATTGATAAGTGTTCAGGAGAGGTTAGATTCAAATCCAGGATGAAGAGGACACATCGGGGATGAGAACGTTTTTGTTTGAGGAATCAGCAGGTTCCCTAAGGCTGAGTGTGCTGGCCATCTCTTCCCGCTTGCTGCATCACCACCATGGCCTCTCCTCTTGGCTTCTTGCAGTAAAATTCACATTTTGTAGACTTATTTTTACACTGGAATCCACAGAAATTGAGTCGGTGCAGCATCTACAACTATCAGTGAAAAGACTAGACGAAGAGTGACAAGAGACTGTGAAATGTAGTCGCAGTATACCTTCTCGATGGCATCCGGTCATGCAGCATTTAAACATCTTTACTCCTACTCCAACACCAGGTGAACTTCGTGAATCCGATTATTTGAATGGGGGACACGTTGGAAGCACTTACCTTAGGTGCATAGCACAACTTTTATTAAAAAAAAAAAAAGTCTTGTGAAGTGCAAGATGTTATAGCTTGACTTTCATTGCAAGATAGTTCAAAGCATTTCAAAGTTTAGGTTATTTAACCCACCCTATCCTTAGTACTACATGTTATATCCGTACAAATATGGCCATTTCCCGTGGACAGAAGGATCCAGCTGGTATCCAGCAGCATGTTAGAAAACTTCTGCTCAAGGCTGATCGGTGGCTCTTGAACATGATTTGTGCCTCTCATGCTCCACACTGGAAGCTAGAATCTATTTTGTCTCTTACAGCCAGCTGAACATACAACAATCATGATGGAAATGTCTTTCTTTCTTCTCACTTGGGTGGTTTCCTTGTGACCTTTCAAATGTATGTTAAAAATTCATCTGCACTGCGGTTGTATTAAGGGGTGGGATCCTTGAGAGGTGAATGGGTTAGTCCCACGTGAAAAGCTAGGAGTCACAGTCATGTGACTACCTTTCTGCCATCTGCCGTGCATGGCAGCATCCGGCAGTAAGGCACCTTCTTGGGAGCAGCGAACTTAGCAGGGAGCCCCTCACTCCTAATGCCACTGCCTGCCACTAAGTGATCTTGAGCTTCCAGCTTCCAGAACTGTGAGAAATAAATTTCTGTTCTAGCTAAATTACCCAGGGTTGAGTATTTTGTTAAAGCAACGCAAATGGAGGAGGCTGGCACCAATTTTAGTGGGCTTCTGAGGTCTTCGAGGAGAGCTGATTTACTCATTGGGAGGTCACATCATGGCCACCCTCCTGGCCAGGGCCCCTTCATGCTATTTACTGCAAACAACATAAGGTCATGACAGAAGTGAGTAATGCCCAGGAAAAACAACTCAACCGTACACTGTGAGAAAACAAGCAAAACTGCCCAGTTTAAGGGCAGATTCTCAGATTTCCTTTCAAATTTCCTGCCCTTTATTGTCCTTTCTTGAAGTCTTAACAATGTAGGAGACTTGTTTCTTTTTCATTGCACTTCCTCTGCTTGAAAAAAAAAAAAAAAACACCAAGGGAGAGGTTTCAAGCTTTTGGTATTATCTTACAAACCAGAGGGAATCCGGCCTTGGCTTTTTGTCTTCTTAAGCCAACCTGGCAAGGGTCACTTGATTGCTACTGATCTGTTGGAAATCTCCCTCAGATCTTTTCAAAGTGGATCAATGCTTTCACATGAGTTTGAAACTACACTAGGAGTTGTCTCCACTTTCATTTCCTTAACACCAACCTGATTTCTTGATTTGCATTTGGGGGGAAAATCAACCATGAATAGATGGTATGGTGGAAAGAACTTGACTTTGAAGATTGGCTTTTTAATTCAGCCAATATGTATTGAGTTCCTACCTTGTAATAGCTGTCCATCGTGGAACAAGAGAGCTCACAGTCCCTGCCTCCTGTGGCCAGTTAGGCTTTTGACTGTGCCAGTCTCAGCATTTTATACTTGAACACTCTTTGGAGAAACAACATCAAGGATAGTTTCACACCCATCCATGAGACATCCTCAAGGCACTGCTCATGCAGCAGGATGTTTTTATACAATCATGCCTGATTTTATTATCACATATCATTCAAGCTGAGCCTAGCGAGTGTATTCAGAGTCATCGCCAAGGCACCTCTAAAGCTGAAAGCTGTTTGTTTTAAACTCTTGCGGCCAATGTCTTTGCTCTAGGTCAGTTTCCTCCACACCCCCCCAAAAATTAGAGGAAATGCCTATGAAGTCTGTATGGAAAGTGGTCCTTTGTCACCTGACATGGTTTTCCTTCCTTTTGACCTCATGGTACGCAAATGACACTGTGCAGTGCTGTTCTTGTGCTTGCAAACTTGGCAGCTGCAATGATCAAATTTAAGTTTGTGTGTGTGTATGTGTGTGTGTGTTGGGCAGAACATGGTTCCGAAACTGCAAGCTAAGGCATTGTAAAGACTGGATTCTTGCATGGCTGAGAAAATCAGCCAAGTGTACACTAAATGTTCAGGTTTGATGAACCTGAAGTCAGATTTCTTGTAAACAGATCATTGCATCTCATTCCATTTATCCAGGACTGACAGGTTTAAGCTGAACACATTGGGGTTGTTCTGCTTTCCTGGTGTTTGGAGCTGAATTGTGCATAAGTGAAAGGAACTTTAACATTGTCATACTCAGTCCACCTATTTGAGGGGAGAACAGGTGTAAAAGAGGGTTTTTTTTAAGATTTATTTATTTTTATTGGAAAGACAAATTTACAGAAAGAAGGACAGACAGAAAAATCTTCCAGCCTCTGGTTCACATCCCACGTAGCTGCAATGGCCAGTGCTGAGCCAATCTGAAGCCAGGAGCCAGGAGCTTCTTCTGGGTCTCCCATGCAGCTGCAGAGTCCTCAAGGCTTTGGGCCATCCTTGACAATTTTCCCAGGCAAGAAGCAGGGAACTGGAAGGGCAGTGGAGCAGCTGGGACTCAAACCTGCACCCATATGGGATCCTAGCACATTCAACGCGAAGACTTTACCCACTAGGCTACCACTCCAGGTCCATAAAAGGGGCTTTGTAAGTGCCCATGAACATAAAGTTGGCCAGTGGTTTTCAGGGCTTCTTTTTTTTAAGATCTATTAATTATTATTATTTTTTTAAATTTTAATTAGAAAGCCAGACTTACAGAGTGAAGGAGAGACAGAGAGAAAGATCTTCCATCCCCCGATTCACTCCCCAAGTGGCCACAACAGCCAGAGCTGAGCCAATCCAAAGTCACGAGCCAGAAGCTTCTTCTATGTCTCCCACACGAGTGCAGGGTCCCAAGGCTTTGTGCCTGTCCTTGACTGCTTTCCCAGTCCATAAGCAGGGAGCTGGGTGGGAAGCAGAACTGTAGGATTAGAACCGGCTCGGGGCTTTTTTTTTTTTTTTTTTTTTTTTTAGGATTCCATTATTTCAAAGGCAGAATGTCAGAGAGAGGAAAAGAGGGAGAGAAATCCTTCATTTGCTGGTGCACCCCTAGATAGCTGCAAGAAGACTGCACCAAGGCATGGCCAGGAGCCAAGAATTCCATATGGATCTGCCAGGTCCTTGGCTATTGAGCCATCATCAACTAGATTGGCAGGTGCAGTAGCAGGCAGCTGGATGGGCACTTCAGCTGGCAACTGTGTGGAATGATGGTGTCTGAAGCATGGCTTTACACAACACGTTGCAATTGTCAACTCCTGAGCCGTCTTCTCACTGTGCCCTGCTTGCATTGTCTCATCACGATGCATTTCAATCCCGCCACAACCCTACAAAGTCATTTTATGTGCTTATTCGAGAGGCAGAGCTTCAGGAAGAAACAGAGAGCTTCTAACCTCTGGCTCACTCCATAATTATCCACAATGGCTAGATCTTGGCCAGGCTGAAGTGAGAAGCCAGGAACTCAGTGCAGGTCTCCACACAGCTGGCATCACCGCAGCCTCCCAGGGTGTGCATTAGCGGGAAGCTAGAGTTGGGAGCAAGACGTGGGATGCTAATGTGCCAAGGTGGCACACAGATGTCTTAGCCGGTATCCTGACCCCAAGGCGAAGTGTCTGGCCCACATTATCAATTTTTACATGAGGAAATAGCTTTGAGAAGAGGAAATGAAAAAGTCCTGTTTGCCACATCTCTGAATAGAAATTCATGGAAAATGCAATGAAAGGGTGTTTATTTTGGAACCTGTACCTGAGAAGAGTCTTCAAAAAGTTTATGGAAAAAATGAATATTATGAAAAAAAAAACACATGGATTTCAAAAACTTCTTTGTGCCTAAATAAATTTCTTTCAATTTGATGTTTCCACAGTCTTTTTGCAATACCTTTATACTTAAAAATCTAATAACGTTTTCGGCCGTTATTCTTTTAAAAATCCCTCGGCAGCTGCGGATCAGAGAACGCCATTTTAGCAAGACAGACAAGCCAAATTTTTTCAGTATTATAGAATTTCATAATCGTAAGGTGCCTTATTGCCTCCCCACCGCTGCGTGTTAGATTTGCTCATTTTATTCATCCTATTGCCAAATCACAAAGGAAGTGTCTCAAAGCTGGAACAGATCAGCCCTTGCCTGGCAAATACGCCAAAGTCAGCAAAGGACCTGAAAATTAAACTTGATTCTCAAGTTACTGTTTATTTGCAAACCCTAAACTAGTGATGAACAATATTTTAAAAACAGACTAGCTCAAACATCCAAGTACTGTGGGGAACTTCAACATAACTCTGATTGATTCTGTGGTATCACCCGGCACACACTGGAACATGGAAACAAAAAATTTATGATTGCATTTCAATTTGTCTATTCACTCAAATTTTCCTGACGGCCATTTTGTAACTCAACAAACTCAACAAAGTGGTGCTTTCTGTTGATGAGTAGGGATACATGTGGCAAACTCTTAATTATCTTGTACTTTTCTTCAGTGCCAGAGCCAACACCATCTTCCTTCTCCTGTTAAGTCAGTGTTGTGTCTCGCTTTGTATTTCCACATGTGCTTCACACACGTATGTTTGCTCTTCGGTTGGATCCTGAAGGGCCCCGTTTCCTAGATCAGGAGCGAGGTGTCTCGGGAGGTTAGTGGCTTGCCTGTTGGCATACAGAGAAAACAGCAGAGTGGTACACTCAGGTCTTGGACCTCAGAGTTCTTGGGTTTCCTCGTGAAGCACTTTTGATTACGCGTCTCTCATAGCAGATCAAACCATTCCAAACAGCCTTCTGCAAGGAACCTTCTGCTCCTCCTCCCCTCTCCATACTCACTTGGCTCCCAGGGGCCACACTGACATTGCTGCCTCACTCTTTTGGCATGGAGATACCTGCTTTATGGCTGAGTGTCAGGTGTGCTCCCCTGGGACCACTGGCCTCATCTCTGTGTAGCCTGCCATGTTGCGAACTTGGAATCTTCAGCCCCTTTTTAAAGGTGCCTTTAACCATTCGTTTCCCCAGTACTAAAATAATAATGACCAAATGTCCTGGTTTTTTTTGTGTGTGTGTGTGTGTGTGTGTGTGTGTGTGTGTGTGATGATGATGAAACGAAATACTCATCGCAACACTTAGAATTCAACTAAGCATGGGGTCTGCATTCAGTCAACGGTGATAATGGCAATAGTTACTATTACCACACAGATCTAAGTTCCAAAGTCAATGACCTCTTCCCTTAAATGAAAGTGTGATTATCCACATGAGGGAGTTAAATGCCCTTTAGAAAACACCCATATTACGGAGTTAAATCATGACATTTTACATTCCAGTTGAGTCTCTACTATTAGGAGGTAGAATAGAATGACCAGATTAAACTGTGGTTAATTGTAACTATTTGAGTGGCCGCAGGCAGAGAGTATATGATATGAAGGGGTTGGAGGGATGAGACGAACATGAGGATGTAGGCAAACATCCTCCCATGCCATCGGCTGTTTCCATGGAGTGATGTAGACCTGCTGGGGCCAGAGGCTTGTGTTAGACGGAGTGCAGATCTGGCTTCACATACGAAGTATCCTGATCTTGAGACGTGATTCGGGGGCAGACTTTGAAACTGGTGGTTAAGAAGTTGATTGGGATGTAAGTGCTTGAGTTTGATTCCCAACTTCAGCTTCATGATTCTGTTTTGTCCTAACGCTGACCTTGGGGATGGTTCAAGTAGCAGGCTTCCTGCCAGCCAGCTCCCAGCATTAGAGTGACCTGTACTCAGCCATGTGGACAGTTTAGGGAGTGAACCACTGGATGGGAGGTCTCTGTTTCTATCATCAACAGAGATAAATAGGAGGAACAAAACTTGGTTCACATTTTGGACTTAACCCAGCTTCCATGGCCGCCTGTAGCAGTCTCTGCTTGAATGTCTCCCAGCCCTGTCTCCTCACAGCATATCTGGGGGTCAGAAACTGCATCTGGGACCTTATTGCATCCTCTGTAAAGGGCTGCTTTCTCTCAGCCCAGCAGCATCTCCAGCTCTTTTTACGAAGGGGATATGGAAATCTGTCTGCTTTGACCCATATTTACACTTGAGTAATAAAACTGTAATTGGAAAACCTTTCCAGCACCAGGGCACAGTGGCACATTTGCAAAGGCATCGGGGGAGTCCTCATAGAGAAATTTATCAGTGAATATCCAGGTCTCGCAGGAAATTAACATCCCAACCAAACTCCAGTTTAGTTAATGCAAATGATTCAGCACAGAGGCTGACTTTTTTCTGATCTTCTAAAAAAAAAAAGCCTTCTCACTAGGCTGGGTGTTTGTTTTTGCATTTTCCCTTAAGCTGGTAGCACTCTGAGATGAAATATTGTTTAAGTCTTAAATGAGTAACTTAATTAAAAAGCACATCTTCATTTCGACTTTTTCTGTCTCCAAAGTTCTTCTGAGAGAGAACTCGTTTGTGTATGTCCTCTTGCATGCCCTGTGGCCCCTGTTCCACGGGATGCAACATGAGGACCCTCCCAGAGCAGAGCAATGGCACACTTGCTTAGAGGTGGTGCGTTTTGCTGGGAGGTAACACATTATTTTAGCTGAGCTGGAATGCCACACAGCTTCATAAATCACATGCCTATTATCTCGTCTCTATCAAACTGTGCCATTTACCAGTATTGTTTTGACTGTCACTGAGAGTTATTTAATCATCTTTTATTTTTGGTGTTCTGTGGGGTCATTTTCTTTGTTGCTCTAGTATGCCGTCCAAATTGTATCAACAGAGAGAGAATTGGTTGCTCAGTTGTGGCACTTTGCATGAAGTACTAATCCCACAGCACTTGTCAGCAGAAACCTAGTGACTGTTTTGAATGTCCGTGTAACAGTGCCCCGTTGAACTCGTTCAGTTGACGCACATTCCTGTTTGTGTTGACGGGACGTACTTCTTTCGATCGGTTTCTTCTTTTCGTTAGTCCGAGCTGTTACATTCTCATTAAGGTCTCATCTCACTGTCACACTGGCAAAATATGCCAGATCGGGGGCTGACATTCCATTATAGCGGATTTAAGCCAGTTCCTTCTCTATTCAGCTGTAGCTTGCTTTATTCTATACCTGGCATCATCATAATTTCCTTGTAAATTAAACTGCAAAATTCTCTAGTTTAAGGGGACGGTCAAATGTTCAATATCCAAACCTGGGTAACCATTCCTTATTTCCTTCATTTACTTGCTTAGTGAATGCCATTGTATGTCTCTATAGTTTTCCTTATGGCAATTATAGTGAGTGGTTCAATTCGTGAGCTAAAAGGTTACTGAAACCCAAACCCCCAAAGCCAAATTCTCTCAGTTGAACAAGTCGAAAGAAACATCAAACACATACACACACACACACACACACATTCATCCCTCTCTAGCACATTCATAATCACTTCTGTAATAGTGAATTTACACTGGCATTACATTCAGGTGGTCTCCAAATGCCTATACTCGGTGGTTTATTTGAAACCCTTGAAATCTAAGGTTTAAACACAGGCATCAGGTTTATTCAGATTGAGAAGAGAATGCATTTTGAATTTAGGTGGACAACGTGTGATACGCTGTTTGGGCTCCTGGTGGGATTCCCGCTGGCGTCTTCGACCCTTTGTATTCTGTAAATCTTATAAGTTGCCAAGCCAGAACACCTGTGTGCCTCAACTGTCAATCTGTAAAATGAACCATGAAAGCTCTGGAACTTTGTGTCCCCTTCATTCTGCCCAGTGCCCCCTATTGCTCCTATACTAAACCCTCTATTGATGAAAGAGATTCTTGAAAATCATTTGCCTGGGCAAGCAACACTTCAATGTATTAATCAGCTAATGTCATATGTTCCTAAAGGTGAACTTGCTAGACTGTTTGCCGTGTGGTTTGGGTACCTGTCACTGACAAACTCAGGGAAGGCAGCCCAGTTTATGCCCGTGCTTTGTCTATATGTACTACCCACACTTCGCTCAGCTCAATGGGTTATCTGAGTTGACATTGTTTCCCAATAGGATTTAGATAAAAATAGTTTCATGCATTTCTCACCTATGTTCCTCTTGTTAGCAATGATGTAGGCTTACCTTGGTTTTAAAGACCTTATTCTGTGGTGACATGGAAAACAATACATATGGAAAGCAGCTTTTTACAAAACAACGATATAGGAAATTGGTATGCATTATTTGTTTCCACTGGGTATTGACAATGATTTCATGGCATTAATTCTGACATTTGTTGAATACTTACTGTTTTACAATGCAGGCTTTCAAAGACATTGCCAGTTCAAAGAGATTTGGGAATATTAATTGTGTCATCCTTGGAAGGTCTTTTAAAAAAGGCATGGTTACTGGTTACTACAAAAACATTTGTGTGGGAGCGAGAATTGGTGCTTTCAGGCCATGTTTTCTCCATTTCTTTCCTGTTCATACCAGAGTCTCACTGTTGGCTCCATGAGATTGTGCCTGACTAATCCTGGTGGCCCAGGGTCATGAGGGTTTGGGACATTCTGCCTCTACTGCTCTCAGGATACTCACACCTAAGCAGAGAAGAGGCCCAGACACATTTTTAAAACTAACCAAAAGGTCCTATATTCTATTAGAAGCTGCAATTATGAAGTGAATATTTAGGAAAGTTGGAGGGCCAGGCAGTTGGTACAGTAGACAGGCTGCCACTTGGAATGCATCCTGTTTTGGAGTGCCCGGTCTCAGTCCTGGCTGTACTCCAGATTCCAGATTCTTGCCTGTCTGAACCCGGAGAAGCAGTAGGTGATGGTTCAAGTAGCTGGGTACCTGTCACCCATGTGAGACACTTGAATGGAGTTCTAAGCTCTTAGGTTGTGGTGTGCTACAATTCTGTCTGTTATGGGTGTTTGGGGAGTGAAGTAGAAGATGGGTAAATTCTGTCTTTCTCTCTTCCTCTCTTCCTCTCTCCATCTCTTGCCCACCTGCCGTTCAAAGAAACAAACTAGCCATTACTTTGGGTTTAGATGGCTGTAGTAATTGGCTGTAGCATTTGGTTGGCTTAGGAGCATCGTCCTTCCTTGGGAAGTCCTGTGGGAATTTTCCTAGGCTGCCCAACTTCTTCTTTGTTCTGGATGGAGGACACGTGCATGTCCTCTGGCCAGCAGACTTGTCTGGCCTGCTCTCGTGGGCCGGGGCTGCTGGTTGCCAGTGGCACAGACCATGGACGGCTCCCTGCCAGGTGGCTGCCTGTGTGTCTGATTCTGAAAAGCCAAGTGCAATTAAAAAGCTTTTTTTCAGAGAACAAGTCTTTCAATCGCAGACCCATATGGTGATCAGTGCCCCGGGCCTGTGATTGTGCGAGAGGCCAGGCTCTAGAGCAAAGCAGATGGAAAGAAGTGTAAGATGAGAAATCCTTGTGAAAAGGCGAAGAATGGCCTTTGTATTGTGCTAGATCCCAAATCAGCAAAGACAGCGAAGCAATAGTCAAGGTCTGGGTTCCAATAGCACCTGCTTGCTTCCAACGATGGTCAGTTTCAGATGTCTATGGCAAGTGTGTAGCGTCTAGGTCTTTAATCAAACACTAATCTGGGGGTTCTCTGAAGATGTCTTCAGCAGCTGTCTTCATTAAGGTAGTCCTCTCACTAACATTAAATGGGTCTTACACAATCAGGAGGAATCCTGTAAGAGCAAAAAATCCAGATAGGAAATTTTGCATAAAGACTGTGGCATTGATTCCTGCTTGGGGTCCCAGCCTGCTCCATGCATTTCAGATGCCATTCCCGCAATGGTGGGAGCCAATACACGATCCCACAACGACAGGTTGGAAAATGTTGTGTGGAATCTGGGTGTGTCTTAACACTCGAGATGCTCTGTCCCGGCTCAGAGGAGTCTCACATCAATTGCCATGATTATCCCTTGAGCTGTTACACCGAGCTGTGACAATTTTGGTGGCCCTGCTATGAAATACAGGGTGCTAAGCAGGGTGTTTGTGGAATAAAGACATTCTTCAACCCCTTTCCCAGTTATGCCAGCAGATAGCAGTAGTTTGATACAAGATGATTCAGGCACATGGATCCTTTTCTGGCCGCGTGTTTAGGAACATTTCACCTAATGAGTCTGCTGATTGTAAATCCCCTTTTGGAGATAAAGACTAAGAAATGACACTCAAAATTTCTAATATGGGGCCCGGTGCAGTAGCCTAGTAGCTAAAGTCCTCGCCTTGCACATGCCAGGATCCCATATGGGCACTGGTTCTAATCCCGGTGGCCCACTTCCCATCCAGCTCACTGCTTGTGGCCTGGGAAGTTAGTCAAGGACAGGCCCAAAGCCTTGGGACCCTGCACCTGCGTGGGAGACCTGGAAGAATCTCCTGGCTTCTGGCTTTGGATCGGCACAGTTCTGGCCATTGCGGACACTTAGGGAGTGAATCAGTGGACGGAAGATCTTCCTCTCTGTCTCTCCTTCTCTCTGTATGTCTGCCTTTCCAATAAAAATGAAAATAAATCTTTTTTAAAAAAATTTCTGATATGTCTCTTGAGCAAGTCTGAGCTGTGGTGGGATTCTCATCTCTGACCCCATGAGACAGTTGCAAACATAGACGCTCTGCAGTACTTACTTAATTCATCTTCTCAAGACATGGAACCTGTGGGCACTGACTAGCGGGAGGAAAATGTGAGTCCATCAGGACGGCCGTATGACCTGGAGTGAGCAGGGCCTTGAAGTTACTCATGGGCTGGGCGAGAAGGGAAGTGCAATGGGCCATGTGATCCTGTCATGTGCTGGGCACTACTGCCTATTGTCGTATTCTTCAGTGAGTGCTATTCTAGGTAACATGTCCTCCCTAGAGCCCCTTCCTGAAGAAGGGTATGCCTGATTTGTCTGCTGGGGTAGAACATCCCCAGCTGTTGACAGAGGGCTTGTAGGTATTCAGATAGACTGCCTCAATGTGGGAGCTTCTTAAGGAAAAGGCAGTTAGAGTCACTTGACTCTCTGGACTGGAAGCGGCTTCCAAGTTGAGTTCAGGTTTGCAATGGGATTCTTTGGGAGGGTTTGTTACAGCATTTAGGGTGATATCCTTGTGAGTTGCTGTTCACAGGATGTTTCCTTTGCTAGCCAAGCTCCTGGCTTCTCACATAAGCTGCCCTGTGGCTCCTGGAGGTTTGACCGGTATTGTCATTGCCTGTGGATCAGATTGCCCGGATGCAGTATCATGTACCACAGGTGTGCTTCGCCCTCCTAACACCACCCCATAACTCTGCATCCCACCCCAGCTGCCAGGACACTAATGGAGTTCTAAGTGATTGTGAAGGACTCCTCCGAGGTGGCCTGGTTCCTCCCCCCACCGGGGCCTTTAGAGCAGTCATTAGCTTTTATCAAAATCAGGTGATCCCAGCCAAGGTTAAGTGTAGCTTGGTTCTGTGAATTGAACTGCCACTCCTACCAATACATATATGTACCAAAAAAAAAAAAAAAATTCCCAACGGCCTGTGTCTGTAGAGGAAAGAGAAGATCGGCTCAAAATGCAGGCTGCAGGTTCTTGAGCTGCCTTCTGGACAAGCCAGCTTTGCTATGGTAGGGCGCCACCCAGGGTCAATTCATAGAGACTCACTCATGGCAAATTACACTGGCATGCCCTGCATGGAGAGGTGATTGAAACACATTAGGTGGTGAGAGTGGTAACTTTTGGTAACAAGGACAGAACTTTTGGCAACAAGGATGTCTCTTCAGCTGGCTACTTGTGAGGTTTTATGTTGTAGCATAGACCAGTTTCCTGATCCTCAGTTGGCGCTGAACACATTTAACTTATCATGTATACACCTCCCACTCAGAGCACAGTGGGCTGATTGCCTTTTATCCAAGATGCAGGGAGAGGCTCTGTCTTGTTGGCACCTCACCTGAGTGCCACTCTCGGGGCACCAACCTACTCAGGCTGTGATGCCAGTGGCAAAGCGGAACAGTGCACAGCGATTAGCCTCCTGGGTCTTTTCTCCCGTCTTGCTCTCTCCTCTCTCCTGCAATGAATCCTTTTCTGTTTCCTGTTGTGTTTGCAAGCCTCGGACCTAGACCACTCGTGCCAGGCAACACACTTACGGCAGCCTCTGCTGCTTCTAGCTCCAGTCTCCTGCTTTCTTTTTGTTTTAATCGTGCCTGACTCCTGCCCATTTTCTAGCACTTGTAGGCTTTTGCTAGGAAAGAGTCAATCGGCCCATGTAGGATTGCCCTCCAACTTGTGTATGAAGTTGCTGCCCACAGCTCTTCAGGTGTGCATTTTTTTTTGCAAGGGAATTTGTTGAAAAGCTGCATCTATTAAATAGATTGCGATGTTCTCATGTGAGGGAATGGTGCTGCTTTTTGTGTGCTTTTTGTGCTTTAAAATTCCATTTATTCTGTTTGGAGGCACACAGAGATAGCTCCCATGCATTGGTTTGTTCTCCAAATGTCCACAATAGCCAGGGCAGGGCCGGGCTAGAGCCATGAGCCAGGAACTCAATCCAGTTCTTCGATGTGGGTGACAAGAACCCAGACACTCCATTAGGAGATGCGGGTGATGTAACCATTATAGCAAAGACGCACGGATGCCCATGGTTTCTGTTGTTCTTATTATTTTGCATTTCATTCTGCGTCAAGGTTTGCACCTGATTGAACATGAGAGTCACACAGTTTTTTCCTATGCTGGTGACCCTTCTGTCTGCAGAATGGTCAAGCCAGAGAATCTGGGAGTGGGACCCGGGCATCACCATCTTCTAGAATGATGCAGTAGATGACTGCTCTGAAGGCAGATAACCTCCCAGACAAGTCAAATACCTAAAGTGAGAGAGGCCTCCATTCTAGGTCATAGAGGTTTGACTTCACAGCTGTAACAACAAAGCTTTCTAACCAGCAAGTAGATGTTTGTCCACAACATACTACATACTAAAACAACACACACACACACACACACACACACGCACACACACACACACTGAAGCAGAAACATAGCTTCACTTGTTCTTATTTGTTTTGGCAGCGTCTTATTGGAAGACCTAAAGGGTTAAATTAGTTGTTTCACAAACAAATCCAAATATAACCGTTGTAGGAAAAAAATATACATTCATTGTTGTGTTAGTTCCAAATTTAACACAAGGTTCAGAGAGCATTTCTGGCTATATTTTTAGCTAAGCATGGAACTCTTGGCCTGGGAGACATTGAGGATTTTAAAATAGTTTCTTACCTAAAAATATACTTCCTGAAATGAACTTGAGGCCTGAGAGGGATGAATGGGTTTATTTTTTTTCTTCTGGATTTACTGTTACCACAGTAAAGCAAATCTTAAATTTATGTGTGCTCATATTTTTAGAGACCCAGGAAACAGGTGTTACCCCTAAGTGACAGAGGGTTGCAGGATACAGTGTTAGTGATGGGCATTTAAAATTCACAGAGCAGGGAGGGACTGTGGATGGATATGGTACCTGCTCCTCTGAAGGCAGGAGTGTCCCCAACACCAGGAATGCACGCAAGACTTGGATAAGACCTGTGCAAGGTGATGCTTTGCAGAAGTACCTCTGGCTCCCATGGGCCAGCCACTAACCCAATGCCATGTGCAGTGTGTGTGCCTGCCTTTCCTGATTGTGGCATGTAATATGCAGATTATCTCATGTGTGTCGATTGAATGCCTTACTTCACTTGGCTTCCTGAACTATGACTTCAGTCACCCATGACGCCAGTGAGAACAGATCTCTTGGAGGAAAATGATGGGAAGAAATGGGCGTGGCATCTTAGCCTCCTTGTGTTGCCTTCAGTATTTTATTGAATGTATGTGAGTATTGTGTTTATGACCACGTTCCTCCATTGTCTAAGTGATGCTGTTTCTTCAGCTCTTTGTGTTCAGGCCTGGGGATGTACATTTGTGCATTCATTCAGCACATATTTTTTGGATCCCTAGTCTGTGTGATGGCAATGAGATAGAATATATAGACATGCTAAATAAAGTCTCATGGAGCTGCATTGGGTGGATAGATTGTCAGCAAATACATGACCCAGAGTCGGCTTGGACAGTGTAAGTCCCATGGTAGCTACTGCAGATGGCTTTGGGAGGAAAAGATGATGTTTAATCCAGGACCACAAAGATGATGAGAAGGAATAGCAGGTGGAGGATCCGAGAAAGATACATAGTTCACTTCTTTCTGGGATGGTCCATGTGTCCTTCCAGGTAAGCATTGATGAAGAGGGAGATTGGAGAGGAGGTAGTGGGCAGATATTTCAGGTAGAATCAGCTTTTATTTGCCATCCTGACTCCACCTCCCAGTGCTTGGGATTGTGCCTGGAGGGCCTCAGTGAGCATCCAATGAGATCCCCCAAGACAACAGGCAAGTCAGATCTCATGGAAGTAGTCCCTTGCCAAAAATGTTACTGAAGCTCTTGGATGATGAAAAGCAAGGTCTGGTGGAAAATTTCTCCTTTGGGCTGACCTGCCTACTTCTGTCCTTTGTGACAGTTTGGTTGTAACCTTGTATGGTTTTGGCCCAGGGCTCTCCTGTCTGGCTCCTCCATGCCCTGTACTTCCTTCACTATTTTAGGCTACCAGGCTCTGGTCTGTTTCCTAGTCTATTTGCCCAGTTAACCTGCAATTTCCTTAAGAGTCGTTTGCTTTGTGCTCCTAGGGCCCAGCACTATGCAGTGGGCCAAGCCATGATTCGTTATTGATTGATGAGTGTTTTATAAAAAGGAGTCCAACACTAATCCCTCGCAACCAAGGTCACATACAATGGCTTCCATTTAAAAATAGCCTACATGAGGGAATTCAAATCTGATGTAAAGGGGATATTTCTCCTTTCTGCGTATTCGTTCTCATGACATAAAGTTCACTTAAAATTGCATAACATTTTCAGGAATTCTTTGGCAGGCTGCCTGGCGGTTGAATAATTCTCTACTGTCTCTCTCTCTTCCCCCAGTTAATAATGACATGATGGTCACCGACAACAATGGTGCTGTCAAGTTTCCACAACTCTGCAAGTTTTGTGACGTGAGGTCTTCCACCTGTGACAACCAGAGATCCTGCATGAGCAACTGCAGCATCACGTCCATCTGCGAGAAGCCGCATGAAGTCTGTGTGGCCGTCTGGTAAGGCAGCCTCCTGAGCGGTCATTCTTCCTGCTGCCCTCTGAGGAAGAACGTGTGCCTGCCATATGAGAGCCCAAAGCGGGTCTTCGGCTCTATGAGTAAATCCGTGTCCCATTTGCATTTTGCTTAAACTGCTTCTTTTCCATTTACTCTGTGCAGTTTCTGGGAGTAGTTTATCCATGTTCCAATAGACGTGCATGTGTCTGTAGGAGATGGCTTTGGAAGGGTTGTAGAAAATGCTCATTATCTTTTAATTTCACTTTCTATGAACTGTTAAAAATGCCTCTGTGTGTGTATGTGTGTGTATGGAGAGAGAGACTATAGTTGAATACTTATAATAATAATACAATTCATCTGGAAGTACTTCTTTGTATTAAGAATTGGAATGGCAGTGGGAAGCAGGCTTTTGCCGTAGCAGTTAAGACACCATAGGGACACCTGTAGGCAACAGATGCTTGCTTAAGGTCTCCGGTCCCTTCCACCGCTATGGGGAACCCATCTGGGGCTCCCAGCGTCCAGCTTCGGCCTAGTCCCTGCCTGGCAATCGTGGACTTGTGTGGAGTGAACCAGGGGAGGAGAGCTCCTTGTGCCTGCCTGTGTCTCTCCCCTTTTCATCCTCTCAAGCTAATCAATAATTAGATGCTAAGAATGTATCCTACTTGTCATTTTACTGATTCTTCCTCAGGACCCCATAAGTGGCACCAGGAGCTTTGTTTTTCTGGGGAGGGGGCAGTCTTAGTTCTTTATTCTAGCAGAAGTGGAGAAGAAAAGTTGGATGTGGGAAGATGAAAGCACCTCCCACATGACAGAGGTCATAATCTGTTGGTTCCCTCGCTGGGCTTAAGGAACCCAGCAGGAAAGCATTAAGGCTACCGTAACTGTTTCCAGGAAGGCCAGAGTAGACATGAGGCTACTTTTAAAAATAGCCAATGTGGAAACAGAAAGATGTTACCATTTTAAGGGATCCCAGTGCTTTTCATAATTCTTTTTTTTAAATTGATGTTAGTTTTCTTGATATCCATGCATCCATTCATTTAGGTTATACCAGTTGTGTGCCACTTCTTTGTAAAACGAATCTGCTTTTGCTAAAGCAGAAAAGTAGTTTGGAATGAAAATTAATTTCATTATACTGTTTCTTCTTGTGATGGATACTGACCATCCATTCGGTGGCTCAGAGGAAATGGCACGGGATAAAAAAAAAAGCCTTTATGTATTCAGCTATGTTTTACCTTCCTGTGGTCAAGTGTGTCCAAGGGTGTTTTTGTAAATGCAGCTCAGCCTGGCAGGAAGCTGTTATGGAATGAATGGAGAAAGAGGATGAGGACTTTACCTAGGTCCTAGTTTTAGTTTTCTAATTGCTTTCTTTTTATGATCTTACTTTTCTGAGTAACTAAGAGATAGAAAGCAAGCCCGGCAGAAATTACTGAAAGGGCTGTCCAGTAATTACAGAGGAGCTGTATTTCCTGGATCACAGTTTCTTCCTTGGTCCTCAGAAGCTAGGCAAGGAGGAAGTCCATGCTTTATGCTGAGAGTGCTGAAGATTCAGCAAGCATGGCCACATAGCTTGCAAAGTTTCTGTTCAGGAGCTTTGGGGTGAAAAATGGGTAAACATTTAAATATACATCATTTGCTATGTGTTCCTGTCCATTTTCTTATTTTTAAATTTTCTTCTTTTTTTTTTTTTTTTTTTTTTTTTTGCAAAAACCATGATGGCCGGAGCTGAGCCAATCCAAAGCCAGGAGCGAGCAGCTTCTTCCAGGTCTCCCACATGCGTGCAGGGTCCCAAGGCTTTAGGCCATCCTCGACTGCTTTCTCAGGCCATAAGCATGGTCTGGATGGGAAGTGGAGCAGCTGGGACATGAACCAGCGTCGACTGTAAGATCCCAGCACTTGTGAGGCAAGGATGTACCCACTGAGCCATCACTGCAGGTCCAGATGAAGGAGTCTGATTGTTGCCCTGCCTGTAACAGGAGGGACCTTCTTAGCAAGGGCTTGTTCCACTTGTGCCTGCTGGAGGCTTAGCTCATGAGCCATTGGACTCTCCTACAGAGAGAGGCCCACGTGCCACTGCCGAGGTCCAGCATAGGCGCAACGGGGTGGTAATCACTGACTCCGTTCCTGCTGTGGCTGCCCTTCCCTCGTCCTCAATCCTGCTCTTCCCGTCCCCTTGTGGTCCTATGGTTCTGCAGCATCCTTGAACTCAACAGTGAGAAGATGGGCCTTGTCAACCTTGCCATTTCTTTTCTGACTCTGCACTGCTCTCTGTTTATGGGTCACAGAGATTTCTTAGCTACTTCTTGGCTTGTTGCTTCTCACATTTTCCTCACTGTGAGCAGTGAACTTGTGTAGGGGACTGTGCACATGTGTGTGTTTGTGTGTATGTGTGTTGGCACACATGTGGGCTCATTTCCATGCACTCAAGAGTCTTCAAGGGAGATGACACAGGCAAAGCTAACTTGACACAGGCAAAGCTAACTTGACACATGACTTTGTTTAAAGCCAAAATTAACCTCCCTTTGGCTCCTCTTCCATATAGAGGAGCTTCGCCTCTGAAAAGTTGAGATGGAGGGTGTCAGACCCAGCCCCATGTGCCACGTGTGGGACAGTGGCACATTTATGACAGAGGCAGTGGGAAATGGGGAGAGGGTTGACACCTTTTCCCTAGAATGCTGGAATTTCATTTATAAGCCTTTGCTATTGTAATAGTGAACATTAATCATGTCATTTTTAAATGCAGTGTTCACCTAGCACCCACTTAGAGCATTTCCAAGGATCCAGAGAAAATGCCAAGTTAGGTAGTGTCTGATCCCTTAGCCTTATTAGTCTCCCAATATGTGACATGTAGGAACAGCCTAAGTAGAAATAATCAGTTGATGAGAGTATGAAATATTTCCCTGAACTGTAAATGACAAATACCCTTCTTCCCTGTGTTTTATTTTTTTTTTTTCTTTTTCCACTGGTCCTTTCTGTCACTAGGGAAAATCCAGTTTGTTATCTGGGATGTTTCTTCCCATTTTCTTGGCAGAGCCAGCAGCTGACAGGGAGGGCCTTGTGACCCAGCAAACGGCAAGAGAGGAACTGTCCCTGCTTCCCAAGCCTGCTCTGTGAGAACAGGCTAGCTCGCCAGAACCCTGGCTCTGCTGATGAACTAGGCGCGCTCAGCAGCCTTGCCACACATTCAGAATGCGGGACTACATTTATCCACAGAAGCTAGGAATCCTCTTCATTCCCATGACTTCCCCTTTGTGATTTTTTTAAAACAAGATTTATCTATCTGCATATGTATTTGTTTGAAAGTCTGAGTGATAGAGGGGGAAATGAGAGAAGATGAAAAAGAAACCAACAAACTCCCATTTTGTAATTCACTCCCCTGATGCTTCCAGCTGCCAAGGCTTGGGCGGGCAAGCGGTCAGGAACTCTATTGGAGTCATCTACATGGATGATGTTCAGGCCATCCTTTGCTGCCTTCCCAGACACATTAGCAAGAAATGGGATTGGAAGTGGAGCAGCCAGGACTTGAACCCATCCTTCAATATAGGTTACTGGTGTCCCGGGGGATGGCTTAACACCTTGAGCTAAACACAGTACTGATCTGCTTAAGAGCTTTTAATAAGACTAATTTTTCTGGCAGTATAGTCTGCAAGGAAAGCCATCAGTGTGCTACCATCTGGGTTCTGAGCTTGAGCAAAGGGACAGGAGACTGTTGAGCAGGCAGCTGATGTTGGAGATGTCCCTCCTGTGTGTCCCTTCATCCATTCTTTTCCTCTCTGCCCTTGTCACCATGAACCTCTGCGCTCCAGGAGGAAGAATGATGAAAACATAACGCTGGAGACTGTGTGTCATGACCCCAAGCTCGCCTATCATGGATTCATTCTGGAAGATTCGGCCTCTCCAAAGTGTATCATGAAGGAGAAAAAGGTGTTTGGCGAGACTTTCTTCATGTGTTCCTGTAATACTGATGAATGCAACGACCACATCATCTTCTCAGAGGGTGAGGTTTTTGCTCTTGCAGTTGGGCCTGCCTCCTTCTTTCTATGCAGCTCGGGAGACCACTTCTCCTTCGGCAGGGAAGGAACCCATCGTCCTGGTGGCATTGGCTTTGGGAAGCAGCAGGGTTGGTTCTGCTCTTCCTGAATCTGGCTCACCATTGTTTGTCTTTGACACACTGGTACCTTTCTAGAGCAATAGCTAAGTCGAGTGCCTGCGGTGGATAGATCAGCATTGCACGAGACCCTGTTAGAAGTGCGGGTTCTCAAGTCTTACCCTGGATGGGAAAGGGCACATGGTTACCCTGGATGGGAAAGGGCACATGGTTACCCTGGATGGGAAAGGGCACATGGATCTGTATGCTCACAGGCCCTAGAGGTGATTCTGATGCAGCCAAACTCTGAAATCCACTGCTCTGGAGATTTGGGAAGGGCACTGATTGGTCCTGGAGGGGGACATTGGATTCAATTCGGGTGATGTGGCTTACATGTTCCTAAAACTTGTCCCAAGCGCACTTGTTTTCAGAGTTATATAATAGTAAGAGAACTTAAAATTTCAGTTAACAGAATAATATGTTGTATCTTGCTTGACTAATCTAGCAATTCCCGCTGGTAGCATATCTAGGCGTCTCCAGTTTTGCACTTAAGGTTTTACTAAATGTTTTTTCTTAGACCGTGTGCTTCTGTAGATTTCTGCAAAATGGATGGCTAGATTTGAAATTTCTGGATCCAAAATCATGCACATTTCAAATATGGGAAATCACTGCTGATTCCCCATAACCTCCCCGAGGAGACCTATGGGATTAGCTGTGCCCATATGGGATGACAGCAGAGCAGGCAGTGGTTTAGGTCGGCCCCAGTTCACTTTCTAAAAGAATTCCAAGGTGTGTGCACAGACATCTATAAAACACAGTCTGCTTCTGTGTCCTGGTTGGTTTGCAATGGAGGAATTTATTTCAAGCCAACGGATACATGTTAATAAACGAGTTGCCAATGTGACATTGCTGACTGCAGCGTTTGCATACTTCAGCTCAGGTGATTACCGTAGTCATCCGTGCACGTTATCCCTCGTATTCGTTGTCCGATGACTATTTCTTTCCTTATGAGTTGGGGTCATTGCCATTTCTCGTGTTGACTTCAGGAAGTGCCACAGAGCCTGTGACCCAGATGTCTGGGTGATTCCAGAGACTTCACAAGTGTCCTGGGGTGGGGGGTGGGGCGCCTGCCATTTGAATGTCTCTCTTCTTTGCAGTAGAAACTTCCTCCCTCCTCCTCGCAATGAAAAGCAGCACATATTGGGGGCAAAATTTAGGGTTCCAATTCTCCTGTTACTGCCACTGCTTTATAACACCAAGAGGTGGAATCTCTTGCAGCCATCTCGATTTCCCTATGCCAAGTCAGACCAGACACAAGGCTGGGGGGCGGGTGAAGTGCCCTGTGTTGTTCTAGCTGCCGGCCTTGCAGTCCACAGCTACACCATGGATGACAACTGCTTACACCTTCTGTTTGTCTGAAATATATAAGGAAAGCAAGTTGAGCCACACCTTTTCCTCTGAAGTGCAGCTCTTTTATGATCAGTGCCACTGTTGATGACAGCTGATGCTCAGAGGCAAGCAGCTGTTGTGGGCAGCGCTCCCGACACCATCGCTGCCTTGTTCTGCCTTCATTCCCTGGCTGCCCCAGAGACACACACTATGAGCATCCCTGTGTGTGGATGAGAAAACCAGCCTTAAAGAAGCATACTGCCTCTCTCCATCCACGATGAAACAGCTAGTAATTGGCAGAGCTAGGGTTTATAATGAGCTATGGATAGAGCGAAAACTCGTGAGCAGGCTAGCCGGCCTGCCGGCTTTCTTTTCTTCCCTTCTCCAACTCTTCTCCCTCCCTTCCTCTGCCTTCTTGCACTCTCTTTCTCCCTGTCTTTCTAAACAGATGACCTATGCATGTGACAAAATAGTTAAATGCTATAAAGTCGGAAAGTATTGTAGTGGAAAGTATGTGTTCCTTTAAAAAATATATTTATTTGAAAGGGAGAGAGAAAAGTATTTTCCTTCTGCTGGTTTACTACTCAGATGGCCATAACAGCCAGGACTGGACCAGACTGAAGCTGGGAGCTTCTTCAGAGTCTACCGCGTGGGTACTGGCGCCCAAGCACTTGCCACATCCTCTGTTGCTTTCCTAGTTGCATTAGCAGGGATGTGAACTGGAATTGGAGCATCTGGGACTAGAACCAGGGCCTGTATGGGATGCCCAACGCTGGCCCCAAGTATTCTTTCCAGTATCTTCTAATCTCTGTGACCCTTGGGGGGGCATGGTTTCCAGTCAACCATGCATCCTTCCAAGCACCTTTGTCTGCGTAACATTGTGAATATATCTAGAATTTGTTAAAAGCGTTAACACTGATTTTTTTAAAGTCAGTTGCCGTGATATTTACTTTACATGAAATAAAATTCATCCTTTTAAAAAGTGCAGCCTGCTGACTTGTGACAATGGAATACAGCTGTGTGGCCATAGCCGTGCTGCAGAACATGAGCCGATGCTAAGACTATGACCGCCCCTTTGCAGGCAACAACAGGACGTTTATTATTCGTACTTTAACATTGTGGTTGTTTTCTTCCTGCATTTTGTGAACTTCCAGTGAAAATACCGGATGAAAACTATGGCCTTCAGACAGCAAGGTACTGCTGTGTTCCTCAGCCTGTGCTAACACCTGGGCCTGTCTTACACAGGGAAGAAATGTTCAGTCTCTGTGCTGTCTAGCTTGCCTCTGCCACTGCACAGAGCTTCTGGGTGAAGCCTGGCAGGTAGTTTAGGGTAGACTAAGGTCGGCTCACCTCTGCTCCTTTGGGGCTCCTGGAGGTCCCCGCTGTGGTTGTGGTCACCGAGTAGATGTGCTGAGAAATCTACAGCAAATGCAGGCACGATGCATGGAGACAATCCTTTCAAGGCCCAAGTTCAAGGGAACTAGTTATTGCGAATGATGATGAGGAGGAGCAGAGAGGAACCCAGAAATCAGCTTGTTCATGCCAGAGCCAGGACTACGTGTAGCTGTCTCCTCCCAGCTCTGAACAGCCTTGTTTGCTAGTGGGTTTCAGATCATCTACCTTCCAAGGACATTAGCAGTAGGGGTGGAAAATACTTTGAGAATTGAATCGATTCATATATGCCAACTGCTATGACAATGCCCAAGCAACCATTGTCTGCTATTACTGTTTTCTGGGCTTTGCACAGAGGGCTGGGCCTGGTGCTGGCCTGAAGCATACTGCCTGGGTGTGTGGCTCTGATGTCTGCCCCGGCTTGGAGGATTTGTGGTGCAGCTCTGACGGCCCATGAGTGTTCCAGCAGTGTGTTCAGACCCGGGAGGAATGGCCCCACAAGGCTCTGGGAGGGGTTTGCTTGGTTTGGCTTTCTACTCATTTCATTTGGTTTTTCTTTTCTCTCCACATGCCTCGCAGAGGCCCTAAGAACCTGCTGAGTCCAGGACTTCTAATCAAAGCTAACCAACCACACCCCTGGCATTGTTGGATAATATTACAAATTAGGCAGGCTGTTCCTGTTTTGATGTGGAGTCACAGCAGGGAGCAGCTAAATAAAACCTAAAAGCTGGCAAGAACCTCTCAGCTCAGTGTTGGGAGGAATTGTGCCGCGCTGCTTGTCTCAGGCATCCCTTCTGTTCTTGGGAGGAGGAAAGCTTGCTGGGGGCCGTAGGGCTTTCTGTTTGGATGGCCGCCGTGTCTCCAACTAGTGCTGATGATCTTACACTGTTGAGTATTTGGATTCAGGGAGATGGAGCTGGGGAGAGCTTCCCCAGCGGCTGGCTGGCACATCGCAGGTGCTTCCTGCCTTACCCATCCCTCCCCCGGGTAAAGTGGGAGGATGGACCTCTTGTGAAGGTGCTAACTCTTGATGTTTGAAGACCACTAGTGGTGGCATCACTGCAGAGCTTGATCAAAGTACGCAAACTTGAGGCTGATGCTGTAGTACAGTAGGTCAAGCTGTCAGCTGTGGCACCAGTATCCCATAAGGGCATCAGTTCAAAGTCTGGCTGCTCCACTCCTGATCCAGCTCCCTGATAATGTAGAGATCAGTGGAATTGGACTCAAGTGCTGTGGCAATGTGGGAGGCGCAGATGGACTTCCAGGCTCCTGGCTTCAGCCCCAGCCATCCAAGTGAATATGTGGATGGAGAATCTCTTTCTTGATTCTTCCCGTCTCTCTCTCTCTGCCACTCTGCCTTTCAAATACATGTTCAGAGGGTCTTTAGAAGTGCACAGCCTGCACACCTATGCCCAGCAGGGTCCTCAGTGAACTGTGGTAGGGAGGGAGTCGGAGATGGGTGTCTTTGTGAACTTCCTACATCTAACTCCTTGAGCTAAGAAGTGCAAGAGGAATAAATTTGGTCTTCAATCCTGTTGATTTGGAAATTACCTAAATACACTTTACTCAGCTCATTTGTGCAATAGGAGTTGTTTATAGCAGCGATGTGAAAGTTCATTTATCAGAGACCCTGCTCATGTTATTTTGGTGTGGATTCATGCACAAAGGTCAGAGACCTTCTGCGGGAATTCTTGTCAAGTTAGCTGACAGGCCCACAGATATGTACGCTTCTCCTCTGAAATTCTCTAAAGCAAGAATCTAATTAGAAAGGTTTCCAAGATGAATTTTAAAGATCCTGTTCCGACTGGATCTACAAGAGAAATTCGCACAATAGTCCTGATCTCGAGGCATCATAATGCCGGCCCTTAAGAAGTGTGGGGCTGATTCAGTTTCTTCCTAAGCTGTGTGTGATGATTGTATGTTGGAGCTGAATGCATGGAGGGCTAGTGCAAACCCATGTTGGGGAGGCGAAACGTGCTTGTGTGTTCCCCCTTAAGCCCCAAAATTGGATCCCTGGTCATTGTACTTTTCCTTCTTAGAACTAAACTGATAATTCTAGAAAATGAGAGGCAGAGCTTTGGCCTTCTAGGAAAGTGGATTAGCAATAGACTTGAGTGTTAGACATTCAACCTTTTGTTTGCAAAGCCGGAGGCGCAGGTGTTCTTTAGAAGCAGTGCAGGCAAGGCTGTCCCATGCCCAAGGAGCCTCAACTGTGGGATCCCACAGATTGGAAAAACCTGAATTGGAACCCACTGTCGGAGGGCTCACCTGTGCCAGCCACTTCCAGGTGTGTCATTTGGAGTCCTTGAATCATAACTTTCCTATGCTGAAATGAAACCCCATGGAATTGACTCATCCAAACATTTAACAACAACAACAACAAAAACTGTGTCTCCTGGGAGTAATGTGAATTTCCCAGATGGCTGCCCACCTTCTGGCCACAGGAGAACCATACAAGAATCAGAGTCTTGTCCCCTCATCAAGGAGCATCCGCCCTTCCATGTTTCCATAGCAGCGTAGGTGTTTATGAATGTATCTGCCTCCTACAAGAGCCTGTGCACCTCACACAAGAGGCTTTGTGTTCACTGCACAGCATCCCAGACTCATCCCTCAGCATTCTTGGGGGGGAAGCAAGTTCAACCTGAGACTAATGCTGTCCCCAAAACTCCGAGGAGTGACTTGTAAGTGATGGTCTGTGTAATGCTCATCTTTCAGGAGGCACCTTAGGACAGAGTAACAGCATGGGCTTCCCCCATGCTGCGAGGGAAAGGGTCTAGAGTCCCTACCCCATTGTCCTCGGGTGAATGACATCACTTCTTCTTCCCTTTGGATGAATGGGCATAGAAACAGCATTGACCCTACATAGGATTTCTGAGAGGCCGCATGAATTGATGTAACAACAGTGCCACACGTGGGGCAGGTATTCAGGCAATCTTGGGTGCCAGATGACACTGCTGTCCCATTAGACTTGAGTGTCTCACTTTTGGGTGTAGCCAGGTGCGTGAGAAGCCTAGTACCAGCACCACATGCCCCCCAGCTCCCGTGCTGGCAACATGTGTAGGTGTGATGCCGCCTTGTGAATCAAAGGGCTGCGGGTTCACTGAAGAGAAGGCTGTCAGGATGCTGTTCTCACTGCACGGGGAAGCTAGCAGGACTCCTTTCAGCTCTCTGTCTTGGAAAGACTGCTCTACCCTTGAGGATCCATTCGTTTCTGATGTTGAAGACACTTTGAAGCGTCTGGAGCAGGGGTCAACAAACTTCTTTGATAAAGACCCCAATAACAAATGTGTTCAGCTCCGGAGGGTGTAGATTGTGTAGTGCAACCATTCAGATTTGCTGGTGAGATGGGATATGATCCTGCGACCATTCACAGAGACAAGACCCAGGCCAGCACAGATGGAGACAGGAGTGTTTACGTATTTCTGTCTTTAATATCGTCAGCGAAAGTCAGAGTCAAACCGAACCACGTGACACCTGCATTTTGTATACAAATAACACCTTTGCTTACCTGTTTTCCCACATTGGCATTTCATTTGACATGATTGTAGCTCTTAGTTAGACTTTTCCCTTTATCTTTTTTTCACTCTTGTCTGATTGCGAGTTGCATGAGATCTGTGGGACGGGAGTTGTTCATAGATAGCTTAAAAGTCATTTCTGACGTCAAGTTCAATCTGTGTAGGTCGGTAGACCTTTGGAGTACACAGCTCTCTGGTGCATGTGCATTGCCGAGCTGCGAGCCCCGTGACTTTGATGTTCATGTGAGGATGCAGCTCTCTAAGCTGAGGGAAGTCAAGGGAGACAGACTTCTTGAAACCACAATTCCATTGCCTCCTTTCTCGTTGTTGTAGAATTTCTTTTAAGTGAAAACGGCCCCTTTGGTTTGCAAGCCCAACTCTGGCAGGAAGACAAATGATTTTTTTTACAGTATCAGACACGCGGTTTCCTGTCTATGTTTAACTTGCTAGCAGAACATCTCAGCCAGCTGGGTTCCCTCTGGGCCCATTGTGACCGTAATGACGTGGCCGCACGCCATCCAGCAAGCCCATTTTGTGTGTTGGTCACAGGCTGTGAGTACTTGGTTGACTGGCTTGCTTACGGGGTAAGGAAAGATTGTGACTTGCAGCCCCCGTTCTCCCAAACTTCCTTTTGCTCCAATATCAGGGAGCGGGCTTCTTGGGTGGAGGGACTCTCCAGTCTTGCCTGTATAATATGAGAAGAACGCAAGTGTTTTTCAGGCAGCCCTAGAGGCTTCTGGTAGTGCTGCCGTTAAACCATGCAGTTCCTCTTCAGAATAGCTCCTAGCCAGCTGCGTCTTTTTGTTTCGAAAGAAACAAATCAGATTTACTTCCTGGTGTAAGCACAGAAGGGAAAAAAAGAAACAGATAATGGAAATACAGTTGAGAAGAGTGAGGAGAGTCGTGAGCCCCATCTCAGGGCAGAGCAGTCAGTTATCAGAGGTGAGGCTTTGCAGCCGAAGGAGGCTTCAGCTAAGCAGTGTGAGTTAAAAGCCTGTTCGGACTGTGGCCCTGCGCCTGCATGTGGCTGTGGAAACATGGACTGTGCGTGCCAGAGAGTCAGGTGACTCAGTTCAGTGAAGCAAACTGTGTGTTGTGTGTGTGTGTGTGTGTGTGTGTGTGGTGTGTGTGGAGAGGCTGAAGTTGTTTTCTGCCATCACAGCAGCAAAGTAAACAGAGATGCCCCGAGGACAGACGAGGGCCCTGATGGAGAAGGTTTACACTCTAGACCCCTGCTTTGATGAGAATCAGGGCAGAGAGGAAGCCAGTACACACTGCCTCAAACGCCAGCCACAGGGTCCCGTGGCTAAGGAGAAGCACCTGCTTAAGGCTGACCTGCAGGCGTTGGTGTCAAACGTCTGCCGTCTCGCGCCTCTTCCACTGCAGCCTCCACGTGTTCCACACCACAGGCTGTAGCAGATGGGGTCGACAAAGACACTGCTTTGCAGGTGCCCCATTGCTCTTCGGGGACAAGCACCCAGGGAGCCAGCTGAACCAAGTGAAATTGCCTCTCGTTTCTACCCACGCTACACTGCAGGGGCTGTAATACTCCCATTTTTACATCTGGTTGATTTACTGTTAGAAAAACTCCCCTGATCCTAAATCATGTCTGTATGTTGCTAATTATGCAAAATCTCAATTTTAGCACCAGTAATTATGACTATTTTTTTTTTAAAAAATTAATGTTAATTTTTAAAGAAATGATTCAGATTTGCTTTTGGCTTGAAAACTACACACACATACATAAGCTTACTTGGAAAAGTCACCAAGAAACTGCAATTAGGAAGTAAATTTATTTTGCAGATAAATATTTGGAAATCTATGCATAGTTTTTCCATAATGCGCATGTATGATATTTTCACACATCCCTTATAGCACAAATATTTCTAAAATTGCAGCAAAATAAGCTGTTTAACTTGTTTTCCATGAACATTTTGAAGTGCTTTCATTCATCTTTTCGTGCCTCATTAGCGGATTTAGTTGGTCCCAGGGTCGAGAACAATTGATCCGAAATGTAATCATTAAAATTGCTTGCATCTTCAGGCTGCAGCCTATTCAAAATACACATTTCTTCCACCAGGCTGATGTCGAATGCTCTCAGCTTTGGCTGCACATTGGAAACACCTGAGGAGCTTTAAAACCTTCTCATTAACAGAGTCTCACTCCCGTAGTTTGACTTAATTGGTCTGGGGCCTGGTATCGGGACTTTTTTTTTTTAATTCCCCAGGATATTCTACCTCGCAGCCAACACTGGAAGTCACTGGACGCAAGGCAAACTGTGCTGCCAAACCTTTTTATATTTTCCATCATGTTACTCACAGAACCTGGAAAGGGACAATAACAATTACAAAATGGAAAGAGGCAAAAGCCTATGGTTAGAAGAGGAGAGAGACAACCAGACACCTGTATGACCCCATCCCAAGAAGTAACAAGATGCCTTCATTTAGAAAGGTGTGCTTTTTATAGTTTGCAAGAGCAATTACTTCAACAAGCCCAAGGGCCTCCTTGGGACTAGGCGCTGGAGGTTTCAGGACCGATTCAATTACACAAGGTATGACTGAGAGGTATGATGGCAAGGGGTGCATGGTGTTAATGGGGGAAGATCCTTGGGGGAGGGGCGGCTGCAGAAAACTCCTGTTCAGGTGCAGGAGAAGGGCGGGGGTGTGGCTTGGTAGTGTAAAGACAGCGCGTGTCCTTCCCAAGTGCTCCTGTATGCCCTGTGGGGAGGAGATGCTGAATGGATTTAAACAGAACCTACCTCTGACGTGGAATTTGATGAGCGCGTGAAGGGGCTGCAGCCAGCATGAGACAACATCCAGAGAACATGGCAGGATGGGGTGGGCACCTTCTACAGACCTGGCTGTGTTGGTTGCGCTTCCCATGAAGTCACGGCAACAGAAGTAACGGCGGTCTCCATTCCCATGGAAGACTCTGAAAGATGCAGTGCAAAGTCTCCCAGACGCCTCACACCTCCTTCACCGCTCCCCAGAGTGACCAGTTGTCTGATGCGTTCTGGGCAGGTGTGAGATAGTCATAGTCCAGGGAATCAGTTACACGGCTGAGCTGGTGGTTGGGACTGGAGCGGCTACAGTGGAGACAGCTTAGTTTGAAGTGTGTACAATTGGAGTGAAAAAACAAAAATCACATGAAATGCGGAGACTCCTTTCATGCTTTGGGAGAAAATGACCTCAGAGTCTCTCCAGCATGCCAAAGAGTACCGCCGCTAAGCGAAGGGTTAAATCCTGCATGCTGGGTGAGTTTACTGTTCTTCTGTTGTTTCATTAAAGTGGTGTTTTATTGTTTGCCCAAATTTGTTTGCTCACTATTGAGATGATGAATGGGGAATTCTATCTCATTCTACACTCCCCCACCAGTTAATTGACTGAAAACTTCTCATGGAGCACTGTCTGATTGGTTCATAATGAATGCAACAGAGCCAGAGCTTTGCAAATAGTTCTACTGAGGAATTTCTTGACAAGAAGGAAACATTTCTCTGAGCACAGCAAGGAGCTGACTCTGTCGTTCCTAAAGCTACCCTTCTGAAACGTGATGTCTGAAGGAATCACCTAGGAAACATGTATTTTTATTTATTATGCTTTTTTTTCTTTTCACTTGAAAACCTCAGAGACAGAGAGAGACAAATTGAGATTTCCATCTGCTGACTGATTCCTCAAATGGCCCAGAAATTCAGGGCTGAACTGAGTCAAAACGAGGAGGCTAGAACTCACTCTGGGTTTCTCCCATGCTAGTAAGAGGAAACCAAGTACATGGCACCATCCATGCCTTCTGCCAGGGTAAACATTAGCAGGAAGCTGGTATGAGGAGGGAAGGTGGGACGTAAACCCGGCTAGGCACTGGTGTTTGAAGGCGAGCATTCCAAGCAGCATCTTAACTAATGGAGTGACAACCTGTCCCATCTCTGGAACTTTTAAATACAGATTCTATTCTAGCAACTTGAAGTAGAGTCCAAATGTTACATTTGCTTATGTAGCCAGTGCTTCTGGTTAGACTCACACTACACACAATGGAACTTTTTAAAAAAAGATTAGTTTTTTTATTATTATTTAAAAGGCAGATTTACAGAGAGAAGAACAAACAGAGAGAGATCTTCCATCCAGTGGTTCACTTCCGAAATGGCCGCAAAGCCCAGAGCTGAGCTGATCCTGAAACTGGGAGCAAGTGATCTCCTATATGGGTGCAGGCTTTGGATCATCTTAAACTGCTTTCACAGGCCACACGCAGGACACTGGATGGGAAGTGGAGCAGCTGGAATGTGAACTGGTGCCCACATATGATATATATATATTTTAATAGCTTGGCGTCTCTGCCTCTGTGTGTGTGTGTGTGTGTGTGTGTGTGTGTGTATACACACACTGATTTAGAAGGAAAATCAGCCCATCAAATTGGGAGCTTAGGTGAAATCATTACTTGACTTTCACCAGTGTGAACTTGAAAGACCATGTATGGATTGTCTTAAGGAGCCCTGTCCACTCAGGTCATTGCACAAAACAGTGTTACTATTGCTCAAGTTGATGACCTTGGAAAATTACCTAAACTTAGTCCAAACTTTAGCTTTCCTGTCTGTGAAATGAGCTTAAATATAATGGCAATCTCTGTCACAGAGGGATTTTTCTGTCAGTGAAATCTGAGTAGTGTTCAAGCTAGATGTGCACTAAGTGTTCAGCTCCTAAGTGTGTCTGTAATTGGAGGAGGGCAAAAAGGAGTACTTCCTGTTTCTAAGTAAAGGACAAATACTTCCTGTTGATCTCTTAAGGAAAGGAGAAGCATTTCCTGTTGGTGTCTAAGTAAAGGGTGGGTGCCTGCACCTTGCCCTGGTGTTTTCCCTGGTAGAAGCCCAAGGGTTAATACTGCGAGAGGGTGTGGGTGGCTCCTGTTTAGATAAAGCCACATCCTCAAGCTTCCTTCCAGGCCGGGTTGCTTTTGTTCGTTTTTTTTTTTTTTCTACCATCTCTTTGAAGTTTCAAGACTGGCATATGTTATTCAATAATCTCCTGCCTGCCACCCCTCACACACACACACTCACACTGACACCAACAATTTTTACATTTTACATGCAGGCTTTCAAAAAGTCACCGGAAGTTTGAAGGGAAAGTAGAATTTGGTTTCTAACTTTGAAGTTGAGATTTCTAGAATTTTCTTCAGTTGGTGCCACACCTAAACTTCAGAGTATTTCTGAAATATTTGTTTTTACCTTGGCCTTGAAAGAAATAGACATGAGCCGGGAAGATGTTTTCCACATACGGCCAGTAATTATAAAGGAAGTTTATCAGTGATAAATGAACAGTTCATCTGGCCATTTTAATGAGTGGGAGACACAGTTAAGTAATAATGCTGTTAATGTTTAAAATGTTCTGGTTTCATTTCCTCATACTTGAAGGGGATTGTTCACTTTGGAACAAAGTGAAGAAGTGATGCCTATCCAAATCCTGACACTATATTGCAAGTTATTGTTGTGACTGTAGTACCGAGGTCTTCAAGTTTTTTCTCTACATGACCAGAGAACATATATCTTCGCTTTTCTGGGCCAGATATGATGTCTGTTTCAGGAACTTCTTTGGTTTGCTTTTTTAAACAATGTTTCAAATAAAAAAGAAGAAAAAAAAAGTCTTACATAGAGGGCTGTTTACAGCCCTGGGCCCTTGGGCCATAATTTATCACACCTTGCTCTAGAATCTGAAATTTCAGGAATATAATCTCACACCACAGATACAGAGGGTGTCATTGAGATCCCAACAGTCCCAGCCACTCATCTTTGTCACAAGCAGCCCCCAGAGAAGCCAGCTGATTTGTAGTTGCAAGATAATTTATGTTGCTACAGATGTGGAAAGCTGAGACACATGGAAGAAGCAAAGCCATTCTTTGGGTAATAGAGGTGGAGTCTCGGGGATATTCTACTCTATTTTGAATGCTATTTCATTAGTCCCTTACTTTTACTCTCCAAGTTCACTCTGCTGGATAACAGGGACTATTCATATGTCTCCATAAATTTGTACCACCATAAACTTAACCTTTAAAATTGTATTCATTTATTTGAAAGGAAGAAGGCATTGGTTTATTTATCTGCTCATTTGTTTATTTCAAGATGGAGAGGCAGAGAGAGAGAGGGATGGGGGGGACAAAGAGAGATTTTCCATCCACTGGTTCATCCATGGGTCAGGCTGATGTTAGGAGACAGGTACTCCATCCACATCTCTCACATCGGTGGCAGGGGCCCTAGTGCTTGGGGCATCCTCCCCTGCCTCCCGATGAATTTTGAGGAAGTTGGATTATAAACAGAGCAATCAGGACTTGAGTCAGTGCCCCAGTACGGGATGCCTGCAATGCAGGAGGTGGTTTAAAAAACTGTGCTACAATACTGCCCCAAATTTACCTTCAATTTTCTTTATTTCCATACATGATTTGAAGTATTCTTATGTTACTAACCATTGGTAAACAGCTCCTTATTCTTATTCTGGGTGTGCTTTGAGAGCAGTGCCATGCCCTTCATAGAATGAGACATTTGAGTGAATGAAATTGTTTCTGAGTAGCAGGTCTGCTTTTGATGGGTACCATCAAGGACAGAACTTGGCAATAAGGTAATAGAGTTCTGACATTCTTTTTCAATAGAATCAGCCCAGCAAAGTTCTCACTGAAGCATAACTGCCCTTCACTGTCTCCTGTCCACTGTATGTTTCTCTTCCTAAGAGGAAATCTGTCTTATGAAAGCCAACAAATGAGCCACAGTGTGACGATGAAGACATTATACTTAAGTAGCCAGCATAAGACACTCCTCATCAACCCAAGGGGCTCACTGGAGTGTTCTGATTAAGAAAATCACATGCTATCTTGCACTTCTCTCATTTTGTAGCAATGTTTCCATTGTTACTATTAAACATCCCTGTTGCACAAAACCACAAATTCTATGCACAATGAAAAGAGGAGTATCAGCTGGAAATGAGGTAACTGACTTCCAGAGACAGCTTTTCCAGCTCCTTCTCCCCAGAGCTGGTGGTTCCCGACCACACCAGCAGTGTTCCACACTGGAGCTTGGAAAAGAGCAAAGATGATGCCATCACTGTGGAAAGCCTTTGAAGCTAGCGTATGTGATGCTTTCTGAAGGCAAGAGCTCTGCCATTCTTCTTGCATTCCTGGTACCTCTTGCCATGCCGTGAGCTTCGTTACCTCAGAGTAAATGCTTTGTCCTCAGTGTAAAGGGGCTTCTACGTGCTATAACAGCATAAGAAGAAAGACAACAGTGCCTGCAGTGAGGGGGCAGAGCGTGCTCTCAAGTTCCTGGAGTAGATAGAGGAGAGAAAGATACAGAACCTGCAAGATGAGTCATTATTGTTTAAGTTGTAAGGAATCGGTGCATAGGAAATTGCACAAGATACCATTATATAAGGTACTGTGAGGTGGTATAAAATAAGGTGTTTTTCCTAGATTCCTTAGGCTTCCTTTATGGAGAGTGACATATACGTTGAAATTTGGTGGAAGGGTAGGGGATCCGAATAGAAGCCTAGAGGTGGGGAAGACAAGACAAGCGTATATGAGCATCGCTGAAATAAACCTGCAGAGTACAGTATTCACAAAGACCATGTGGATGCTAAAATCTAAATGAGGCACAAACTCATTTCCTGACACGGGAGCTCTGGGTACCTACTGATACCAACTCCTTCTCTCTTTTCTTTTTCCATATCAGAATATACCACCAGCAGTCCTGACCTGTTGCTAGTGATATTCCAAGTGACAGGTGTCAGCCTTCTGCCACCCCTGGTAATCGCCATAGCCGTCATCATCATCTTCTACTGCTACCGTGTCCACCGGCAACAGAAGCTGAGCCCCTCCTGGGAAACCAGCAAGCCACGGAAGCTCATGGAGTTCAGCGAGCACTGCGCCATCATTCTGGAAGATGACCGCTCTGACATCAGCTCCACGTGTGCTAACAACATCAACCACAACACAGAACTGCTGCCCATTGAGCTGGACACCCTGGTGGGTAAAGGTCGCTTTGCTGAGGTCTATAAGGCCAAACTGAGGCAGAATACGTCTGAGCAGTTTGAGACTGTGGCTGTCAAGATCTTTCCCTATGAGGAGTATGCCTCCTGGAAGACAGAGAAGGACATCTTCTCAGATATCAACCTGAAGCATGAGCACATCCTGCAGTTCCTGACAGCCGAGGAGCGCAAGACCGAGCTAGGGAAGCAGTACTGGTTGATCACCGCCTTCCATGCCAAGGGCAACTTGCAGGAATACCTCACTCGGCATGTCATCAGCTGGGAGGATCTGCGCAAGCTGGGTAGCTCGCTGGCCCGGGGCATCGCCCACCTCCACAGTGACCACACCCCCTGTGGGAGGCCCAAGATGCCCATTGTCCATCGGGACCTCAAGAGCTCCAATATCCTGGTGAAGAACGACCTGACCTGCTGCCTCTGTGACTTTGGGCTCTCCCTCCGCCTAGATCCTACCCTGTCTGTGGATGACCTGGCTAACAGTGGGCAGGTGAGTCGGAGCTAGTGCTGCTTGTGCCTGCTCTCGCTCTTCCTCTGGATTCACATCTCATGCACCTTTGCCTTAAGTAATCCTGAATTGTTGCCTAGAGAGTCTACTTGAAGTAGGATGTCCGCCCTAGGCATGACCCACTCTCTCTTGCCTGCCTGTCTTTGCTAGTGTTTAACATTGCCCTTCCAATATTCACATCATGCCTAACTCAGAACAGATGTTTTTCTCCACGAGTCTGTCTTTAGTTCTTCTGATTATAACTAGTTTTCTTTGTGTCAAATACTTCTAGCGCTTTATCTGTCTCAAGGTTGTATTCAGTCCTTTTTTACTCTTCTGTAAGTTGGTCTCTTTTCGCCATCTTTAGAGACATTCACCGTGTTGCCCCAGGTGGCGTGTATGTGGTCACCTCAGGCATCTAGCCCAGTTGTAACATGCACCAATGATGTTTGTGAATAAGGGAATAACTCCACTTTTGAGACCTTCTCAAAGACCGAAAGGGGCTTCTTTTTGACCAAGGACGTGTTGGAACACGAGTTGACATTTCCACGACATCTGTTGTGAGGCCGAGTCCTGTGTTTTCGCACAGTAGTGACCACCAAGAACATTGCTGTTTCCTGAAGCCCAATAACAGAGCGTGCTTGGGGAGTGCTCAGTTGCTGCTCACTCAGGCCCCTGTATCCATGACAGCACATGCACTGTTGGGGTAAACGTGTTGAAACATGGAGGAATTCAAGTGCCAGGGTAATGAGTCATGCAGTGACCTATTAAAAGGAAAAATGTCTTCTAATACTTGCCAGTAAGAAACATTCCTTGGAAAGATCCAATCAGCTGGCTTAACCCTTCTTAGATCCTTGACAAGGTAGGGTTTTATTGTAAAATGGCCCATGTAATATCAAACATTTAAATCATTCATTTCCTAGAAACATTTTTTTGTACTTTCCTTTGCATTCCATATTTGCTTATTTATACTGGTGATAATTAAACAGTTCTTCATCTTAAAACTATATAGCACATCTATCAAAACTGTAAGGTGATCCCGGTTCCCCCCACGCTGGAGAAATACTTTTATTTTTATTTCTTTAAAAAGTCTGACTTACAGTTAGAGGAGCAGATATGTAATAAGAGAGAGAGAAATCTCCCATCTACCTGGTTCGTTTCCTACATGGTCTGGACCAGGCTCAGTGCAGGAGGTAGGAGCTTCATCCAGGTCTCCCAGGCAGGTACAAGGGTCAAAGGACTTGAACAGTCTTCTGCAGCTTTCCCAGGCACCTTAACGGAGAACTGCATCCAAAGTGATACAGCCAGGTGTCATGCAATGGCTAAATGGTTAAATCCTCCCCTTGCCAATACTGGAGTCCAAAATAGGCACTTGTTCATGTACTGGCTGCTCCACTTCCAATCCAGCTCTCTGCTTATGGCCTGGGAAAACAGTAGAGGATGGCCCAAAGCCTTGGGACCCTGTACTCATGGGGGAGATCCAGAAGAAGCTCCTGGGTGCTGGTTTCAGATCAGCTCAGCCCCAGCCGTTGCGGCCATTTGGGAAGTGAATCAGCTGATGGCGGATCTTTTTCTTTGTTTCTTCTTCTCTGTAAATCTGATCTGCCTTTCCAGTAAAAGTAGTTCTTAAAACAAAAAATGGAGCAGCCTAACACAATCCAGCACCCATATGGGATGCTGCTGTTGCAGGTGGCTACTTAACTCTTAATGACAGAACATTGGCCCTGGAAATGCTTTAATTTAGTAGAGTTTCATGAACTAATACTATACCTGTGGCCTACTGTTTTAGTGCTGTGGGGATGAACAGAGATTAACACACCATCCTTAAGTGATCAAAACTGATCATAATTAGTGATTTTTACTCGAATGGTTTGGATTTTCAGGAAAGAAAGAAATATGTAAGTTGCAAAAGTAAAAATAAATATCTAAAATGTTGCAGTTATCATCCGGGTTATCTGCAGGAATATTATTGAATGACATGATGCTTGCCACTTCCATACTTTGACATGCTTTTTCTTTAGATCTCTAAAGAGTTTTCAGGGGAAGAAAGTCTATCTTAAACGGGTGCTGTACAAGTCTCTTGATTTGAAACAGCATGGCAATTTTTGCTAAGATCATGTGCATATTCAGGGGGACTGTGTGAGCTGTCTTGTGACAATAAGGATGTGGCTGCAACTAACTGGTGGTCGCCATGTCTGTCTTTGCTCTAGGTGGGAACTGCAAGATACATGGCTCCCGAAGTACTAGAATCCAGGATGAACCTGGAAAATGTAGAGTCCTTCAAACAGACTGATGTCTACTCCATGGCACTGGTGCTCTGGGAAATGACGTCTCGCTGCAATGCCATTGGGGGTACGTAAGGACCACTGTCAAGGTGCCCTGGAGAAACTAGATGTCAGGGGTCGCAAAGTAATTCAGCTAGTCAATAACTATATGGAATGGAGTGTCATGTTTGGAATGCCATCTTCCTCCGTGACTTCTGTACAATTGTTTTTTTTTTTCTTGACACGTCTCTCCCCCCAGTTTAAATATCTAGCAAGAGATGATCATGAATAGTGGGGATGCAAGAATGAATCCCACCAAATGAATATTTAGATATGCATCTGATTTTCTTTTCTTTCTGAAGTTTTCCAGAATTGCAAAATTTAGGGAAAAACATTGACTCAAAAATTCACTTTCATAGGCATGGCTTTCTTTTGTGCAGGTACAGCAAACAGAATGGTTTGATACATTTGTTTAGGTTGTGAAAGATATGACAAAGTAAGATCAGTCAAGGAATGCCACCCCTAAAGGGGTGATCATCCAAAGCTAAATAGGCAACTTACTTTTCCTGATCCCAGGAGAACAGTAGCTGAGCTCTGCCCTGTAAATGTTCTCCATTGGTAGTTTCCATCAGGGTCTTGGGTCTCACCTTCCCAGCCTTAATTTGCTTGGCAACCTGGTGAAGCCAAGCTCCCTTTAATGTTGCTTGACCTTTGAGTTCGTCTTTAAAATTCTCAGTTTGTATATACTTCTTATACATTTTATAGGATTGGTACAATGTTTCAACATGCGGTGCAAATCAATCCAACCAGGCAACCTGCCTTTCATTTCCTTGTCTTTTATTCACATTTGTAGCCTACCAGCACCCTTTCCCCCCTAGTTTTCATCCAGTTGACAACACACCAGCGCTTGTTCCTTGTGTCTGTGTATTCTTGAATGTCCTTTGTTCAGTTTATTCCTGTACTTCTAAGTCTGTAGTTACCACTGTTCTGATTTCAGATAGACTATTTGCAACTTGCACATACAAATGAAAATATGGTTTTCATTTGTTTTTCAAATTTGTTTTTCTATGTCAGGTTTTTATTTCATTATGAAGTATTGACAATAACCAAGGTTTAGAATCAGTCTGGTTGTCCACTGCATAAAGAAAATGTACTATCTGTACACAAGGGAATATAAATCACCCAATTCTATTTGACTTTTGGTTTTATACTAATTTTAACTTACGAGAGTCATTGCAAAAGAGTACAAAGTTCCCATGTAAAAGGATACTTCAAAAGAGTTCATGGAGAACTGAAATTAAAAGGTGTATATTTTGGCACACAACTTTTTGAAATACATGCATAGTATTTGTGTGGTATACCTTTGCTATGGACTACTTGAAGACTCCTTGCATTCAACCCAGCTTTCCCTAGTGTTAGCATCTAGTCTAAACCATAAGGAATGCCTTACAAGGAAATGAGCACTGGTACAATGCTCTTAATTAATTCACAGACTTTATTTGAACTTCCACCCTGCCCAGGACTCCACAGTGGCTCTTCCATCATCTCCCTTCTCTCCTTCACCCTGGGATAGTCCTGTAGGCTTATTCACAGTGAGCAATTTAGACCAATTGTGTTATGGATCATCTCTCACTTTGGGATCTCTGAGGTTTTCCTTATGATTATATTGAGAACATGTGATGGGGAGCTCTTCTCAATGCATCATCTCAAAGAGGCCCAGATGTTAACTTTGATAACTTCATTAACGTTGTATCTGTAGGCTCTCTCACCTGCAGAGATACTGTGTTTCTATTTGTAATTAATACTTATGTTGTGGGAGCACACTACATCTGTTTTGCAAAGATGCCATAGACCTTTGCTTTTCGTAATCTCAGCCAGTGTTTTTTGAGGGTGCTTTGCCTAGGGCTGTGATTACTGTAGCAATGCATTGGTTCATTCTTCATATGTCTGCTTCAGCTGAAGTTGGGCCAAGCAGAAGCCAGAAGGTGGGAACACATTGTGGGTTTCCCATATGAGTAGCAAGGTCCCAAGTACTACAGCCATCATCTGCTGCTTCCAGGGGTGTGAATTAGCAGGAAGCTGAAATTGGAAGTGGAGCTGGGACTTAAGTCCAGGCATTCTTTTTTTTTAAGTCCAGGCATTCTATCCACATCCCATAGCAGTCTTAAATGTTGCACCAAATGTCCACGCAAGGTATTTATTTTATTGGATGGGTTTCCAATATGGCCATTAGTTGTTTTCTTACTCAAATTTCTACCACTTTGGAACATAGCACCAAGCTCCGTTGGTTGGCATCCCTTCGGGGTTTTGAGTCTTGCTTCCTTCCGGAACATATTTGGCAGGTCTGTAGGGTGCAGCTAGGTTGCCTCCCACCCTCTGTGTTCCTGGGCCCCTCTTTGAGGACCACACTGCCAAGTCTGGCTAACACTGTTATTTTCTGTTTTCCTGCTTGAGACTTCCTCCCCGACAGGACTTCCAAAAGTAACTTTGTTTTTCCTTGCACAGTGAAATCTGTTTTGAACAAGTTGCAGCCCCTGAGGATAATTTTCTGCCTGAAAACTTGGGCAGCCCAAAAATGAATGTTTAGAATGGTATAAGTTGAGACTGCTGTGATGCTGCAGTTCTCATTGTACATTCACCTAGATTTCTCTGTCTCTTCATGTCCTATCACACCCATTATTCTATAAACATGAGCCAGAGATGGTGTCTCTGTCTTTCTTCCTGTCAGTGCAGTCAGCTTATTTGAGCCGAGGGTGAGCTTCCTGCTTCCATCGTTATCAGGGACTGAAACCTTTTGCTGTTGGTACTTGCTGAGTGTGGAAGAATCAAGGCAAGTGGGGAAGAAGTGAGCTCACGCACGTTTACGAGGTCTAATAAAAATAAATAAATCTAAAACCAAATGCAGCATAAACAAATTTTCCTGCGGGAGGAACAGCACCTGGATTGTTCAACTCATCCCAAGAAACCTTTCAATAACCTTTCTGATAGGAACAGAAGGCCTTGAGGGAACCAAAAAGAGGCCATCCCAGTTTTGCTTTCTTTGATCTTAATCCCACAGCCCAGTTTCTATCATCTCGACTCTGCAAAGGCAGTTATTTATCTGCCTTCACTTGGGTCCTGATGCACAGCTCTCTGCTGGATGAAGTGTGGAGATGCATGGACCGCCCCCCGCCCTTGTCAGATGGTCCCCTCTGCCTGTGTAAATCATTCTTTCATTTACTTCTTTTCTTTGTGTCTTAAAAACCTGGCAACAGGTGTAACCCTGTCTTCCTGGAGGAGAGTTTTCCATTCACAAAGTCCCATGGGAAGTCCATGTTGCCTCTTGGGGGGGAGGGCGTTGTGCCTCTTCATGTTGTCCTCATGATGGCTGTTGTAGAAACCTCCTTGTGGTGGTCCTGACCTCAGGATGCTTGCAGCCCACTGGAAACAGGTGCTCATTTTTTTCCTCCTTTGATTTTGATAGGTTTATATGTGCTGTTAGAGTTTTGTTTTCCTCTAACAAATAGGATGTGAGTTTGGTACAGTGGTTAGGATGTTGCTTGGGATGCCTGAAGCCCATATCTGAGAGCCTGGCTTCCAGCCCTGGCTCTGCTTCTGGGGCTAGCTTCCCAGCACTGTTCCCCAGGGAGTCCGCAGTGATGGCTCGAGGACTTGGGGTCCTTGGCTTGGGGAGAGTGGATTGAGTTCTGAGCTCTCGACTTTGGCCAGGAATGAATCAGGAGATCAGAGATCATGTCTTGTCTGTCTCTGCCCTTCAAAGAAACCGTTTCTTTTAAAAATTAAAAATAAAAGAACATATCCTTCTGGGTGATGTGCAACTTT